>NC_090272.1:11277500-11902500 GCF_040414725.1 Anabrus simplex | reverse complement strand
CACAATGTGCTCCCAAACCATATACAACCTCAAGACCACAATAGCAGTAAGTACACATCTAGATTCTCTCACATGACTTAAGACATCCCTTCAATACATTAATATCGCTCACATCGTACTCTTATCTTTCACAGATAATCCTTACAATATCACACAACTACAAAAAGGAAGGAGCCACCACTCTGGTTTAATGCATTACAACATTACTTAATACGGCAAAGGACATTATGACTCATCTTTTAATGTAAACAACTGGATTTTATGTACGGCAAGCTGCAATTTCTACACTTACGTCCATACCTCAACTGAATCCACACTACGTCAATATTTTGCCATTTAAAGATGCAAAATGTTTCTTACCCTTCACGTACAGATGGTGACAAAAATCTTTTAAATGAGATAAAGGTATTTTAAAGTATAACTCATATTACAATTTAAACCATTGAGTTTTTAACTACACTTAATGATAGCAGTCAAACTGAAGAATTAAGAAACATTGCTAGCCATAAACTCAAACATTCACAAACTTGAAAGTGTTTTACACATATGTTGTTTTTATTTTATGAATACTTGTACGGTAAGTTAGTTTTAAGTTTAGGAATATTCACTTCTCATAGAAGCACATTCACGCATGACAACATATACTTAACTTCCAATTTGATGAATGCCCTACTCATGAATACAACCTGACATGTTACCGTCACATGATATTCCTTTTTAGATATGGTAATGTTTGCAACTGCATGATATGTATATGTATGTCCAGCTGAGGATGACCTGCTAGGATCGAAACCGATCCTGTATTTTTAATAACAATAATAAACAAGTATTGATTAGGTGGAATTCTTCTCCTCTTTGCATTTGCTCTTATGTTCGTCGATCCTGAGATGTGACACACATCAAAATCAAATTCTGCAATTAACAGAGCCCATCGCATCAGTTTAAATTTTGAGCCAGATACACAGTTCAACCATCTGAGAGCTGCATTATCAGCGTACAGCTCCAAGTAGCCTCTAAATTTGCCCATGGCCCACACGATGGCTAAGGCTTCTTTCTCAGCAGTGCAGTAGCATTGTTCGGTGGGAGATAAGCTTTCTGCTGCATACTCGATGATGTCTCTTCTGCCGTCACTCCTCTCTTGGAATAACACTGCTCCTGAGCCGGAGTCGCTGGTGTCCGTCTGCAGGCACATCTTCCGTTGAGGGTCGGGATGGGCTAGACTGGGAGTGTTGCATATCACAGCCTTAATGCCTTGGAATGCTGCCTCTTCCCTGCTGGTCAATCGGAACGGGTGGTTGTTATGGAGTAGATCCGTGAGGGGTATTGTCTTGGCATGAAGCTGCTATACCATCCACACAATCCAAGGAACTGACGTACTTGTCGCTTGGTCCATGGACGTTCAGCTTCTTCGATAGCTTCATTCTTATTACAAGTAACAACTCTCATTATTGTTCCGTATTGAAGATGACTATGCCTAGCTTCATTCTTCTCAGGTTGCCTTTCTAAATCTTCAGACGTTAGGACATGGCCAAAATATTCTACGTGGGAATGGGCGAAGTGGCACTTCTCCAGTTGGCAAGTCAGTCCATGAATTTTGTCGTTCCGGCACTTTCTTCAGATGTACAAGGTGTTCTTGAAAATTGTTGCTGTGGATTAAGATGTCGTCGAGATACAATTGACAGAAGTCTCCAACATATTCTGACAATACCTTATCCATCAGTCATATGAAGGTTGCAGGAGCATTCTTCAGTCCAAAACGCATTACTGTAAACTGGTACAATCTTCTCGGTGTCATGAAGAAGGTCAGTGGTCTAAAACTTTCCTCGACCTCCACTTGCCAGTATCTGCAGTTGAGATCAAGTGTGCTGAAAACCCTAGATCCACTTGCTTGTTTCAGTGAGTCTTTCAGGTCGGGCATGGGGTAGGTATCACTAACGGTCTTCTCATTCAACTTGCAAAGTCCACGCACAGTCAATACTCTCCAATTCTTCTTATTCTTCTTCTTTGGTAGGATGATAGGCGAAGCCCAACAGGATGTAGAGGGTTCGATGAGACCTTGCCCTTCCATCTCTTGAATCTTCTGAATGACGAAGTTGCGCTTATCTGGGTTGATTGGATATGGGCGTTACTTGATGGATAAGGAGGTGCTGCATACAATGGTGTACGTTACAGTGGTAATTCATCCTATTTTATTGGTGATTACTTCTGAAAAGTCCTTTAAGGCATGTCTCAGCTCCTCTTCTTCATTTTGTTGAAGATGCGTTAACTGAATATCTCATAGGTCTACATCGACTTCCACATCATTGCAAGTCCGGAGGCTTCCACCGTGCCAGGTGACCCACAGACATCGTCTTTAGCAACTAACACAACAGTAGATAACAAATAACAACTTCCACTTACATCAAACATTATTTCTGCATCTACTGACATTTTCTGGCAAGGTTTCAGCCATTTTTATTACCTACCGGTGCTAAGGGCCACTTACAATTTTTCAACAGATGCTTCTGTCTCACTTGCTGACGAATTTCATCAGCGGCCTTGGAAAGATTGTATTCATGACAATCAAGTTTATGCTTGTGTTCACGCCCTCATGTCGTTGGCTTTATATTATTACCACTTTGGTTTTCCACTAATATTTTATATGAACTGTTTTTATTAGAATTTTAATAGAAAAAGTTTTAGTCTCCGACTAGCATCTTTATATATTGTATCACTTTTCACATTTTTATGGACCGAATTTTAATAACTGACTAAACTTTTAACTTCCACTTTTAATTTAGTTTTATTGTTTGATGATTGTGTTTAGGCTGAAGATGCCCTTAATTGAGGGCGAAACATGTCCCATGTAACTAAGAATCTATTTATGTAACCACTATAAGTGAAAATATAAGCATTGAATAGGTGGAACAAATTAAAACACCTTTATTATTGTTGAACTGTAAAAAAATTTTCAATACGGACGTAAAATGAGGTTTATAACATGTAATAATTCTACCAAAATGTCATGACCTAATATGATGTCAGGTATTAGGTTCTGATTCACTGCAATGTTAACTACAATAGGCAGGTCCATGCATTTAGCAGTTAGGTTAGTCTGTCCTTGGATGGAATAGGTTGCCCGTCTGCTGCTCCCACTCCCCTTCCAAGACGGTGAGACTTCATAGGCAGTAGTAATCTGGCAACAGTCCTATTTACAAATGAGTGACTTGCTTGGGTGTCGAGTATGGCTGAAAAATTCTCGTTGCCTATCCTCAAGATGATAGCTGGGCGAGGTTGGCCTGTTCTGCTCACGATCTGACCAATCCCTTTCCTACTTGTCCAGGACTGCTTGTCTATCGGGTCTTGAGGGACATTCCTGTTCCCGGTCCCATCCCCCCCCCTCAATGCAGAATGGGACGAACCTAGCTTTCCGATGCTAACGTTGGGCATTTGTTCTTCAGGTGTCCCGTTCTTCCACACCGGTAGCATTTCCTAACCGAGCTGGTCTCTTCCGTGGCTTTACTCTTGTGTTCTTCTTCCAAATTCACGATGATTCTACGCAGATCATCAAAGGATCTTGGTTGTGATACTTTCACTAGGGGTCTAATCTTATTGTGGAGTAGCTCTACGATGTCTGGTAAGATCTCGTTCTCGCTTCCTTCAGGATGCAGCCGCTTGAAGAGCTGGTACTTCTGGAGGACGAACATGCTAGCTCTCATGCTGGTGGGTTGTGCATCAGTCAGTAACTTCCTGTTCACAGAGCTCTTTACTCCTTCGGAATTAAACCTAGCAAGGAATTCCCACTTGAAGTCAGTCCAGTTTAAGTTCAAGCCATTCAAGTTACTCCACCAAATAGCGGCTTGCCCCCTTAAATGCGGTGTGACGAGTTGAACAAAAATGTTCTCCGGTAGATTAGACCTTCCTAGTAGACTGACAAATCCCTCGATGAAGCTAGTTGTGTTCTCTTCCAGTCTCCCATGGAATTCCAGAAGGCTCTCTTTAATCACCTTCGGGTCTAGGTGTCCTGTATTGCCAGTTAGGTTTGAGGGGGTTGAAGGCGTGGTGATAGGTCCTGTTCGATTTAATCTATCTTCTACCGCGTGAAGGATGGTCTCACTCATATTCTGAAGATCTCCCCTGATGGTCAAAATCTGGTTTTCTAATGTTCCTTCAATGGCAGAAGTACACGGCTCCCAAAATTTCCCTCAACTGCGGAGATACGGCTAAAGTCAAAGAAAATTAAATGTTTATTTATTTTTCTTTGACTTTATTGTACATTTCAATACAGACCAAAATATGAAAATTACAACATGTAAGAGATACGGCTTCCAACGTTTCCCTTGACGGTAGAAATTTTCCCCTCAACCTGTTGTTCGAAGTCGGAAACCTGGATTTCCATATCCTGCTTGAGGTTCGAGATGTCCCCTTCCAACTGGCTTACCCTACTATTGATCTGCTCAACCTGTCCCAGTTTTGACCTGATGTCCGATATCTGCTGTAGTAATCGATTGGTGACGTCGCTAATTTGGGAACTGATCTGCGAAATTTTATCATCTACGGTTGAAAATTTTTATTCTAGGCACTGTTCTACTTTGTAAATATGCGTGTACACTTGAGATATTTGTCTGGTTAAAACTGTATTAGCTTGAGAAATCTTGTCGTCTACCTTTGAAAAGTTGTTGGACATCTGTTCTATTAAGGTGGAATTAACTTGTGAAATTTTGTCTTAAATTTTGTCATTTACTTTCAAAATGTTGTCAGAAATCTGTTCCGTTAAGGCAGATTTAACTTGTGAAATCTGTTCTGTTAAGATGAATTACCTTCGGAGATCTTACTATTGAGTGCCTGTATCATGCTCATTATGTTGGAACACATTGTGGTCATATCTACCTCATCTTCCGATGACGAGTCCAGTTGTTCGTCCACCTTGATAAAAAAAACCTTTTGGTTCTTTACCATTCTTAATGAGGTGTTCTTGTAGCCATGTTTTCAATGTTCTCTTACTGCTGTTCGTCAGAAGATTTTGTTTTGCGAGTTCGTCTTGAAGTTGTTTTACAGACATATTTTCCAGTATCACTTTCATTTTTTCTGATTTCCATTACACTCTTATTCACTACCGAAAATTGTTCTTACGTCCTGTCATGGTCGCCACTTATCGTAATCACAAAGACGCACATACGAGATGCTGTCAGTTGTGTACACTGTTTCATTTACAAATTATACACACACATTAATGAATCGAAGAAGAAGAAGAAGAAGAAGAAGAAGAAGAAGAAGAAGAAGAAGAATACTGCCAAATTAGCATGTCAACCACCTACCAACAAAACAAAATCACGAGTTCACACACTTGACTAACAACATTCACTAGCAACAACTCAACTCGACAACCAAAGATCGCCTCTTTATGTACCTTGCCTGGCCAGGCTTCTAGAAAAGTACGACACAACATGCTTTCTCGTATCTTCTCGAGTCTCCAGTAACCTATGTACAAATGGATAGAACATTCTCTAAAACTCGGGTGACAAAGGTGTGATGTTCTTCTGGACTATTAACCTGTGCTGCACAACATTACATTGAATTTATACATCATATTTACAGGTAATAAATTATATACTATTAATTATGTGTTCTTGCATTAAATAAAGTCATATTATTATTATTATTATTATTAACTTTATTGGCCACATTGGACCACTTGAATCTTCCATGTACACTTTGACTTTGAAGGTTGTACTGTTTGATTCTTCTTATCTGCCCAGTACTTCTTCATTTGTTCTGATCACAGTGTTCTTAATTGGTCTGAAATCTCTACAGGCTTTCTGTGCATCATTTCAGTTGAAAATTTGTGATCCTTAAGAAGAGTGGTAATTTTATCCTTGTTCTCTGCATCTGTAATTTCGAGTCCAACTGTCTGGAGATCCTCTTGAATTTCTTTGATCAATGCCCTGTCTTCTTTCCCAGATTTCTCATCACTAGTTGTCGTAAAATCCTGTTTTCTGGTAATCGTAAGATGTGAAAGAAATAAGAGATTCTTTTCTTCTCCATCGTGCTGGTAACTGGGTCAATCTTTCGATAGACAGTTTCACTGGGGAGGATTCTCCAGACTCCTTCAACGTGGTACTTTTTTATTTATGCAAGTTCTAATAATTCTTCTTTCATTTTTGAGAAGCTGATCAGTTCTTCTTTCATTTTTAATTTGGAACAAGGTTTCGCAAGTGTAAGTGGCTTTAGGCCAAATTGCAGTTTTGTAGTGTTGGATCTTAGTGTTTATTGACAAGCATTTTTTGTTATAAGTTGACCAGGTTAGAAATTGTGCTATTTTTCATTTTGTTGGTTCTATTTATCCATGTTGCTTTCTCACTTAAGTTGTGCATGATTTCTCCAAGGTATTTAAATTGTAGGACTATGTTAATTTTTTTATCATTTATGATGACTTTGTTTATGTCAAGGGGTTTCATTGGCATGATCTCAGTTTTCTCAAACGATATTTGTAATCCTATTATTAATATACATACAGCAGACATATCGTGACATAACCTCACATGTTTTGTTACGCAAGACAGATTATACAACACACGAATAATAAATGATACGACTACAATTTATACCAAATAAAGTCTGTACTGATAACCTGTTATATATAAATATGTAGATGATAATAATAATAATAATAATAATAATAATAATAATAATAATAATAATAATCACTCACTCATTCTGTAGGCTTCTGAGGTACGTGAAGTTCCAATCTCACAATCCTCTTCCATCCTTTTCGATCTTGAGCCTGCTCTTCCCAGTTACCAATTTGAAGGGTCCGGCATATCTTGTTGATCTCCTTCTTCCAGGTGCTTCGGGGTCTTCTTGAAGGTCTTTTCCCATTAAGAGATGGCTTGTATAGATCTACTGGTGCTCTGTTACCCTGCATCCTCAGTACATGTCCAGTCCAGCACAGTCCATTGGATTCTGTCACACCCATTATAGTGTGTTGTTGGGAGAGGGTGTAAATCTCGTAATTAGATCTTTTCTGTCAGCTTTGAGAGATAGGATCGAACCATGGACCAAATATTTGTCTATAAACTTTATTCTCAAAGACTTGTAACTGCTGCTGCTCTTTCTCGGTTATACTCCATGTCTCGGAACCATACAGAAGTACTACAGAAGTATTAGAGAAGTAATAATAATAAATATAACACCTACTAATCGAGCTCGAGGTTCTCACCATTTTAGCCTCCGCTTCGAACCTAGCACTGTACTGCATCCGGTGAGGCATCTGGTGACAAATGAACGTACCACTTCCACTTCTATTATAACGTCTAAATTCAAACCTCATTCTTTGAGAAGCCTTTCTAGTGAACAGTCTATATTTTTTTCTGAAGACGCAGAGCGAAGTTCTCCGGTAGCAGACCATGGCACGGCTTTTGAGACACACTGGTCTACAGTATGCTAGTATGTATTCACATCTGCAATCAGCTAGACATAGGCGAGGCTTTCTGATTTTCAATGAGGACAGATCATTGCAGTGCAATTAGTCAGAGCAAGTGTATCGAAGATCCCCAGTGTGTTATGTGAATCGAGAGCAACAGCATCAAAGATGATCACAGCACACAGAACTTGTGGCAAGACATCAAAACCAATCCTCGGTGATCAAGATCACTGAAGAGGATTACCACAAAGAACCACTGACTTAATGCAACAAGTGACGTCAGAAATTAATCTGTTATCTCAAAAAACTTGCCCGAATTGAACATATATTCCCAGGTGGCAATCTTCAACCTCTGATCACAAACAAAAACACGCTGGCATGCTGCAAACGGTGCCAAGACCATACAACATGGACCAACAATGACTGAAAAGAGTAATATAATGCTATGAATCATCCTTTCCCTTGTTCCCATTAAATCGAGTTTATACATGGTGGACACCTAAAGAAACTTAATTTGGACTGCCCACTTCTTACTGTTACCAATATGAAGTAGGCTCTGTGATGGCGTGGGCGCTAATTTCACAGTATTCCATTGGTCCCATTATTTCTCTCAGGGCTAATAATGGCCAAGGATTATATAGTCATTTTAGGTGGCAAAGTGCATCCTATGGTACAGATGCAGTCTTCCACGGTGATAATGCCTCAGTGTTAGCTCTGTTCAGGCATGGTTTCACAAACATATAGATGAACTTCCAACACCACCTAACCTCTGTGGTTTACTTTAGAGAAGTGAATCCAGTGTTGATTTCATCCACCATTACCACTAATGGAAATGAGTGCTGCACTGCATCATGAATAAAACAAAATTTCTCTGGAAATAATTCACGAGTTGTAAGCATCTATTCTGTCATGAACTGCAGCTGTACGACAGGCTAAAGGCCACTGGGTACACCGTATTAATCCTGCTTAAACAGTCCTTTCCATTATCTTGATAACCCTGTGTGTGTGTGTGTGTGTGTGTGCGCGCGCGTGTGTGATGGAGAGATATTTTCTTTCCCCAGAATCCATTAGCTGTCTCGTGAATGGCAAATTTGAACAAGAAAACGGAAATTCATATTCTGTACCTAAGTATTTGTAAAATGTCATTGATGATATCAGATACGGTACACAGTTCTTTATTGAGCACTAAACCTCCCCTATTTGCAACATGTACTGAACAGTAGGGAATTAAAAGGACTCGTATTGGAAATGTGTATCATCATATACGAAGGTATTCCCAAAAATAAGGTCTCCTATTTTTTAATAAATACACAGACCTGTTTATTTCTAGAATGGTTTACATCATTTTACAGCTTGAACATTTAGCTATTTTGCTACATAATCACCATTTCGGTCAATGCATTTTTGTAGACGCTGTGACAGTTTTTGTATGTCGATGTCATACCAGCTCGCCGCCATGCTGTTCAGGAAGTTGTGAACCTCAACTTTCACCTCGTCATCGGTGCTGGCACCCATCTTGCGCACACCTTCCGGTATTTCAACTTTTCTGTTAAAATTCTAAGAGCAGCGCTTCGGGAAACCTCAGAAACCAAAGTGCAGAGATCATCCAGGGTGATCTGCCAATCTTCACGTATGATTTGCTCCACCTTCACGACTGTCTCGACGGAAATTGACGGTCTCCAGCTCCGTTGTTCGTCGTGAATTTCAGTCCGACCGGCTACAAACTCTCTACACCACTTACGAACATTTTTGACATCCGTGCACTTGGCGGTAACATCCAACGAGAGCTCCATTCTCAATGGTTGTCAACCCAAGACTGAGTGCCTCAGCATGACATACGCATGTTTATATGCAAGCGCGGGAAACACATTTCACAATATTGTGACCAACAGCCACATGAACAGAATTCTGTATTTATAAAAAAAGAATAGGAGACCTTATTTTTGGGATTATCTTTGTGTATATATAATTTTCTTAAGTAACTCCCTTCAAGTAGTTTACAAGACTTACACCCTTGGGAAACACTTTCACAGAGCTTTAGTAATTTCTTTGTGCCTGTGTGTGCAAGTATAGTGTATATCATTTTTAATTACTTCTTAGAATAAATATTTAAAACTTAACAATAATCACATTAAAAATAAGAGTTCTGTTTTTCTTCTTTAATCCAACATTAACTCACGTTGACATCTGATTCCTGCGCTGAGCCTGCTCTGCCCTCTCACGAATCTTGTCGTGCTGGCGGACATGATTATGGGGTCGAGTCATTGCTATGTCTGTCTCGGCCATAGTCTTGCAGAAGCCTCGACAGCCAGTCCGTGGATACTCCAGACAACGCCAGTATCTCTTTATACCCTTCTGCTCGAGCAAGCCATAAAGGTAGCCATCATGCACCAGCTGTAGGCGCCCTTTACGGCTCTCCACGTAGTGCAGCAGCCCTACAAGCACACAGTGCATGCTGGCCATGGGCTGATGACTTACAAATACTACATACAGCATATGGAAAATGCTAAAGATTAGAGTTTCCCAACTGGGTCCTGTCTATCCAAAGTATGGATGCGGCTGACTTTGTCGGGATAGAAAGAGAATGCTGAGAGCATGCATTTACCGAAATGGAGAGGTGGATGAAGAGAAAGGAAAACAGTAAAAATAAAGGTTGTAACAAAACCACTGTGAAGTCCTCATACAGAAAGAAGAAAATGTTGCAATAATATGCATCCGGAAATGTGCAATTGCTGAGTTATCTATACACTCAAACACGTCTTCGTTGCTGGAGTGCTTCTTACGTTTGTTAAAAAGTAACCATGTCACACAAGAACACAAATGATTGCCATAATCTGAATCATACTCGGCTGTATGTGATAGGTTTATTAACGTGCTCCTGCAAATTTCAGTCTTTGAGCCCACATTATCATCAGATAGAGATGGACCAACTGCTTGGCCCCTATAATCGCCCGATTTAAAACCAATGGATTTTTCCTGCAGAAGTACTTAAAGTTTTTGTTGCATTTGACTGCTATGGATGATGCAGCAACTCTCAGCGAGTGAACTGTGGCCGCTAGTCAAAGAGTACTTACAACTCAGGGATGTTTTGACCCTCTTCAAAACATACAGTAATGTGAAGAATAACAGAAACCTGTATTCAGGCAGGAGGTGGATGTTGAAAGACATATTCATTGCAACATCTTTCATGATATATGTTAAATGTTTTTGTAACAGTAAGATGTGTTGGAGTACACTATGGACCAAGTCATTTTCAGATCCATGTTGCTGTAATCTTTTGATCTTCTCTCTATATGAGCAATCTATTCCTGAAGTTTTGCCAGAGGTTTCATACACTCTGCATAGTGAAGATCTAAAATATCAATATCGTGCAAAGTTTTAGAACGAAAAATAAATTCTCCCTATTAATGTACAAATAAAAATACATTTTAAAAAGGGTTAAGAATAAAAATATTATTGCAAATAAAATACTGTGTATATTTTAGTAAGTAGCTCCTAGAAGAAGAATATTTTCCCGCACTAAAGTAAATGAAAAGTTTTCAGAATATCTCCACAGTCTTGTAAAACTACAACTGGCATTTTATTCATAACTAAACATTTAGGGCTTTCTTTATTCTGGATTAACATCTGAAAAAACTTGCCACAGCTGTAATTCTCTGCTTTATTATGAACCATACTAGTTGAACACAGCTTGTGTAAGTATGAACACAGCTTGTGTACGAGGAACATAATTAGGGGCCGGCGTTTTTCACATTAGCATTAAAACAGACCTTTCAAAAAATCCCAAAACGCTTAGGAAACAGCTTCTAAATATTACGTATGTTATTAATTTCAAAACTTAAGTAGGTTTTCTCCCAAAATAAAACAAAATAGATAGTAAACACAACTAAGCCTAAATTATCAACTTTACACAAGTAATAGCATGAAATCAGGGTGCTTTGGCTTCCTTTTCTTTTTCTTACATTTTCTGTCTCCATATTTCAATGACTAACACTCTTAGAAAGAAGACCATGCATCTCCCCTCAGTCCACTTTTCTCAGCCAAGCTTAACCTTTTTAATGCCAGGTGAAAATTTAAAGGTGAAGTCTAAAAAAGCCAGCCTGTTTTAATGGAAAATGTAGGCTTTCAGAAAAAAAAAAAAATGCAACTCTTCTGTTTTTAAAAATATGAAAGAGAAACTTAATCAGAGAGAGCAAAACATAGTCATCTAAATTCAGGATAACTTTTAGATTGTGAAAATTATTCATTTTCAATTAATGAATTAAAATAATTTATTCAGGAAAATAAAAGTTGGAAAATGTTATTATTCCTGTTACCATACGCTTATAAATGGAGTAAAAACGAATACTGAAGGGCACACAGACATAATACAGGAACCACATTTTGTTTCTTCGATAGACATCTGCAGGGGTGTCAAAAATGTGAAATTCTAAAATCTAGCATATTTAAAAAATACACCAACAATGGTACACAAGTAAATCCAATTAAATGACAACAATGAAAAACAGCCGTACAGCTGATGGGTGGCGAGTCAAGTGGTGACCGCTGCCACTAACTCTCAAGCAAACATAACATCTCCGTCTCTCATGTCCAGAGCTACCTCTACTCACTCATCCCCTCCCTCACACCCCCACACACACCACAGCTCCCAGGGGACATCCGGAGGCCATTTGGTAGCGCCAGAGAGAAGCGCATCACACCAAAGGGAAGTGGTGCTACCTTCAGGCTAATGACAGATATACATTACTGTAATATTAAACATCCTCCGCCCTGTTGAACTTGTTCAAAACATAACTATGACAATATGCACATAGAGTTAAAGAGGAGATAGAGGCACCAGCTTTGTGATAGCACGCCTCAAGATATTGGAATTGCATCTGACGTCGGCAACTCTTATTAAATTGTCCCTTCCTAGAAACACCTGCTCAATAATGCCCATCTTCCACTGCAAAGGTGGCAGGTGATCTTCCTTCAGCAAAACAAGAGTGCTTGCTTGAAGATTCGGATGCGACGTGGACCATTTCTTCCTCTGTTGCAGTTTGAAGATAATCCTTGGACCATCGACGCCACCAGTGCTGCTGAATCTGCTGAAGGTGTTGCCAGCGTGACAGTCTGTTCGGATGAGACTCAGTCATATCAGGGTCAGGGATGGACATGAGTGGAGCTCCAATGAGAAAGTGACCAGGTGTGAGAATAGAATATTAAACATCCTCCGCCCTGTTGAACTTTTTAATGCCAGGTGAAAATTTAAAGGTGAAGTCTAAAAAAGCCAGGCTGTTTTAATGGAAAATGTGGGCTTTCAGAAAAAAAAAAAAGAATGCAACTCTTCTGTTTTTAAAAATATGAAAGAGAAACTTAATCAGAGAGAGCAAAACATAGTCATCTAAATTCAATTTGCGTGAGTAAGGTAAACAATTCTTCGTAGGTTAAAACTGTTTGACCCACTACCCGATGGAAGTGGAACTTCATCGCCCTCACTGCGGACTCCCATATTCTGCCAAAGTGTGATGAACGTGCCAGAATGAAGTACCATTTGAATTTTGATGCTGCAGCATGATTGCTTATTTCCTTGTTGAATTGTTCGTCCATCATTTGCTGCAGTTCCTTGTTAGCCTCAACAAATGTTGTACGAGTAGCACTATCACTGTAGAGATCTTGAATATCTCCATGACGGGAAACGAATCTTCCGAGGGTTGCGATGAATGCCTGAGATATCAAACCTGTGACAGGTTCGATATGTACAGCTCTCGTGCTGAAGCAAACGAATATCACAACACAACATTTGTAGATCGATTTACCTTTCCTGGATCCTATTTTAACATCAACTGGCCCTGCAAAGTCAACAACTGAGGACAGGAATGGACGAGACATCCGGATGCGAGCCTTTGGCAGTTGGCCCACGAGTTGACTTGCCTTATTTGCCTTAACCCTTTCAGTCCAGGTGTACAGTATACTGTACATCAAATTCATTAGCTTATAGCACCAAGAATTATTAGTGAATAGAGGAGTTCTCTATGCTGCTAGAGACTTCTATGCTTTGTCTTTGTTTCTCAATTGGTTGAAGTTACATCTACCAACACATTAGTGAATTATGAAGATAAACAACAAACATGGCAGACAAGCATGCTGTTAGTGGAGGTAAGTGGGAAAATTTTGTTCTTTATTTTTAACATTTTATTCTGTTTAGGGTAAAGTTCTGTTTGGGGGTTAAAGATAAAGGTTTGAATAGAATATGCATACTAATTATAGTTGGTCTTTCATATCCCTTGACTCATAACATCCATGTATATTAGCATGTACAGTATACTGTACATGGGGTCTCAAGTGTTGCAAATAGTGTGACTGAGTTCATTATCTTTCACAAAGTTTTATTTATATACCTGGTAGTTTCTAGTAATATAGAAGAAGATTAAGTGTTGTATACTCTAGATTGTCTCTTAGAAATGTAAAAAGAAACTTTGTTTTTGTTCTCTGAGTTCCCTAAAAATATATTTTTGTTGAAATTCAGGCACATCAAGAATGAAAATGAACCCAAGCAACTTTGATATGATATTGAAGTTGTTGGAGAATGGAGATGTGTCTGATGTGGAGGAACTAGCCAGTGATGGTGAGGATGAACCACAAACCAGCCACAAATACAGCGCATTGGTACATTATCACATTCAGTATTATTACACATTATGAAACTCCAGTACTCTTATGGCAAACTGAGTTGCCCAAATTTTTAGCTAATAATTATTAAAATACAGCTTTATTCTGCGATATATTTCAGGAGCTGATGTTGAGATGATATCTGTAAGCAGCCCAACCGAGGCAAGTGGCAATGGATATACTATTGGTACTTCTGGAGATGCTGAACTTTCTGTTGAAGATATTTTCCTGACACAGAGGCCTGATATTCTGCTCCCATGACAATGCGCAAACCAAACAACACTTTAATTACTTTCCTCACGTTTGATTGGCTTGTATGTCACGTTTTTCTGAAGTGCATACATATTTGTTTTCTCTGAGTAATGGAGTACAGTCAAAATGCTAGAAATGCTGGGTTGGCACAGAAGGAGATAATGGATTTGTTAGATTTCAGGCTTAGGGTAGCTGAAGCTTTTCTGAAGGTTGATAACCAATTCAAGTGTATCAAAAGAGGAAGGCTATCTACAAGCCCTGTAATATCACCTTCAACTAGTAAAAAACAAACAACTGAGAGGAGACCATAGAGGGAAGTGCAGGATAGTGTTGATCACTTACCAGAGCATGATGGCAATAAAGAACCTACTCGATGCAAGAAAATTAATTGCACCCAGCGATCACACATTATCTGCAGAAAATGTGGAGTACATCTTTGTATAAATAGGAACAGGAAGTGCTTTGCAGCATTTCATAAACAATGAAATGAATGTGAATTGTTATGAAGCATTTCTTTGTCGGTAATATGTGAACAAAATATGAATATTTGTAAGTAATTATCTGTAAACAATGAAAATATCTCAAAAATAGATAATTTCAGTTCTATAGGAATGTATGGTTTACTATTTAGTACAGTAGAAACATTGTATACCTCCAAATCCTGTCCTAAGAAGGTTGCCATCCCAAGGTAAGAGTTTAGGATTCAGCAACACTTGAGACCAAATGTACAGTATACTGTACATGATATATTTTTGTAACGGGAGGTCTCTTATCAACCAAATTTTGTAAGTACATCCCCAGTATGACCTAAAATCAAAATCCAGTCAGAAATGATTTTTCTTTCTAAACAGAAAAATTCAGGACTGAAGGGGTTAAGCCTAAAGTACTGCATACATTTGTGGATGATTGACCGAATGGTTATCCAGTACCTAGATCGTAAGGATGTGAGGAGCAGCTGAATCTCAGTGTGGAAAAGTCTGTGCTGCTCATGTTGAATGATTAGACAAGTGAAATGGTGATAAGGAGGGAGGATTATTTGATACTTTCTATCGTAGGCTAGGTCTGAGTTGACAAGTCTTCCTCCAACTCGCAGAATTTGCATTTCATCCCAGAAAAAGGCTTAGACATAAAATCTTGCTCTTATGGGAAATAGGCTGCCCCTTGCTTAAGGCTGCGATCTCATGTGGGTAGCTGACCTGCTGAATCAGTCTAATACAGGTCAGGCTTGCCTCTTCAAGCTCCGTTGAAGAGAGTGGTGCGATGTGTTTGTGTTGTGTTATCAATTCATAGATCTTGTGATAGGGCTGCGGCAGTTTAGGATGAAGCGTTTGCAATAAGCAACTATTCGGACTAGTTTACTGTAAGAGGAATATCTTTCGGTTACATCCTCGGAGGCTCCTGTAGTAGTTAGCAGTGAGGTGAGTGGTCGTACTTCAGGCAAGTCTTGAGGAAAGTCTCTGGGAGTTGAATTTAACCAGAATTCATTCTGTTCTTCGAGCCACTTCGGGCCTTTCAACCACAATGGCGTTGACTTTAGTGCTGCAGGATCGGCGCCCCTAGAGATTAGATCTGCTCGATTATTGTGCGTCGATACACATCTCCAGCATTGCATGTTGGTCTGCTGCTGAATCTGAGACACACTGTTAGCTATAAAGGTCTTCCAGCAGGTGAGTGTGCCCATTATCCAGGCGAGCACAATCATAGAATCAGTGTATAAATGAATGCTATGAATGTCGAGGAACTACCCTGTCAATTAATCTTGCGAGTAATGCTGCTCCACAGAGTTCCAGTCTGGGCAGAGTGATCCGTTTCACTGAAGCCACTCTTGATTTGGCGCATAATAGTTTGCTAGTGATTGTGCCGTGAACATCCATGGCACGAAGGTAGAGGCAAGCTCCATATGCTCTTTCACTAGCGTCACAAAATCCATGAAGTTGTATGTTGGAAGTGAGGTGTGGAACCACAAGACGCTCAATTCTAATGTAGTTTAAATGTTGTAGAAGGTTGACTAGGCTGAGCCATTTATCCTGCAATTCATCTGAGAAAGGATCTTCCCAGCCCAAACCACAGCTCCATAGGTCTTGCAAGAACACCTTATATGTAATAACAACTGGACTTATAAGTCCCAACAGATCAAATGTAGAAGCAACTATGGATACGACCTCACGCTTAGTAATAAGGTGCCTTGAAGGGATTTTATTATCCACTGTTCTTGAAATGCTTCTTATCAGGAAATGGTCTGCTGATGGGTTCCAAAGTAGGCCGAGGGTGTTGACACTATCATGTGTATAGAGTGAAATCAAATCTTGAGTCTCTTTACAGGTGGGTGGAATTCTTTCCAGAAGCTCGCTACGGTTGGCTGAAAACTTTCGAAGCTCAAACCCGCCCTTCTCGAGCAAGGCAATTAAATCTTCTTGTAGTTGTACAGCTTCTTCAACAGTTCCAGTTGCAGTGATTAAGTCATCGACATCGAAGTCCCTCTTCAGGATTTGAGATACTAATGGAAATTGTTTCATTTCATCATCGGCTAGTTGTTGTAGAACACATGTTGCAAGAGATGGTGCACAACTTGTACCGTATGTTACCATTATCAATTCACAGATCTTAATCTTCTGATCTGGGAGTGGTCTCCAGAGGAAACGCTGGAGTGGAGAGTCTAGCTGGTGAACGTAAACCTGTCTGTACATTTTGCAAAAAATGCTACAGGCTGCATCCGTAAATGCAAAATAATAAATAGTATAAATATCCAATTGTATGTTGGGGCCCAGCATTAATGTTTCATTCAGTGACAGTCCGTTGCTAGATCGTGCAGAACCATCGAAAACTACTCGGGTTTTCGTGGTGCTACTTGCATCCTTGAAGACGGGGTGGTGTGGCAAGTAGAACACTTCCCTTTCGGAACTGTCATTGTCTGAAACTTCCGTCATGTGACCTAGTTGCTCATATTCTGACATGAATTCATTGTAGGCACGCCGAACATCTGGTTGTCTATGCAGACGACGTTCCAACTGTTGCGACCTCTGTTTTGCGAGTAAGTACGAGTCTCCCACCGGACCCACTTCTGAGCAACGAGGAAGGCGGACAAAGTAGCGACCTGTAGAATCTCTCGTGTTGTGAGTGAGGTGTTCTTCACATCTCATCTCTTCAAGAGTTCGAAGTTTGTTTGGGAGGTCTTCTAGTTCCCAGAATCGTTGAAGCTGATCGTCCAATGAGGTTTCTTCATGGATAAAGAATGAGCATTGTGGCTGTACAGTTGAGGACGGTGTGCTCGATGCATTTATTGTTCCAGACAGAATCCATCCAAGCTCTGTTTCTCGCAACACTGGGTAGTTCCCTGGTTTGGTCATCTTCCCACGACGCAAAATTTTGAAAAATATTTCAGCACCTAGAAGTAAATCTATTCCTCCTGGCTGATGGAAGTTAGGATCCGCGAGTTGGATGTCATCTGGAAGATTTCACTCATCATAGCAAAGCTTCACAGATGGCATATCTCCCGTAACACGTGTAGTACAGCACAAGTGACTGTTGCCTTGTAATTGCTTGCAGTAGACTGTAAGTGCCGAGATACTGAGTGTTTCAACTCGGACATTACCTCATTAATCCCTTGGATTGGAAAAGATATGTGAGACTTCTTCAACTGGAGCTTCTGAACCAAGGATTCTGTAATGAAGTTAGTTTGTGATGCAGAGTATAAAAGAACTCTGCATTTTTGAAGTTGTCCCAAGCGATTACGAACCATGACAATGGCTGTAGCAAGCAATACATGAGCAGAAGGCTTAGGTTTAAAGGAACAATAAGAACCGAATCCTTTGTGTGAGTCTTGTGACGAATCCGACTCCGTACTATTCTTGGCACTTACTGGCGTGGCAGACTGTGTATGGTGCTGATGGACAAGGGTATGATGTGCCTTGCCACACTGACGGCACACATTACCTGACGAACAATTATTAGCATTGTGCCCACTAGCCAAGCAATTGAAACACCATTGATGTTCCTTAACAATGTCTAACCTTTCTCGAACACTAATGTCCTTAAATCTTCCACATTTATTGATAGGATGAGAGAGCTTACAGACTACACATGCATTGTTAGTTGAAACGTAGCTGTATTTAGTATCTCTGTTTAATTTAGGTTTTGTCTTCTCTCGTTGGATAATGATAGTTATGAATTTCATTTCATTTCATAATGATAGGCATGTCAGATTTAATAAATTCTAAGACATGGCACCTTTTCTCTAAGAATTGTAGAAATTCGTCGAGTGATGGAGATTGTTTTCCTGAAAACATGAGTCCCCAGTCCTTCCTTGTATTGACATCAACTTTATCCAAATACAACTGAGAAATGATTAGTTCATGTAGTGGAGTTGACAATTTTAGTTCTTCAATAGCATTTAAGTGACCCTTACAATGACTTAATAAAATGCATAGGGAATGAGCGCAATCCTTATTTGTTGCTGGTGGAGAAAACAATGCCTTTATATGTGTATTGGCTACTAAGCGTGGATTGTCATATCTCTCACAGATTAGATTCCAGGCAATATCAAAATTGTCAGCAGTGACCGGCAAGTTCTCAATTAACTTATGTGCTTCACCTGATACTGCTGACAATAAATAATAATATTTCTGAATCTTATCTATAATAATAATAATAATGTTATTTGTTTTACGTCCCACTAACTACTTTTTAAGGTCTTCGGAGACGCCGAGGTGCCGGAATTTAGTCCCGCAGGAGTTCTTTTACGTGCCAGTAAATCTACCGACACGGGGCTGTCGTATTTGAGCACCTTCAAATACCACCGGACTGAGCCAGGATCGAACCTGCCAAGTTGGAGTTAGAAGGCCAGCGCCTTAACCGTCTGAGCCACTCAGCCCGGCAAAAATCTTATCTATAGTGTCATTATTGATCACCAAAGAACTGAATGTGTCATAAAAATGTCTGAAGTCAATAATATTGTTATTAAACACAGGCACTTTTATAGGCGGCAGTTTTACATTAGCCCTGCCTGAGACCACAGAATGTAAACTTGGTGGAAAATTACTGCCCTCTTGATCTTCGATTAATCTCGTCATATGAGCCTGCAGATCATAGTACAACTCTGAGAATTGTTCCCTGTCCCTTTCATGATGTTGGGAGTCATCATCTTCTATTTCTACTTGATCTTGCACGACAGTATAGTCCTGCCACGCTTGTTGTAAAGCATCAAGTCTAACCTTAACACTGAATTTGTCAATATGACCAGTTAAAGAATCAGTATACTTCTTTATGTTGGTTACCTTCGATTTCGCGATCCCACACTTCTTTATTAGTGACTCTCTAATATTGGGATCCATTGTGTGCAAGGACTTGACAAATGAAAGGAAGTATATGAACTGAGCTTACCAGTTGTTGGTTCTGCTGATGAATTCGCAATGGTGCTGGATCCAGTGTCAGCGCAATGAATGTGATGTCACGCCGCAAGATGGCTGCTTCCATACACACGTTCGAACTACTGGCCAATATGCCACAAGCGTATATTGTATCACAGTCACAACACTCTTGAGACTACATTTAGTTCACAGTATGCACAATCCATTAATTTTAAAGTACACCTTCTATGCATCCGGCCCATGATGGCCATGATTAAACCTGAAAATATTTAAGGATTGTGAAGTGGACTGTATTGCCAGGAGGCTGGTTCCCTCACAGGATGCAAGAAGGATAATGATAAATAACGGTAAACTCATATGTATGTATGTATGTATGTATGTATGTATGTATGTATGTATGTTTAGTCCTCAGCCCGAAGGCTGGTTGGATCCTCAGCAGCTCCGCCATCAGCTGTCATAGATGGCCTAGGCATCACTGAAGAGGCGTACTAGGGAAATGAGGAGTGAGGTAGTTTCCCGTTGCTTTCCTCACCGAGTCAGAAGTTGCTATTACATATCAGTCTGCCAAGCCCACTGAAATGCATGCACCAACTGACCCTATGAGCAAAATTTTCACACTATTCATAGCAGGGACTGGCTGCAGAAGGAATAGCATTACTAGCATCACTCATACCTCAGTCACTTTCATTTTGTCAAAGCCACGGATAAAGCCAGATCAATGAAAGTAACAAAACTGCTCTAGCCCATACCAGAAGACACTGTAAACACTAGGTCCCACCAGCAAAGGTACGGTAAACTTGAGTAACTATATTAACCATTGTCATGTGAACAATCAATACATGCTGTATAGGTAGCTAATACTTTGTACACTGGTGCAGGACTAAGCTGCAACGTGTAGGGCTCCGCTGCCACTAACTCTCAAGCAAACATAACATCTCCGTCTCTCATGTCCAGAGCTACCCCCACTCACTCACCCCCCTCCCTCACACCCCCACACACACCGTAGCTGCCAGGGAACATCCGGAGGCCATCTGGTAGCGCCAGAGAGAAGCGCATCACACCAAAGGGAAGTGGTGCTACCTACAGGCTAACGATTTAATGGAAAATAATCACTAAAAATCACATTCTTTTAAATTTGTCGTATCACCAAAATCTTATAAAAATTATATATAGACTACCTTCAAAATACAGTTGTATTAATGTTTTAAATCAAAGTTCTAAACACAATGTGAAGTGCTTTAAAGATAACACAGATTTCCATTAAAGAATAAAGCAAAATTGCAGATCATTAGGTATAACTAGAGCTCAAATGTTTCATGACAAGTCATTTTTATCCTACTCTGGTTTTCTATGACTAAGTTAACTTAAGCACATTTCGAGGCTTGCAAATGTGATGACACAGTTTTCACTGGTTATGTAAATGCATATTTGACTACAGTTTAGTGTTAGGTTAAACTTTGGCCACATCATTAAATAACAGATTACTTAAGGAATTTTTGGTTGTTTTTAACCCTACACCAGGCGCACTGGTTGTTTTTGTCAACCAGTTCTCTATTTTACGCCATAATTCCTAGAACTGTCAGTCTTTCACCACCTCGCAACTAATACCTTTGCTCTCACTCTTGACCTTCATTTCAGTCGAATTTCGACAACAGTGGAAGAGATACGTGAGTAATTATTTCAAGCGAAATCTTGGAACCCGAAACTGGTTGACAAAGTCAACCGCGCGCCTGGTCATGTAAGTAAAATTATTTCTTTAAAATTTCCTTTCCTCTGTACTTTTCGGGTAATTAGGGGAGGTCAGGCGTAATTACAAGTGGTATATTTCTATTTTAGGTATTGTTTTGTCAATGATGAAGACATATGTGACATTTTGAGCCAGTTGTCTGATGAAATAGAGGACTCTGCTTCGGATTTTTCGAATGGGGAGGAGGAAATTATAAACGTATCAGATCAGATAATACAGATATTGATTCCCATAGCGAATTTAAAATATTTTTCCTGAATGAGTAAATTTATAATACCAATGTAATGGTCCATTATTGGACATTATAAATTTTCCAGCTAACTCATTCTTGGCTGCCTGCGTTTCGCCCTGGTGTGCTAAGTTAGGCTTATCAGTTGGGACTTAGCACACCACCCAAGACGCAAGGCTAGTGCATACCGTGGAGGCCACTGCATAGGCTACTTGAAGCCACCAGCAGTGCCAATGCACTATGAGAGCTATGTCTCATTTTAAAAAATTGATGCCTGCCTGGCCATCAGATAATACAGATATTGATTCCCATAGCGAATTTAAAATATTTGTCCTGAATGAGTAAATTTATAATACCAATGTAATGGTCCGTTATTGGACATTATAAATTTTCCAGCTAACTCATTCTTGGCTGCCTGCGTTTCGCCCTCGTGTGCTAAGTTAGGCTCATCAGTTGGGACTTAGTGCATTGGCACTGCTGGTGGCTTCAAGTAGCCTATGCAGTGGCCTCCACGGTATGCACTAGCCTTGCATCTTGGGTGGTGTGCTAAGTCCCAACTGATGAGCCTAACTTAGCACACGAGGGCGAAACGCAGGCAGCCAAGAATGAGTTAGCTGGAAAATTTATAATGTCCAATAACGGACCATTACATTGGTAGTATCAGATCAGGATCATAACAGTGATACGGAGCAGGAGGCCGATTAGGTCAGTGAGATCTATGAAGACGATAACGAAAGGGAATTTATCTTCGTGAGAGATGGAGGAACTCGAGGATAAAAGCAAGGAATATTGTAAAAATACTGCCAGGACCAGAAGGGGAGGCAAGGAAGATATCAATAGAAATTGACTGTTTCATTCAGTTGATATACACTGAGATGGTTGATGAACTATTATACTAGATTAATTTGTACATTTATAGGAAGCGGGAGGAGGTGAATTACAGCCATGAGGGCGATGCTAAATTTGCGAACCACAGTGAAATTATGGCCTTACTCGGGGGATAAGGAGTGAAAAGATTTCTTGGACATGGTAACGAAGTTTATTTTTCATCCAGTCATTTTTGGCTATTATATCTGATCATTTCATTACATAATTGTGCAAATATTGAAATATGACCATTATTTTAATTTAATTATGTATCTACTGCTTAACTCATTTTAAACAGGCGCAGTATTCATGTCCATATCAGAATTAGTTCATGTGTTCATGATTATCCATTTTAAGTACATTCATATTAATCACTAATACAAGTTATTAATTTTATTTGAAGAATAACATTGAAACAAAAGATAAAACGCCATTAAATGAAATGTTTATGCGATTGAAAGCCTGTAAACTAATGAGAACGTAATTGGTTGACAAAGTCAACCGCACGCCCGGTAGTGTGACAGAAATTGGCGCGCCCGGTCTAGGGTTAAAATTCTCCAGAATGCTTAAGAGCCAATGGTGAGGAACTTCACTTGGAAGTAACGTGCTGTCCAAACGTATGTTCTGCTTGGAACAACATGAGCCTGCTTGAGATGCCAAAAGTAAGATGCATTACATGAGGAGAACAAATAAACAACTACTTCTCTCTTTTTCCCTATTCCTACAATTTTAATCACACATAATCCAGTATCCTCTTGTCTCTTCCATTGAGTAGATAAATGAAGTGTTCTGTATGGTCTTATTAAAGAGTTTGTTGAGACGTCTTTTAGTACACACGGAGATGTTTTAGATTTTAAAATGTGTGAAATCAAAATAATGACTGAGAAATGTTTCATAATGCAACAACACAGTTGCATGGCTAGTGCACGGCTACACATAAAAAAGTGTGTAAACAGAAAATTAGCCACAGAAACCACAAAGCAGCTCATCTCCATCGGAAAATGTATCTCAGTCTTCTCAGGATCTTTGCAAAATGATGGTGTTATCAAACATTATTTTAAACAAAGTAACTTGTAAGTTACTAGGTCGTGAAAGTTCTTAGACAATACACAACCATCTTATCACAATATAATCATTAATATAAGAAATGTTGTCAGCAGCAACAAGATAAGACTATAGATGAAATTATCAACAAAGACTACAACGAACCTACTATCTTAAAATTCTTTTAATAACAACCACCTACTCAATACAATATAATTTTAATATATTATCCTCAATACGGTTCTATTATGAGATTAATTACATGGAACCTACTATCTCCCGGATGCAAGCTCACAGCCGCACGCCCCTAACTGCACCGCCAACTCGCCTGGTAAAAGCCATCACTTGCTATGAAACTGTGGACATGCAACTGTGCGATGAATTATGCAAGAAGCAGCAAACTGAAAAAAAAGTTTCAAAAATGGCTTTCACGGCCGCAGATCTTAAAATCTCGGGAACAGAACCAGCTTTTGGGTGGTTAGGCAGTGTTCATTTGCAGAGTTTCACCCGGTGACTTAATGCAGAACACAAGGCTGGTTACATTAGCAAGAGGATGCAATAGGGTAACGCATTCTACCAGTGTGTCAGAAACCTTCTCTGGAATAAGGAAATGTAAACAGATAATGTACAAAATGTATTATGCGGCTGAGACCAGGACAACGACAAGTAGGGAGGAGAATAGAATTCAAGTCAGTGAAATGAAACACCGAAGAAGTATTATGGGAAAGAGAAGGAAAGACATTGAGAAACAAAGATATGAGAAAGGAGGTCAGAATGCAAAATCTAAATGAGAGTATTGATAGGAGTAAACTAAATGGTTTGGACATGTAAAGAGGATGGAGGAAGAAAGAAGATCAAAATAGATGATGGAGGTGAAGTTCGAGGGAAAGAGAGCGAGAGTGGTGGTTTGATTCAATAAAGAGGAGTGCAAGAAGAGACCTGGACTGGGAAAAAATGATGAAAGACGAATGGTGGAAGAAGAGAAGAAGGTGGAGAAGTGCCATAAATGCCCCGAACCAGCAGGAGCTGGGTAAGGGGCAAGGAGGAGGAGGAGGAGGAGGAGGAGGAGGAGGAGGAGGAGGAGGAGGAGATCGGTATGGCATAACTATCTGCAAATAGGCTTCATTCCTTCCACAGCAGCCATGTGTAAATGGGCAACCTGCTGTTCGTTCCTACGCCCTGCTGAAGACTTTCATCACTTGAACATTTGTGAAGCTGCCTTCCTCCTTTTTCTCAAGCATGTCTTCTTATTGTCACACCATAGTACAACTGAAGCTGACTGATTACACTATCTCAGTGGTTTGCCATCCCTAAATGTATGTATTTATCATTCTTTTTTTACAGCTTCCTGAGGCTGGGATCCATTTTTTTTTTTTAATGGCCAAAACATCATTCCTATACACATTTGCTGCTTTCACATTTTTACATAGCGAGTACCCCATCACACACTCTTTGTACAGTTGTGCTGTAACATCTACATCAATAATGTTGCCATTTTCTAATGTGTAGCTGTCACACCACCATTCTGTGATATGTGGCCCCGCTTCTGCCAAGATCCATTAAATGCAGTAGTAATTTCTATAGCTTCTTGAGTAGCATGCTTCATGCTCTCTTCTGCCACTTCCTGAAGTGCATGGTGGTGGAGGCAAGCTCATCACATCACTGCAGCCCTGTAAACTTTATTGATGCATCTAATGCCACATATCATCATCATCATCATTTCCCAACTCCAATTTCCCAGATGTGGTGTATAAGCGCTTGCCATCTCCTTCTGTCTTCATACATCTTCTGATCCAGTACATCCATTTGTATCCTCTCTCCTCCACATCTGATCTTAGTCTCCATCCAATGTTTTCTTGGTTTTCCCTGTGGTCTTCTTCCTATGAGATTAAGGTCAAAATATTTTCTGGCAGGTCTTTCCCTGTCCATTCTCAATATGTGCCCATACCACTGAAGTCTGCGTTTCTTTATTACACTGATAATAGGAACCTCAGTACCAGCTACTTTCCTATTCACTTCATTTCTGATCTTGTCCTTTCTGGTTGTTTGGTTCATGGTTCTAATGAATCTCATTTCAGTTGCTTGGATTCTACTGAAGTCTTTGTTTAGTAGGGTACATGTCTCTAAACCGTACATGAGGATTGGTACGAGGTAAGTGTGGTACATGATTGTTTTCGCTTTCTGTGGTATTTTGCAGTCCCAGAGGAGATTCCTGACTTGACTGTAGAAGTTTGATGCTTTCTGTGTCCTGCTGAGTATGTCCTGCCTAACAGTGTTGTCTTTCGATACTGTGCTTCCGAGGTACTTGAAGTGAGAAGCTGATTCTATTTTTGCTCCTTTCAGAAATATATTTGAGCTTGTTCCTTCCCTGTTGATGGTCATTTCCACTGTCTTCATTTTGCTCATCTTCAGTCCAAAATTTTTGAATGTGTTGTACCATTCATTACGTTTCTTCTGAACTTCAGTTTCTGTCCCTCCCCATAAAAGCACAACATCAGCAAATACCAGGGTGTTTGGTTCACTGTCCATTTTCTTGATAGATTTGATGACCTTGTCCATTACCATTACAAACAGGAGTGGTGACAGAGCACTTCTTTGTTGGACACCTCTCTTTGTTTCAAACCTATCTGATCGTCCGTTGCCTACCTGGACACAGCTGTAGCACTTCTGGTATAGCATCTTGACTTTGTCAATTAAGTACTTTGGCACCTTTAGGTCTTCCAGACATTCCCATATCTTGTTTCGAGGAACACTATCATATGCTTCTTTCAAACCTAAAACAAGCCTAATGCCACATAAAAATCTTAAAATTATTTCATATTTCTTCTGTACTACTTTTGAAGACACGTGAACTTCTTATTCCTACTATATTCTTGTGACTAATCCTCTCCTACTGTTCTGCTCCTTGTTTAGTACTATACAGTCGGTGCCATCACAATATTCACAATTAACAAGTGAGTTTATTAATTTCAAAAGGATACCATTCACAATCAAACACATTATTCTTGGGCTCCAAAGATGCAAGTTCTCTCTTCAATGCATTATGTCTTCTTGCACATGAGGGGAAAAATGCCCAGATTCACTTCTACAACACTACTTAAAATGTTAACAGAATGAGGATGGTACTTCCCAATTCTGTCCATAATTTGACATGTGAACAGGTAAATACAATGTAATACACAACACTACTTTCAAATCGTCCGCAGTTCACAATGAGCCTGTTGGCTAGAAGGTATCGTCAGTTGAGCGTCATCTTTAAATGTCTTAAATATTGGACATTTAAAAGCCCATAGTATGAAGAAAAGAAATTAAATTGGTACATCCTAAACACCTTACCTAACAAATTTATAGTAAAAAAAAAAAAAATCAAATTTTTCACCCTCCCAACTCTTTCATGTACCCTTAATCCTTCCAGAGCTGCAGCTTCTCAAATACAATGTTCTCCTGTTTGAGCTAGGTTAATGAGCTGAACACAAGAAAAAAAAAAAAAATCTTCAAAAAGTCAAAAGCACTCTACACTAAGAGTGGAAGGCTGCATTGGTTATTTCTTTAGATAAATCGTGCCACTTCCCATGATGAGATACTTTTATTTCTTCCTGAAATGGTTCCAATGTTTCTTGTCTGTTTGTGTTATACAGTATTTAATGCAGCCCAGAAAACATTTGGGCTAGTCAAACCTAAAAAGAAACCTTGGTGGAATCAAATATGTGAAAATGCATTACAAGAGAGAATAAAACAATGGAAAAAGTTTAAATCCTCTGGAAAGACTGAGCACTACGACCAATTCAAACAGCAAAGGAAAGACACTGCTAGAATAATAAGGGGAGTTAAAAGAACTTTCAAAAAATCACAACTTATTGACCTGCAAGACAGTTTTGTTAAAAATAACTCTTGAAACATCTACCAGACTTTTAAGTCAGTTAAAGGGGTATCAAGCACCTAGCTTATGCTTCAAAGATGAAAATGGTAGACTTGGCCTAAACAATGCTGAGAATTGTGAAATACTTGTGAAGCACTTTGATAAACTTTTAAACTGCCCTGAACCCGACCATAAGTTGGAATTCTCTCAAACAACTGAAAATCTGGAAGAAGATATACCACCCACTGCTGAAGAAATTAAAGAAGTAATTAACAATCTGAAAAATAATAAAACTAGTGGAGAAGACTCTATAACAGCTGAACTTTTGAAATGGTCTTAGTCAAAAGTCATTGAAGAGCATCAGTTAATCTTTGAAGATATTTGGAGAACAGAGAGGATTCCAGAAGAATGGAAAGTGACTCTAATACACCCAATGCATAAAAAGGGGACAAACAAAAGGTTGAAAACTATAGAGGCATCTCTCTTCTGCAAACTGCATACAAGGTTTCTCAAAAATATTGCTGAATAGAGTAGAAACATCACTTGACAAGCAACAGGGTGAGTATCAAGCTGGTTTTCAAAAATGTATATCTTGTTCAGAACAAATATTTAACTTAAAATCCATAATTCGCCATAGGATATTGAATTCAAAAGACATTGTTGTGACTTTTGTAGATTTTAAAAAGGCCTTTGATTCGATTGATAGAGAAACCGTAAATAAAACAATTTGTGAATTTGGAGTGAAAACTAAGTTGGCAAACCTAATACGTGACACTCTTACTGACACAATTTCAAAGGTGAAATTTATGGGTAAGATATCCAAACCTATTAGGATAAATACAGGGGTACGGCAAGGTGACTGTTTGTCACCCCTTCTATTCAACTGTGTTCTAGAAAAAATTGTAAGAATTTGAAACATAAAGCTTAAAGAGCATAATATTTTGCCGGTAACTTTGGGGAGAAAAAACAAAGGCATTGAAATAAATTGCCTAGCATTTGCAGACAATTTCGCTATATTGTCAGAAAACCTAACAAGTGAAACAACACAAATCAATCACTTGGAAGAAATAGCCAACAAGACAGGTTTCAGAATCTCCATAGAAAAAACAAAATTTATTACAAACATCAAGAATGCTCCAAAATATTTGGCAACAGATATTGGTCCAGCAGAAAAAGTAAGGAAATTCAAATATCTTGGAGAAATAATTCAAGAAAATGGTTTAGACAAATCTGCAGTAGAAGAAATCTTAAAATAAGGCACTACACTACAGTGGTGAAACCAGAATGCTTATATGCAAGTGAATGCCTGGTACTAAACTATAGGTTAGATAAACTTGAGGTACTAGAAAGGAGAATCATGAGAAAAATCTTAGGCCCTGTGAAAACAAAAGTAGTATGGAAATTAAGATCTAATGATGAAATATACAGAAACATAGAAAACATAACAAAAACCATAAGAAAAAGGAGATTGCAATTTTTCAGACATATTTACAGAATGGATGATTCCAGATTAACAAAAAGGATTTTCCAGTACCTTTGGGACAAAAAGGTAACAACTAGCTGGATTCAAGAAGTAAGGAAAGATTTAGAAAGAAATAATATAAGAGAAGAAGAAACTATGGACAGAGAAATTTTTAAAAAGAGGGAAATAAGTATGGAAGGATTCCAAGAAAGCCTGAACAAGAAGCCTGGTGCGAAGTGGTCCGAGGACAGAAGGAAACAGCATAGTGAAAGGATGAAAGAATATTGGAAGGAACAGAAGAGAAAACAACACAGTATGAAGAACTGAATTGAAATTGGCACGTGATCCTTAGCAGGCCTCATCGGAAAGAAGATGAGTGGAAGGCAGTAAGATTTCAGAATGACAAGAAAGTGAGACAAGTCGAACAAAAACAACATATGAAATGACCTATAGTTCAGGAATACATTCAGGGTGATACTTCAATACTCAATAAGAAATACTCCCCACCCCTTCCTGGAGTAGTGAAATCTCTTAATGTGTGCATAATTCACTATCAGAAGTCATTAATAGGCCAGTTACTCATTAAACATGTATCTCATCTCTGCAATACACATGACTTGTAGATAATAACCTTCTCTCTGCGCACTTGTTTACCACCTCAACAATTCACTACATATGCCGGCCGCTCTTCTATTACTAGTTCAAATAGCAGAGCCTACACGTTGTTGATATCAAAGGTGTTGAGCAACATTAATTCCTACCCGAGGGTCAAATGGTGAACCACGAGTATAACCACAAAGTTCCAAAATGTTTGAGATAACATGTCATATATTACTTGTAACTGAGACAAAATGCCAGGAAAAAGAGACTAGACTTGTGAGGAAACAACTTCTTGAACCCTTCACCGTGCACTGATGTTCTTACATGAATTTCTTAATGAATATAAACACTACCCACCTAACCTACCCAGACGACTCTTTTCAATTCCCCAAACTGAAATTCATCTTGAACAAACGGCAATCTCAGTCAACTAAAGAGATCAAATTAAAATCGCTGGTAGAACTAGATGTGATCTCCCAACTAACTAACGTGCAGTTCCATTAGTGCATTAACAGAGGAGGAGAGCACCTCAAAGTAAAGCTAACAAGGATGTAGGCCAGCACCCTAAAAAGTTTGGTTACTTTTGGAACAGGCCTCATACATTGAAACACTATTTAAACTATTTAAATACAGTTCAGAATTGGCTAAAGTATACTTACCCTCTATTTTCAACAAATGACCTCAAGAGTGTCCTGACCTGTCTTCTAAATATAGTTTTCTTATTAAAATAAACATACTGAGAAAGCTGCTTACTAGTATTCTCGAGAAAAAAAAAAAAAAAAGAGTTGTTACTGAATACAGCTTTTATAGTCAGGTTTCATACACAACTAAACTAATAATAATGTTATTTGCTTAACGTCCCTCTAACTACTTTTATGCTTCTCAGAGATGCCGAGGTGCCAGAATTTTGTCCCGCAGGAGTTCTTTTACGTACCAGTAAATCTACTGACACGAGGCTGATGTTTCAAATACCACCGTACTGAGCCAGGATTGAACCTGCCAAGTTGGGGTCAGAGGGCCAATGCCTCAACCATCTGAGCCACTTAGCCCGGCCCCACACGCATGCATGCACACACACACAACTAAACTGCTGAAGGACAAGTAGTTTTTCATTGTCATCCACCTGATCTGGATACTCGGCATAAACATATCCCTGTCTCTTAAGTATACAAGTCAAATTGATAGAAGTTTACAGAACAATCAAGAACTCATGCACAAAACAAAACTGACAAAGGAAACATACTCAATATTTTCAGAAAATATTTGACACAAGAGGCACTTCAATGGAGAGAGGAAAAATGTGCTTTAGAAGAATCTCATTAGTCCAGGAAGGTCACATATGACTGAAGGTACTGAAAGACAGTTAAGAAACCAAGAACTTCAGGTCCCTTACAAACTTCCCTTTGTTCCTCATGAACTAACTTTCATCTTGAAATCTGTTTTCTTGTACATTTAATGAAGAGTAGGTAGCAGTGAAAATGAAGAAGGCTTGAAGCAATGTACTGCAGACATTCACTAATTATTTATAAGCTTTGTTTACAGAAAATTCGTAGTTTATAGACATATTCAATACAGTTTTGTTCTCCAGCTTTACAAATACTGTGACAATGTTCTTTTGTCCATGCACAATCCAACACTGTACCTCCCTGTACTTGTGCACAGTTCAAATGCAGCATGTATCAGGTTCTCTGATGAATTATTCAGACACTGAAAAAAAGATGAGTGGACAGTTCTTCAGTGCATCCAACAAGACTAGTTCCTGGATCAGAATCTCATCTCTTGATCTATTATCTGACCGTATTTACAGGCTTTTGAAATAAACTCACTCTCTTATCCTGCCAGAACAAAGTTCTACGTACAACTGCTATTCAGCCAATCAGGATGGAAATCTCTATTTCTCAACACTCACTCTCTTTCTCTCTGAACAAGTGAACCACAAATTATTTTTGTAGATTTGCAAAGGAGCTTTCCTCAAATGAAGTACATCATTAAGTTAGGTCAAAATGTGTTTTGTGGATTTAAAAAACTATTTTAAATTTCAACAAGAGCTACCTCAAAAACATTTCTTATGAGAAAATGCAATCGTCAAAAGACTATTCCAAATTTATGAGAAATTTCTGGAGAAACCGATAAGAAGATAGCAGAGAGTGGATTAAGAAAAGAGCAATGTGGTTTCTGACAAGGCAGATATGTGACAGAAGTGTGAAGGTGGGAAGAAAAGACACAGTATAGTTGTAGGACAAAAACATACACAGAACTAAATAGCACAGATGGAAGGACTGGAGAAGACAAAATGAAACCAATGTTGTTTGCAGATATATGGGGTGATGGTTGAGGGAGAAGTGCAAGAACAGTTGGATGCATGGGAAGCAGTCTAAATACAGGGAATGAAGTTCTCAGCAAAGAAGAATGAAGTAGTCGTCACAACACAAAATAAGAATAGACTATGTATGGAAAAGTGGAGGAGAAAACTACAGAAAGAAGATAGTTCTAAATATCTTGGAAGCATCATTGGGGAAAATGTGAGAAACAGGTGGGAAATAAACAAACAGGACAGAAAGGCAGACTAATTCTTCAAGTGTTATGAGGGTTAATATGGAGCAGAGAAGTGCCAAAGAGGTGCAAACAGATTTAATATAATTTCTACTATGTTCCCCTTGTGACTTGTAAATCAGAGACAAGGGTAATGATGGAAGGAGATACAGGCCTGTGAGATGAAGTTTCCTAAGACTAGGAGTTTATGACAAGAGTGGAGTGAAGAGTGGAAGAGGAGCCCATAACAGCTGGAATAAAAAGATCAATACTATAATGGTATGGGCACACGCAGAGAATGGACGAGGAAAGATTGCCGAGATGCATGTTTGGCATGAGAATAGAAGGAAGGAGACCTAGAGGAGTTAAGGAGGGTGAAGAGGTCAAAGGAACTGAACGGAGAAAGACAGAAGAGAACAGAACGTGGGCAGACAGAAGACAGGCTTATGTTCCCAACAGACCCAGTCGGAAATTGGAAAATGTTCAAGACAATGATGCCTACTTCAGTGTGACTGGGTCACCTACTCTGCAGATGCTAAATGCACTTGCAAAGTAGTAAGATTGGTAAACATCAAATGTATGACACAACTTAACAACCCAAAAGCCCGCTCCAAGTAGCAAATCAGTTTTAACTTCTAAACCAAGGAATCACAACTACTTAACAAATAACATTAGCAATTAGCTAGGACTTACCATTCACACAGCAAATCTTCGTATCTTCATCTTTAAATCTTCTTATAAGCTTCTATCAGTGAAAACAACATTCTTCCACATTTACCTTATTCTTAAAACTCCAAATTTCTCTTAAAGCAACAACCGAAAAGAAACTTACCTGCATGACCTATAGAACGTCTTTAAGTAAAAAGCTTTACTTTTCGCTGTACAGTTGTAATTTATCAACACAAAAATAAAACAAACAACCCAACTCAGAAGTTCTAGAATATTTAAGTTAGCAGTCCGCTTCAAACTGAATAATAACAAACTGCACGAGACCTTTTGTCACAAAATACTGACAATGTGTACATTTTTTATAACAAAATCTTTCTGCTAAATTCTGTAAGACAGAACTTGGACCTATTTCATGTCTAATCACTAACTTTTAAATACCTAAAGTCAATATCACTGTTAATTACTAGTTGAGTAAATATACCAAAATTCTATTCAATGGCAGCACTCTTCTTCGCTAATCTCCTTTTGTAAGAATGCCAGATTATTATTTTCTTGCATCGTTCTTCTTTAGAAATATCATTTCAAGACAGAAATCCACGCTCAACTAGCAATCACAGGGAACATGGTACATCCATAACAAATCGATGATCAGAAAGTAGAAGAGTTTAGCAATGGTAAGTACCATGGAATATTAGGCTTGACAAATCAAGCTTCAGGCACCTCAGATAGGCTACAAAAATACTAAATTAGACCCTACAAGTTAAGATTAGACTTTAAAATTTTGTAATAAATATAACATTTTACTGCATAAACAACATTGTTAATCATAATATAAGCACACAATAAGTCTGTGACATGAGGTTAATAAGAAGCCCAGCAAAATTCACTTTTATCAAACAAAAGAATCTGCATCAGAATAAATATGGGCCATGAACGAACACTTCACTTTACCACACGAAAAGTACATCAGACTAAATATGGGCCATGAAAAAATTAGCATCATTTTTGGGGCATGATCATATTTCATATGTGACTATGTGACATTTTCTCCTAAGAATAGTCTCAAAGAACCCACTTGGTAATCATGCTGCATACAAACCAAGATTACTAAACACTGATGACAATATTAAGCTGTAAATTAAAAATGCCTATCAGTTATGAAGCCCACCTTATCCACTTACTCATCTCCGATCTTGTTGGTCATTATTCCCTTTTCATTCTTTGCCTAGCGGCGAGGATGGGAATTGTCCAATTAATTGAAGGAACAAGAATCCACCTGATCGATACTTTCACTTTTATTTAGCCTTAGACTATTTCAATAGACATTAGATTAAAAGTTCAGAACATGTTTCGAATGCATTGCATTCATCATCAGCTGCTTACATTTGGCAAAAGTAAAAATTAGCTAAGAACAGTCTCACAATTTTCTTAAAACCTTAAAAACAAGTGTTAGTATTGCATGTGTGAATGGATGGGGGGGGGGGGGGGGGTAGAGGGGGGATGCATTGAAGGCGATTGTTAGTTAAACTATGACTTATTATTAAAAATCTTCATGTTAAAAAAAAACTGAGTGACTAAAATATAGTTCACTATAAGTCCTGTGAATTTTCTATAAGCTTGTTGATTACTGAAGAACTTGTATGCACTATGTGAAGTATTTCTGTTGAGCTATTGGTAAAAAGTTTCCTTAAGAAGGCATCCGGTGTTTTCACGTCTCTTATCTCCTGTTGGGTGGAGAGGTGTGGCTTGTTTCGAATATGAAGTTTGTTATTTGTAGTTTGAATTGAAAAAAGTTCCTTCATAAAGTCCATATTCTATATACATCCTCTTCCAATTCTCATGTTAATCCTTCCCAGCTTTTCTTCTTTTCTGTAGTTATTTCTTTCTTGGACCTTCTTTTCATTTCCTGATACTTTCTTCCATTCTATCCCTGTTCCATACGTGCCATGCTTTCTTATTTTTATTCACTGCTTCCTTTGTGGCACCTACAAATAGCAAACTTCATATTCGAAACAAGCCACACCTCTCCACCCAACAGGAGATAAGAGATGTGAAAACACTGGATGCCTTCTTAAGGAAACTTTTTACCAATAGCTCAACAGAAATACTTCACATAGTGCATACAAGTTCTTCAGTAATCAACAAACTTATGGAAAATTCACAAGACTTATAGTGAACTATATTTTAGTCCATCAGTGTTTTTAACATCAAGATTTTTAATAATAAGTCATAGTTTAACTAACAATCGCCTTCAATGCATCCCTCCCTCTACCCCCCCCCCCCATCCATTCACACATGCAATACTAACACTTGTTTTTAAGGTTTTAAGAAAATTGTAAGACTGTTCTTAGCTAATTTTTACTTTTGCCAAATGTAAGCAGCTGATGATGAATGCAATGCATTCGAAACATGTTCTGAACTTTTAATCTAATGTCTATTGAAATAGCCTAAGGCTAAATAAAAGTGAAAGTATCGATCAGGTGGATTCTTGTTCCTTCAATTAATTGGATGATATAGTCGATACGGATATGAAGTGGATAGTATGTAACACGATGGGAATTGTGCCGGCTGCCAAAGCCTGTCGCACTCCTCTGAGGCAATGATTAATGAATGATTAATGAAATGAAATGATTCTGGAGAGTGTTGCTGGAATGAAAGATAACAGGGAAAACCAGAGTACCCGGAGAAAAACCTGTCCCGCCTCCGCTTTGTCCAGCACAAATCTCACATGGAGTGACCGGGATTTGAACCATGGAACCCAGCGGTGAGAGGCCGGCATGCTGCTGCCTGAGCCACAGAGGCTCTCTAATAATAATAATAATAATAATAATAATAATAATAATAATAATAATAATAATAATAATAATATAAGCCACCTAGCGTCAGCTGGCCAGAGCACAGAATGTTGGTACCTCCAGAAAACAGCAGAAAACCTCCGGTGAGGCCTGATGCAGGTCTTTGGAGTTGACGCCATATAGGCCACCTGCGTGTCGGTGAGGATGGGGCTCTACTTATGATGAATTCTAATGAGGAATTAGCCAACGAAGTTTAAATCCCCGTCGCAGCAAGTAATCAAACCCAGCACCCACTGGATCAACGGCCAGCACACCATGTAGCCAGACAGAAGAATTTAAATAATGGAAATTAAATGACATGGAAGTAAAAGAAAAATTCCAATATAAATTGAAACACCACAAAGGAAGCAGTGAATAAAAATAAGAAAGCATGGCACGTATGGAACAGGGATAGAATGGAAGAAAGTATCAGGAAATGAAAAGAAGGTCCAAGAAAGAAATAACTACAGAAAAGAAGAAAAGCTGGGAAGGATTTACATGAGAATTGGAAGAGGATGTGTAATAGAATATGGACTTTACGAAGGAAGAGAAAAAGAGGCTACACAAAGAAAGTCAAAGGGAAAAAAAGGAGAGATCTTAACACAACGAGAGGAGACAAGGAAAAGAAGGAAGGATTACTTTGATGAACTCTTGAATGTGAGAAGAGGTGTAGATCAGATGGCAATGGCTTTCAAAGGCTATTTAGATGTATTTTGGGGGACAGCGTTGCTCAACGTCCGTAGGTTTTAACCTTAAAGTACCCTACACGTGTCCTCAGGGTGGTGCTAATCGAGCAACAACAGTAAGATGCCGCCGTACTGCCCTACAGGGCCTAGCGGCTATGACAATCCTGCAACAAACTTAAATAATAGTCCTTCTGAGGACTCACATTCACACACACACGAACATTCGGCTCTGTATTAACCATCTGCCAACTTAACATAGAAGGCAGTAGTAAGGCAAAAAGTGAATATTTATCCATGATCCTTCATGAACTCTCCGTGGATGTGGTTGTACTCCAGGAAACTCACACTGAAATGACCAGCAATTGAAACACAGGGGTAAATTCTAGGATACCAACTAGCGGTAGCAGTGAATGATCCTAAGTATGCCATAGCCACCTTTGTCAAGAACGATATAGCAAACTGTGAAGCAATGGAACACGTTACACACGAAGCATTCTTCTCCTCATCTATAAAGGTAGATAATGTCGTTATTACTAACGTATATAAGCCACCTAGCGTCAGCTGGCCAGAGCACAGAATGTTGGTACCTCCAGAAAACAGCATCATTCTTGGAGACTTCAACAGCCACCACACGCTGTGGGGATACGATGAGTACGATGAAAATGGAGACAAGACTATTTGAATGGATGGATGTAAGCGATCTTAAGCTAGTGTACGATGCCAAGGACAAAGGAAATTTCCACTCTGGTCGTTGGAAAAAAGACTATTCGCCAGATCTCTGTTTTGTCTCCCAGGAACTGTGTACCCTTGTGGCGAAAGGTTGATTGGCAGGCTGTCAACCACACCCTCTCTCTTCTACCCTGGCACTTGCTGCAAGTGGGTGAAGTGCAAGAAGCAGTAGACCTGTTCTATGACTGGACTCGTGCTGTGATCCGTGACCTTGTTCCCACTCGTAAAACATCCGCCAGATGCCCACCTTGGAAGAAAAGTGACACCAAAATTGCAGAAATTAATCAAACGAAGGCCTGGAAAGACTGGAAAAGGTCACCTTCTGAAGCCAGCTATAAAACTTTTTCTGACCTTCGCAAACACCATAAACAGCCTCTAAAACGGGATTACTAGGACTACATAAACTCTGCCTGCCTAGAAGTGAGAAGTAATAGTAAAAGATTCTGGTCTCTGATAAACAGTAGGAAAAATACAAAGCGTGTGCCAGACACAGTGACTTGGGGTGATAATTTAGCCAGTGAAAATTTTCAACGATTACTTTGCGTCTAATTTTGTTGCACCTGTTCAGTTCCCAGATTTTCCGTCTATTGATTCTGTTCCTTCTCATAGTCTCAGTAATCTTTCCACCTCTGAGTCAGAAGTCTATTCGTTACTTTCCTTCCTCCCAGAAAATAAACCTACTGGTCGGGATGGTCTCAGTCCTGTCTTCCTTAAGAATACCGCTACGACTCTTGTCCATCCTATTGCTGTTATATTTAACCGTTGCTTCTTAGCCGGCTACTTTCCTGACGACTGGAAAATCGCAAACATCACTCCGGTTTTTAAAAGTGGAAAGAGGTCTGATGTCAGAAACTATCGTCCGATTTCTATATTACCCACTCTGTCACTCATCTGTGAAAAGATTATCCACCAGCGCCTTCTTTCTTTCACACTTCCTTATATATCGTCCCAACAGCATGGTTTTCTTCCTGGTAGCTCCTGCCTAACTAATCTGGCTGTTCTTCTCCATCGTGCAACATCTGCTCTTAACGCCGGTTCTCAACTGGACGTGTGCTACATTGATATTGCTAAGGCTTTTGATACCGTAGACCACGCACTTCTTTCCTATAAACTCTCAGAACGTTTTAATATCCATCGTCGCTTGCTAACTCTCCTGCAGAGCTTCCTCAATACCAGAACTCGGCGTGTGGTTCTTGATGGGTTCAGTTCGACTCTTGTTATGGTACATTCTGGCGTCCCGCAGGGCAGTGTCCTAGGTCCGCTTCTTTTCGTCTTATTTATTGACGATCTCATTAATTCTATATCCTCGGTTTCTTGTGAAATTCTACTATTTGCAGATGATTGTAAAATATTTTTAAAAAATCGATTCTTTATCAGACGTAAACTCCTTACAGAGTGGGCTTAATTCACTCTCTGAACGGTGCTCCACATGGCGTCTTAAGCCTAATCCTGCCAAGTGTTCCTCTATTTCGATCACGCTTCGTAAATCCCCTATTCTCAGTAAATACTCCCTCCTCAGTAACCCGTTCCCAACTCTAACAGAACAAAATGACTTAGGAGTGATGTTTGACAGTAAATTGTTATTTGTCCCCCATATACAAAAGATAACCGCACGAGCAATGTCACTTCTCGGTTTGTTGTATAGATTTTCTGACATCACCGATATCCACGCCCTCCGAGCCTACTATGTATCTTGCATCCTACCGATTATTGAATTCGCGTCTCCCATTTGGTCTACCTCTTCACCCACTAATCTGAATCATATTGACCGCGTGCAGTCATTCTTCTGTGCCATTGTTAGAGCCAGAGTATCTGATTGTCGAAACTTGAGCAGTAATCAGATACTAGACAAGTTAAACCTTCATCCGTTATCTAGTCGCAGGAAAGTAGCCGACCTTAGATTCCTATATAGCGCTGTTAACGGTTTATTTCGCTCTCCTGAACCTGCATCCTTTTTTTCCATACATGTTCCAACTCGCAAAACCAGGATTAATACGCCCCTTCATATTCCATATTCTCACCTCTCGCTCGTTCAAAGAAGTTTATTTATCCGCATACCAACCCTCCTTCACTCTTTATCTTCTGACAGGAACTTGGACGTTTTTTCTTTGTATGCCTCCTTTAATCGATTCTTCCTTAACTTAACCTAGTTCATTTTCTACATATTCCTTTTTTCTCTTCTCATTGCTGTCCTCTCTTTTGTACATAATATAATATTTATTTTTTACTGTACTATACCATTACTTAAGTGTTATATCTGTATTTATCTTACTGTGCCTAGCTATAAGTTCTTCTCTTCGTTTTACGTTCAACAATTTTTCTCGTTGTTTCTTTAGCCTTTATTTTTTGTTTTTGTATGTTGTGTCTCTAATTATGTTAGTTTTTAATTTTTTCCTCTATATTTATCGTTAGATGTTTTTTCGTCATTATTCTTCCACTTTTCTTTATGCTTGCCTTGTGCTACTCTATTGTAAATATGTATTTCATTGCGGAACTCTGTAATTCGGCTTCTCGCTGTTTTGGTTTCCCAAATAAATAAATAAAATTTAAAAAAAAAAAATAAAAAAAAAATAACCTTATGACAACTACCTCAATACACAGACAGGTACTGAACAATTTCCCTCGGAGCCAACAAAGACCCATAATCTATAGAGTTGGTCTTCAGATCCCTGTTATTAGGTCTGTACCCATACCTAGATGGAACTTCCAGAAAGCTGACTGGAAGTCATATGCTTTGCTAGGGGCTTTTACGTCGCACCGACACAGATAGGTCTTATGGTGACGATGGGATAGGAAAGGCCTAGGAGTTGGAAGGAAGCGGCCGTGGCCTTAATTAAGGTACAGCCCCAGCATTTGCCTGGTGTGAAAATGGGAAACCACGGAAAACCATCTTCAGGGCTGCCGATAGTGGGATTCGAACCTACTATCTCCCGGATGCAAGCTCACAGCCGCGCGCCTCTACGCGCACGGCCAACTCGCCCGGTCATGCTTTGCACACAGATGCCAACATTAGGTGGATAGCTCCAACGCCAGAAAATTACTGGAGGTTTGTTGGGCTAATAAAATCAGCTGCGAAAAGAACCATTCCTCGTGGCTATCGGAAGGATACCTGGTTGGAACGAGGAAACAAGTCGCTTGTTTGCTGAATATTTAGAAGAAAACAGTCAAGAGAAAGCAACTGAACTTCTGAAATCTCTAGATAATGCTAGAAGAGAGAAGTGGATAACAGCAGTACAAGATCTCAACTTCACACACTCTAGCAGAAAAGCGTGGTCACTCGTCCGTAAACTAGATCCAACTTCCACACCAGTGAGGATGCAGACCTTCATTAATGTGGAAACCATAGCAAACCACTTGGTCTCTGTATCACGGGCTCAGGAGAATAAGAAATTCACAAAGCAAGTTAAGTTGGAACTAAGGCGGAGAAAACAAGAAATCCAACCAAATGACCAATATTCAAGTCCGTTTTCCTCAGAAGAGATACAAAATGGTCTCGACTCCCTTCGTAGTAGTAAAGCTGCTGGACTTGATAGCACATTCCCAGAACTTTTAAAGAACTGTGGTCCTGCAACCAAGCGCTGGCTTGCCTCTTTCATTAGTAATGTTATGCAGTCTGGCCAACTGCCTCCGCTGTTTAAGAAAACTAAAATTATCGCTACCTTGAAACCAGGCAAGGATCCCAAATTACCCCAAAGCTACAGACCAATAGCCCTACTAAACGTAACTTACAAGCTTCAGGAAAGATTGATTTTTAACAGGATAGCTCCTGCGATTGAATGCCTCATTCCGATTGAACAAGCTGGTTTTCGTCATGGCCGTGACTGCAGCGATCAGTTGCTTGCTCCGACTTCCTTTATAGAAAATGGATTTGAGAGGAAGAAGAAAAGTGTCTCTGTGTTCCTCGATCTTACCGCTGCCTATGACACAGTCTGGAAAGAAGGCCTCCTCCTGAAACTTAGCAGAGCAATACCATGTCTTAAGATCTTCACTCTAGTAAAAAAATATGCTGGGAAATAGATTTTTCCAGGTTCATACAGAACATGTCTGCAGTCGTTTCCACAAACTCAACAATAGTTTGCCACAGGGTTCAGTGCTGTCTCCAATTCTTTTCAACTTATACATACACGACCTTCCAGAAACCACATCTCGCAAGTTTATCTATGCAGATGACATCAACCTCACCATACAAAGAGCAGACTTCAGTGAAGCTGAAGAAATCCTATCCCAGGACCTTGAGAAGACGAACGGTTATTTCACAAAGTGGCGATTGAAACCTAGCCCTCTAAAGACAGAAGTAGCTACGTTTCACCTCAGTAACAGGAATGCAAACTACCAACCAACAATCAGGTTCAGAAATCACACACTGCGGTATAATGCTATCCCCTAAAGCCTCGGTGTAACTTTAGATAGATCCCTAACCTTCCGCCATCACCTTCAGAAACTGGCAGCAAAACTGAAAAGTCGTAACAACCTTCTGGGTAGACTAGCTTGAACTTCATGGAGTGCAGATGCAAATAACTGCTTTAGCACTAGTATATTCTTCAGCTGAATACTGTTCTGCTGTACAGCTGAGTAGTTCCCATACTCGTCTGGTCGATGTCCAGCTGCACCACACAATGAGAATCATATCTGGCACCCTGCACTCCACTCCTGTACAGTGGTTACCCGTACTGAGCCACATTCAACCTCCTCACATCAGATGACAAAATGCTCTTGTCCGATTATGGACTAAGGTGATGAACAGCTCACTTCCCATCCACCAGGATGCAGCAGAAAACGCCGTTGCAAGGCTGAAATCCCGGAAACCTGCCTGGAAGATGGCCAGGGAACTGACATACCTTTTAGACCTGACGAAGCATGGAAGCAAGAATGGGCCAGATTACACCCACATGGTCTAATCAACATTGATGACCCAACAGCAAAACCTCCTGGGTTCAACCTCCCACGCACCATCAGGACTAGATTAAACAGGATACGCTGCGGTGTTGGAAGAACTGCTTCTACACTACACCAATGGGGGTGGTTGGAGTCTCCTTTCTGCAACTGTGGTGCTGAAGTGCAAACCATCAGCCACATCATGAAAGAATGTCCTCTCCGAGCATTCACTGGGCCTATGGAGGACCTAAATCAAGTAACACCTACGGCACTCACTTGGCTGGAAGGACTTGACATCAGCTTGTGATGAAATCTCAGAACCTGCAGTTGTGTGTGTATGCGTGTATGTGTGTTTACCTCCTAGTTGGTCTGTAAATACTCTATATCCATGTATTTAAATATGCTTATATTTTTCTAATAACACTTATATGTTACATTTCAAACGATTGTCAAATGAAACATCATACGCTAAATAAATAAATAATAGATGTATTTTGAAAGAAAAACTGGGACCAAATGACAAGTGTAAAGGAATAATAATAATAATAATAATAATAATAATAATAATAATAATAATAATAATAATAATAATAATAATAATAATAATAATAATACCTATATTTAACAAGGGGGACAAGAAGATTTGTGATAATTATCAAGAAATCACACACATCTCAGGTAGCAAAAGTACAGAAAAGGGAATGAGAAGAAAGTTCGAAAGATAGTTATAACACGCATGTCTTTCGAAATGGAAGACCAACACCAGACCCCATCCTCACTAGGAGTCAGTTAATGGAAAAGCGTTGGGAATAAGGAAGAGATGTGGTGATGACATTCCTTGATTTAGAAAAGGCTTATGATAGTGTACCCACAGCAAAGGCATGGAAAGTAAAAGATTTTGAAATCAAATTATGGAATATATGCAGGTAATGTACAAAAAATGGTTACAGCAGGGTTGAGATACATTCAGGGAGGACAGACTGGTTATGGAATTAAACTGGAGTATGACAAGGAAATATGCTGTCACCTCAGTAATTTTTTTTTTTTTTTTTTACAATTTGCTTTACATCGCTCCAACACAGCTAAGTCTTATGGCGATGATAGGACTGGAAATGTCTAAGAGTGGGAAGGAAGCAGCCCTGGTCTTAATTAAGATACAACTTGCCTGGTGTGAAAATGTAAAACCACAGAAAATCATCTTCAGGGCTGCCAGCAATGGAATTCGAACCCACTATCTCCAGGATGCAAGTTCACAGCTGTGTGCCTCTAACCGCACAGCCAGCTCACAGACAGAGAGCTATTTGTAGATGATATTGTGGTGCGGGGAGCAAACAGAGAGGCAGCACAAAGGCAACTGGACATGTTGAACGAGATCGTTGAAAATTACTAGCGTGGAAAAGAGTAAGACAATGGTGTAGACTGCAGGAGAAAGGAATTATAAAAATTAGGGGACAGAATTTTGAAATTGTGGAGAGCTTCAAGTATTTGGGAAGCAAACTGATGCTGGATGCAGGGCTGGATATCAGCAAAAGGATTCTACAACGCTCCGTACAGCTTTCCTGCTAAACTGACAGTTTCCAAAGCACATGAGCATTGCCTTACGTATGTTGCCAGCGCTCTGCTGCTGCAATACAACCACAACACACAGCCCTTGAAAAAAATGTAAATCAGTACCCAGAAAAGATAATGAATCACAAGTGAAAACAAATTCATAAAAACTTCAAACATAAATACGCTTACTAACAACATCCAACATTAAAATGAGAATATATTATTAAGAATAAAAGAAATAACAAATTACTCTTGGCTGATGGCTGACACAGGGAACACTCCACTGATCTCTTGTTGCTTGTCTTTCCCAAACTACAGAGTCACGCTATACACAGATGAACTATACACTTAACCTACTTACATCTATAGGCTATTATAGTAATTTACAAGCTGAAACCCGTCAAGACACAACAGTCAATGAAGTACATATTTATTGAAGGATTTCCTTATATACGACATTCCTTGTACATTTTCATTTCTAACGTCGCACTAACAGCTGACCAGGAAGACATCTGAATGCACATGCAAGCCTATCCCCTTCCACCTTCACTATCATGCCACCTGCTCAGCGCTCTCACAGTTCAGGTGTCCTTGAGGTATTGGCAAGCATATTCGCTAATCAGAATGCTACAGTTTTCTTTAATAATTTAAAAATATACAGCAAGAAATTTTTATGTGTTTAACCATTCGGCATATTCATTTTCTAGCTCTTCGCATGCACGCGATTAGTATTTAATTTACATACACTGACAGAACACCAGTATCTTTTCAGAAGAGGCAGGTCCACGTCTGACCGAATATTTACATTGCGTAAACTGATGGAAAGGTAATGGGAATATGGAAAGGACATGGAAGTAATGTTTCTAGATACTGAAAAGGCATATGACAGTGGTCCAAGGAATTTGGTATGGAAAACATTGCCAGAGGCACAGACTGCGAATGAAACAATGCAGATGGTAATAGCATTGTATCAACATTGCAAAAACTGTGTTAGAACCAAAGTGGGTCAAACTGAATGGTTCAGAGTTGAGACAGGCTTAAGACAGGGAAGTGTATTGTCTCCCTTACTCTTCATTATCATCATGGATGGAATTCTACATAATATCAAGGAGAAGATGATGGGCGAGCAAGTAAAGTCTATGCTCTTTGCTGATGACATTGTAGTTTGGGAAGATAATGAAGACGAAGTACAGACACAAGTTGATTTATGGAATGAGGATATAAGAAATTTTGGAATGAAGATTAGTAGACTGCGAAAAGTAAGACGAGAGGTAACAGAAAATCCAGGGGAGTGATAAAAATAGGAAATGAACCTTTTGAAGTAGTGAAAATTTTTAAATATTTGGGCAGTATGATGTCACAAGATGGAAATTTGAATGGAGAAATTGATTTAAGAATACAGCAGTCTGCAAGTTTCTACCACTGTGTGAGACACATTGTAGGCCAATGAAGTGCAAGAAGGTTTTATACTCGTCCTATTATAAACCTATACTGATCTATGCTTCAGCAGCCTGGACGTTAACTAAGTGGAACCAAAGTAAGATAGAAGCAGTGGAAATGAGGTTCTTGAGGAGCATACAGGGAAAGATAAGACGAGATAGAATACAAAATGAGGAAATAAGGAAAAGCGTGGAAGTGTGTAAATTTCAAGAAGAGATTGATATAGCAAAGCCAAAATGGTTTGGACACATGAGAATGCCACTAGAGAGAATACCAAAGAGAACATTCATGGATAAAGAGACCAAAAAAAGGCCTAAGGGACGGCCTAGAATGAGATGGAGGAGCTGTGTTATGGACTGTATTGCAAATAGAGGAATTGATAGCAATAAAGTACTAGAAGAGGAATGGTGGAAAGAACGAGTAAGGTGGAGGGTTTTGGTACACTACACTACCCAGAGAGAATCTGGAAAAGGGAATGGATGATGATGATGATGGTCACAATTCATGAGAAATTTAATAAAATAGTTCACAACTATCTCTTGCAAACTTTAATTTATGAATTGAAGAAATCATAAATCTTACCATTGGACATTTTGGCATTTCAGTAGGTTTTCATGGTGTGGAAAATTCTGAAGCAGTCAGAGATGTGCAAAGCTATGAGACATTTGCTGCATTCATAACGGCTGTTGCTTCATTTTTTCTCTGCACTGCACACCACTCACTGTCTCGATGGCGTCTTTTTATGGAGTTGGGTGGAATAAATCTAACAAAATGGGCCCCCTTAGCAGCCTGCAATATCATTGGGAAACACACTCTTGTGGTCATCTTGCCTAGGACCTGCCCGGCCCTGCAACATTACAGTCAACACTATCACTTTCAGAATTTTCTGATTCACTGTCACTTTTCCCAGATCTGCCACTGTCACCATCACCACTGACACTAAATAATTTTTCACAATCTGAAATCTCTGACTCACTTTCATTATTTCAGAATATCCGATATATCACCACTAGCGAACAACCGCCTGCTATGTGCCATGCTACTCATCTGTTCATCATGGATGGAGACAGACACAACCGGGAATTTTACAGTTGATTATAATGCGAACTGTTTGAGATAATCGAACACAATTACCACTGCGAGGGAGCACAAGTATTCCTCTTTCCAAAAATATATATGTTAGTGCCATCTCTTGGCAAATGAGGACAAGTTTGGCAGTCACAGCGAGAGGACGTATGTGCTTCCCACTAACTCATCTCTCCTCGCCAGGCGATCTGTACTTTCCAAGTACTAGCCAGGCAACTGTACTTGATAGTGCATCTTCCAAACAAGCAATGTCTACTGTTTGTACTTTTAAATACTCAGTAAGAGCATTGTCAGGAAGCACTTCTCAGTGTTAGCTCTTTTTCAGGTTTTTCTTTCAGGACAAGAATGGAGCAGCTATCCATCCCAGTGACACCGGCCGACTACGACTTCGCAGCAGCGATGATCTCCGAGTGAGGCTGTGCTCGGAGCCCGCTCCCGACGTTAGCCTCCCGGCGCTGAGAGTGTACAACCGTTGGGGGAAGTACACCTACAGGGAAAGGATTGTCATAATCAATCTCCTCAGAGCGATAGCAGAGCACTTCGGAGAGGAGACAATCACCCAGCTCGTGCACGAGGTGATTCTTGGCTGGGCGGTCATCATCCGCCCTAAGGACCCAAGCTGCATCCGCGCCTACGAGAGCCTGGTGTCTCAACACTTCCAGCTACCAGGACTCAAGAGAGTAGCTGGACGACACAGACAGCCAGGAGGCAGCCACCCAGACGTCACAGGGGACGTCTACTGTCAAGACGCAGACTACCAGGAGGCAGAGGAACACGCAGGTGGGAACGGACCAACGCCTCTTGGCGATGGCAGACCCAAGTTGATTTGCTGTACTTCACGAAGTCGCAGAAAATTGCTTCATTCACTTAGACCAGTTCTTTAACTCTAATTTGAACCTGAACGATAACTCAGAGAAAAAAAAAACATTCTTTTTGATTGTTTAACTAAAGTCTTTAGGTATGTTGATCTTCCAAGTAGGTGATCATTATTCAGCGTGATACACAATATCCTATCACGTTACACTCAACATGCTGTTGCAAAGCTTATAAAATCCTTCCAAACTGAACTGAGGGGAAAAAAAAAAAAAAATTGTTCATCTGTACTGTAAGAAAATACTGAAGGACAACCTATTACCACTGACTATCTCTTATAATTTCATATACATCAGTGTAAAAACTTGTATACCAAGTGATTCCCAATAAGTTCTTGACGTTTTGTTTGACACATAGCGTGTATGGGCGTTTTAATGACTTTTAACTTTGGAAGTGTGTCGGAGCCTTCTATTGACTTGGAATGGTGAGAGGACCATGCAAATGTCTCAGTGTGTCACTACGCCGGTTCTGATCATTGTTGTTTAACACGGGATATGAATGGGAGAGACTTTTGTGCTTTGACTACATTTCAAGGAACCTTCTTTTAATCTTGGAATAGTGAGAGGCTATGTACATACTTCAACGTGTCACTGCGCCAGCTTTATTATGCCGTTGCTCTTTTGTTTTGACGGTTTGTTTGACAAAGGGTGTGAATAGACGTATAAAGACTTTTAATGTACATATTTCAATGTGTAACTACACCAGTTTTAATTAATATGTCCTTGCTCATTTGTTTGTGATTTGTTTAATGGCTGTTTAAATGTTTAAATATCGAAACCGGTCCCTTGTTAAATTAATGTTGTGAATAACATCTATACAACACGTAATTAGTATTGAATAGGTTGAACCTTATAAATAACTAATCTCTAAGATCTCAGTTCAATATGGAAACAACAATAAAACTCGTATCTTTGAAGAAAGGACAGAGTAAGAAATGAGGACATCAGGAAGGAAACTTGAGTAGAAAAGCTTTATAACAGAATGGAGAAAAATACACTCAAATGGTTTGGACATGTTAAGAGGATGCTGACGCAGATTGTTGACCCAAGTAAGAGGAGGTGTGACAAGAGGGAATGAGGTTGAAAACAATCAAGATTAAATGATAATTGGAAGAAACCTTGATTGTAACATTGTTAAGGAGCAACAATGGTGATTTGATGGAGGAAGATGGAAAGGTGCCATAAACATTCTAAACCAACATGAGCTGGACGAGGTAAATAGGTGATGATGATGATATAATCAATCAATCAATCAATCAATCAATCAATCAATCAATCATTACTGATCTGCATTTAGGGCAGTCGGCCAGGTGGCAGATTCCCTATCTGTTGTTTTCCTTGTCTTTTCTTAAATGATTGCAAAGAAATTGGAAATTTATTGAATACTGTATCTCCCTCAGTAAGTTATTCCAATCCCTAACTTCCCTTCCTATAAACGAATATTTGCCCCAATCGGTCCTCTTGAATTCCATCTTTACCTTTGTATTTTGATCTTTCCTACTTTTAAAGACACCACTCAAACTTATTCGTCTACTAATGTTATTCCAAGCCATCTCTCCACTGACATACCACTTTCTGAAAGTGATTAATATCTTTGTACATTTGATACTGTAACCACTACGCAGTTACATGACACACGGTAAAGAAATATTAATAATAAAAGAGATTTAGACTTCGTGAGATTTGAACACTTTGAGTAAAGTCGACAAACTTGACCATATCGGTCCTTAATTGGTCCGTATTGACTCATAATAACAATAATGTACAACGGGTGATTTTTTGGTCCGCCCTGTCAATATATTATTAATATTTGAATAACTTATACGTACATGTTTCGGGAGCCTTAACTCCCTTTGTCAGCGTATTTACATCAAAATCTACCTTACCCAACTAATAATAATAATAATAATAATAATAATAATAATAATAATAATAATAATAATAATAATAATAATAATAATAATAATAATAATATGTTTGCAAATTCAAGCAAGATTAACACAGACAACCAATTCAATAAATCAGGGATATACACACTGACATGTCAAAACTGTAACCAAAAATACATCGGACAATCAGGAAGAAATATAGCCATTAGATATAAAGAACATATAAATGCCAAAAAGTATGGAAAATATTCAGCCATGTGCGAACACATGCACGAAAATAATCATTCATTCACCAACATCGAACAAGACATGAAATTAATACATTCAACAAACAAAGGGAAATATATGGACGTCCTGGAGAAATTAGAAATTTACACAGATCAGAAACAAAATAGTGACAATTTAAATGAACACATTAAAGAAGAAAATCCGTTATTCAAGTTGGCTAACCAATAAGTGAAGAGAAAGAAAAAGGACAATAGATAGCATCAATACCGAGCTCGATAGCTGCAGTCGCTTAGGTGCGGCCAGTATCCAGTATTGCAAGTAATCAGCTTCATTTTCCGTATCAAAATCTAATCACTGAGATTTACAATATTAAAATTCTTCCACCGTTTTGATACTTTTTTATTTGCCTTTTAGCAAATTTTTATTTATCAACAGTACATGTTTCGTTCCTACTTAGGAACATCCTCAGCTGTTATTAAAGCTTAGGTGAATTGCTAAGATTTTAAACAAGTTAATCTGTAGGTACAATGATTCTCTCTCGTTATTTTAATGGATTTTAACATGTACCGTGCATTTTAATCATTATTTTAATGGATTTTAACATGTACTGTGCATTTTAATGTGCTTAATGTATTTGTAACTTAGATTTAAGCTTAGGTTAGGTTTCATAGACAAATTCTAGTCCTGAAGAAGATAGCTTTATACCCAAGTACCTGAATGCCAAAATTATAATATATAATCATTTTACACTTAATATGCCCAATTTGGACCCTCAGACATGATGCTTTCTTACGGCACCTCCCTTTAGAAAGGGTAATACCAATTAATGCTTGACACATATGTAAAGGTATTCATGTTCAGCTGATGATGACTATTTAAGGTCGAAACCGGTCCTACAAGCTAATCCTTACAATAAAAACTGTAATGATAAGGTGGAACCCTTTCTTGTCTATACATATGTAAACTATCAATATGGAGATTAAACTAGTAAATCAAGATGTTCTATGTCTTACGTGTTGGGTTACAACAGGCATTATTATACAAAAAGTGTACATATAGTGGTCTAGAGTTGAGGTTATACAGGACAATGCTTAATGTCAATAAGATGATGTATCTTGAGACTTGGGTGAGGTAGATTTTAATGTAAATACGCTGACGAAGGGCGTTAAGGCTCCCAAAACATGTACGTATAAATTATTCAAATATAATAATATATTGACAGGGCGGACCAAACAATCACCTGTTGTACATTATTGTCACTTTGAGTAAAACGAAAGACGCACACAATACCTAAAACGCGTTGAGAAATAAATACTAGGTTAACCAACGTGACATCTTAAAAAAAAGAGATGGGAAGCACGCTGGGAACCATCCGAGGTCTGTGAAAGGTAGTCTGTTGCGAGGAAAACAAGATCAACGGTGATCCCTTTCTGAACACTCAAATTTACTGATCATTAGTTCAAGTTAAGGCTCAAAACAAATTAACAGCCAAAATAACACATAATAATGTATGTGCTAGCGCACATCAGTTACGAAAAACATTTCTACCTTACTTCTTCTTGAAACAATGTTTACCAAAAATGGTGACAATCATTGAATTAAAGGTGATGGCAGGGTATTTACATTTTTAAAAATTGAAATCAACGTGAAAATTATAACGTGAAATTATGGAAGGGGCCAGTTGAAACCTTTACTAACGACAGATAGCAGCAAAATAATCAAATTTAACGCAGAGGCCAGATCAGTTGCAGCGTTTCCTAAAACCCTTCAGTAAAAGGCGCATAGCTTCAAACTGGCATACGTTAACTTGATACAGAGTTACTGGAGACATCCCCATGGGAAATAACACATTATATACAACCTAAAAGACATGAAAACAAAGTGACATTTACATTTGATTAGAAAGTTCAGATCAAGAAAAGGGGATTACCTCTGAAAACAAGGGACATTTTTAAAAATTGAAATCAACGTGAAAATTATAACGTGAAATTATGGAAGGGGCCAGTTGAAACCTTTACTAACGACAGATAGCAGCAAAATAATCAAATTTAACGCAGAGGCCAGATCAGTTGCAGCGTTTCCTAAAGCCCTTCAGTAAAAGGCGCATAGCTTCAAACTGGCATATGTTAACTTGATACAGAGTTACTGCAGACATCCCCACGGGAAATAACACATTATATACAACCTAAAAGACGTGAAAACAAAGTGACATTTACATTTGATTAGAAAGTTCAGATCAAGAAAAGGGGATTACCTCTGAAAACAAGGGGGGTGTAACTACAATAGAGTTAAAATAAGGCTAAGTCATTTGAAGTAAAAAATTGGCGAATGGAAAATACCCCGGGCAAACTCTGGCGCACAAAGAAATTTAATTAAGAATTTACATTTAAAAGTTAAAATCCAAAACATGAACCAAACAGTGCTCACCTCGGAGGGCCGGTAGTCCCATCACAGGACAGACGGAGGGAACCTCTGCTCCCTTCGCTGGTCACAAATAAGACGATGGAAACAAGTTTGGCTCTGGCCAAGCTTTTTTTTTCTTCCTGATGTTTTTTGTATATACAGTATGTATATATTATATATTGCTTAGTTACAATTAATAGTAGTAGTAAGTGCTGTTAATATTGTTATTATTTGCATGTACAATATCATTTGTAATTGGAGAATTAATAACTCTGTTGAAGATAAATAAACAAATCAAAGCCGGAAATGGGGCAATCAGGAGATAACCAATTATGGCATGGGATTTACACTCGTGGCTCTCACATTCAGGTTGAAAACAATCAAGATTAAACGATAATTGGAAGAAACCTCAATTGAATCGGTCAGAGCTAAAGGGTAATAAGTCACAATATGTCTTTTTTCAAATTTTTCTAAGCAAAATATATAATCAATGTGATGTGCTTCGAACGGCGAAAGAAGGAATCAAGTCAGACTTCTCCCTCTTGCCTGAATCATATACCATGAATTGTTATACGGTGGAAGAAAGAACTAACTCTTTGAATTGATTCCTTATAACGCCGTATCTTGAATCTAATGTTGGCACCACCGACATGCACGACCTTCATTTCTTTCTCTGCAACTCCTCGGCAATTTCGTGCTATAATATTGTCATTGTTTACATTGATAAAACGTGGAAGATAGGTATGTCATGTTGCCAAAACGGAAAAGGAACGACGCTTCCCATAAAAAGAATATAATCAAACGTGCTATAGTGAAAGGTTTAAAATACACAAATCATAGTGGAAATGTTGTGAATGAAAAGACAATAGGAGACGACTGCAGGTAAGTAGTTTGGTTAGTTTATCACGCCATGGTTTGTCACTAAGGCACATTTCCGGTAATGAATACAGTGCACTATTTCAGCATGGTTAGTATTTTTATGAATCTTATTTCCAGATGTCGGAAGAAATGTTTCCAAACTATAGGTGATGATATGAAGAATAGTATTTTCACGACCTTTCACAATATGCCAGGCAAAAGCGCACAAGATGTATACTTAAAGGGTCTCATCAAAGCGATGCAAGTTAAACAGCGCAGACCTAGGGTAAAAGATGGTCTACAAGAAAACAGACGCACTGCAAGTTTTCAATATTTTGTTATGGATGGGGCGTTTAGGACAATGGTCTGTCATCAAGCTTTGTGTAGCTTACACGCTATAGGGACATAACAAGTGTTTAATTTGAGACAATGTCTGCTTAGGGGTGAACAACCGATAGACAAGGGAGGCAGAACACCAGCTGTGAACAAGATTCCTGCAAATGTGACTCAGAGCATTGATGACAACATCAGATCATTCCCGGTGAAATCTTCGCATTATGCTGGGAAAGAAATGCAATACTTAGATGCCAGATTGGATGTTAAACAAATGCATGAAATGTACTGCACTACACACCCAGAAATTCAAGTCAAATATGATTTTTACAGGCAGTACTTCCGTGATAATTTTAATTATTGTTTCGGAAGACCGCAAATAGACACATGTTCTTTATGTGAAGAGCTTAATACTAAAATAAAGAGTCCTCACTTAAGTGACAATGTTAAAGTAGCAGCCAAAGCAGAGTTGGAAGTACATCTTCGCCAGAGTCAGAAATTTTACAGTTCCCCACACAGCATGAAGATCTTATGTAATGTGAACGATAGGACATGTGCACTGGCCTTCGATTTCATGCAGAATCTTCCACTCCCTAACATTCCTGTGCAAGATGTATTCTATTTGCGGCAACTCTGGGTGAATATTTTCAACGTGCATGATATTAAGACGGACAAATCTGTAATTTACCTGTATCATGAAGGAGAAGGGAAAAAGGGTGCAAACGAAGTTTGTTCATTCCTGTCGCATTACTTTGAAAATTATGTGCCCAAACATATTAAACATGTCAACTTATTCTCTGATGGCTGTCCAGATTAGAACAAGAAACACACGATCAGAATGTGCAAGGCCTTGACAGCCAATGGGAGATTGCAATCAACTGTCCATAGATTTCCCGAGCGCGGGCATTCATTTTTGCCATGCGACAGGAATTTTGGAGTATTCAAAAAGAAGATTAAAAAAAAGTGATCGTATTTACACTCCAATGGAATACGTAGAGATATTAGCAAATAGCAAGAAAAACATTGAAGTTCGTATGGTGAAAACAGAAGAAATACTTAACTTCGATAACTGGTGGATGCTCTTCTAGAAAACTGTACCGTCTGTGCAAACTAAAAATCTGCAGAGAAACCAGAAACAGCAATTCACACCAGCAAGCTTTAAACAGTTTACGTATAAAACTGCACAAAGGTAGGGGTAGTTGAAGCAGCAATCTACATCATTGATGGTTATGAATTTCATGTTTTTGGTCCGTATTGAACAATATATAGTAATAATAATAATAACTTAAATGTTTCCACCTTTTCAATACAATATATTCACAAAATTACAAAATTATACGGTACTAGTTTCGACCCATCTAGGGGTCATCATCAGCCGTATTGGAGCAAAGATCATTTGTGGCGAAATCCTAAGACAATATTATTTTAAAGAATAACAAGTGAAATGAGATGTTATGGTAATAGTTAATAATACAAGGAATATACATAATAAGAGGTTTTTAACAAAGAACATCAACTCTCCCATTAAACATACATTCTTCTTAGGGAAACCCAAACTTTTTTCAGGGATAACTATGCCAAACATCAAAGCTTGACAACATAAAAAAGGTGGTGCAATATGTTAGCCATGATGCTAGATTCTTCTATGATGAACTATTGGAATGGCCAAGACTGGAGTACTCGACAGAATTGCATAAATAGTTATTGAGTATGGCATCAAAGTAGTGACAGTGCATTATACAGTGTTTGTATTGTCATAAACATCATTCAAGACTAAATCTACATTACATAATGTTTCTGAATATCCATTTCAATGGTCATTTAATTTATACAGAGCTAAAAGTCATTAAGTCCGAAAATTGTTAATATTTACTTCTCAACTGTATATAGCAATTCACTGTCAACATTTGTCTCAGTGAAGTGTCTTTTCATTATCTATAACATCGAAATCTTCTGATACAAATATATAAAACAGTTTAAACAGTGGAATGTTTTTTGCTTCTCCTGAAAAGTTGTAAAAACTGACTTATTACCCTTTAGCTTCAACCGATTCAATTGTAACATAGTTAAGGAGCAACAATGGTGAAATGATATAAGAAAATGGAAAGGTGCCATAAACATTCTAACCCAACAGGAGCTGGACAAGGTAAATGGATGATGATACAATAATCATAATCACTACTGATCCGCATTTAGGGCAGTCAATCAGGTGGCAGATTCCCTATTTGTTGTTTTCCTACTCTTTTCTTAAATGATTGCAAAGAAATTGGAAATTGGTAAGTTATTCCAATCCCTAACTTCCCTTCCTATAGATTAATATTTGCCCCAATTTGTCCTCTTGAATTCCAGCTTTATCTTCATAATGAGTTCTTTCCTACTTTTAAAGACACCACTCAAATTTATTCGTCTACGAATGTCATTCCATGCCATCTCCCCACTGACAGTTCGGAACATAGCACTTATGTCAAGTGATCAATATCACTGTGCATTTGATACAATCAATCTTTAATCATAGCTACTGCTGTAATTTTTTAAATTCAATTCATTACCATAATTTTAAGTTTCAATTCTTCTATAATGACCACTTATCCAATTTTAAGTGTATAGATGTATAATCTTAGTAACTTATAAGTTAACTTTAAATCAGGTGCCTAATTTAAACTTGAGGAGATACATTGGCTGATGATGCCTTCAAAGACAGGTGAAACATGTCCCATTTCATCTAATATGAGGATAAAATCCTAAAATTTCTTATAGGTAGATGAACAACAAACAATTAATTATTTTAATAAGCATACCACTTAGTCAAGCAGCTCGTCCCCTTTCTCCCAAGTCTTCCCAGCCCAAACTTTGCAACATTTTTATAACGCTACTCTTTTGTCGGAAATCACCCAGAACAAATCAAGCTGCTTTTCTTTGGATTTTTTTCCAGTTCTTGAATCAAGTAATCCTGGTGAGGGTCCCATACACTGGAAACATACTCTAGTTGGGGTCTTACCAGAGACTTATATGCCCTCTCCTTTACTATACTACAACCTCTAAATACCCTCACAACCATGTGCAGAGAACTGTACCCTTTATTTACAATCATATTTATGTGATTACCCCAATGAAGATCTTTCCTTACATTAACACCTAGGTACTTACAGTACAATGATCCCCAAAAGGAACTATCACCCCATCAACGCAGTAATTAAAACTGAGAGGAATTTTCCTATTTGTTAAACTCACAAACTGACTTTTAATCCTGTTTATCATCATACCATTGCCTACTGTCCATCTCACAACATAATCAAGGTCATTTTGCAGTTGCTCACAATCTTGTAACTTATTTATTACCTTGTACAGAATAACATCATCTGCATAAAGCCTTATCTCTGATTCCATTTCTTTACACATTTCATTGATATATAAGAAAACATAAAGGTCCAAAAATACTGCCTTGAGGAATTCCCCTCTTAATTATTAAAGGGGCACGTAAAGCTTTGCTTCTGAGTTCTATTTTCTAGAAATATAGCCACCCATTCAGTCACTCTTTTTTCTAATCCAGTTCCGCTCATTCTTGCCAGTAGTCTCTCATGATCTACCCTATCAATGCCTTAGATAGGTCAATCACGATACAGTCCATTTGACCTCCTGAATCCGGGATATCTGCTATATCTTGCTGGAGTCCTACAAGTTGAACTTCAGTGGAAAAACCTTTCCTAAACCCAAACTGCCTTCTATCAAACCAGTTATTAATTTTGCAAACATGTCTAATATAATCAGAAAAAAAATGCTTTCCCAAAGCTTGCATGCAATGCATGTCAAACTGACTGGCCTGTACTTTTCAGCTTTTATCACCCTTTCCTTTATACACAGGGGCTACTATAGCAACTCTCCATTCATTTGGTATAGCTCATTCATTCAAACAATAATCAAATAAGTACTTCAGATATGGTACTATATCTGAACCCATTGTCTTTAGAATATCCCCCGAAACCGTACCAATTCCAGCTGCTTTTTTAGTTTTCAAATTTGTATCTTACTGTAAATGTCATTGCTATCATAGGTAAATGTCAATACTTCTTTAGTATTAGTCGTCTTCTCTATCTGGACATTATCCTTGTAACCAACAATTTTTACATACCGCTGACTGAATACTTATGCCTTTTGAAGATTCTCACATATACACTCCCCTTGTTCATTAATGATTCCTGGATCGTCCTTCCTGGGACCTGTTTCTGCATTGAAGTACCCATACATCTCTTCCATTTGGTAAATTTGGTAAATGGAGATCACCTGCTAAAATTTGTAAGGCCACCAATTATGCTTGACATCATGTTATCCTTAGCTGACTTCTTTGCTAGATTCAATTTCCTAGTAAGTTCCCTGAATTTCTCCTTACTTCCACAGCCACTTCTATTTCTTTCCAACCTGCACTTCCTTCTCAGTCTCTTTGCTTCTCTGTTATAATATAGTGGATCTTTACCATTCCTTACCACCTTTAAAGGTACAAGCCTATTTTTACATTCCTCAACAATTGCTTTAAACCCATCCCAGAGTCTGTTTACATTTTTATTTACAGTTTTCCACCGATCATAGTTATTTTTTAAAAATTCCCTCATGCCTGTTTTATCAGCCATATGGTACCGCCTAATAGTCCTAATTTTAATACCTTCATTTCTTTTACATTTATTTTTAAGTACTACAATAACAGCTTCGTGATCACTAATACCATATATTACTTCGGTTTCTCTTTAGAGCTCATCTGGTTGTACCAGTACCACATCCAGAATATTCTTCCCTCTAGTTGGTGCAATCACTTTCTGAATCAGCTGCCCTTCCCATATTAACTTATTTGCCATTTGTTGGTCATGCTTCCTGTTGTTCGCATTACCTTCCCAATTGTCATTTGGCAAATTGAGATCACCCGCTACAATCAACTTCCTTTCCATATTGTTTCCCACATAGCTGACTATCTAATCAAATAATTCTGAACCAGCGTCATAGCTACCCTTTCCCGGTCTGTACACTCCAAAGACATCAAGTTGCCTATTATACTTAGAGACGAGCCTTACACCTAGAATTTCATGTTTGTCTTCTTTAACTTCTTTGTAGCTCACAAATTCTTCTTTTACTAGAATGAATACATCCCCTTCTACGATACACACTCCAGTTCTGGAGAATATTTCTGCATCCATTATATCATTTCTCAGCCATGATTCAACTCCTATTACAATACCTGGTAAGTATATATCTATTAAATTACTTAATTCTATTCCTTTCTTTACAATACTTCTACAGTTGAGCACTAACATCTTTATGTCATCCCTACTCGACTTCCCTGTACCCTTATCATCGCTCCCTAGGCTGCCCAGATTCCCTGAATGAATCTCCCTATAATACTCCTAAACAAATTTCGTAACTAATACGTACCACTGCAGTTTAAGTGATGATGATGAGTTTTGTGCTGTTTGGGTGAAATCAGTATTAATGGTATACACACTATAGCGAGTAACCTAAAATGGAAAATAAAGTTTCTGTCTTAAGAGAAGTATTAAAAACAAATTCTAGTTATTCCGAGCATGAAGAAGGTTTAAGAATGGTCAAATCTAGGCCCTTTTAGGCATTTATGTAAACAACAGAGGTGGATTTGGTATTTGATGACACGGGAATCATCCCTCTTCATTAGGTGACCATTTTAGGTTATTCCTAAGCACTATAAAATGCCTTCATGGTTCATGGTGTAGGTTACTGTAGTCACATCCTAGTTCGTGAACCGTGGGCAACGGCTCAGTAGCCTAGTAAGTGGACCTGAGAGTCAGGATACAGTTGTGTTGGAATGGGAGTGGGCATCTCGGATATATTCTGAGTCATGCCCTCCTAATGCTCAGGCGGCTAGGACTATACAATCCACCGTGGTCCCTAGCCCGTTAGAGGAGAGATCCTCACTTGGACTATGTGTAAGTAGGGTAGCATCCTGCTTCATGAATTTACCGAGCTCAGAACATTTTAAGCAAGCCTTGGACCTATGGGAGTAAAGGAGCCCCATTCCCGTTTGACAGGTGAGGGACTCCTTGGAAACAACTTGGCAAACGAAATGGAATTCGATGGGGAGCTATCAATATTAATGGGGCTTATGGAAGAAAGAAAGTAGAACTGGCTGAGTCAGCAAAGAGGATGCATCTGGATGTGCTAGGAGTAAGTGATATTCGGGTAAGGGGAGATAACGAGGAAGAGACAGGAGATTATAAAGTGTACTTGATGGGTGTTAGAAAGGGAAGGCCAGAGTCTGGGGTAGGACTGTTTATGAGGAATACTATTGAATGCAACATTGTTTCTGTTAGGCACGTAAATGAGCGAATGATGTGGGTAGATTTGGCAGTTGGAGGAATTAGGACGAGAATTATCTTGGTGTATTCACCACGTGAGGGTGTAGATGAGGATGAAGTTGACAAGTTTTATGAAGCACTGAGTGACATCGTGGTCAGGGTCAACAGCATGGATAGGATAGTGCTATTGGGCGATTTCAATGCGAGAGTTGGAAATAGAACTGAAGGATACGAAAGGGTGATTGGTAAATGTGGGGAAAATAATATGTCCGCGATGCCCACTCCCATTCCATAGCAACTGGTATCCTGACTCTCAGTACCACTTACTAAGCTATGGAAAATTCAGGAAGTCCGTTAGGAATGTAAGGTTTTTTCACGGATTTTTCAATGACACAGACCACTATCTGATCTGTAGGCCTAGGATAGAGAAAGTGAAATCCGAAGAGTAAAAACAGTAGCACACAGCAGCACACTACTGGTAAAGTACACCTCAGTATCAAGGAATATCACTGTCATCTTGGTCTCCCTCTATTCCTCTTACCCTCCATAACAGAGTCCATTATCCTCCTAGGTAATCTACTCTCCTCCATTCGTCTCACATGACCCCATCACCGAAGCCAGTTTATGCGTACAGCTTCATCCATTAAGTTCATTCCTAACTTAGCCTTTATCTCCTCGTTCCATGTACCCTCCTGCCATTGTTCCCTTCAGTTTGTACCAGCAGTCATTCTCACTACTTTCACGTTAGTTACTTCTAACTTATAAGATGCCCTCAGTCCATCCAGCTTTCACTCCCGTAAAGCATGGTCTGAAAACAGACCGATGTAAGGACAGTTTCCTCTGGGAGCTGACTTCCTTCTTACACAACACTGTTGATCGCAACTGCGAGCTCACTGCATTAGCTTTACGACACGTTGATTCATTCTCACTTACTATATTACCATCCTGGGAGAACACCCATCCTAAATACTTGAAATTATCGACCTCTTCCAGCTTTGTATCACCAATCTGACATTCCATTCTGTTGAATTTCTTACCTACTGACAACAATTTAGTCTTCGAAGGCTAATTTTCACACCATACTCATTGCACCTATTTTAAGATTTCCAATGAAGGATCTTCAGAAATTACAAATACAAAGAGGATCTAGAGCAGTTTGGCCTTATACTAGAGAGATGTCTACAATCATTTTACTCCTTCATTACAACATTACAGGAATAAATATTAAATATTACATTATTTTGTTCAGAAGAAACAGCAGCATGGTCTATAATGCAGCCTACTGTGGCCGAGATCTGGCAAGTAGGAAAAGTTAAATCAGAAAATGTTGAGAAATAAAAAGGCATTTTGCTTATGTGAAGGAGATGAGCCATGTCTCAGAACACTCTTGTGTACAAAATGGCATAATGTAAACTAAACTTACGGCATTTATGAACATGTATGTCAGAAAGTAATGCTGTTGATTACGAAAAGTAAAAATACTGCAAGAATAATTCATTTCTTTCATTTTTGAAACACCTGTATGATTCATTTCTTCTAATTCTTCAAGATATGTTCTCCATAATATGTCCATGACAAAAGGATAAAACAAGTGTAGAAAAATAAGTCAGTAATATTCTGCATTGGTAATTTGATGTTTTACTTTCTTCAGCTTATCCCAGTTACTCGTTTTGGTTTTGGCCAGGGGTTAAGGCAGTATCATGTGAATTTTGAGATGAAAATCTCAACCCAGAATTGATCGAACCTCAACTCTCTGGGCAGGAAGCCAGCAGCTAAGCCACAGAGCTAATCTCAACCCCCAGTGTTCTTTTACTACTGATGATTAGAAAAAGAAAAAACATCAATATAAGTTACTGAATTTGCATGCATGGTACATGGTGTTATCATAATTTGAGGCCTATAGTTCTAGTGATTCACCACAAGTGCTTATTTCTAGAATCACGCTAATTTACAATTCTCTTCCCTACAAATTCTTGTTATGCACTACCTCACAGTTCTGACGTACTTCTTAGTCTGCCAATTTTAGTAATCTAGTCTCCTCAACCACTGCAAATTGCTTTAGAGAGAAATGGTTCTTTACAGTTACATATCTGTATCAATAACTATATACTTTTTTTTTTCTAGTTGCTTTTACGTCGCACCGACACAGATAGGTCTTATGGCGACGATGGGACAGAAAAGGCCTAGGAATGGGAAGGAAGCGGCCGTGGCCTTAATTACGGTACAGCCCCAGCATTTGCCTGGTGTGAAGATGTGAAACCACAAAAAACCATCTTCCAGGCTGCCAACAGTGGGGTCTGAACCTACTATCTCGTGAGCTCACAGCTGCTCGCTCTTAACCGCACGGCCAGCTCGCCCGGTATCAATAAAATTAAAAAGCTCTTAGACTGTGTTTAGTAGTGACTGCTGGTAAGAGATGACGGTCGCTATGCACCTTCTAGAAGAATTATAATGCTGACAGGAAAAGAACAATGAAATACCTCTGAATGAAAAGCTTGTAGGTCTTATCATTTCTTCTGAAAGGGTATTTACAGGATAGTTTCAATAGCAGAAACACAAAAACTTCCACAAGTCGTAATTAGCAATAAGCAATGGCAACCAAACGTAAAGCATATTACACACTAAGAACAAAAGTTTTTCATTGTTAGAATAATAATTTTTAAAAAGCACAATGTGTTAAGCCATCATAATACTCATCTAAATGCCCTGTAGGAGAGCAATTCACCCACCATCGAATTCACAAGTGAATTAATGTTACAAATATATTTTTATTAAACATTCTCATTTCATTAAAATTCTTTATTATTCATATTTGTACAGCATGATGAGATGAAGAATATTCCAATTTTGGAAGATACATGGTATTAGATATAGGTTTCTTAAGAACGCATACATAGGCCTACAGTTGAATCACATTTTTATAACAACCTGCTAAAAGTGGCAACTGCAGCACGTAGCCCACGATGTAAGCTGGTGAAGCAGGTATATAATGTGACCAACAGGCTGGCTTTATACATTGAACTTTCTGCTATCATGGTTAAGGGAAGTGATAACACAAGAGTTGCAAAGAGGGATGATCATCGGCTTTTGGGCCATAAGGGGAGCAGCATTTTGGAAACAACAATGTTTGTGAACTGTTCACGTGCCTCTGTGGTAAAGGTGTACTGATGAATGGCACCACTGTTGTGGAAACTGTAGAGCTCCACGCACTACCATGTCCAAGGTGAACATGGACCACAATGGTGCGTGAAGGCCAACCTACAGACTACAGTGGAACAGCTAACCATCCAAATGAACAGGGGGGGGGGGCATCCAGAGCAGTTTCTATCACAACAGTTCGGCAAACCCTTCTATGAGTAGATGGAGGGTGACTGTACCCATACGAACACAGGTTCAACAACAAAAAATATAATTTGCTCAACGGTATGGTGACTGGACCGCTGCTAATTGGCGACAGTAACCCTATTAACTCTTTGCCGTCCCGAACGCTCCAGAGCACTCAAATATTATCATCCACCTGCCGTGCTAAATGCTCCAAAGTGCTCGTCACACTCGCATTCGTTAGAAGTGTGTTGAGTGATATATTGAAGGGTCTTGTGAAACCACACTCTATTCCCTTGACTCAGCAAGCTGTCAGGACTTTGTTGACAGCATTTCCTGTGTGCATTTCCCAAGCAGACCTTTATAAACATCGTCTTTTAGTTAGATATTATTCTTGTTGAAGTTCACACCATGTCGTATAATCGCGGAGTTGAGTCGAAAAGTATGAAATAATGCAAAATTGAAGATATGTTAGAAGTTTGTGGAGATAATGAGCTTTCTAGTTGTGTTCCAGAATTGTATTCTGATGATTATAGTAGCAGTAGTAGTGATGATGGTTCCAAGAATCATGAGTGTGAACAAATATTGTGTGAAGATCGAGGGACAGGGCTACAAAGAATTTTTTTTTTTTTTTGCAAGTTGCTTTACGTCGCACCGACACAGATAGGTCTTATTGCGACGATGGGACAGGAAAGGGCTAGGAGTTGGAAGGAAGCGACCGCGGCCTTAATTAAGGTACAGCCCCAGCATTTGCCTGGTGTGAAAATGGGAAACCATGGAAAACCGTCTTCGGGGCTGCCGATAGTGGAGTTCAAACCCACTATCTCTCGAATACTGGATACTGGTCACACTCAAGCTACTGCAGCTATCGAGCTCAGTCACATATAAGTCTTATGGCAACGATGGGATAGGAAAGGCCTAGGAGTTGGATGGAAGCAGCTGTGGCCTTAATCAAGGTTCAGCCTGGTGTGAAAATGGGGAACCACGGAAAACCATATTCAGGGCTGCCGACAGTGGGATTCGAACCCACTATCTCCCGGATGCAACAAAGAAATGTTACTAGTGATATCTGGAGTCACAATATTCATTTTGATGAACTGCAAATATGGGAAAACAACGCCAGTCCAAATCACAAATTACCTTCCAGGAGTGCAGAAAAAATACTTTTTAAAAATTATTTGTGGGATTGGAATTTTGTGAGCTAGTAGCAGAGCAGACGAATATTCATGCTGAATATTTACAAAGAAAAACTGGCACTACTGATACTACCTGACAAGACAATAACGCTGATGAAATAAGAGCGTATGCAGGAGTTCTAATTTATATAGGATTGGGTGTTTTACCTGAAACAGACGATTACTTCCTAGGAGACTTTTGCGTATGCCCATTAGTAAGGCAGGCAATGACACTGAAACCGTTTAGGAAACTTGGGCAATATTTACATCTAAGGAGCTATGTAAACAGGCCACCACCACAAGGTGAACATTACAATATTCTGTACAAAGCAAGACCAGCTCTGCAACTTACAGAAAAATTCGGAATTTTGTACGCACCAGGCCGGGAACTCGCAGTAGATGAAGCTATGATACATTTCAAGGGAAGATTTATCTTGAGACAGTACCTCCCAGGGAAACACACCAAATAGGGTATCAAAGCATGAGGTATTGCTGACAGTGGAAATGGCTACCTTCTGAAATGTGAGATTTACAAGGGGAAGAAAGAAACACTAGACCAGAATTTATTAGTAGGAAAAGCGGGTGGTTTTACACCTGACAGAGTCATACTGAGGAAAGTGGCATCACGTTTACTTTGATAACTTTTTCAGTTCTGAAAAACTGATGAAATTATTGCTAACCCATTAACACCTATAGTTGTGTGACGAGGGTTAAGGGAAAGGGTTGGCCTGATCAGTTTAGGAAACCTGCAGTTGAAACTCAAGCAGAGAGAACGTAGGAAAATGCAAAATGAGGGTGTAATAGCAACGGTCTGGCAAGATAAACGTACTGTTGTTAAGCTGTCAACAAATTCAGATTCTGTGCATGATGGTAAAGTGAAACAAAAATCTGGTAAAGGCAATGACGAAATAGAAATTGCGTGTTCTCATGCTAACATAAATTACACAAAACATATGGGTGGCGTGGACATCAGTGATCAGAAAAGAGAATACTACAAGGTTGTGAGATTGTCTAAAAAATGGTGGAAAATTATTTTTCATTTTGTGATCAATGTGTGCATTGTGAACAGTTTCATTCTTTATGATATGACTAACTGACCAGCTCTCACAGCTCATGGGAAACAGACAGATGAACTTCCGGCGCAACTTGGTGCAACAGTTGATCGGGAACTTCACATCCTGCAAAAGTACAGGAAGGAAAAGAAGTTTACCCATCGGCTGCCCATCCCCTAAATTATTTCATTCTCTTGTGAAGATACCTGGCCGTGCCAAAGTATGTGCCTTGTGTTTACAACTGAAAAATAGGGCAGCTTCTTGAAGAGGCAAACAACATTCCAGTGTGAGCAGTGCGATCTACCACTGTGCAGGACGGGGTGTTTTTTTGGAATACATCAGGAGCGAAATGTGGATATTCAGAATTAGGGTGAGTATACATTTATATGCAATAATCATTTAGGAACAAAATGCCAAAGAAATTACATTTTTATCTTTATTCGTTTGACTTCTACTTATTTTCTTTTAAAGGGTAGGTTTATTCTGCTGTGCCTGTTGGGATTTTAAGGACTCTCTCGGAAAACATGGTAATTTACGACCGGGCATCCTTTAAATGGGGAACGGCAAAGGGTTAAACGAGTCACGGTTTCAGCTGGACAGAATGGATGGACACGCCAGCATGTTGGAAAACCAACACCCTGCAACGACTGCTGAACGAACACACAGCAGTATGGGCAGTGTTATGGTATGGAAAATATTCTCGTGGTATTCTCCAAGCAAGTCCCATCATCTGTGTGGAAGGCACTCCCCATCCTCGGCGATCAAGTCCACCCGTAGATGAAGATTGTCTTTCCTCAGGAGGATGGGATTTTCTAGCATGATAATGCACCTTGCCAAATGACTAATTCAAGACTTCTCTTTACCCAGCCCCCAAACAGCCCCAATCTCAATCCACCTGAACATCTCAGAGACCACTCAATCATCGAATTCACAGTCTGCCTCCAAATACCTGTGGAGACCTATCAGCATTATTTTGTCTGTCTGCCAGCACATCTAGCTGTTGTCTGTGCTACAAAGGACGGTTACTGTAGTTACTAACAGGAGGTCAAAATAATGTGATTCGAATGTATACAGTGCATCCACATAAAATTTATGGAGCAAAATTGCAATCAATCTGGACAAAATATATTTACAATCCCCAAATACACTACTTCAAGCTCCTGTTGTCTAATTCACCTCTCATTAGCTCCCTAACACACTGCAAAACACAGAGCAACAAGTTCCATCTTCAAAATATTCACTTATTAATTTACTGCAAAAGTATATCCTCATCCCTGAGGTATTTATTTTTCAAAAATAAAATGCTGCACTCAGGAAGCTTTGTGTGTACCACATGCAACATACTGCTCCAAGAAATCATGGAATACTGAATGAATTGGCACAATGTTGCCGATTTCTCCTCACAGAAGATATCTTTTACAGCACAAGTTTCTTCTAGAAAGACAGAAGACAGGAAAGGACGTCCTTGAATTTGTGGAAAGATGTATTATTATTATTATTATTATTATTATTATTATTATTATTATTATTATTATTATTATTATGACAACAAGGAAATAGGATATATAATAGACCCAACCATCATGTTTGAGCATCATAAAGGCCAAGTGGAATAAGTAGATGCTGAGAAAAGGAATACGATACAGATACTGATTCCTACAGGAAAACAATATCTACATTATCTGATGGCCTAGTAGGCATCAATTTTTGTACATGAGACAAAGTTGCTCATAGTGCACTGGCACTGCCTGTGGTTCTAAGTAGCCCATGCAGTAGCCTCCATTATATGCACTAGCCATGCATCTTGGTACGTGTGCTAGTTACCAACTGATAAGCCCAAATTGGCACACTGGGACGAAACACTGACAACCACGAATGAATTAGCTAGAAAACTTACAATGTCCAATAATGGACCATACAGAAATTGAGAGAAGGACCATTTACATCCTTACAAAAATAAATACCATCTACAAGAGACTGAAGTAACTGATGCTTGGAGCATGCGATATGGTACCAGCATTCATCATGAAGTTCTGGAAGCATTTGGCTCGCCAGAAATGGAATACCAGGCATTACTGGGAATTGTACAATCCCACCACTATACACAGCACGAGATAATGTATTTACAGAGCTAATGTAAGCCTATATTATAATAGTTCACTTTGTCCATAGCAGCAACCTATAAATTCAGGAATTCCACAATGAATAATACTAAATACTAGTGATAACAAGTCTGGCTCCCTGGCTGAATGGTCAGCATACTGAAGCATACTGGCCTTCACTTCAAACGACGTTGGGTTTGATTCCCGACTAGATCGGATATTTTAACATCTGATGGCTAATTCCTACTGCTTTCGACCAAAGTCCAAAACCCAATCAAAGATCATAGTACAACCTAACTTTAAGGTTAGATTTCTTATATATTTGCATGAAAATGGCAGAGAAGTTTAGCCTGTATATAACTTAACTATTGCTCTGTACACTGCTAACAACTACGATTCATTTGTTCCATATTAGAAGGGATATCTGTGCAATAATGCTAACATTCTGCAATGACAAGGCTGCACAAATACAGATTATATTTTTAAGCAGTATATGAAGGCAGCGATTCCAATGTTGATTTTTCATCCCAATGGTAAGCTACATATCACTGTTGCCCTAAAAGACAAGAAAACAAAGGATTCTGCTGTACATTCAGATAGGAAAGTAAGGGGTAGTAGACATTTATCTGTGGAACTTGTCCAAGGAACCCAAGACTCCATCCATATACTGTACTGATTTACTATATTGTCAAAAGCTTTTTTTTTTACTCTCTTACATTCGCTACATATTTACACTGGTAATAATAATAACAATAATAGCCCGCCTGGTGGCCGTGATCATTAGGGCGTCAAATCTATAGGTCTCACACCATGGTTAGCTGGTTCAAGTCCTGTTGGTCAAAAAATTTCACCATCAGAATGTTGGTTAGCAGAGTAGGTATACAATTTCTAATCACTAGATTGCGTGCCAAAAGCCTGGATTAAATTCCAAACCTCTCTGCAGTACTCGTATGTAGTGAGGGCATACATAAACCTTGAGCAGACCCCTTGGAGTTATTCGACAGGAGGAGGCTATGTGCCAGCACCGGGTTTCACCCTCTCCCTTCCTACTATCATATATCACGTCATTCATTTCATCTCATTAACTCATGTGATGATGTTGAAGTCACAAAGGCAAAATTTGCAACAAAGATTCATCTCAATTCCTACGCTGTCGTACGTACGATGCTGTAATTGGTGTAAAACCTTCAATTATTATGTTTAATATATTTTAATCATAGTTTATTTAATGCTAAATTATCTTTTATTAAGTGTTAAACATGACTAGTATATGGTTCCTCTGTAAATATGTAGTATAACTTTGTATAACCTCAAATACGTATTGTTTAACCTCAAATCTATAGAGTCGAAAGCAGTAGAAAATTCCATAATGTTCGTGTGTTAGACTTATTGTACTATATTTGGTATATATGAAAGGTTCTGGAAACTTACTGTAAGGTTTTATTATCCAGATACGCGTAGAGACATTATGAATGTTGTAGATATTTCCACGTACATTTTTAAATAAGGAAGGAAACTTCGAGTACCCATTCGACTAGCTGGTCGATCGATGTTTCGAGTGTGTTCCATTAGAGTGCTGTAAGAACTCTTCTAGAAATTATTCATTCTAGATGGTTGATCGAGTAGTATAAATATCGAGCTGTCAAGTCGGTGAGACAGTCTGAGTCGGAGTCAGAATATTGGACTCAAGTGAGTGAGTGAGGCGGGAAATTCAAGAGAGAGTATGTTATAGTGCGCGCGTCAGTGTTGTTGATATCTGTACTTGCCAGAATCGACTTCAGGGTACTTCGCTATTGAGTGTTGTTTATAGTGTCATTTGCTACTGTGTATAATTGTGTGTTGTGACGAACAGTGTAAATAAAGTAATTTAAGAAGGAAGTGAACGTGTTCTCGTGTGATATTTATTTACGTAAAATAAAATCGCAATGAAGAATTATAACCCAACCCCACAGACAAACGGGACAAGGGTTGGACATATTATTATGATTATTATTATCATTATGGTTATTATTATTAATTAAAAAATGATATTTGTTTTACATCCCACTAACTACTGTTACCGTTTTCCAAGATGCAAATTGAACTTTCACAGGATGCAAGTGGAAGTATAATTGGACTCCAAAGGGTTAAATACTGGTAGAGCCTCCATGGCTCAGGAGGCAGAGCGTCAGCCTCTCACCGCTGGGTTTCATGGTTCAAATCCTGGTCACTCCATGTGCTGGACAAAGCGGAGGCGGGACAGGTTTTTCTCCGGGTACTCCGGTTTTCTGTCATCTTTCATTCCAGCAACACACTCCATTATCATTTCATTTCACCTGTCAGTCAATAATCATTGCCCCAGAGGAGTGCGACAGGCCTCGGCAGCCGGCACAATTCCTGTCCTCGCCATCCCTGACCCGGTCAATGACTGGCTGACTAGGTTTTCATTTTCAGGGTTAAATACTGGTACACACTTGGCCATTTCAAGTCTGCATTTAAGAAGTGATTCTTTCAACAAATGAAAACTTCCAAGCATCTTAGTTCGTAATATTGGACTGTTGCAAAAATAACTACATTTAATATCACAAATGTTCCTTCATTAAACTACCCTCTGACTAGATCACTAACACTACTCATTGAGAAAGTAAAAGTAAGCTCCTGTTCTCGTCCCAAGAGGGTGCAGCTTTTTTCAGGCATACCCCCAATGGAGGTGAGCTGCAAGTACTATTTTGACTACATATCAGCATTCCTGCCAATCTTAAATTTCTGGCAGTACTGGGAATCAAACCCAGGCTAACAAAACCAACCATTACATTACGGAGGTGGACAATGAGTAAACAATCCATCAATACCGTAAGTCATATTTTAGGCTAGACTAATAGCAACAGTATAACTTGAGATTTAAGGCCCACTACCAAAGTTCATGATTTCTAAATTGTCATTCTTAGATATTTCATAATGTCTGAATAATTTTTTATTCCCTTCACTGTCCTAGTCGGGCTACCCTGCCAGCCCCAGTGTTCAGAAATACAGACCTTGATAACAAATCAGTTTTACTAAAAACTATACAACTTTCAGGAAATGTTCACAACTGTAGGGACCACCTACTGCAGAGTTTGATGAAAGGTTTTGAAGCAGTTATGCACATGCAGTAAAACATTGCTAAATTCCTTACACTCAGACCTGGTCTCCTCACACACACACTTTCTCCCTGATTTCAGCTGTTGGTGGTATATGTGCATGGACATGAACTGTAACGCTTCGCTTCTCTTAGGGCACGGGGCTGTCTGGAGAAGGCTAGCGTGAACTTATGAAGGAGCTGCCTTCCTTGATCAGACACATCTACCCTTCCCATCTTGCAGTAATAATCCAAGGCTTGTTTGTCTTTGTCAGGTGTTGCCAGAGATAAATCATGAGCATGGACACATCTCTTGTCTTTTCACCTTCACGTAAGATCATGACAAACTCCAGTTACTTCATCTTTGTCCTTGAACACGTCCTATACTTGGCTCGACAATAATACAGGCATTAAATCCCAGTTCATTGAATTAAGAAGAAAGAAGGTTGGGGCTGCTGTAATACCAGCCCTACAAAATTTTCTTCCACAATTCCTCATGTCATCACAATCAACCAGATCTTTTGGTGTAGCCAGCACCAGATATTTTTAAGCTGGCATTCCAGTATATACATTGAAATCTATGGGACACTCTCAGGCAATACCTACAGACTCACAATTTATTTAGCAGCTTTGTCTTTTATAAACTACAGACTTCTGGTACAGTTCATAAGGACAAATTGACACGAGTCCAACGACAATGTGGGTGGTGCTAAGAGTGGGCAAAACAATAGCCCTAGTGAACTAATGATAAGGAAGTTGGCTGAGGTCCTTCAGAGATGCTAGATGCAGGCTAACAATGGAGAAGTGGCCAAAATGATATGGAAGGATAAAGTGTGTGATGCTTTAACAAGAATTTTCTGTTGACCAACCTGGGGATGCGAGTCCATCAGATGGTCTTGGCTAAGAAAAGTACAGAGCAGGTATGGTGTGGGAGTCATCGAGTAAATTGCTCTGGGGACGACAGTGCACTGAGATAAACCTTGCTGGAGGCCAGAGGGTTGTGAAGTTGGATGAGTTAGGGAGTACAAAAATGTGAAAGCGGAAAACATTAGCCGGTGGCTCCAAGTACCCTACCCAGTGGCCTCCGCGATATGCACTGGTCGGGAATCAACATCTTTATCAGTGGAAAACTTTAACTTGAGTGTACTTATACTAGCTGTATGTAGTAGTTTTAATAAATTTAGTTAATAGTAAAATTTACCTCCTCTCTGAAAAGTCATTTTAGTTTTCTAATCGGCTTAACTATAAATACCCTCACAAAATGAATACATGGCCACTGAAGTACCTGGATGTTCCTATTCCCATTGAAACCTTGCTCCATCAAAAACAACATTTCATTATTGCTTGAACATAACTTTGCACTTTCCTGCCGTTAGAGATTCCAAAGTTGGACATTAACAGGTGCTCAGGTCTAGAGAAACATCCAGCCTTAATTTTTCTCCAGTCTCTTGTTTCAGCCATCTCCCCACTATAGTCTACTTGTCAACAATGATAACCATCCATTCTTATTCTATCCTCCACTGATGGAGGCTGCAATCCATGTTTTGTTTCTATGTGCACTCGGCCCACACGTCGCTGCTCTCCAGGTCCCCTTTCCTTTGCTCCTGTTAGCTATCTTACCTGAACAAGGAAGGTTCGTTTGTCTCTAGTTATATCATTCAACATTTCTTCCCAATTTCAACAATACGCAAGATGGCATTTCTAGTCATATTTGGCTACATGCCTGAGTATGCACTCGGGCTGACAGTGAAAGACTTAACCCATTGAACTACAATTTTTGTTGAAAATAAATATACATTGATTGCAATTTAATCTGACCTAAAAGAGATCACTTTTGCTACAGCAAGTTAACACACTGAAACACAGTCCACATTGTAACAATAGTTCAAAACAGTGTGGTAGATCTTAAAACACTCATATACATGCAGTGCCACCTTACACTTATCACATTCATAGCGGGATTCATCCCTGTTCTTTCCCTTGAGATTTTTTCCTCTGCAGTCATAGCAGACCTCGCAAGAAAAGCCACAGTGAAAAGATGAAGAGATTTTGGGAGAAGGAAAAGTCAACGACATCAGCTAAATAAGTTTAATTGCGCTCATTAGTTGGGCATAAGGAAATAATAATAATAATAATAATAATAATAATAATAATAATAATAATAATAATAATAATAATAATAATGAATACAAGACTGACAAACCAGATCAATACCTTCTTTCAGCAGAAGAAAAACTATGGGGCTTAGAGAACTGAACTCTGTGGTAGCAAGAAGATTACACCACATATTATTCGGTACATTGTCTGTTTGTGTACACGTTCAGTTTTCTAGGTTATGCACACGCCCACCTGCGTTCCCGCCTTCATTTTCTTCAATAATGTCATCTAATTCTTCGGAATTACTACTGCTAACGTCACTTGAAGGTAATTCAGTATCACTTTCATCGGAAAAACCGTCACTGACATCGCTTTCCTCCAAAAAACGTAATATTCGAGCTTCATCCGACTCGGCCATGACGTTGACTTTGCCTTCACTAAAGCTTTACGCGGCAATTTACTCGATCGTATTTAGACTCTTTGGCAGCGAAATACTTAGCTGAAGGGCAAAGATAGCTGAAATACGATTACCAACATCTCGTAGACATGTTGGGATTGCAAAGAAATATCGATATGTATCCTTGGAAACCTCAACAAAGCAATAAAGAGGGTGGACGGAAATTTCCGTCATTGCATTTATGGCAATCCACGGACAATGACAGAAATTTCCGTCATTGCAAGGCAATGGGTTAAAATATTTCAATCTACAGACTTGTTTTCTAGCAACAATTAGGTGAAGGATGCAGTCCCAAACTAAAATCCAATTGATCTGCGCTAACTTTTATAATTGTTGAGAATATTATTTGGATTGAATGTTTTTTAATTAGATTTTCTAGAACACAATCTTCTGAACTGACAATGTTTTGTTTGCTCTGAGGTTTCATTTTATTTTGTCACAAGCCCTAACCAGATATTTAGCAATTCAGAATGCCCTTCCTTCTCACATTTCTCTTTCTTACTACTACTTTCATATTCTTAAGGATATAATCCTAACACATTAGAGGACAGTAAAATCTTCACAATTATATAAAGCACCTGCATGAGCAGATTATCACAAAGAAACTCACTAAACTCATTGTGAAAGCAGTGAGTCTACAATGACATGACAATGCCTTACTCTTCCATTATCTATTTGAATTGGAACGCAACACGCTGCAATTACCAGCTAACACAATAATTCAAAGCTTGGACACAATAATAATGCCGCAGCATTTGTTTTTCTTTCTACTCGCACTGAAGTCAATACTGTAGTAACAAGTGCAAATTAAATGCCATGTAGTTAGTCTATGTATATTTCTCTTACAAAAGAAAGGAATGTATCAAAAAAGAAATAAATGAGGAAGAAAGTGAGGTCTCTTTAACCATGTAGGCTTCTGGAAAGCTAACCTTATAGTTAAATACCCAACTATAACTAATTTCATACTAAAAAAAAAAGGAAACTGATTATCAGTAGGAAGTTGAACTACTATGTTTTTATACCTAACTTTCATCTCGCAAATATGGCAACCCTGATTGCAGGAGTAAACAAGAAGTTACCAACTATATCAGAAGTAACTGCCAAAATGAGGTCTGCATAATTTATAAGCACCTAAATATACCTTCAAAAAATATGACTGATCTCATGAAGGAAAGGGAAAGATTACCATAAAATTTATCACAAAATACAATACCGAACAAAAGACAGGTGATGTAGATAGGATTTCTATAAGCTTTCCACACACAACATTAAAAAACAGATAGGGCTGTGGCCAAATCTAGAATAAAACAATACACATCATTGCACAATGATCCCTGTGTACAGCTAAAGAGCACGATGTCAGGAGCAAGACCACTCATTGCACTGCTATCTAAATAACACATTACACCAAGTTTAGGAATTGGCAAGTCCAGCTCATGTAACTTAACCTTTCAAGCGGTAATGATGGAATATTCTGTCATCACATTGTAAATGTCTTTTGGCGACGGGTATGACGACTTATTCCATCGTAGGATCTGAGATCCCTTTCCTTTGTGCGTGTATGTTAGTTTCAAGCCTTGCCTACTGCAGCACTCTCCTAAAACTACGTGACCAGGCGACATGCTTTCGTTCCGCGCCCAGCTCGCCACCAGGCTGCTGAGAGTGGTAGATAGTGCATTATGGCAGGTCCAAGTGCAGCTCGGAAACATCTGCGAGAAGAACTGTTTGATTTATATAATTTCCATTTATTTTGGAAAGATCTCCTGTATTTACAGGCTGCTGCTAAGAACAAGGTAAAACATATCAATTTTTTTGTACATATCTATTAATTAAAGGAACAGTATAATTAGTGCGGCATTTCAGAGCTATAGCTGTAGAGATGGTGTCTCAGGATCTTGATGGAGCCTCGGAGGACGAGGGTCGCGATTTTGGGGATGAGCTTCATTGGGAGCACTTCCATGTGGCGACGAAGTGACGAGGTATGGTACCGCGAGCTCAGACCATTATACCTATTATTTCAATTTCCTGAAGGCGGTATTTAGATTTGTAGTAAGGAATAGTGGGTTTGTATTTGTTAATCTTATCTAGATTAACCTCCTCTAGTTGACCGCTATGGTGCTCAAACCTGACAGTCGGATCTAATATGAATCCTTGAGAGCTGTTGTCTTTAAAGGCTATGATGTAAATTCTCTGCGAACTACCATTTATGGCCAGTCCGTGTACCTCATGTACATTGAACCCCTTCTTTCTCAGTTCTTCGGCAATGAAGGATCTCATCTGGTGGTGCCGCGTGTTCCTTAGGAGCTCCCCGCGTGTGCAAAATCCCAGGACATGACCAAGAGTTTCTTTCTCTCCATGGTAATGCCGACAGAGGTTGTTGTCCAGGGATCTGCCTGGCACCGAGCGCACCGCAGAAACATTAGCAGTCATCTTTATAGCCTCTCTGCACTCGTTACACGACCGTCCGGTATGATCTCGCACCCAAGAGTTTGCTGGTGTATACTCTTTGTAAAGTTGTACTCCGAGTCCTTTTTGCGGTAGTGAACACCAGGAGGTGAATTCACGTTCTCGTAGCTCTTGACGGATCTTCTAGTATCGTACAGGCCGTTCTTGGCGGTTATTTTCTGGGTATCAGCGTTTTTTAGTTTTAGGCGTTCTATACATTCCCGACTCTATGCATGAGAATCCCTCAAAGCGACACAAAATGCATGTTTAATCTTCAGCAAGATATTGCAGGCATTAATGCATTGTAGGTAAATTTCCCATGAGGTTTTAAAAAGAGCGAGTCCTTTGTATTCCTTTTTGGTGTACAGATGCCATCTGGGGTATCCGTCAGCACCTGCAATATCTCCTTTATTGCATTTTTAATCATTTTATCGCTATCGGATTAAAATTTCTGTGCGATTTTCTTGAAACTGCTTGTCAGGAAAGGGTACATCAAGGTGGAATAGATTGAGGACTTTAGTTCTATGAGCTTTTGGTCTTCCTTAAGCAGTGGCGACAATGTTAGAAGTTGGAGCTTATTGTGAAGGTCTTTCATTACAGCAGTCTCGTCGAATACTAGAGTATCCCTGAAGGTAGTTCCAAGATAACAAATTTGTTCGCCATCTCCGATTAAAGATAAAAATTTCATTGTTCGTACTGAAAAGTATTACAGTTGAAATTGAAATAATAGATAAAGAGGTTCAACCTATTCAATACAAAAGAATAAGAAATGCAGTGATTACATTCTTATTTAATAATAAGTAAAAGTGGTACCGGTTTCGACCCAAGTCCAGGTCACCATCAGCCGATTAAAATATAAAAACAATGCATATGAAAAAGAAAATAAAAGATCAAGTTCACTCCAGATCAGTAGAAGAGACGATATAAAAATGACGGGGGTAGACACTGTAAAATTCAGAAGAAGTAAGATGTAAATCCCTTAAAAGAAAAAAGTGCGTAATTTTCTGAACGGCAGACTGGCACACGCAGTGTTAGGCAAAGTCTTATAATGTTTACGAATAGCGGAGAACGGTTAAATGAGCTAGCTTTTATACACTGTCAGGCACAAAGTCATAACACAATCGAACACATATGAAGATCCATAATCGTGCTGAAGCTGAAGATGAGTAGATCAAATGAAGTGACTTGCCAGCTCCCGGTGATCAGCGCGATATATTCAACCTCAGGCACTGTGGTTTCTAACGCCAAAGTAAAATGAAGAATAGCTTAATGATCCAGTATTTGCTTCGGTTGCGGGAAAGTCTAAAAAGATTTGAATAATGAACTGAACACCATCTGTAACATTGCTAAATTCAATGGCTTTAACAACTCCTTCATAAACCGCATCATCAACAAATTCAAACACCGTCCTAAAACCACTTTATCTAAAGACATAACAAAACCAACGGCATTTTCTACTTTCACTCAAGATGCTTATAAAAAAACTAATGTTTTTAAAAAACACAACATGAAAATTTCTTTTAGAACTAACAATAGAAATTTTGATATTTTACACAACTCTAAATCACTAAATAAATCTAATGCTTTTTCTAAATCTGGAGTATACAGATTCAAATGTAAGAACTGCAACTCCTCCTACATCGGACAAACTGGCCGCAACTTCAATATCAGATACTCCAAACATATCAACGCCATTAAATACAACAGATTCTCTGCCATAGGACAACACATACAAGACTCCAAGCATAGGTTCACCAATATTGAAAAAGACATGAAAATACTTAAAATCATTAACAAAGGCCCCCTCTTAAACACTACCGAAAATTGCTTTATTCACCTTGACCAATACTTTAATCATAATTTCAATTTAAACGACATTTCTGAAAAACCCAACATCCTTTTCGACTTCCTAATTCTTCTTCTCAAAAATTCTAAATTTCAAAACCCCAATTCTATTTTCCATGCCTTACAAAGTTCATACCCACATTTTCTACCTCCAATAACCCACCCTACACCACCCCTCCTTAATCTTATCCTTCCTGACACCGTTTAACATCAATCTCTTTTATTCTTCTCTTATTCCACTACTCCTCTTCCTCTATTAATTTATTCTAGCAATTCTTTTCACCTCAAAAAAAAAAAAAAAAAAGAACGCAACCTTCATTTCCGTTCTTCTAATTCAAATTTAACTCTTGCCTTGTGCCGACTTAGACTACTTCAATCACGACCTGAATTTTTTACAATTTAAAAAATAGCGCACTGTGCATATATGTTTTCATTCGTTTCCGGTATTGTGCTTTTTACTATATTTTTTTCTCTTCACAATTGTTTTTTTTTTCACGTCAACTGTTCCAAAAATTCTACAGGATCACAATTACTCATTCAATTATATTGAATTATATTAAATGTATCTATATATACTTACTTTCCCGCAACCAAAGCAAATACTGGATCATTAAGCTATTCTTCATTTTACTTTGACGTTTGAAACCACAGTGCCTGAGGTTGAATATATCGTGTTGATCACCGGGAGCTGGCAAGTTACTTCATTTGATCTACTCATCTTCAGCTTCAGCACGATTATGGATCTTCATATGTGTTCGATTGTGTTATGACTTTGTGCCTGACAGTGTATAAAAGCTAGCTCATTTAACCGTTCTCCGCTATTCATAAACATTATAAGACTTTGCCTAACACTGCTTGTGCCAATCTGCCGTTCAGAAAATTAAGCACTGTTTTCTTTTAAGTGATTTACATTTTACTTCTTCTGAATTTTACAGTGTCTACCCCCGTCATTTTTATATCGCCTCCTCTAATGATCTGGAGTGAACTTGATCTTTTATTTTCTTTTTCCTATGCATTGATTTTATGTTTTAATCGGCTGATGATGATCTGGACTAAGGTCGAAACCGGTACCACTTTTACTTATTATTAAATAAGAATGTAATCACTGCATTTCTTATTCTTTTGTATTGAATAGGTTGAACCTCTTTATTATTTCAATCTCCGATTAAGTCAATGCTACAGTCTTCCTCCATGGATAGCGACCCTTGCTTCAACTCGCCTCGGATTACACATATCCCTGTACACTTCTGTGGATTGATATCAAGACAAATTTCTTCGAACCTCCTGCAGGCTAGTCGAGTAAGATCTAAGGTGGCTTATTTGTTCTTCCCAATGATGACAGTGTCGTCGGCAAAGCCCATTACGGTTATAGATGGTAGTTCGGGTGACAGAGATGCCCTGTAATGCCGCAAGAGACTATCTTCGCTTAGCTCGTCTAAGATATGATCTACGGCTAGGTTATAGAGGGATGGTGATAATGGAGATCCCTGCATCACACCTCTCTTTATGAGGATAGGTTTTGTTCTACCCTTCTGCATTTCAATCTGAGTGACGTGCCCGGTCTGAAGGTCGGAAATTATGTCCCTGAGTTTTGAAGGTATTCCTTCGACTGTAGAGTTTTTAGAAGGTAGCTGTGACTGATATTGTCAAATGCCTTTCGAATGTCCAAAAAAATTACCGTGATGTCTTCTTTCCTCTGATTAGCAGATTTTAACAATGCACCGAGAATGGAAGTATTTATAACGGTGCCTGGAGTTGAACAGAATCCCTCACCGGTGTTCATTATAGTGGATGTACCCACGTAGGCGACTGTCAATTACTCTTTCTATTACTCTCCTAATGACTGAACAGATAGTGATGGGTCACCAGTTCAACGTGGCCTTCGGATCGCCTTTCTTATATAGCAAAATTGTTCGTGCATTCCGCAGACATTCGGGAATTTCGCCAGTTTGTAGCATTCTGGTTGCTATTTTTGCGATGATAGCCTGTACGTCGTCGTCTTCAAGGGCTCTCATCAAAACGCGATCTGGGCCCGGTGCAGTATCCACTGCGATATGATGGACGGCAGCAGTAATTTCCTCCTTCGACACAGTAGGCATGAACATTTCATTAATTTCCACACGCTCCACTTCAGTGATTTTTGAAGGGAAAGTTTCCCTATCGTGTAAATTTTCATGGGAAAATGTATCGGAAAAGGAGCTATGGATGTTTCCAAGGTCGATTTTACACACCTCAAACTTGTTTTCCAACACCTGCTTCACTGCCTTCCGTCTCTGATTGTAGAACTGGTATTGGGTCAGTTCATAGTTATATTTGTTTCTCCTTTTTCGGAGGCACGTTTGTCTGCACGCTGTGGATTTGACGAGTGACTGTGGTGTTTTTTGTTAAGAGCTAGACAGCGTTTCTTCCTAGCCTCATAAAATTTGCTTGCTGGCTGTTTGGTACCAGGCAGAAGGTTAATCGATGTGAAGAGGAATGATGCAAAATCTTGAACCAATTTATTATAGCCATGATCGTCGTTGAATTGTTCAAATTTTGATTTCCAAATGTGAATTTCTGGTTTGTACTTTAAGAAATGAATTATCTGATATTTGCCCGTCGTTGCTAGGATTGAGATCTTCGCCAGGGACTGGACAGGATGTATCTGTTTGAGATACTTTGGCCATGTGATTCTGAAGCCATCTTTCGCGATGTCAGTCTTTTCAGATTTTCACATACGTAACATAGCTCAACCATGACGAATAGAATACCAAGTGAGATCACTCACCTAGTTCAAGCGCTCTCCCGCAGAGCGGCACTGGTGGAGCCTAACACCAACGCTACACGGTCAGCTGATTTAATGGAAATTACATTGATATGCAAATAATCAAATACAACACATGAATAACACTGTCAGAGAGTTATAAATAATATTATCAGTCCGCACGAAGAAATATCTTTGAACTGTAATAAGAGAACACGTGAAATAAAATGAAACATTACGAAAAGCGAAAGCATATTGTGCTTTACATACTTAAAGAATCCTTTTTTAAACAGAGCAAATTAAACATACACCATACTCTAAATAACACTGACACTTTACTCAAATAAATTAAGTAAATTGCTCACCAAAACTAGTTTGAGGCCACTTTCGATAGTTTACGAGTGGACTTAGCAGATTGTCGAGCTTGCATTTCTCTGTGGATTTCTCCCGCTCTGAAGAAGAATTGGCACTATAGTGGGAGACCAGGTTTGGAATAATGTTCAAAGTGTGTTCAATACGACAGCCAGCTCCTGATGGCACAACTGAAATCGCCTCAATCTAGTCAAGACACTCAAAAAAAATATCGCTCCACATTAAATTGAATCTCTTATCTTAGTTTAACCTCATCGAATTTAACTATCCCGTACCGTTTATTCTTGTTCATTTCATCCTTAAAATAATGTGAAATAGCACTTAAGCAATGAGGATTTACACCATAGGGACATTTAAGTCCTTTGCAGAGTTTCCTCAAATGGCTTTGTGGGGGAAGAGATAACAAATTATGCCTATATCCTATCCTCTATATGATGTTATTCTAAGTAATAAACTCTCTAAAAGAAAATCAGTACTGTACCTCATACCATTGGGAGATTTTACTTGACATTTCTTTTACACAGTGCAATAATTGTCTGCTTCTTACTAAAAAATTTACAATCTGTAAATTGAAATTCAGTGTTCTTAATCTGCCCCTGTAGGACATTAATCCCAGCTTTGGCTGAGGAAAGACTGCATTTAGCTCACATTAAATTACGAGTTGCATTCTTTAGTTGCTTTCTAAGAGATAATATTATATTTTCGGCATCGGTAAGAGAACTAGATTGACCCTGAATTTGACTACAACTAGGCTGACCTTGAACTTTAACTTCACCGCCTACTGTTGTCATCACTGCTTCACTCCGTGATTCTCGTTCCTTATCCTCTTGATACTGTCCTCACTCCTTTTGCTACTGGGTGCCTTTCGCGATTTTACCTCAGTGGATAGGTATTTCAGTAAAAATGAAAATATGAGGTGCCGCTCCTGGTTTTATTTTCCAGCTCACACGAGGAAGATAAACGTTTTCACCATTCACAACGAAACAGTCCGCCTTTATACTTAAATCTGCCGAAAAATGCAGGTCACATATTCTGCTTTTGGCCGACAATTGCTTATCTTTGTGCGGAATAACTCTAGCCCACTTCCCAAACACATTATTTCCCTTTGGCGGTGTAAAATATCGTCTACCACCACGCTTCCTTCCGTAACCCGATTTACAACCAGGAACGAAACAGTACGACATTTTCTCGAAATAATAGAAAACTAGTTGATTGCACACACAAAGAGCACTGCACAGATACTAACACGGACTTTCAGAAAATATTAAAACAAACTAATAGGCATTAAAATTATCACCATGACTTCACGCACGCTCGCTATACATTTGCCGGCAATTGGGCGCACGTGTCGTTGCAGTTGGATCGTTGAGACTGCAGCGCCACACTCCGGCAGGACCACTAACTACAATGTTAAGAGAGCGGAGTGATCACACTTGGTATTCTATTCGTCATGGCTCAACATTAATTACATCGCACAACATTTCGACTGTCACCCATTCAACTAATAATAGCAACATCCCATACTCCGGCAACTGAAACACACCGTTAAAACTTCAAAATAAAAGTCAAATGGGAAGACATTAACGACACTTCAACTGCCCTCATTCAAGCCATTATTTCAACTGTTTCAACATAGGCTCAATTTGAATCAAATATCAACTGTTGTTTACATGCACTAGACACTCCATCTCATACAGTGTGTCCAACAGAGTTGAACAGCCCATGGATACTTCAGCGAACTAACTTGTTTGGATCTAAAATATAATTACGCAACTTAGACATCTAGGTTGAATTATGATGTACAGCAACGTGTTTCACATGAGCTGGTCAAAAACCATATACAAACCTTCCACAACTTGATGCTAATTCCATTAGACCACATCATGAATGTAATATTAAGATCAAATTTAAGTGAAATTAGCACAAATTTGGAATGCTCTTCCACATCATTTCACATGTAAAATACGTGTACAGTATTTTGTAATTGTATTGTATTCTGCATTCATTCTCAATATTTGTATATAAATTGTAAACTGTCTTCGAACTTCAGCATTGCATAAGATTTTAGACTATCACTATTGTCATTTATTACACATATGACAGCCATTGTTTAAGTGAAAATTTACAAGCATGTTCACCAATCCTAACATATTTTTAATCAATTTGGCATTTTGTTAATAATAAGATATTGTAAAGTTTCTTAATGTATTCACTCATGCAACATGTTTTACAATTTTCCAATCAGACGTCTGGTAGAATTTTGAGGTATTGATAGGACTGGTGATGCCCCACAAAAGGGGCAAAACATGTCTCAACTATTTTAATGATGTTTAACTCATTAACATATTGCACTGTATTGAATAGGTTGAAGTTTAAATAAATTTCCTACATTATTATGAATTGTAAAAAAAAAAAAAAAAAAAGAATTACTGAGGTGACAGCATATTTCCTTGTCATACTCCAGTTTAATTCCATAACCAGTCTGTCCTCCCTGAATGTATCTCAACCCTGCTGTAACCATTTTTTGTACATTACCTGCATATATTCCATAATTTGATTTCAAAATCTTTTACTTTCCATGCCTTTGGGTACACTATCATAAGCCTTTTCTAAATCAAGGAATGTCATCACCACATCTCTTCCTTATTCCCAACGCTTTTCCATTAACTGACTCCTAGTGAGGATGGGGTCTGGTGTTGGTCTTCCATTTCGAAAGACATGCGTGTTATAACTATCTTTCGAACTTTCTTCTCATTCCCTTTTCTGTACTTTTGCTACCTGAGATGTGTGTGATTTCTTGATAATTATCACAAATCTTCTTGTCCCCCTTGTTAAATATAGGTATTATTATTATTATTATTATTATTATTATTATTATTATTATTATTATTATTATTGTTATTCCTTTACACTTGTCATTTGGTCCCAGTTTTTCTTTCAAAATACATCTATTATTTATTTATTTAGCGTATGATGTTTCATTTGACAATCGTTTGAAATGTAACATATAAGTGTTATTAGAAAAATATAAGCATATTTAAATACATGGATATAGCACTAGCAGTGATATTCAGCTCAGTGTATGGTCAAAGGTAGGATCTGAACGGCCGAGATTTACATTTACGGCGCAACCTGGACTACATGTACAAATTGAAGACGTAAATAATCCGCTAGTATATTTTCAATTGTTTATCACTTTTCAATTAGCGGAGCTAATAAGTAGGGATACAAACCGGTATGCTCAACAGTTTTTAGAAAGCACACCAACCTTGAAACTATATTCGAGAGTGAACCAGTGGACTGACATGAATAAAGATGAAATTATGACTTTACTTGCATTCTTTCTCTTGCAGCTACCTCACAACAAGAACTACTTTTCTCGTAGACAGATATTAGAGACCCCAATATTTTCGGAGTTGTTCTCTGTAAGAAGATTTCATCTCCTTCTCAAATTCTTGGACTTTGTCGATAATGAAGCATATGATGAAGCCACATGTGGTCCAAAGAAACTCTACAAATTGAAACCTATTCTGGACCACTTGAATAGCAGATTCTAAAGTGTGTACACACTTGAAAGCGATGTGTCTATAAATGAGTCTCTTATGTTAATGTAGGTTTCCCGTTGCTTTCCTCACTGAGCCAGATTCTCTTCCCTTGCCCTTGGCACTGTAATCATTTTAATAGCTTCAATGTGAGACTTGTTTTTTAAAGTAAAAGAGGTCCTGAAAGAAGACGAATATCTAGGCTAGACAATCTTAGAGGCTGGTGCAATATGTCATCAGTTGAACTGTTCCACGCTGCCACAAACAAGACATGATCACCAACATCCAAAACGGTTAGGCACCGAGAGAAGAATTAAAATTATTCCACCGTAAGTTCCCGTTACTTTCCTCAGCTTGCCCTTCGTACTATGATTGTTTTTGATAGCTTGATACATATTCTGTACTTTTTGAACCAGATCAAAATACTATACTACACAAGAGTATCTCACTATATGTTACTTTTCAGTACCTTACAGAAAATGTGCCACTGTGTTAGTAGCTACTCAAAAGAAACGTACCACTTGAAAGGTTACATCCATATAGTACAGTTGTAGTAATAAAAACTATAAAAACTATTAAGTTCTTTATTGGAAATGGAAATCACATTCCTCTTTGTCAATTATTAGATAACATGGTCCAAGGAACTTATTTACATTAATTCTCACTCTCAGGTGTAGAATATACCACGCTCTGGTCCGACATGGATAAAATTGTGGTGATTCAAAGAGAAGGAAACAAGCATCATTTCGAATACCACTCTACCACCTGTTAATGATGTCAAAACAACGTGGAATGCTCTCATGAAAGGTATCATCACAGCTGCTCATGAACATCTATGCATTACAAAGCCCAGATATCACAATCGACCATCAAATGTGACTCTGGACAAATGAGGTCAAGAGTAAGGTCCAATAACGGACCACTTATATTGGTATTATAAATTTACTCATTCGGGACAAATTTTCAGGTTCCCTATGGGAATCAACATCATCTGATGGCCAAGCAGGCATCAATTTTTTGGTAATGAGACAAAATCTCTCATAGTGCATTGGCACTACCGGTGGCTCTAAGTAGCCTATGCAGTGGCCTCCACGGTATGCATTAGCCATGTGTCTTGGTGGATGTGCTAAGTACCAACTGATGAGCCCAAATTAGCACACGGGGGAGAAACGCTGGCAACCAGGAATGAGTTAGCTGAAAAATTTACAATGTCCAATAACAGACCATTTATATTGGTATTATGTTTTCGTAATGCATAAATAACGTGACAGATAACAGTTACTAACTCGGTAGAAATAAAGGCTGAAGTACACAGTGGCTTATGGTAATTTTAATGTTATATAATGAAATTCAGTGAGAATATGATACATCTCAAGATATGTCAAACAAAGTGTATCACTGATTTCACAGGATACTTTATATTTTCTTGCATTGATTAAATTTTGGAAACTATTCCCATATAAATTTATAGCGAGGAGGTTATCATTTCTCTATGGGCACTTGAAATATATTTTCATGATACATTTACGGTTAGGATAGGTGATGCTGTTTGAGGAACAGAAGCCTCTGGAGTGATTTTTTTTTTTTTTTAAGAATGAAATTAAACACACAATTTCACTTATGTTATTTCAAAAAATAATAAACGAGTAAGCTGTAGTGTGGATATCATCTGTGAAAACGCAAGCTTTGAAAGAACTGATTGCCGTTTCATACTGATTTTAATGTGTATGGGGTTTCCCCGACTTCTATGAAAAATCGGCTAACGACAATCTGCTATAGCGAATCAATTTTTCGCTGTTATAAATTCTTGCTATAACAGACATCTACTGTATGTGAAACTGGAATAATCTATTCCACTGTGATTTACTGTAGCAGTTACAGGAGAAGAGAAAAGCAAAACTGCAATTCTGAAAGACTCTCAGGTAACCATCCAGGCCCACTACCATCACAACTTCACAATACAGTGAAACCTTGGAATGCGAGTTACTTGGTCTACGAGTGTTTGGAAGACGAGCAAACATTTTAAATAAATCGTAACTTGATAAGCGAGTGAGGTTCCACAACACGAGCGTAGCGTGTGCCTATGTTTTCGCCTCCCCTGTTCGTTTATTGAATAGATGAATGAGGTCTTTGGTCCTATAGTGAAGAAATACCTTTCAGAACATAATCTGCTGCTCAAAATCTTGCTAGGTATGAACAATGCTTCTGTTCATCCTCCAGGCCTGGAGGCCGACTTATTGGAAGAATTCAAGTTCGTTAAGGTTAAGTTCCTTCCTCCTAACACTACTCAACTACTCCAGCCTATGGATCAGCAAGTCATTTCGAACTTCAAGAAGCTATACACGAAAGCACTATTTCAGCAATGCTTCAAAGTGACCGAAGGAACAAACCTTACCCTCCGAGAGTTTGGGAGAAATCATTTCCCCATTGTGAACTGCCTGAAGATCATCGATAAAGACTGGGATGGAGTCATCAAGAGAACGCTGTGGCCTGACTGTGTTCTTGGACGTGACCTCGAGGGGATTGTTGGTGACAATGAGCTGCTGATTGTCGATTAAATTGTGTTCTTAGGGAAGACAATGGGGTTGGAGGTGAATGACGTGGACATTCAAGAGCTGGTGGAAGAACACAGCCAGGAACTGACCACCATCGAACTGATGGACCTGCATCGCGAACATCAGGAGGAGGTTATGGAGATCTCATCCGGGGAAGAGGAAAAGTCAATGGAATCTCTCACTTCAACTGAGATTTGGGAGAAGTGCAAAATGTGGGAAACGGTGCACAATTTTGTAGAAAAACACCACCCGAATAAGTCTGTAGCAGTGCGAGCAATAAATCAGTTCAATGACAATGCAATGTCACATTTTCATGAAATCCTCAAGAAGAGGCAAAAGCAACAGTCATTGGACAGGTTCCTCATTAAAGTTTCACAAAAAGAAAACAATTCCAGTGAGGCAACAGATAGCAGTGATTCCGTTAGTGAAATTCGTGCTACACACTAACTCTTCTGTCATCTCTCGTCTCCCTCACACCAACAATGATTCTATTGTAAGGAAAAGTACACTTTATTTTGTTTTACGTTATATTTTGTTTTAGAAATAGTATGCGAATAAATATTTTTGTGTTGAGGATGAATCATCCGCGTTTCAATTGTTTCTTATGGGAAAACTTGCTTTGATATACGAGCACTTTCGATTACAAGCATGTTGCCGGAACGAATTATGCTCGCAATCCAAGGTTCCACTGTATTAACACTAGGTTTACCGCAGCGGTCAAAATGACCGTTTTCAGTTCTGTTTTCTCTATCACTCTGGTTTGCAGTTAGGACATACAAGAACTTTGGTGGCTTTTAATAATTTTAAGTGTACTTTTCGACATATAGCTTTAAATACCCGTAATTCATTTCTAGTTGGTACTATGAGGTCATATACCTACTTTTACTGAACGGTCATTTTGACCGCTACTGCAGTAGATATATATCAGACTTTTGTGGCATTCATTTAGATCAAGATACTACTCTAACAAGCTGTAACAGTATATTTTATTACCGTAGTATCAAATAGAACGTATTGTTGTACTACAATGGGGCAGCTGTTGGCTCCTTTGAAACAATGATTCAAGTACACTGACAGCAAAATTGTTCAGTAATGAAAGGTGTGCAATCATAATGAGCAGTCAATTGCCGTGTTCAGTTGTTACAAACATTCAAACTAGATTTTCTGATTGTTTGTAATTTACTACGAAGGAACATGTTCTCACCTACAAAGCTTGCCAGGCCGTTGAGGACAGCAAAATATACTCAGGGAAATCCCAGGTCCCACAGGACATCTAGAGAAATTAATTTCATTTTATGGATCCGTATTGAACTTTGATTAAACCAAATTAAAATAAGCGAGTTAAATCCACCTTTTCAATACAAATTAAATAGTGTTTATTAAATAAACATTTAATGGGACTAGTTTCGACCTATTTAAAGGTCATCTTCAGCCATATTGTGTGTAGAGCAACGTATTTGAAACGCAGTTGTTTTAAAGATGGTCTTAAAACATAGAAGTTTGACACTGTGAAAGAAATGTTTTTTTAGAATTTCCTGAAAACACTTTTGTTCACTTAGCTGTGGGAATATATGAGAAGAAGAAGTCTTAGTATTCTTCGTAGTATTCAAGAATGTAGATACAAGTTGAAATTCAATCTTGATGAGGTATGTAATTGGGCATACATGCATTCATGTTGTTGTAGTAGAGAAGAAGTCTTTTGATATTCTTCGTAGATACACTTTTACACTTTAAATCATTCATAATCTTGATGAAATGTAAAAGTGAGCATATATGCAAAGTATTGTCCTAATTAAAATATGAGTTGAACAAACATATTGAATGCTACTATTGTCAGTCAGTAAGTTAATGGGAGATCAAAAAATCACAAATGGCAAGAAAAAGGCTTTCATGTGAAGTATGAGTTAACAGAACAGCTACCACTCCCTAATTACACAGAGCTTGTGTAAAGAAATCTATCGCAACACACAGTAAATCATCCCTTTGCTGGTGAGACCTAGTATTTACAGTGCATCTTGTCTTCTGTGATGCTAGTAATGCCATTCCTTATGCAGCCAGTCTCTGCCATGAACTATGTGAAAATGTTGCTCATAGGGTCAGTTGGTGCTTGCATTTCAGTGGCTTTGGCAGATTGATATGTGATAGGAACCTCTAGCTCAGTGAGGAAAGCAATGGAAAACTACATCACTCCTTTAGTGATGCCCAGGCTATCTATGACAGCTAATCGTGGAGCTGTTGAGGATCCAACCAGCCTTCGGGCTGAGGACTGAACAGCGTGGTAGAGGACTGAACAACACTGTGGTACACAGGCCTGCATAATTTTAGGCCAGTTTGACCACTAATATTGTCACCCATTATGAACACCAACAATTGGCTCATGAATGGAAGCTTGGATCACTCGAAAAGGTTGCCTGGCTTACTGCTACATGCCTCCATCATCAGCTCAAATAACTCCATGTTAGTTCTCAAGAAAACTGACCCTCTGACTGAGACAAAGTCTGGAAAGGAATCTTCACATCCTTCCTGCCTCTGAAGATCTTGTTTATTCGACAGGTTTTCAGATGCATAACAATGGATGCTAGGCCATGAGAGTATAGCAGAAATGTTATGGTTTTGTATTTTGTTTTGTTTTGTGTAGCCAGTGTGTCATTCTGGGCATATGTTGTCTTGTGCCACCAGTCAGGAGAGAACCTTTCCTGTTCTCCACAGCATTTCATCAATTTCATCACCATATGTGCATGAAAAGTTGTTTTCATCTGTATACAGAAACCTTTGTTGTGCAATACATTCTCTGCAGTTAACTTTATTTAAGGTTACAATACTCAATAGACCAACCACTATCCATATCACTGATAGTTGCCACATAGGACCGATATTTCATTACCAACTAATGGGTGTCTGATGAATGATTACCAGTGGCAGCAACAGGAATTACCTGCGATAAAGTGCACACACAATTTGTAATCTTAGTGCAAGTGATACACTCACGTCTTTGCAAAACACCAGTGAACAGTGAATTGTCTTAAGAATGGTGTTTTTGTTGTTCATGAACAGTAAACTGATATCAGCGATCAGTTCTTTCTTTTGTTTTTTCTAACTTTTGTGTTGGTTAACAGAACTGTAACTCTTTACAGAATGGAAATGCCTCCAAAAAAATTATTCAGTGATCCATTCTCAAAAGAGAAAGTTAATTTATAATATTTTAATTTTTGTTCAGAAGAAAAGAAGACAGGTCCCTGAAAGGCTCTACATAGAAGTGAGGAGTCACGACATAACATTGTTAGACAGTCTGAGAAAAGGAATAGGGACTGAATTCAAATTCTAACTCCACGTAAACATCGATCGAGTGTGAAGAAGACAACATTATTTCTGAACTTTTTTTGGAGTATTATGAAGTATTGGTGCTGTAACGTATTAGTAGAGCAGTAACTTGAAAGAATCATGATAGATATTGGTTTGAAAAGAATAATCTGCATTGTCACAGTGCCTAGCAAATGTTTCACATGCTTTTCTCACTTCTAAGTCCTTTCATTTTTCTTCTTTACAAAACTATAAAACATCGTCAGTGTAACAGTCGGCGACCTTAACGTAGTTCGACAGACACAGCAGATGAACATTTTACGACACATGTTCTACATCGGATGCTGCGTGTTTATGGCAATACTATACCATATTTCTGTGTGAAGTTGTATATTCAGGTAGATTAAAATATGAGGGCTATTTTTTATTTAAGGGCCATTTGTCAATAAAATAAAAACCAGTATATATTATTGATTCCTCTTTTACCATTCAACATACCTTCAGCTAATTTTCCACATAATTTAATGTTTAAATCTTTCCACTCGTGTGTCGACCCGAGGTCGACAGCCGTCACTTAGTGTTATAGCTTGTGTGTCGATCCTGAGTCGACACAATGTTTTGCCGCTCATTGCTAGGTTACCTGGCATGCCAGATCTTTTGTACTTCATGTGGTACACGCTGGTTCCTTCCGGAAACGAAAAGAAACCAAATAGGAGTGTTTTAGTTTCTCTTTGCTCGGCAAAATTGCTCAGTTTCCTTGACAATGGAAAGCAGTCGCGGTGAAGCAACATGGCAGCGCACAGTCTGACCAAAGCTGAGATTCTTGCATCCATTTCGGCAGATTATGATGATAATGACCATGAAAGTGATGAAAATTTTGAATCTGGCGATGAAAGTGATATATTCGTGAGTGACTCAAGTGACGATATCGATATCGGCGCCGTAAGAAATCATGGAGGAGGCGATAATATTATGTCCCCGTCCCAGTCATACATACCTTGAGGATTGTGGAGAATGGGTGGTGCTGCATTACCCAAATTTCCTTACAGGTTAGTCAGTGGATTTATAAGTTGTGGCAATAGACCTAAAATAGAATTAGAGAACCGGCAGCTATTTTTTACTGGTCAGTTGCTAACCTCTATTGTCCATAAGACAAACAAATTTGCCAAAATGAAAATACAGCAACATACTCCACTCCAGAAGAGATAAATCTGGTTTTCTTGGAAAGCTGTGACTTTAGAAGAGCTGAAGGCATTTATTAGTGTAATTATCAACATGGGGATGAACAGAATGACAGAAATGCAGGATTATTTCAGTGAAGACTGGTTGGATAAGCAGGTGTTCTACGAAGATGTGTTCTCTAGAGACAGATTTCTACAAATATTCTGGAATCTCCACCTTTCTTCCCCTGATGCTGATAAGGCAGGCCCACAATCTAGAGGTTCAATGGTCAGAAATAGTGTCGTACCTGGACATGAAATTCACAGAACACTTCATTCCAGGAAAGAATCTCAGTGTTGATGAAAGCACTGTAGGCTTCAAGGGTTGTGTCGTGTTCAAGTGTTACAAGAAGCAGAAACCAATAAAGTGGAGAATCTGTATTTATGTACTGTCAGACTTGAGTATTGGATACATAGGGGATCAAGGAAGAAGCCTCCCCGAAGATTGTGGTTAAAGCAATCGGGCATTCCCTGGGCAATGGTTTAACCGGCTGATTCTTCCACAAAGGTGCTGCTACACAGCAACAAGTATGCAAGAGAACTCATCTACGCATAGTCCTTGTCAGGACCAACCAAACACGGAACACTCATCAATTCCCATTGGTAACAACTTACGGATATGTCACTTGAACATCGAATCGATTTCAACTGCTAAGAGTCAATATCTCTCACGTATGATGTCGCAGAATACTGTAGATGTAATAGCAATACAAGAGACTCACATCAAGGATGACACAGATCTTTACAGAAGAGGAAGCATATATGGTTATGATCTGGCTGGAGCAATAAATGATGAACAATACAGTATTGCTACATATGGTAGGTCCCATCTCACTGACTACAAAGTAACTTATCAAGACAGAACAACAGACCTTTGTTTTGCCTATAGAGATTGCCAGCATCACTGTAGTAAACATTTACAAACCTCCACAAGTCAGTTGGCCAAATCCTCCTGTAAAATCCTTCAGTCACCCAGTAGTGTATGTCAGTGATTTCAACAGCCATAGTCATGTATGAGGATATCAGAATGTAGACGGCAGTGGGGCAATTCTAAATGAATGGATGGATCTATACAATCTTCAGCTTGTGAACAAAGCTAAAGATCCAGGAACGTTACCATCTAGTAGATGGTTAAAGGATTATTCCCCTGATCTGTGCAACGTATCTAAATCTGGAAATAACAACATGACACAATAAAATTCGCCTCACATTTAAATACCATAGGAGTGCACCAAGAAATCACATTTAAATACCGCTCTATGGCCGTCATCATCACACTATTATTTAGAAAATCATACAAAACCAACCAGTAAATATTCCTTTCTGAAAATTTGCATGCATCATAACAAAGTAATAAACTTACCAATGCTGCTATTTTAGCACGTCTGCTGGGTGTGGTAGACCTAAAAACATTCTTCTAAGTGAAGAGCTATGCCACACTTTTTGCACTGCCAGCAACTTTCACTTCTTTTACCCCGGCTGTAGCACACAACACACCTTCTTGTGACTTTTGATTACGCATGAGAAAGTGGGCCCATTATTTAGCTTGTAATCTGGTGGGAGTGGTGCTCGCTAAAGGTCGACCTCGAACCGAGTACTCCGGCAACTGAACAGTCTCTAGTAGCTGCTGTGCAATGCTAGTTCTGAAGCCCGTGTAGCTCATCTTTCTGTTAGAAGCGATCTTGTGATACACAGTGAAGGAACTGAAAATATATATATATATCTAGGAGGTAAAAGAATATTTTCCTATACCCTTTCACTGTGCGTCGCATGACGGGGAACAGAGCTGTAACCTGATTCTGAAGGTCAACACCACCCATCCCCTTCTGGTATTCAAGGCCACGCTTGGGCTTTATCACTTCTTCCCTAGGGGTTTGTCCTCTCTTTTGTCTGAGTTTGCCTGTCCCTGTCATGTCAGCTGATTTGTGTTTAGTGGTGAGAAAGCAAACATCCTTGTTATCTTTCCACTTCACACACAACATACTGTTGGCAGCCCAGTCTCATACTCTCCACGTTTCAGTTTCGTCTTACCGATATCGCGAGGCATGTCTTTCCGGTTCTGTCTAACAGTTCCAATTACATTCATCTGTTTGTCGTGTAGCCTTTTGAATAAATCTTGGGAAGAATACCAATTATCTAAAAACAATGTATGTCCTCGGTCTAACAAGGGTTCACACATGTTGAGTACAACGTTTGTACTTGCTGGCAGACTTGGATCTGTTACATCATCCCCTACATAAATTTTGAAAGACAGACAGTAGCCAGAACTTGATTCACAAATTTTGTAAATTTTTATTCCAAACCTAGAACGTTTAGACCTATTACACTGAACATATGAAAGGCGGCCTCTGAATTTCATTAGACTTTACTCTAGAGCAAGGTCTTGTGAAGGTAAATATAATTCTGAAAATTTGGAGCAGAAATGTTGTATTATAGGCCTAATCTTTCTTAGTTTGTCACTACTATCGACTTGTTCATCGTCAACAAAATGTCATGGTTTCACGAAAAATAGGAGTGTTTATACACCTGTTTTCACTCCAGTATAACTGTATTCTTGACGTTCGCACTTGTGACATTAGTATAACTAACGCAAAATATGCCCTAATTTCGTCGGGTTTAGTCTCAAACCATTTGTCATCGTCTTTCAACTTTTTTCTGTCAGGATTGCTCGACTGTTTTGCTGCATATGAATTTGTCTCGACAGATATTTTGTTATTATTTATAAGCTTCATATCCGTATTGATTGGTATCACTATATAGAAATAATATGAGTCACCACCTTATCAATACACTATTTTATTTACTACCAAACTGGTAAATAAAATAGTGTATTGATAAGGTGGTGACTCATATTATTTCTATATAGATATTTTGTCAAACAAAGGGTTCATGTATTCACAAAAAACAGAGTTCAGATAGTGGTTGCGTATCAAACTTTTTCAATAAGTTTTCACTAACCCCACTGTATTCACTAAACTTATGTACAACACGTTTGTCACTTTTTGTCCTGTTCCAGTCAGTCAAGTTAGTCTGTGCCGAGGTACAAGCTCGTTTCAAAAGACTCGGTTCACCATCGTTATTTGCATCACTTCCCGCGTTATCAGAACTATTATGCGCATCTCTAGTACTCAAACTAAAGACTTCAGGGTCTATTTCGTCATCACAAACATCACTCCCTTCAAAATCACTCTTTACAACACTATCTATTAGCTTCCGTATTCCTTCTTCATCAACACCAGCACATCTGCTTGACGCCATGATGGCAACTGACAAGAGCGAAATAATATGCAAAAAGATTCTCTTATCTCTTGTTCTGGAAGTGTGTAAGAACCTGGTGAAAGGGAAAACACCAGAGCCACATTTGTAAACTTCAGTTCAGAATGCATACAAGTGGCAACTGTGGGTTAGTGACTGAACTACATGGACTGATGTACAGCTGTGCGTTGCCGCGAGCAGAGCTCGTCATTTGATTCATATGCTACAAATATCTATGACGAGCTAGGGTCATCAAATGATGCGACTGGATTAAGTCTTTCCCACACAGCCAACATAGGCCAGTCATTACTTATTATGGTACAGAAATTTCACTAGTCACCTCTATCCCACAACCTCGATGGACTTTTCAACGTGCAAACTGAGAACTGTTTTAGAAAGGTCTTGATAACACCGTTCAGTAGATTCCCCAATTCCATCCAATTATGAACAATTTGTGCATGCTATTAAAGTTAATGCCAAAAAATATATTCCACGTGGGTTTCGGAAGGGATACACCCCTGGATAGTCTCAAGAATGCAATGAGTTACATGCTAAATATCAAGAATCTCATGATGGTACAACAGCTGATGACCTTTTGAGAGCTCTCAATAAGAACAGAAGAGAAAAATGGCATAAAATAGTGGCGGAACTTAACTTTACACATTCTAGTCGCAAAGCCTGGAACCTTATAAGAAAACTTGCTGTCAAGCAGAGTCCCACGTGTTTATACCAATGCTGTTACATCCAGACTAATGAAGAATTCGAAAGCTAACATTGACACGAATCATGAGAAATGAATTGTGCATAAAGAGATCCAATCCAACACCACATCCTGACTACTCAGGTGACTTCAGCATTGAGGAACTTGATATAAATTTGAATATGCTTAAAGGTAAATAAAGCCTGTTGGCTTTGATGGCGTATATCCAGAGTTTCTTAAAGCCATAGGACCTAAAACAAAATTGTGGCTCATTGAATTCTTCAATGAAATTCTACAAACTAGAAGATTACCAAACCTCTTCAAGCAGGCTCAGTTGTTCTTCAATTGGATAACAGCATCTTTAAGCAGCCAGCATATACTAATCTCCTTATCCAGCAACTCAAGGATCCCTATCTTTCTTTTTAATGCGCACTGGACTTTTTATGAATCTCTGTCATAGAGTTATTTTTTGACTTTGTGCTGCACATCTCTATATTTCTTTTCTCAATATCTCACATGTTATGCAAATTTACGGGACCTTATGTGCCTTTACATTTCTTTGGTAATTATGTTTTAATTTTGCTTTAGGTCAAAACTAGTCCCTAATCATTTATGTAATTTAAACTCTGTACATTTTGTATTGAAAAGGTGGACCTTAATAATACATTAGTTTAACTCTATTGTAAAATAATTGCCATCCTGAAACCAGGCAAAGACGGAACCGATCCTTCTCACTACCGGCCAGTATCGCTACTCAGCATGACCTATAAGCTACTAGAAAGGCTTATTCTAAATCGCATTCATTGATCAAACCATCCCTGTTGAACAACGTGGCTTTAGGAAACATCGGAGCTTTTAACTCTAGTTGAAACTGGATTTCAACAAGGTCTCCGATCAGCTGCAGTTTTTGTGGACCTTACAGCAGCTTACGACACTGTGTGGAGGGTTGACTTGATGTCAAAGTTTATCGAAATCATCCCATGTCAAAAGCTGGTGTTTCTAGTGAACAAAATGCTCTCTGACAGACGCTTTAAGGTGTTTCTGAATGGACAATCTATCATATGGAGGAATCTAAACAATGGCCTACCTCATGGATCAGTTCTGGCCCCCATTCTGTTTAACTTGTATATTCATAATATGCCAGACACTGATTCATTGAAAATCCAGTATGCAGACGACCTAGTGTTCGTCTTCCAGAGTAAAGATCTTACGCACTGTGAGAATGTACTGACAGTGATCTGACGAAATTGAGTGACGACTTCCATAAATGGAGACTTCAACCTAACCCAAATAAAACTGAGGTTACTGCATTCCATCTAAATAATAAGGAAGCCCATAGGAAGCTACATGTGACTTACGACGGAACCGAAGTACTGCATAACTACAATCCAAAATACCAAGGAATCACTCTGAATCGGTCCTTGACATTCAAACAACAGTGCCTCACGTTATCTAAGAAACTTGGCTCCAGAATGAATCTACTCCGCAAGATTGCCGGAAGTAGCTGGGGTGCGGATGCCAATACCCTACGCTCTGTTGCACTCGCTCTTGTGTATTCTGCAGGTGAATACTGTGCTCCTGTATGGTAAAATAGCATTCACACAACAAAGATCAATGTCCAGCTTAATGAAGCCAGGAGAGTTATCACTGGTACTGTCAGATCTACTCCCATTCAGTAGTTACCTGTCTTACCTAATATTGCCCTGCAAGATCTAAGGAGGAAAGCAGCTAAGGTAAACTTGCTTAAGAAGATCTCTTCTCATAAGAACTCTCCCTTGTACGATGCCCTACGAGACCCACCAACAACTCATCTGAAATCACGCAAACCACCCCAGACTGATTTTAAAAGTATCAGTTCTTTCGACATGACTTCCGAGTAGCAATAATGTTGGCATGAACATCCACCCAACAATGCTCACTTGGTTCAAGATCCAACAAAGAAAGTTGAAGGATTCCAACTGCCACGTCAAACCTGGTCGAAGATGAAGCGAATTAGAATGGGTCAAGGGAGGTGTGGTTACACGTTGAAGAAATGGGGTTTCTGTCCATCTGCTGACTGCGACTTCGGAGCGGAGGAACAGACAATGGAACACATTGTTAAGGAGTGCCCATTTCGAGCATTTCGCGATAATCTGAGGCTTCTACACCAAGTGACTCCGAGTGCTCTGGACTGGTTGTCAAATTTGGACATTTCCATTTGGTTTTAGATTTTTTGTGTACTTGTAAAGCCGTATGATATAATATATTGGATACATATGTGCTTCAATAACCACACAATCACTTGTTATGTCTGATTTACCCTTCACTTGCAGGTCAGATCAGGAAAAACTCTGCTATAGTAGACGGTACTACCTGCGTCATCATGGCCGAGGGTTAGGCGGCCGATACTGTGAAAATGGGAACTAATATTTACTGGACATAACTGAATTATTACATCAAAGCATCTAAGAGTATTTATTTATTCATCTGTCATGTCGACTTGTGTATCCAGCCGTTATCTGTATTATCGGCCATTGTTGGAACTGTTTCCTAACTGTGGAAGTTACCAGACCAATTTAATTCAAGTTATCTATCCATTATTGTCAGGCATTCGACTGGACTCTGTAATGAGCCGAATTATCATTTGTAACTTCTGCGCATTTTCGCGGTGCACGCATTGAATTATGGGACTGGCTACTCGCCTAGCTCGGTGTGAGCTCAGTAGTCTGTAGCAGTCTGCTCGCCGTTACTCTCCAAGATGGCTGTGTTGTATGAAGCTCCCAAGTGGACGGCTTGGCGAGAAGGGAAAGCTATTATAATGGAGCTTGACTCCGGCGGTTAAAGAGTAATGTGAGGGCTAGGCCCTGTTATTTTTTGAAAGTTATCCAGTGTGCTCCAACCTTAATATTTTCTTAATGTAACATGTAAACTTGGTGCAGTGAGTTAACCGTTATCGGTATTAAAAGTTTCAAGTGTCTTGTAAGTTTGGATATCTTAACTCCAAGTAAGTACTGAAAATTATAATTTATTGAAGGGATCCCATTCGTTCAGGCACTAGTGTGAGTAATTTCATCGTGGACATGAGCAACATTATAAACGACAATTTTGGTATAGTGCAACCGTGTAAGCAAAATTTGATATCTGTTTGAACCGAACCCGTTGGAAAAAGAAAATTTAATGTAATGTAGGGAGCTCGGGATCGCTAGTTATGCATCTATGAGGTGATATTTTGTGTAAGTGATTTTGTCTTACGTTTTTGTCGGGGTGCATTATTGCCAACTGTGTTTCTTGATGTTCATTATGATGACGATTATTATTATTATTATTACTTTTATTTTTTTTGTAATTCATTTCGGTGCGTGTTTTCTCCCTTAATTTTTTCCTGGTTGGTTGTAATTGCTGTCTGATTTTGTCCTATTGCCTTCGTGGCTGGTTATCTGTACGTGATGATTATCGCATTGTTACGGGCCTTAATTAATGACACCTCATATTCGCATCGTAGCGCATTCCACGGCCCCCTCTGTTCTAAAGTATGTAAAGCGCTGGTGAATTGATTAAGTAAGGCTAATGTAAACTGGTACTATCACCTCTTGGATAAATGATAATTATTATTATTATTTTAATAACTTAAAATCTTAAAATTGAAATTTGCTGGTCAAAATTAAGTTTAATAATGGGAGTTTTCTTTCGTTGTCTTATTATCTTTTCTCCCATTGTTTGGATTCCTTGCTTTTGTCTTTATTACGTCATGTCACCCCTTCTTATCTAATCTGATGATACGTTAATATTTTGGGTGGCTTTGATGATTATTATGGGATCTTGGCTTCGCGTCGGTAACGGGTAGCTCTTGTTGGGTGCTTCTGTGTCCCTTAATTATTTTTATGTGCGCACCGTTAATTGTAAATTCCCTTTAATATACTTCATTTGTTGGGGTTGCTGTGCGCTATTATTTTATTGTGTTTTCATCTAGCTCGTTTCCTTGGAGTAATGTTTATCCGCGGTTGGAGCCACTAATTTTTTTTTCCTTTTTCGTGTGTCCTTGTGTGCGTCTTGTAATTTAGCATTTTAGTAGTGTAGCAAATTTCAATTTTAAAGTGATTTTATATCGCGGGCCCGCATATCGGTTGCAACCAATTTTAATGTTTCTATATGTAAGGTAATGAGTTATTAATGAATTTTCAAACCTTAATTCTGGCGGAAACCTATGTTAATGTGAGCTTCATTTCATCTTGATTTCAACCTTATTTTAAAATACTGTTTTTCTCATCTAGTTTGATTGCATTTTTAAATTTTAGAAAAAGAAATATATATTTTTATTGTTCTTATTTTATACCATTTTCAAATTACATTTACTTAGTAAATTTTCTTCATTTTAAATTTATCTGGTGTGTCATTTAGTAGCTAGCAATATTTACCTGGCAACCTGTCAAAGTTATGTAAGACCCTGGCCTTTTTATTCTCGCTTTTGCCCTCCACGCTTCATATTTTATGCTACTGCCTTTCGGTAAGTATTGTGCTTGTTTTCTTCTTGATGTTTGTGCTTTTCAATTGGATGTTTTGTTTTCTAATTGGTAAGGTTGCAGATACCAAACCCGACAAACTAGGGGAAAACCAACAGTTACAGGTAGAGGAGTTTTCCCTTAGAAGGAAATGACACAAACTCATCAGCTGTTGCCTTGCATTGAAGCAGGGGACTGATGAAGGGGAGACAACCCCCGACAGAAAATCCTTTGAAATGTTAGGCCTAGCAAGTCAGTGGAAGAGCAAAATTTTAATTGCTTTCAAAATCAAGAGAGGCCTTGTAGTGTTAAACAAACCCAATAACAATGCAACTTCTCCTGGTATTGATATTAGTGACAGCTCAACGCTCGATGCTCCAAAGATCCAGCAAGAGAACTAAAATCTACAAGACAACGACCACAATCAGAGTAGCAACTCTGAATATCATTACTTTGACAGGGAAAACAGAAGTGTGTGTTGATTTGATGAAAATGAGAAAAATTAATGTAGTAGGACTGAGTGAAACCAAGTGGAAGGGACAAGGGTCAAAAGAACTCAGAGAAGGTTACCATCTATATTGGTCAGGAGGAAGTTCGGCTAAGAATGAAGTGAGTGTTATAATGAACCATTCAATTAAACAGCATGTAAATACATAAACTTCAAATCTGACAGAATTATCCAAGTCGATCTAAAATTAAACACTACCCAGAACATTAGTATCATTCAGTGCTATGATCCGCAAGTAGGTTGTGATAGTTCAGAGAAAGACCTATTTGAAGAATCCTTGGAAGAGCAAGTTAGAGGTAAAGGAACCATTGTTATTGGTAGGGTCCGATAGGCAAGGTTATGAAAGCATCATAGGCACACATGGATAGGGACCAAGGAACACTGAGGGAAGCACACTCCTAGATTTCTGTCTGAGAAATAACATAGTTATTGGTAATATCTGGTATCACAAACATAAAAGTCACAAAATCACCAGATATGGATGGAATGGGCAATAGGAGTCCATCATTGATTATATTATGGTAGATGAACATACACAAGAAATGTTGCTGGATATGAAAGTGATCCCAAGTGTGTCTCTTGAGAGTGATCATAGGCTCCTTGTTAAGTTGTTTCAGGTTTAAAAAGTTGAAGGAAGTAAGAACCATCCAGGACAAGATATTACAGGTATGGAAATTGAAGGATAAAGAGAAGGCCACAGAATATCAAGAAAAAATCCAGCAGCAAATACCAAAAACAGACACTGGAACCAGTTGAAGAAGAATGAAAAAATTTCAAGGAATGCTTGGTCAAGACAACAGAGGAGACGTGTGGAAGAACAAATGGCAAAAGGAAATGGAAAGAGACACCATGATGGAATGATAAAACAAGAAACACAGTCCTTAAAAAGAACAATGCCTACAGAAAATATTTCAAAAGTCGAACAGATAAGGACAAAGAACTCTATAAGTTGGCGAAGAAAGAATTTAAGCAGGATGTCACAGAAGAAAGAGAAAAATGGTTGAAGGAATGGAGTTTAAAACTAAATATGGCTGTAGATGGCAACGGAAAAATGTTGTATGGAATGATGAAGAATAGGAGGACGGACAAAGAACAGACTAATTATCTGACTAGTGATAGTGGGTATCTCATTACAGATGACAGAGAGATCAAAGAAGAATGGAAGAATTATTTTGATAAGCTGTTAAATGTGAATGATATTACAAACATTCCATTAGGTAGATTAGTTAATGATGGAAGGATGGAAGGCACTATAACAGATCTGACATGGAATGATATGGAATATGCATGGAAATACATCAAAACAGGAAAATCTCCATTGATGAAGTGTGTGGTGAAATGATCAGGTCTATGGGTGATACAGGAAAGCAGAGGATGTACAGACTTTTTCACAAGATATGGAAGGATGGGCAGATACCAGCAGAATGGAAAAAAGGTATCATCATTCCACTTTTTAAGAAAGGTGACTGGAAGAAATGTTCCAATTACAGAGGAATTACATTAACTTCTGAAGTGGGAAAGCTGTATGAAAGGATTTTAGAAAGGAAAATAAGACTATTGATAGAATTAAAGTTATCAGAAGAACAAAACAGTTCCGGAAAGGCTGATCTAATATTTGGACTGTGTCAGCTAATGGAGAAGTATTATGAACATAATAAGGTCCTTTGGCTGGCCTTCCTGGATATCAAAAAGGTCTTTGATGCTGTAAGCAGGGACAAAGTCTGGGAAATGTGAAGAACAGTGGAATCAATAATGACATAATAAAATGAATTGAGAATTTATATGAAGACATCAGTAGTCACATCAAAACACCATCAAGAATGACGGAACCCTTTAGAATAACTACAGGCCTAAGACAAGGTGGAGTTCTGTCACCTCTTCTCTTCATTATTGTGACGAATGAGATTCAACAACAGGTATGCCATAATGTTGGTGACAACAAAATGAAAGTCATGCTATTTGCTGATGACATCTGTATATGGCGAGATTCCAAGGAGGAACTTCAGGATCAGATTAATGCATGGACAGTAACAGCTAAAGGGTACGGCCCAAGATTCAGTCAGGAAAAAAGTGAAGTGTTGGTTATGCAGAGAAATGGTCAACCTGAAGGTTACATTGAAACAAAGGGTAAAAAAACTCAAGATGTCCAACAAATTCAAATATCTAGGAAGCATGATATCAGCAACATAACAGGCTCCATTGAAGAGGAACTTACCAGCAGGATTCAAGCTGCAGGAGCATTCTATAGAGTTGTCCGAGACCTAATATGGAACCCAAATTCAAGCAAGCAATTTATCTGACTTATTACATGCCAATTTTGACATATGGGAGCGAGACCTGGACCACGAGGAAAAAGGATGAAGCAAGGATTCAGGTAGCTGAAATAGGAATAGTCCAAGTGATGGTTGGCAAAACAAGACGAGATAAAATTCGTAATGAGAACATCAGGGACATGGCTCAGGTTGGCAGAATGCAGGATAACATAACTCTGCGTAGACTCAAATGGTATGGTCACATGCGAAGGATGGATCCTGATCACATACCCAGAAAAATATATGATCTGCAGTCCAAATATTCACGACCAAGAGGGCGGACAAGAATGTGATATAGACATGGTGAAAAACGACATTCAGCAACGAGAAGGGGGCTGGGACGACAGTGAAGAAGGAGAAAATTACAAAGAAGTTGGTGGAGGGGCTTCATTCGCCAACCCATCGTATAGATGGAACGATGTGGGATATGCTATGCTTACAGGATAGTTATTCATCTGGTTACAAAAGTTTTGCAAGCCACCAACGAAACTGGGTTTCATGTCTTTACGGACCAGTTCTATACTAGTTACGACCTTGCAGCTGAGCTACTGAAACTAAAGGTCCATATTACAACGTCAAGGATATTCTCAATAACAACAAAGTGAAATTAACTATTCAGAAATTGTTTTCTGTGACCAGCATCCACAAGAACTTGTCCTGTGGTATGGCAAATGTCTTTAAGCCTTTCTACTCAAAGTATTTGTAAATCCTGATTTCTCCCAACTCATATTTATTTCTGTCAGTATTCTTCATATTTTAAAACCTGGTATTAAGTACTGGTTGTGACAATATATACAGGAAGTAAGAACAAAATTAATGAATGTGTGGTATTTACATGACACAAAATAATGTTTTTCACTTTCTTAACGGTATGTCATGAGTGTGTGGAAGCATTCAAAGCAAATGCCTGAATGGAGCCCTGGTTGTGTCTCACAGGTTTTACAGAAGTGGACTGTATCTCGCCTCCCTCCAACAACTTTCCTGTCACTGCAAGCAACCTTAGATGTAGTATTACTTCGGCCATGGTTAATGTTTTTTAAATACCTGCAGAACGCCCAGTATCAACAATCACAAACAAATTAAAACGATTTGTGGTGAAACAGATATATAGTGATCACATTCACATTTTTCCCAAAGAAGAAACTATTTTATTTAGCCTAAGCGTACAAGCATTGTATGATATTACAAATTACATGTTGCATTGCATAAATATTTGTAATGGTACAAAAGATAAAAAATTAAAGGTACGAAAATCATAAAGCCCAATTGTATGGAGAAAAAAGGAGGTTGGAAAAGAAGCAATCTTGTCGACTGTCCTCATATTACACTGTCTTCTAAATTAGAAAATATCTGGGCCGTCAATCAAGTTCTTAAATGTGTATCGTCCATGTCAACTGATATCTGTCTATTTATCATTGAAAATAGGAACCGTCTTTCCCCTTCCTGTCGGGATAAACTTCCCCGTTTACTGTTATTGTGCCTTTATTAATCTCTTCTAAAGCGTTCTTGAAGTAAACCGGATTGTAATTACAATACCCCTCCCCCATACAACGAAATAAAAAATAGGTTCACATTCCTATGGCTAATGATCTTGAAGAGAGGTTATAAACATATGTTAGCATGCTCACTCATGACTCATCAGACAATGTAAACAAGCAGTAATGCAATTATCACAATAATAACATTTCTTCATGTGAGACCTCCCCATAGCTAACCTCTAACAGCAATGTTTGGAAATCAACCAACATTCTCAGATGATCATCTATAGCCTCGGTGTTGCCTCTTCTTTCCATGGTTTAACTAAAATGTTTGTGGCACTGCTGAACTCGTGAAGCACAGTGAACCACAAAAGACTACTAATAACAATAGCTCAGCATATCAGAGTGTGCCTTTAACTCGTATGAGTAGGGAATATTATATGGGTACTTAAATGTCACGCTTCAAAACACCGACTATTATCTTCTGAAGAATTTGGTATCTAAAAGATAATCTATTCACCCCTTTTCTCCCTGTTCCTCATTCCATAGTCTTGACTACAGGAAATAAGCTGCATACACACCGCACTAGTATATAGTCTCATTAGAGAGAGAGAGAGAGAGAGAAAGAGAGAGCTACACTGAAAAATTAGCAGGCAAATTGTGGCTGTTGCTCTGACAACTCACTCTAACTTCAAAAATAATGAGAGACCCTACCTGACTCGCCGTCTTGACTGGTATTCATTTCCGATGCAGCACCAGAAACACTAGGAGAAAGTCCTACAGGTCTGGTGTCTGGTGACATTGTGGCGTGCTGTTGTAGTAATGGATCTTTTAATTCTGGTTCTGAGGTAAGTCCTAAAAAGTAAGTACGTCATATTACAAAGAGCAGGATAAAAACAAAGCAGGTGAAATACAAATTACCTCCTGCAGAGTCTTTTCAGGTATATTCAAGAGCAGCAGGGAAATGACAGTTACAGAGAGTAGAACAGGGCTGCAAAAAACAAAAAACAAAAAAGGCACCCATCACCACAGTAACAAAAAAAATGTGTAGAAGCCTAAAATGTTCTAATTCATCATCATCTTACACAGCTTTCAGCCAGTGGCCAGATCTGTTTAGAATATAAGCCTTTCCATTGTCTTTTGTCTTCACACTATCTCTCTGTTGTCATGAAGGTCCAGTCCTCCCCTATTTCCTTCAATCAGTCACTACTGATCTGCATGTAGGGCAGTTGCCCAGGTGGCAGATTCCCTATCTGTTATTTTCCTCGCCTTATCTTAAATGATAGCAAAGAAATTGAAAATTTATTGAACAACTCCCTTGGATTTATTCCAATCCCTAACTCCTCTTCCTATGAATGAATATTTGCCCCAACTTGTCCTCTTGAATTCCAACTTTATCTTCATATTGTGATCCTTCCTACTTTTAAAGAAACAACTCAAACTTATTCGTCTACTAATGTCATTCCACGTCATCTCTCCACTGACAGCTCACAACATACCACTTACAAAATTCATTATTTGATCCGTATTGAGAGTCAATAATTGTGAAGAATTTAAAGGCCTGTGAGAGTCCACCTACTCAATACAAAATACTTTATTTATTTGTTTACTAAGTCACATTAACACAAGGGACATGTTTCGTCCTGAAGTGCATCTTCAGCTGTAGTCTGGTTAGAGATAAAATCAACAAATATAAGAAAGAAAGAAAAAACATGCAACTGCTACTATAAAATAATTTTGCCCACTAAAAAACAGTTCAGATTTAAAATAGGTCTATTTACCATTTAAGAAAGTTCTTCCAAAATCTTGTAGTTTGAAGAGAGTAAAAACTTACTGCATAGCACTTGTTGCATTAAAAATTCTTCATGCTAAAATCCAGGCAAAGTTTTGACTATATGGGAGAGAGTGGACCTCTCAAAGGCAAGGCTTGAAAAAACGGTCAGTAAAAAGATATCAAATGCAGCAAGATCTTGCATCGTATAGAAAAAGGTCTGTAAAGAACGAAAAAAAAAAAAAAAAAAAAAAAAAAAGGTGAACAGTTGAAACTGTGAGCGGAAACATACTACTGTTGATATACTTAACTATGATAGGTTAATATGGATGTTTGATCCATATTGACTAGTCTGAAATGTATTACAGAACTATTTAAAATATTTATATTTGAATCCGCCTTGTAAATACACTTACTAATGAAAGAAATCTATATATTTAACCATACATGTTTCGGGAAGTCAACCATTCCCTTCATCAGTGGTCAGTAAAAAGAATAAAAACAATGTAACATTATCTTTTGTTTTTACAATTCAAAGAAGTATTGTGTCCTAATTCACCATATCAATGAATAAAGAATATAAGCCACTCCATTGTCTTTTGTCTTCGTACTATCTCTCTGTTGTCATGTAGGTCCAGTCCTCCCCTATTTTCTTCAATCAATCACTACTGATCTGTATGGCAGTCGCTCAGGTGGCAGATTCCCTATCTGTTATTTTCCTGGCCTTATCTTAAATGATACCAAAGAAATTGAACATTTATTGAACAACTCCCTTGGATTTATTCCAATCCATAACTCCTTTCTATAAATGAATATTTGCCCCCAACTTGACCTCTTGAATTCCAACTTTATCTTCATAATGTGATCCTTCCTACTTTTAAAGAAACCAATCAAACTTATTCATCTACTAGTGTCATTCCACGCCATCTCTCCTCGACAGCTCGGAACATACCACTTACAAAATTCATTATTTGATCCATATTGAGGGGTAGAGGAAGTTGACCTAGTAGGAGGAGAGACTATGATCTGATTGGAGAGTGGCGGTTTCTTTTTCTCCAATACGATTTCTTTATTCCTTCCGAGAACTATAAGAAGTTGGGGTATTATTTCAAACAACGGATTTTTGACCTCACGGTGTCATTTAGATTATTATTATTATTATTATTATTATTATTATATATAATTCGCTGGGGCCATCAAGGACCACGTTAAGTCTTGTTGCATTTGACACTGAACTTGGCTTTCTTTAGAGCCCAAATTTCCCTCATTCTTTGTGAGTGGGCCTGCTTACGCTCTTCTGTCCAAGGGGCACCGTGTCTTCTCTTCGGTTGCTCATCTCGGATTAGCCCGTTCGTCAATATTTTCTTGCGGAAGAGATCTCTGTTAAGGGCATCTTCAGCTGAGATATGTAGCATTTGCAGGTCTTCTTTGGTATTTCTAAACCAGGGAATTGTGGTTTTGGGGTTTGAATCAAAAAAGTGAAAGATTTCTTTGGTTAACGTTCTTCTGTCCATTCTTTTCAAATGACCGTAAAATCGTGCCCGTCTTTTTCTGATTGTGTCGGTAATTTTCTCTATTTTGCTGTAGACTTCCTTGTTGGATCTCTTTTGATGGGTTCCACTTCTGTACTTTGATCCCAAGATTCCTCTCACAATTTTGCGTTCTCTTTTCTCCAGTTCTTCAAGGAGTCATTTGTTAGCATTTAGAGACAGGGTTTCGGCCGCATATAGAACTACTGGCTTGAGAACTGTTTCATAGTGATGTATCTTGGTGTTTTGGGAAAGGCATTTTTTGTTGTAGATTGTGCGGGATGTTTGGTAGGCTATTTCCAGTTTGCGTACTCGCTCCTGAAGTGCTTCTTTGTCCAGTCCATTTTTCATGATGATTTCACCCAGGTATTTGAATTTGTCTACTCGGGTGATGTCCCCGTATTTTGTATGGAGTTTTGGTGGAGCCTCTTTGATGTTAGTCATTACTTCTGTTTTCTCAAACGATATCTGCAAACCAGTTTGTTCGGCAATTTCCTTTAAAATTTCAACTTGAGCTCTAGCGGTTTCTATGTCGTTTGAGAGAACAGCAATATCAACGGCAAATGCTAAGCAGTCTGTTGCGATCCCCTTGGATTTGGTTCCTATTCTCAATGGACTGTAGTTGGTTTCCTGTAATTTCACCCGCCAGGTTCTGATGATCTTTCCAAGAACACAGTTGAAGAGTATCGGGGATAGGCCATCACCTTGTCGGACTCCTGTTTTGATGTCAAAGGAATGCGAGAGACGTCCGAGGAACTTCAGCATGGATTTTGTATCGGTCAGGGTGGCTCTAATTAATGCCAGCAGTTTCAAATCAACTCCAAATTCATTTAGGATGTTTAGCAGGACTTCCCGGTCAATGGAGTCGTACGCTTTCTTAAAGTCCACAAAGACAGACACATACTGCTTGGACCTTAGTGTACAATATCTGATCATCATTTTGAGATTTTGGATCTGTTCAGCTGTTGAGCGACCTTTTCTGAACCCTCTTTGGTATTCACCTATTTGATGTTCGACTTGTGCTTCCAAACGCTCCAGGATGGCAAGTGATAGAATTTTGTAATATTATCATTTAGACTTTCACGGCCCGTGTAACTATTCATGAGTTGTATTTTTGGGCTTATGCCGTGTAAATAATTATAAACACACTCAACGTTTCAAAAGGAACCTTGCCTTTCTTCATCAGGAGACAAAAGAGAAGAGAAACAACGTATTGATGGTTGCTAGGAGAAAGCAACAAGAAAGCTTCAAATGGTGCCCAAAGATGTAAAGGGGACGCCATTTTGGCCCAATGCTAGAGACAATGAATAGTAACAGCAAAGCATTACTCTCTAATGGTTCTGATTATAGGTAGCCATGATTCACTGAGGTTGTAACCTGTATCGCGGTTGAAATTATCTGGATGTTTACGTATTTCAACCGCCTCCCTGATAATTCTTGAGCGATATTGCTTTATACGGGCAAGAACATCCACTTCTTGGAACAAGACATCATGACCAGATGTTAGGGCATGGTCAGCAACAGCTGATTTATCAGGTTGGTTGAGTCTGATACATCTGGCATGTTCTTTGATGCGAGTGCACACCGTTCTCGAAGTCTGCCCAATATAAACCTTGCCACAAGTACAGGGAACTCTGTAGATACCAGGTTGTTGTAATTTAGGCAAACTATCCTTAGTTGGTCGCAGGAGTTGCCTAATCTTAACTGATGTTCCAAAAACAGTTTGTACATGGTACCTACGTAAGATTTTAGCAATATGATCTGTCGTGTTATGTATGTAAGGTAGGTAAGCAGTTCCTTTTACATCTTTTTTCTTAACAGACGTCCAATTATGTGCCGATTTCAGAACCCTTGAGATCAAAGCTCTGCTGTAACCGTTGCTCTCAACGAGAGGATACAGCAGACTCGTAAGGAGTTGGATTCAATCTCGAGGGAGTTGCTACAGCTGCATCTACGCCTCTCGAACTTCGTAGATGAGGAATTATGGAAGGTGTTTGATCGTATTACTGCAGTGCAAGCCAACAACATACTAGATCAGGTTAGGGGCAGGCATATTTCCAAATATGAAAGGTTATGTCAGAAGCAGAAACCACATGCCATTAGACATGATTCCAACAAAGTTGTCGTGAATTTGTCCAGTATGCCTTTGAATGAAACCCAAGAGGCAGTTCTCGCTAAAGGTCTCAACTTTGCTGTAGCGCCTAGAAGAATTCCAATTGAGGAACTTATTTCATCTATAGAATCCTCGATACATAACCTCACACCTGAAGAGGCTGAGGAAGTTAGACAAGAATGTTCCAGAGTTCTCAAGACCGCTAATCCACCTAAGTCCAACTTAAAACAAGGTGAAATCCGGGCGCTAAAAGATCTAAGGGACAATTCTGATGTAATTGTTCTCCCCGCTGACAAGGGTAACGCGACGGTGGTGATGGATAAAGATGAATATGACAACAAGATCTCGTCCTTGTTAGCTGATCCTATATACAGGATCAACAGTCGTGATCCCACAACTCGTTACTCAAATATGACCGTCAAATTGGTCAAGCAATCTTCTATTCCAGAAGATACAGCAAAGAGTCTCCTTCCAGGAGATGCTATTCCTCCGAGACTGTATGGCCTTCCCAAAATACATAAGGAGGGTATTCCTCTTAGGCCTATTGTCAGTACGATTGGTTCCCCGACATATGACCTTTCGAAATATTTAGGTAGTCTTCTTCAACCACACCTGGGTAACACCCCTTCATATATTAAGGATTCCACACACTTCATTGAGAAGTTAAAAACTATATCACTTCAGCCAGGCGCTATCTTGGTGAGTCTCGACGTGGTGTCTCTGTTTACGAGAGTACCTGTTGACGGTGTTATGTCTCTTATTACTGATATTTTTACTGAAGAGATCTCAAGGCTTTTCTATCACTGCATGACCTCCTCCTACTTTCTATGGAATGGGAAATATTATGAACAGACAGATGGTGTGGCCATGGGAAGTCCTCTCTCTCCTGTTGTGGCCAATTTCTTCATGGAAAACTTCGAAGAGAAAGCTTTGTCGTCGGCACCTTGCAAACCGAAGATCTGGTGGCGATTTGTGGATGATACGTTCGTCGTATGGACAGAAGGTGAAGACAATCTTGGTCACTTTCTGGATCACCTTAATCGCCAGCACCCTTCCATTTGTTTCACCTAGGAAATGGAATCTGACGGCAAGATACCATTTTTAGATGTTCTCGTCACCAAGAAAGAGGATGGATCTTTAGGACACAGCGTGTATCGTAAGCCTACACACACCAATAGATAACTCCATGCAGATTCTCACCATCACCCTGCCCAGAAACATGGTATCCTTACAACTCTGACTACCAGGGCCAGGAGGATTTGTGAAGCGTCAGATCTACAAGAGGAAATTAACACCTTGAGAACCACCTTTGAGAGCAACGGTTACAGCAGAGCTTTGATCTCAAGGGTTCTGAAATCGGCACATAATTGGACGTCTGTTAAGAAAAAAGATGTAAAAGGAACTGCTTACCTACCTTACATACATAACACGACAGATCATATTGCTAAAATCTTACGTAGGTACCATGTACAAACTGTTTTTGGAACATCAGTTAAGATTAGGCAACTCCTGCGACCAACTAAGGATAGTTTGCCTAAATTACAACAACCTGGTATCTACAGAGTTCCCTGTACTTGTGGCAAGGTTTATATTGGGCAGACTTCGAGAACGGTGTGTACTCGCATCAAAGAACATACCAGATGTATCAGACTCAACCAACCTGATAAATCAGCTGTTGCTGACCATGCCCTAACATCTGGTCATGATGTCTTGTTCCAAGAAGTGGATGTTCTTGCCCGTATAAAGCAATATCGCTCAAGAATTATCAGGGAGGCGGTTGAAATACGTAAACATCCAGATAATTTCAACCGCGATACAGGTTACAACCTCAGTGAATCATGGCTACCTATAATCAGAACCATTAGAGAGTAATGCTTTGCTGTTACTATTCATTGTCTCTAGCATTGGGCCAAAATGGCGTCCCCTTTACATCTTTGGGCACCATTTGAAGCTTTCTTGTTGCTTTCTCCTAGCAACCATCAATACGTCATTTCTCTTCTCTTTTGTCTCCTGATGAAGAAAGGCAAGGTTCCTTTTGAAACGTTGAGTGTGTTTATAATTATTTACATGGCATAAGCCCAAAAATACAACTCATGAATAGAATTTTGTAAGTCACGGGTAGCAAAGATATTCCTCTGTAGTTGTTGATGTTCTTCATGCTGCCTTTTTTGTGTATTGGATGGATCAAAGCCATTTTTTATTCTTCGGGTAGGGTCTCCTTGTTCCAAATTTCTTCTATTTGCTTTTGCAAGATCTCAAGTGATTCCTCTGGGGCATATTTCCATAGTTCTGCTACTACTGAGTCTTCCCCCGGCGCTTTCTTATTTTTGAGATGGGCAATGTGGCGCTTGATTTCATCTCTGTCGGGTGGTCTGGAATCTGGGTACCTGAGCAAGGGTCCCTTGGTCTCAATGGCGCTTTGCGGTTTAGACAAATTAAGCAAATTCTTGAAGTAATCTGCCAGAATGCTGCAATTTTCTTCATTTGACGTCGCCAGTGTGCCATCCTTTCGCTCAAAGCATAGAGATGGTGGTTTAAGCCAGTGAGTTTGCGTTTGAAGGTTCTGTAGTACTCTCTGCTTTCATTCTTCCTAAAGTTTTGTTCTATCTTTTCAATGAGAGATTTTTCGTATTTACGTTTCTCAGTTCTGAACACCCTAGCTGCTTGGGCACGTTGGTTTTTGTAGGTTTCCCAATCATTTTCTGATTTCGTAGAGTAGTACTGTTTCCACGCATTGAGTCTTTCTTGGAGGACTGATTCGCAGGTACCATTCCACCAGGCATGCTTTTTGCTTCTCTTGATTTCTGCAACATCTTTGGCGGCCTCAACAAGGAGACTTTTGGCGTTGTTAAAGTAACAGTCATTTGGTCTAGCCTTCTCCTGGAACTCCTCGACCCTTTGCCGAAGTTTATCATTGTCGAAGCGTATGTTCTTATTATTTATAAGTTTCATATTCCGTATTGATTGGATTCAATGCAATAGACAAGAAAAATGTTCCACCGATCAGTACATTTATTGTGAATGAATTATTGCACTAGTACCGGTCTCGGCCTATCTTGGCCATCATCAGCTAGCACACAAATTTACAGTCATTAGACAAAATTACAAAGATGTTACTTTAGAGCATCCGGATGTCTAATGAAAAATGGAAGTAAAATATATTGCAGTATGTTACGTTAAAATATCTCTGATTAAAAGTGGTGATGGTTATAATAAACTAAAACCTATTGATTGAGCATGGACATGAGTACATTAACACATTAAAATATATATGCCACATCATAAGACACTAAAAAATATAGCACATTAAACACATTAAAACATGGTATATTTTAAAAACATCTATTAAAATTTGAGTTCATGTTGCGTTGCATTCATTCTTCAATCCTCTTGTAGTTCTTGTGTTGATTAAGTTGTATTAGGTGATCATCGAGAATGTTCTATGGCTGATATACTTTGTATTGGTATGTTATAAGAACTCTTGTCATTAAAATTTGAAAATTGAGTACTGTGCAATTCAACTGTTGATGTAGTCCAGTAAGATTTATATATACAGCGAGATAGGGTTTTATTTTAGAGCAGTTGGTGGTGACACCTCCCTCGTCTATGCACGTTATATGGTTTTTATCTGTAAAGAAAAGCTAATATGAATATAGCGTATGTATGAAGGAATGCCTGGATGTATGTGTGAAATGAAAAGAGTACTTACTGTTGTTGCTGTGGAGGTTGTGTACCGATATGTTTAGAGATTTGTTGTGTTCTGCTATGAGTACGTCTGGGGCTCATGTTAGCTGTGTGGAGGGATGTTGGTGGAGGGGATGGAGGAGTGGCTATTGTGAAGGTAGGGGCGGGGTTAGGTTTGTGATTCGTCGGTTTGTTATGACGTGTGTTTACTAATTTGAGATAGTCATATTTTATTGCAGGAATGTCTTTGTCAAAGATGATACTGGTTTTCTCAGTAATGTCGTTAATGTTATGATTGGGGTTAGCGTCCAAAGAAATATAGAAATCTTCGGTTATGTTGAGCAGGGGGCCCTTAGAGTTTGTTTAATATCATCATGTCATTATTGATGTCTGTGAAGTTGTGCTTAGATTCTTCTACATGTTGGCCTATTGATGAGAAATGGTTGTGCTTTACTGCATTTATATGTTCATTATAACAGACGGTGAAGTTTCTGCCTGTACGTCCAATGTAGCTTGTGTCACAGTTGTTACATTTGATGCGGTAGACACCTGATTGGTTGTATTTATTATTATTATTGACTGTTTTGGTGTTGTGTATAGTGTTGGTGCTGTTGTGTGTGGTTTTGAATGCTATTTTCAGGTTGTGCTTCTTAAAGATATTAGTTATAGAATATATATTGGTGTTGTTGAAGGTAAATAGGACATAATCTTTTTTCGGTTTGGCTATTTTGATTAATTTAGTTTTAGGTTGGGATTTTTTATTTTGTGAATGATTTTGTTGACCATTTCTTTGCTGTATCCGTTGTATTTGGCTATATCGTGGATATAGAACCAAAGAACTAAAGATCGAAAAACATCATACCCTTACTTCATTTGATATAACAAATATGTACCCTAACATCCCTATTAAACAAACAGTCAAAATAATTGAATCTAACCTAAAAAACCATAGTAACTTGAGCACCTTAGAAATAGAAGAATTCGTGATTCTGCTTAAATTCGCCTTAAACAATAACTACTTCAGATTTCATGATATCATATATCAGCAACAAGGATTACCTATGGGATATCCTGCTTCCAGAATATTAGCAGAAACATATATCGACTACCTAGAACACACGTCAATTAATAAAATAGATAATATATATTTTCGGTGTAGATTTGTCGACAATATCTTCGTAAATATAGATAATAGATTCACTGATGCAGATACTATACTAGAAAAACTTAACAATTTAGACCCCCAAATTAAATTCACTAAAGAAACAGAAAATAACCGTACCTTAAATTACTTGGACTTAACAATAACCAGGCACGACACTCACTTATCTTACAAGATCTACAGGAAACCCACACACACTTTAAATACCATAAAAAATGACTCCGTTCATCCTAACACACATAAAAGAGCAGCCTATTATAGTATGATACATAGAGCTTTGAATATCCCAATGACAATAGAAGATCGAAATAATGAATTAAAATTAATCCACGATATAGCCAAATACAATGGATACAGCAAAGAAATGGTCAACAAAATCATTACAAAATAAAATCCCAACCTAGAACTAAATTAAACAAAACAGCCAAACCGAAAAAAGATTATGTCCTATTTACCTTCAACAACACCAATATATATACTAAAACTAATATCTTTAAGAAGCACAACCTGAAAATAGCATTCAAAACCACACACAACAGCACCAACACTATACACAACACCAAAACAGTCAATAATAATAATAAATACAACCAATCAGGTGTCTACCGCATCAAATGTAACAACTGTAACACAAGCTACATTGGACGTACAGGCAGAAACTTCACCGTCTGTTATAATGAACATATAAATGCAGTAAAGCACAACCATTTCTCATCAACAGGCCAACATGTAGAAGAATCTAAGCACAACTTCACAGACATCAATAATGACATGATGATATTAAACAAACTCTAAGGGCCCCCTGCTCAACATAACCGAAGATTTCTATATTTCTTTGGATCAATACGCTAACCCCAATCATAACATTAACGACATTACTGAGAAAACCAGTATCATCTTTGACAAAGACATTCCTGCAATAAAATATGACTATCTCAAATTAGTAAACACACGTCATAACAAACCGACGAATCACAAACCTAACCCCGCCCCTATCTTCACAATAGCCACTCCTCCATCCCCTCCACCAACATCCCTCCACACAGCTAACATGAGCCCCAGACGTACTCATAGCAGAACACAACAAATCTCTAAACATATCGGTACACAACCTCCACAGCAACAACAGTAAGTACTCTTTTCATTTCACACATACATCCAGGCATTCCTTCATACATACGCTATATTCATATTAGCTTTTCTTTACAGATAAAAACCATATAACGTGCATAGACGAGAGAGGTGTCACCACCAACTGCTCTAAAATAAAACCCTATCTCGCTGTATATATAAATCTTACTGGACTACATCAACAGTTGAATTGCACAGTACTCAATTTTCAAATTTTAATGACAAGAGTTCTTATAACATACCAATACAAAGTATATCGGCCATAGAACATTCTCGATGATCACCTAATACAACTTAATCAACACAAGAACTACAAGAGGATTGAAGAATGAATGCAACGCAACATGAACTCAAATTTTAATAGACGTTTTTAAAATATACCATGTTTTAATGTGTTTAATGTGCTATATTTTTTAGTGTCTTATGATGTGGCATATATATTTTAATGTGTTAATGTACTCATGTCCATGTTCAATCAATAGGTTTTAGTTTATTATAACCATCACCACTTTTAATCAGAGATATTTTAACGCAACATATTGCAATATATTTTACTTCCATTTTTCATTAGACATCCGGATGCTCTAACGTAATATCTTTGTAATTTTGTCTAAAGACCGTAAATTTGTGTGCTAGCTGATGATGGCCAAGATAGGCCAAGACCGGTACTAGTGCAATAATTCATTCACAATAAATGTATTGATCGGTGGAACATTTTTCTTGTCTATTACATTGAATCCAATCAATACGGAATATGAAACTTATAAATAATAATACGGAAGCCAACCAGGCAAAACGTAATGCATTCAAATACCAAAACCTAAAAATCAAGCTAATGAACGCAACCAAAAGCATTGCCTTCTTGAAGGAATGCCTTTCAAACAACTTAACACTGAAATTTCTCCAGAAATACAATAACAAACATAGATGAACTGCTCAGACACGCAAAACACTAAACAAGACTAATGAAATTTGGTTAAAAGAAGAAATAAAATTCCTATATCGTAAGAAACAACATCTCAATAATGAACTTTATACAACACATCTCAAAGTATCCGATGAAGTCCCACATAGCTATTGGAATTACTTTCAACAAATTTCTAGAAATAAAATAGAAGATTTAGCCATAAAGAAACAAAACACATTAAAAGAAACTGGAAACACTGAAACAACAAAGCAAACCGAAACCACTAACCATAACCAAAAATATAGATCCTTCTCATTTTAACAAGAATTCCCAACATAAATAGGGAACATGCATCATTTTCAAAAATACGTTTGTTGAAAAGTACGCCAATGAAATAGTACGTAAACGTATTATATTGTGGTAAGTTGCCTTGTTTTCTACCATTAAAAAATATTTAATAGTGCCTTTCCGCAAGGCGAGTGAAACGGCCTCTGACGTAAGCGGCGCGCTGTGACGTCACGATCCAGTACCGCATGCAGCTCTACCAGCCGTTGTGCATCAGCCGTTGCTAAGAGCCGATTGTTTATTATTTGTGATCGCGAATAACTTCGAAATGACAGAAGAAAGGTTCAAAACAGCACAGTCAGAAAATCTACCATGTGTACATGTCATCATTCTTGAAAAATAGTGACTTTTGTGGTCGCAGAAATTCGCGGATAAAGAGCAAGTTTGTAAGTGGCGTCTTTTATATACGTGCAATGTACTGTAACCCATAGTATTAGGATAACAACGAACCTGGATAGATATCACATCACTTTCAACATTTCCTTCTACTGTATAACTAATATCTTTAAGAAGCACAACCTGAAAATAGCATTCAAAATCACACACAACAGCACCAACACTATACACAACACCAAAACAGTCAATAATAATAATAAATACAACCAATCAGGTGTCTACCGCATCAAATGTAACAACTGTGACACAAGCTACATTGGACGTACAGGCAGAAACTTCACCGTCTGTTATAATGAACATATAAATGCAGTAAAGCACAACCATTTCTCATCAATAGGCCAACATGTAGAAGAATCTAAGCACAACTTCACAGACATCAATAATGACATGATGATATTAAACATAAACTCTAAGGGCCCCCTGCTCAACATAACCGAAGATTTCTATATTTCTTTGGATCAATACGCTAACCCCAATCATAACATTAACGACATTACAGAGAAAACCAGTATCATCTTTGATAAAGTCATTCCTGCAATAAAATATGACTATCTCAAATTAGTAAACACACGTCATAACAAACCGACGAATCACAAACCTAACCCCGCCCCTACCTTCACAATAGCCACTCCTCCATCCCCTCCACCAACATCCCTCCACACAGCTAACATGAGCCCCAGACGTACTCGTAGCAGAACACAACAAATCTTCAAACATATCGGTACACAACCTCCACAGCAACAACAGTAAGTACTCTTTTCATTTCACACATACATCCAGGCATTCCTTCATACATACGCTATATTCATATTAGCTTTTCTTTACAGATAACAACCATATAACGTGCATAGACGAGAGAGGTGTCACCACCAACTGCTCTAAAATTAAACCCTATCTCGCTGTATATATAAATCTTACTGGACTACATCAACAGTTGAATTGCACAGTACTCAATTTTCAAATTTTAATGACAAGAGTTCTTATTATATACCAATACAAAGTATATCAGCCATAGAACATTCTCGATGATCACCTAATACAACTTAATCAACACAAGAACTACAAGAGGATTGAAGAACGAATGCAACGCAACATGAACTCAAATTTTAATAGACGTTTTTAAAATATACCATGTTTTAATGTGTTTAATGTGCTATATTTTTTAGTGTCTTATGATGTGGCATATATATTTTAATGTGTTTATGTACTCATGTCCATGCTCAATCAATAGGTTTTAGTTTATTATAACCACCACCACTTTTAATCAGAGATATTTTAACGCAACCTACTGCAATATATTTTACTTCCATTTTTCATTAGACATCCGGATGCTCTAACGTAACATCTTTGTAATTTTGTCTAATGACTGTTAACTTGTGTGCTAGCTGATGATGGCCAAGATAGGCCGAGACCGGTACTAGTGCAATAATTCATTCACAATAAATGTATAGATCGGTGGAACATTTTTCTTGTCTATTACATTGAAGCGTATGATCTGTTTGGTTGTCTTCCTCGTGTTTGCGGGAATTGGTTTGAATTTGATAAGAGACATACAGGGTGTTTACAAATGAATATCGGAGTTTTAACGCCTTATAATATTGAATACATTAAACTTACAGTTATAAATTAAATGTCAAATGAAAGAGCAACTCAAACAGTTTTATTACGAACTTTACAAATGTTCAATGTGACTACCATTTGTTACACGGCATACATCAAGTCTATAGTCGAGTTCTTCCCAAACGTTATTGTGTCTTCAGTAATTTCAGCAACAGCTGCTTCAATCCGGTTTCTTAATTCAGGAAGGTCAGCTGGTAGCGGAGGCACGTACACACGATCCTTGATGAAGCCCCAAAGGAAACAATCGCATGGCGTTAGGTCAGGAGAACGTGGAGGCCATGCCAAGCAAGTCCTGTCATTGGGGCCCTTGCGGCCTATCCAGCGCTCGGGTACAGTGACGTTCAACCAATCGCGTACGTCGTTATGCCAGTGAGGTGGCGCACCATCTTGATGGAAAATGAAGTTCTCTGGCTCATTTTCTTCCAACTGAGGGAAGAGCCATTGCTCTAGTGTATCGAGGTAAGAAGTACCAGTTACAGTACATTCACCATAAAAGAAAAGCCCATAAACCTTTCGCCGGGATACGGCACAAAAAACATTCACTTTAGGGGAATCTCGTTGCATTTGTACCAACTCGTGAGGATTTTCTGAGCCCCAGATGCGCACATTATGAGTGTTTACATGTCCACTAAGGTGAAAGACCGATTCATCACTGAAAACAACACGATTCATAAACTCATAATCATGTAACATGTCGTTTGCGAAGTTGGCACGTAATCTGTGGTCTGCCGGCTTTAGAGCCTGTAATAACTGTAAACGGTAAGGACGTAGCTATAAGCGTTTTCTTACAACTTTCCAAACGGTCGATGCAGGGAGTTGTAATTCATGACTAGCCTTCCGGGCTGATTTCTTTGGGCTACGAGTGAATGACTCTCTCACTCGCTCAACAGTCTCCTTCACTTAATCTTGGTCGTCCCTTGCTCTTCCCTTTACAAAGGCAACAGGTGTCTTCAAACTTATGATACCATCTGCGAATGTTATTATCACTTGGAGGATCTCAACCGAACTTAATGCGGAATGCACGTTGCACAGTAACTACAGATTCTGTCTTTGCAAACTGCAAAACACAAAAAGCTTTCTGTTCACTAGTCCCCATCTTTACTACTACCGCTGTCTAGCGGATTGCGGCGAAACCATTGCACGTACATGCGCACTGGTGCCAACAAACAAAACTGTTTGAGTTGCTCTTTCATTGGACATATAATGTATAACTGTAAGTTTAACGTATTCAATATTATAAGGTGTTAAAACTCCGATATTCATTTGTAAACACCCTATATAATGATCTGAGGCCACATTGATGCCCCTCTTTACCTTGACATTCATAATCTCAGGGCTGTTTCTCCTGGAGATTGCAACATGATCAATTTGGAACTCTCCGAGAGCTTGGACGGGAGAACGCCAAGTCATTTGCTTTCTGGGTAGATGGCGAAAGTGGGTCAACATGACCTGCAGGTTGTGATTTTCGCAAATGGACACCAGTCTTTTGCCATTGGGATTGGTTCTTTTGTGAGCAGGGTAATTTCCTACAACTTTCTTGTACTTCGGTTCACGACCTACTTGGGCACTGAAGTCACCCAAAAGAAGCTTGACATGGTGTTTGGGGATTTTGTTTAATTTTTCATCCAGTAGGTCCCAGAAATTATCAACTTTGTCTGCATTAGACTTGTTCTTATCGTTTGTAGGAGCATGTGTGTTAACTAGGGCGTAGGTTTTGTTCGCGCATTTAATTGTTAGTATAGACAATCTGTCATTCACAGGTTCGAAATTTGCAACCGATTTAAGGATCTTGGTTCTAACAGCAAACGCGGTTCCAAGCATCACAGCTCCATTGAGGATTCCTCTTTGCGCTTTGCTCTTGAAAAATCAGTAGCCTTCGGATTCAAAAATCTCTTCATCTGGGTACCTTGTTTCCTGTAGGGCCATTATGGATATCTGATTTTCGTGAAGAGCTTTGGTGAGGGTTTCCAGCTTGCCGGTTTGTGTAAGTGAATTTATGTTGAAAGTTGCTAGAAAGGTTTTAGATTTTGGCCTGAGTTTTTGACTCTTCGGGGTACACCGAGACGCTCCGACTCGTCTCTTGCATGATGTCGAGTCTCCCCCAGAATCCGAACGAGACTCGTGCGCCATGGCGTTCACGACGAGGGATTTATCCGAAGATTTACCCCCTGGGGTATGTTTCTTGAAACGTTATGCCATCATGGTTTTTGACTTGACTTTGCTTTGGACGGGTACCCATCCTTTTACAACTAGGGTTGTTAGCCCTAGAGGTTGCCTCAAGATGTTTTCTGGCTTCTGGTCATTTACCAGTCTTCGCCGTAACCCTAGCAAGGGACCAGTTTTTTTTTCACGGTGGTATTTTATTTCCCTACTACCCTCTGACTCTGCTGGCGGCAGAGCTAGCGAGCTTCCCCAATTCCAATGGGACACGCCCGATGGAGGTAACCGGTAAATCCCCACACGGGTATTATTATTATCATCACCACCATCATCATCATCATATCCTTGATCAAGAAGATTAATCACTTTCATAACATTTCGTAAGTTTTCTTTATTCATTGATATGGTGAATTAGGACACAATACTTCTTTGAATTGTAAAAACAAAAGATAGTGTTATATTGTTTTTATTCTTTGTACTGATCACTGATGAAGGGAATGGTTGACTTCCCGAAACATGTATGGTTAAATAAATAGTTTTCTTTTATTAATAAGTGTATTGACAAGGCGGATTCAAATATAACTATTTTAAATAGTTCTGTAATACATTTTGAAAACATACTAATCGTTATTGTAAGAGAGCATGTACTCGCCGCCTCTCATCCTCAACGGCCGCCTTTGCTGTTATTTCTTTTCACATGTGTGCATTTTAAATCTGATTAGATACCCGTGAGTTGTGACCAGCTGGGTTCCATTGTGTAACAAAGGAGTGGTAGAGGAAGTTGAACTAGTAGGAGGAGAGACTATGATCTGATTGGAGAGTGGCGGTTTCTTTTTCGCCAATACGATTTCTTTATTCGTTCTGAGAACTCTATGAAGTTGAGGTATTGTTTCGAACAATGGATTTTTGAACTCTGTACCATATAGATTATTATTATTATTATTATTATTATTATTATCATATCCTTGATCAAGAAGATATACAAGTTTTCGGTTGTATTCGTTAAACCCCCTTTGGTTACATTCTTTCAAATACTCGAATCCTGCTTGATAGTACAGTAAAATGTCATTGAACTGCAGCGTTACTAAGGATCTTAAAAGCTTTAGGAAATATTTGGAAATTTGTGTCGTCTCATTTCTTAAGTTACGAGGAAATGCAGCTGGAGTGCATTTCAACGATGCCTGTTGGCGTGACTAAGCTTCATCCAGATGGAGGCGCACCTGGCACCATAACTGCGACAATGTGGCAAATAATTTGATACAGACAAAAGACGAATTACTTCTGTAGTCTGGACTAACATGGAGCCGGCATCTGGCAGAATTTTGTGTTCCTCGCCAAAAATATCTGAACGAGTGAATTATGATTCTGGATAAGGATCTCAATTGGTTTTAGGGTTGAAAAACTCTTTTCATCGGCGCTAGCTGCTAAAAATTTTTTTCCAGGTTTATTTAAGTTGGGGCAAATTGTTTATTTTTACTCCCATGCAGAAGTTTGATTTCATTATGTATTTCAACTTAACGAAGTATCGATTCCTGAACCTTAAAATTAATGATCTAAAAATGTTATTGGCACACTTGCATCAAAATTTGATGTATGATTAATTTCTGTGTCAATTTTGTCAGTAGGTAAACTATACTTGCAGTTCATAAGTTATTCAATTCAGAATCCTTAATAACAGCCAAAACTAAAACTTTTCTTGTGTTAACACCATTCCTAGTAAAATTTAGAAGCTATGTTATTATTCTAAGTCTTGGTTAAAGTTTCTCCAAGGTCTATTGAAGTGTTTTTATATGTGAGGTTAGACCTAATAATAGTAATATATCATCACATCCATTTCTTCTAATGTAAACAAAAAAACAAAATTATTAGCTCCCTTAAGGCTAGTTTACTGTACCTTATATTTTGGCTTGCCTAATGTTCTTTTTTGTTGCCGGATACTGGCATTTATTTGATGATTTTTCTTTTTTTTTTTGCCCTTTCTCTTGTTTTTAAAAATAATGACAGACTTCAGACGGTACTGATTTGAAGGGTGGTTACCAGATGACTATAACATATTCTTCAAGCTTGTCACTTCGTGGTGGTATCCTAAATTGTGATCCATTTAATACTGGCTCAACCTTTAATTTATTGTCACTGGATACCTGAATCTTAAAAGCTAAGAATTTACACAGTATTTTCCTGATCTTATTATGAGCTTATCAAACAGGATGTTGTGCTATAACTCATTTGGGTGTAATCAGTTTCCTTCAAGAGATATTTTTGATAATTAATTAATTAATAAATAATTAATTACTTGGACTGAGTCACGGCAGTATAACCGTTACAATAATTACGGAGGAAATGCTGTAATTTCAGCTAGTCCATTAGCTGAGAGGTGGCAGGCCCACCAATGGTCTTAATTCCTTCAGGCTAGCAACCTGTCGGAAGGACATTTGATTGCTTTCAAGTCTTGCGAAAAGAAAAATGCAAGACCGTAACGGGACATATGGCCCAACACTTAGAAGGAAGATGATGATGATGAATTGATTAGTTGTCAGAAATTAGTATAATTAAATAAACATTTGGGGTACCTCATTTTAAAATTATTATTTTAATTTTAACATACAAATTTCATCATTTAATTTCATATATGTTATCTGTTATTTATGAGTAGATTTATTGAATTTATTTTATTTTAATTGGTGTTTCTCATTTCATGAGAGCTGAAACCTGATTTACTACTTGTTCCTGGCCTTTTGAATTGATCTATTATCGGGGTGGGTTGTGCCGTTTCCACATGTAATTACTGTCACTGGTAAGTATAGTATTGTTTTTGTGACAGTAATTTTTGTTAGCAGTAGGCGTGGTTGTATTATTTTCTTGCCTTGTACTACTGTTTAGATGCCACTGGTGTTGCCTTAAATCTTTCATATTATCATCCCACTTTGCCCATGAATTGTGAACTGAGATTATAAGGTAGTTAAACTGTTATGTACGGCAAAGGTAACTTGTCTCATCCTATCTATTTTCTGTTTCATGTAAAAATGGCCATGAGCACACGCTTGATTCCAGAGCCTTATCTGTTAAGAAAAACTTAACTCTGTTATGAGTTGTCCATTTGTAAACTGCAATCCACTGGCACTAACCAGGGAGATATTGCTCTGCTGAAGGATTCTATGCAGGTTCTTATCATCACCGATCTCTCTGAGGAAGAGGTGAGCAGGTCGACCTCCTTTATTGCAGATGCTGTGAATGAAATAAAATGTTGTATTTCTTGCTTAGAGGATAGTAACCCATCAGTGAATCAATTGAAACGATTAACCCTTTCCACTCAAATTATTTGTACGTCCTGATTTCTCCCAACTCGTATTTATTTCTGTCAGCATTCTTCATATTTTAAAACATGGTGTTAAGTACTGGTTGTAACAATATATACAGGAAGAAACTACAAAATTAATGAATGTATGGTCTGTACATGACACAGAATCATGTTTTTCACTTTCTTAACGGTATGTCTTGAGTGTGTGGAAGCGTTCAAAGCAAATGCTTGGATGGAGCCTGCTTGCTTATCCAACCAGTCTGCACTAAAATTATCCGGCATTTCTGCCTTACTGTTCATCCCCATGTTAATAATTCACCAATAAATGCTTTCAGCTCTTCTAATGTCACAGCTTTCCAAGAAAACCAGATAGATCTATTCTGAAGTGGAGTATTTTGCTATATCTTCATTTCGGCAAATTTGTTTGTCTCATGGACAATAGAGGTTGTCAACTGATCAGTAAAAAATAGCTACCAGTACTCTACTTCTATTTTAAGTCTATTGCTACAATTTAAGAATACACTGACTAATCTGTAAGGAAATTTGGGTAATCCTGCAACACCCGTTCTCCGCGATCTCCAAGGTATGTTTGAAGTCAGCAATGTATGACTGGGACCGGGACGAGTCAAAATACTATCGCCTCCTCCACATGATTTCTTGCGATGCTGATATCAATATCGTCATTTGAATCACTAATAGATATAGCACTTTCATCGCCAGATTCAAAATGTTCATCATTTTCATGGTCACTATAAAAAAAAATCAGCTGAAAGAGACGCAAGAATCTCAGCTTCGGTCAGACTGTGCACCGCCATGTTGCTTCACGTGACTGCTTTCCATTGTCAAGGAAACGGAGCAATTTTGCCAAGCAAAGAGAAACTAAAACACACCCATTTGGTTTATTTCGGTTTCCGGAAGGGACCAGCACTTACGAAACGAAGTACAAAAGCCCTGTCATTCCAGGTAACCTAGCAACGAGCGGCGAAACATTGTGTCGACTCAGGGTCGACACACGAGCTATAACGCTGAATGACGGCTGTCGACCTCAGGTCGACACACGAGCGGAAAGGGTTAAAAGACCATACGTCACATTACCTGAATAGAGTAGGGGATCTCTTAAAATTGAAACTCAAATCCAGCTACCTAGAAAATTTTTCAATGCTTTTATGTGAGGTTACTACCCTATCATGCGATATTGACATTGTGACAGTTTTGAAAGGACTGATGGCATGCTTTAATGAGACCAAGTGGTATATCTTTGGGTTAGTGATCTTTGCACATGTATGGCTTTCATCTGAGGAGTTGTTACCCTTACCATTATTTAGTTCTGGTCATCTAATTTACGCCATGAGACTACATACTGGTGTCGGCAGCTGACGCATAAACCTGTTCTGAGAGCGAAGAAAAAAGAAAGAAATAGATGACTGCCAGCGAATGTACAAGAAGCTTGAAAGCTATGACACTGACTATGTTAAGCTTAGCAAACGACTGGTGTTATAATTAAATAGTGTAATTGAAAGAGAATATTCATTCCAATAATAATAATAATAATAATAATAATAATAATAATAATAATAATAATAATAATAATAATAACTACATTTTATCATCATCATTGTCCGACTCGTTGGCTGAATGATCAGCATACTGGCCTTCGGTTCAGAGGGTCCTGGGTTCGATTACCGGCCGGGTCAGGGATTTCAACCTCAATTGGTTAATTCCAATGGCTCGAGGGACTGCATGTTTGTGGCGTATTCAGCATTAGAAATCATCCTAGGCAGGACCCTCATCTACACAGACATGCAGGTCGCCTAATAGGCTGTCTACGAGGAAGAAACCCGCCCCAGGCCTCTCCGAAGGCCATACGCCATTATTATTATTATTATTATTATTATTATTATTATTATTATTATCATCATCATCATAATCATCATCATCATCATAAATTATAATATTACAGGTAGAGAGAATGTTGGATGATAACAAAACAGTCGTGAATTTGGTGATACTTCCGGCATGTGCGAAAGGGATGCGTAGGAGTTCTACAAGGACACACACTCGCCAGCTGTTAACACAGTGGATTAATGGGTCACTCAGTCACCAGACGTCATTCATTCGCCATACGTCATTCACCGGCTGACATTCATTCTCCCAGCTGAATTTGGGCAAGCGAGACCTTGCTTCTGATTAAATTTGTGTTCCGAGACACATATTCTGGTTGATAACATGTACAAAAATTAACAGACGTCAAGTTAAATCGAGACTGTTTCATGACAATATTTTCTGAAATCTGTGGAGTGACAACATTATTAATAACCCTTGTACAATTTCAGCTTTAAATCAAGAGGAGTACATCTGATAATTCGACATGGAGATATTGCCTAGTACCGTGTGTGATAGTTTCAACATGGAAGCCTAAACCCTGAGACCACAGCTGACGGCGATGGGATTGGAGGAAGCCAGATGTAATTGTATCATGGAGGACAACTAGCCATCCAGCTTAAAGAAGACATCAAAAGCTACGTCGACACTATATTGCAGTAAATATCTGTTCAGTAGTGGGTTAGTTAATGTATTTAGAATTGGTAAATGGTCTTGTATTATGGTATAGTTGTGTAGTTCTGGTATTTTGCTCTGTAGTAGTTTCACCATACGATCTTCATATACTTTGTTTCTGTCAGATTTTGATATCAAAGTGAATGGTATATGTGATTTTCTTAATCATGTACAGCAAATCATTTGATAATAATTCTTATGATTTACCTTAATTAGCTGAATATGTGGAGAAGTGTGTCAGGATCTTCATATGAGTAACTTAGATTTTCTCGGGTGTAAAATCATCATAATCGAATTGTAATTTAAATCATATATGTCTGAATATAAATTGAGAGGATTATATTAAAACTCAAGTCTTGGAAATGATTCCATTCCTTTGGATCAAAACCAGTTAACGTGGAAACAAGAGGAAAGATAATATTAAGTCGAGACATGGAAACCGGAAGATGGGTTGGATCTTCGAGAATCCAAATGTGTTAGTTAAGAATCGTGTACACGTAGGACATGTTGCGTGATATTATATTTTTGAATTTATGACATCCCTGGGCAGATTACAAATGTATGGCTATGTTAAATGGGACATTATAGTATATTTTACGAGTGGTAATGTGTTAGGCCTATGTCTGCGAGAGAAAATAAGTTGTATTGTATAATGACGTATTAGCAGGGGCGTATTCTCCTTGCATGCATGCGTTATGTTAGGGCGAAGAACTGTCTGAAGAACGATTCGAGGTTGTTTCAAGTCAAGCATTGACACTTTCATCTCTCAGAAGTTCAAAAGGTCCGTGCAACTGCACTAGTTCCGTTGCTTGACTACGTGTGGTGCGGATGTAGTCTCGCCATCTACTCCACTGCAGACAGAAAGAGAAAGCAAAGGAGAAGTTAAGGACGTAACGCATTCAATCTTCAAATTGCATTCGATCACAGACATAGTTCTGAAACCCTCCGAATGATGTCGCTGCAATTCATATTTGGTCACCATCCATGTGCTATCCTCTGCCATCTGTTAACATCTTGGAGAAAGTCGGCATGCCCAAGCTTACAGCGAGCGGGAACCACTGATTACTCCCTAATGAGAACCCAACGTGACGAAAGTGACCACTGTCACTGGGGTGATTTACTTCCAGTGCTTGAGTAATGGCTGAGAAGGGAGTTCATTTATTGTTTTGTTGATTAGTAAATTCATTAATTGTGTGTTCTTTCTATGCTATTCCTCGTGTTCGATGTTTTATGTATTAACGATGGATAAGTCCAAAACGGCCTGCCTCCTTGGTGTAGTGGTTAGTGTGAGTAGCTGCCACCACCAGAGGCCCGGATGGTTCAATTCCCAGCTCTGCCATGAAATTTGAAAAGTGGTGCGAGTACTGGAACGGGGTCCACTCAGCCTCGGCAGGTCAACTGAGTTTGATTCCCATCTCAGCCATCCTCGAAGTAGTTTTCCGTGCTTTCCCACCCCTCCTCCACGTAAATGCCGGGATGGAACATAACTTAAGGCCACGGCTGCTTCCTTCCCCTCACAGGGACCCTGTTCAGCATACCACGTGAAGCCGCCTGGGCTAGGTACTACTCATCCTTCCCAGTTGTATCCCCAACTAAATGTCTCACGCTCCAGGGCACTGCCCTTGAGGCGGTAGAGATGGAATCGTTCGCAGAGTCCGAGGGAAAAGCCAACTCTGGAGGGTAGTCCGAGGGAAAAGCCAACTCTGGAGGGTAAACGGATTAAGGAAGAAAGAAAGAAAGGTTCTCTCAAAAGCCTTTTACAACCCGTTAATTTGATGAAAATTTAATTTAAATTTAAAAAACTGAAAACAAGAAATATGTTCACACGTTCAATACTGAAACTTACAGTAAAACTGCTTGGCTCTCAGATACGTTCATGTTGTTGAAAGATTGCTTGGTTCCTATAATGTGGCTTCTGATAGGACAGCGAATGTATTAGTGTGTCTTGCGATTGAGTGTCTGGATAACTTTGACTGCCATGAAAAATTAGTAGCGCAGACTTTCGATGGAGCGGCGTTGCTTGCAGGTCACCTGAATGGTGTGCAAGCTAAATTAAAAGAAGTGGTTCCTGAGGCTGTATTCACCCACTGCTACGTTCACAAACTTAATTTAATTCTTTCTCAAGCTGTTTCATGCGCAAAAGAATGTCCGTACATACTTCGCAACGATGAGTGGTTTTGCAACTTTTTTTTTTTCTTTACGTCGCACCAACACAAATAGACCTTATGGCGACGATGGAACAGGAAAGGCCTAGGAATGGGAAGGAAGCGGCTGTGGCCATAACTACGGTACAGCCCCAGCATTTGCCTGGTGTGAAAATGGGAAACCACGGAAAATTATCTTCGAAGCTGCCGACAGTGGGGTTCGAACCCACTATCTACCAGATGCTAACTCACAGCTGCGCACCCCTAACCACACGGCCAACTCGCTCGGTGCAACATTTTTTAGCAATTCTTCTAAGAGAACTTTCCTGCTGGACAGTGTCCTCAAGAAAAGGTTTCCTTAAGCTAGCTCCAACAAGGTGGAACTATTCCAGCCGATTAATACAGACCATCACGGAATATTGTGCTCCTCTCCAAGAGCTTTACGACAGTATTTTGGAGGAACCTGGGAACTACGATAACATTACAATCAATGAGGCAAGCGGGTTTCTTGCGAAGTTAATGAAATTTCAATTCAATTTTCTTCTGAATATTTTTAATGAAATGTTTTCATTGATTGATGTCACATATAGGCCTAACATCCTTCAATCTAAGACCCTAGATCACGGATTTTACACCAGCGAAGTGAATTCATTAGAAACTAAAGTGTCAATAATGCAAAACAGTGGATTTGCTAATGTCTGGGAGAGAACAGAAGATACATTTAATCCACCAATGGAAAGAAGAAAGGAAAAAACTTCGCTTTTGGTTAAAGATTAGTATAGGAGGGTTTTCCTGGAAATGCATGATATTATTCTAGCACAGTTAAAATATCGCTTCCGTTCATTAGGAGATTTGTCCTTCACTGAAATGGTTGAGTGTAAGAAATTTTATTTTTCTGGCGGTTTTCCTAAAGAGCAATTCAGTAAATCTCTTGAAGTCTATGGAAAATATTTTGATATAGTACGGCTTAAATCCAAATTGAGGGCAATGTTTACTTCTGAACAGTTCAAAGATAAGACTGTGGCTCAAATCCAGAAATTCCTATTGACCAGTGATCTCTACAGTGGTCTTCTAGAACTTTGTAAGTCAGAGTTGTCTCTCTGCATTAGGAATGATATCTATAGAAAAGGATCTTCTGGTTGAAATGAAGTCACGTAAGGACTTCTGCAGTGACGTCACCAAGGAATTCTGCAAAGAGAATCTTAGGGTGGAGTTCGCCTACATGTAATTAGGGTGAGTGGAATTGGAATTTACTTACGGTACTACATTGTGCTACTGCATCGCTACTAGTTGCATGCCTCGGTGGCGAATCCAGGATACGCCACTGCGTATTAGAATATTCTTCGAGAGTAAAATCACGCTATGATTATTGGAGATCATTATTTATGCAAATTTCAGTTGAGCATTGAGATATTTAGAATCTTTGCACGATACTGGATAATTATAGACTGCGCGTATTTGATTTTGGACTATGTCTTCGGTATATTTGTGTCCAGTATTATATTCAGAATTCTCCGGGAGTTATTGTCACTTTAATTTTCATGTCTATTCACGATGATTATGGATCATTCTTCGAGATTATTCCCGAACATTCAATGACTTTCATCCGGGTCAACTACTTAGGTTTACATGACGCAGATACTCATCTAATAAAGCTATGAATATGTGACTGCATTTGAACGTAATGGTCATCTCGCATGTTGCCAAATCTTGTAGATATTGTAGAATATTCTGAAGATACTGTGTTGGAGTAGAACTGTAATCATGGTGTATGATAGTTATAGTAAGTTCATCATATATTTTTATTATGTCTCGTGTTATAATGCGGATTAGGCAGGGTCATTTTCTTTCATTTTTCAGTGTCTAAGAATTATAATGTGGCATTATCTGGAGTTAGATTTTATTTGAGTTAGGTAGACCATTTGAAGTGGCATTTCAATACTTTAATTTATGTATTTAATTTATTTAATTTAGTAAGGAATTGTCAAATGAAAAGATACTTATTTCATTGTGTCGATTAAATTTAATGGAAAATCATCGCAACAAATTATGTACATAATCAGTCACAGTAAATTCAGATTTTGAACAAATACAGGTAGCAGGTAGGGACCCTCTTCGGAGGCAGCCTTACCCAGGGAGTGGCGCCCCTGCCTATGTGAGTCCCAGAGCACACTGACCCGGTGTGTAACATCTGGTATGGGTCCCAGCTCAGGGTTACGAGTGAAGACCTCAACGGCATCTACGGCGGAGAAGGTGGACTTCGGTACAGCAGGGATGGCGGAAGGGGCATACCCGTAGCGTCTGTACTCCAGAGGAGCGGCTACGAAAGGCGTCTGTCTCCATGTTAGGGGCGGCCTAATTTTGAACCTGGCAGTAGGTATAAAATGCCATTGGGTGTGGCGAGCCCATCGTAACAATAGCCTATATGGACAAAGCAAATATGGTGCCTCGGAAAAGGTTAGGGCGTCCCCTGCTAAAAGCAACGCGCAGCTCTTCAGGTGCTGGGGGAACTGTGAAAAATGGGCAACCAGCACCAAACTACATCAAAATTGCAACAGTTAATGTACTGACACTGACAGGAAAGACAGAAGAACTGGTCGACTTCATGATAGAAAAAGATATAGCCATACTTGGACTGTGCGAGACCAAGAAGAGGGGTACAGGGGAGATCCCTCTGAGAGAAGGATACAGGTTGTATTACAGCGGAGGACCTGAAGCAAAAAATGGACTGGCCATCATACTTAGAAGAGAAATCCAAGAATATCTGGAATATACAAAGTACGTCAGCGATAGGATGATGATGATGAGACTCCAGTTTGAAAATGGCGTGAAACATCTATTTCAGTTGTATGCCCCACAACTGGTTGCATAGATGAACATCTAGAGGACTTCTTAGAGGAAGTGGAGAGACAGATAGAAGATAAGGAAGTGCTATTGATGGGAGATCTAAATGCACAAGTTGGAATGGAAAGACAAGGAAAGGAAGATGTTGTAGGGCCTTTTGGATATGGAAATGTAAATCCAGAAGGTGAGTTGTTGGTGGATTTTTGCATGAGGAATCACATGATTGTTGGAAACACCTGGTTTAGGAAGAAGAACAGTCAGAAGATTACAAGGTATGGCTGGGGAGACAGACGGACAAAGACCATGATTGATTATATAATCGTAGAGAAAGAACACCGGAAGAACCTTGTAGATGTAACAGCCATGCCTGAGGAAGCCTTTGGTGGAGATCATTGAGTTGTGATAGGAAAATTGAAAGTTGGAAAGATTGAAAAACCCCAATTAAGAAGAGAGAAAAGAATTAAAGTATGGAAGTTGAAGGAGAAAAGCATACAAGAAGAATTTCATAGGGAAATAATACCCTTGGTACCCAGGACAGAGGTGGGGAATGTTGAAGAGGAATGGAAAAGATTTAAGGAAGCACTGGTTGGATGTGCAGAAAAGGTGTGTGGTAGAACATCAGGAAATGTGAAAGACAAAGAAACACACTGGTGGAATGATAGGGTAAAGATTAAAGTGAAGGAAAAGAAAATGGCATGGAAAGCATGGAAAACATCTAAGACTGAAGAAAGTAGAAGAAAATATGTGGAGGCAAAGAATTTGGCCAAGAAAGTAGTGGAGGAAGAAAAGAGGAAAAGCTGGGCCTTATTCACACAGACATTGAGAGATGATACGCAGGGCAGCAAGAAATTACTGTACGGTATCTTAAGAAACAAAAAGAGAGATCAAGTAAACACCAGATTTGTGAAGGATGAAGTTGGCATAATTTTAACAAAGCCAGAAGAAATAAGAAATAGATGGAGAGAGTATTTTCAGAAGCTGCTGAACATAAGAACGGATGACAGTCATTCAATGGACGACCAGGAAAGGCAATTAGTTGACGAAGAAATGGATAAAGAAATTACAATGAATGAAATTGAAATGGCTGTAAGAAAGATGAAAAATGGAAAAACTGCTGGAATAGATGAAATTTCAGTGGAGATGATAAAGGCAGCTGGAGCTGTAGGCCTGCAGTGGACATATCGGATTCTCAGGAATGTCTGGGAAAATAAGGAGGTCCCTGAGGATTGGCAAAAAGGAATAATCATCCCAATTTTCAAGAAAGGTGATAAGAAAATTTTGAAGAACTACAGGGGAATTACTCTAATATCCCATGTTGCTAAGATAATGGAAAGGATACTGGAAAGTAGAATAAGGTTGAGGGTTGAGAAGCAGATACAGGAAAATCAGTTTGTTTTCAGAAGTGGAAGGTCAACAATAGAGCCCATTTTCATTATGAGACAACTAATGGAAAAGCATTGGGAGTACAGGAATGATATGGTGATGACATTCATTGATATTGAAAAGGCATATGACAGTGTCCCTAGGATGAAAGTTTGGGACAGTCTGGTGCAAAAAGGAATTGGACAGGGATTAATAAAAATGATCATGGCACTGTATAAGGAATGTTGTAGTTGCGTGCAAACACAAGTTGGCAGGACAAGTTGGTTCAAAATAACTAGTGGGCTGAGACAGGGAAGTGTTCTATCACCAATCCTGTTTACAATAGTAATGAATGACATCATGAGAATGGCAAAAGCAGCATATGGAGGAAGAGAAATGAACATGATGTTATTTGCAGATGATATTGTGATTTGGGGAGAAGACGACAGGAAGGTTCAAGAACAGTTGAATGTGGTGAATGGGAAGATTGAAGAATGTGGATTGAAAATAAGTGTAGAAAAGAGTAAAACTCTTGTTATGACTAGAGGGGAGAAAGAAGGGAAAGGTCAGATTAGACTTGCAGACAAGTCCCTGGAAGTAGTGGAAACGTTTAAATACCTGGGGAGTGAATTAATGGAGAATGCTCGACTGGATGCTGAGATTAGTAAAAGGATTCAAGCTGGAAGTTGTTTCTATCATAGTGTAAGAAATATGTTATGGGACAAAGATGTGCCAATGGAAGCAAAGGATACTATGTACAAGATGTATTACGTACCCATAACAACTTACGGAGCAGAAACTTGGACAATGACAAAGAAGGATGAGAGTCGAATACAGGCAGCCGAAATGAAATTCTTGAGGAGTATGATACAGAAGAGTAGAAGAGACAAAATAAGGAATGAGAAAATCCGGGAAGAAATTGGAGTGGAAAAAATGAATGATAGAATACAGAAGAGCCGACTAAGATGGTTTGGGCACATAAAGCGAATGAGCGACGAAAGAATGCCAAAAAAAGGTGATGGAAATGCAAATTCAAGGAAGGAGAGGCTGTGGACGACCACGATTGAGATGGAAGGATACCATCCAACACAGCATTATAGAAAGAAACCTGGACTAGGACACAGTGTTGGAAGAGGAGTGGTGGAAAGACCGAAGAAAGTGGAGAGGAACCATATTTGCCCCTACCCGGCTACAGCTGGATAAAGGGAAATGATGATGATGATGATGATGATGAACAAATGACTGTAATTTAGTATGATTGTCATACAAAGTTTAATTTTTTTTCTCTAATATTTCGGATTGGATCATCCGAACCCAGATCTTTCCCATTTAATTAAATAAAATTGTTTGCTTAATGAATGATCGAAAACAATCTGTAATTCTGAATTTGTTAAAGCGAGATAGGGCAAAGATTAATGTACCACCCCATTTGATTTATGTTTATGTACTTCAAGAACAGCATTTAATCTTTTTATTATCGATCATTTTCATAATCATAGTTAAAAAGGATGACAACACAATGATATTGTTTTCATGTTAAATAAACCATGCCAAAATTTGAATCTTATTCAATATTTTCCTTATTACATGTCACAGCATTAATGACTTTTCCAAGCGAGCCACGTCCTTTGTTTTGTCACTCCGGCTTGCTAAATCCTTACTGAGAACCCCTGGCATGTCTCATTGCTCTGCCACTGATGTCTATGTTACGGGTGCAATACTGAATGTGAAGTTGCAAAATTTCTCTATCACTTATTCAGAATCCTTACGTGACCAGAATAATAAGTGTGATGAGGAAGGTAATTCAGCTTCATGGTCTCTAGACTGTTGTTCTTGTAAAACAGATGCTAAGGACCGTGTTATTCCTTAAGATGAACATGCCTTAATGATACTAAATACTATCCCTACTTCAATTACTGATTTATTTAAAAAGAATTCTGATTTTACTGTAGAATCGGTAGAAGAAACCATCCGTTTCCTAAGATTTTTTTTGGAACTGTTAGAATCTGCTAAAGTTTTTAATCTGAACTCCTCCAAGTATTTTTAGGGTCTTCTTTCCACATACAATAGGTGTATTAAAAGGTGAGATATCAAAGTTTCGTTTTTTTATCACAATGTTGTCCCATTAGTGATTTTCATGAAGTGATTCTTAAGAAATATATCCCTAATCATGCCAGAAGGGCATTCATTCAACGTTGTTGTGATAGACCACAATTGTTGAATGAAAAATTGTCATCTTATGTGCAAGATGTTAAATTTTATTCCAAGGTCTTTAAAGTGCCTATGCCAGAAGAAGAGATTGTACATAATATTGTACGTGGTATTTCTCCATTGTATAGGTTTTATCTATTTTTTATTTCTAAACCTCAAAATTTTATTCAACTTGAAAGCTGCATGTGTTGATGCTGAGAGTATTACATATGATGATTTATGTCGTCCTGTTGACATTCCACCACTACTTCCTCCTAGTAAAGGTTCTGTTCCTAGTAAACCCGTGGTGCCTACTGAAAGAAAATGTTATGCTTGTGGATCAAAGGATCACCTCAGGAATACGTGTCCCTTAGTAAAGAGGAATCCTACCAGTAAATTAAATCCTAATGCTGCATGCTATTTATGTGGATCTAAACAACATGTGAAGAGATTCTGTCCTTTGGCCTCCCAAAAGGGTTCCAATAATTCCTCATTTAAGCTGCAAATGTGACTAAGGAAGAAATATGTAGAAAAACCAGAAACTGATACACTACTTAAAAATTCTATGAATCTAAATAGTTTCTCTGCTAGTGCTGATTCCATATGCCATGCTGATTGTCAAAGAATTTCAGCTAATGTGTGCCATAATCTACCTTTTCCAGTGAGGTTAACAGTGAACCTGTATCAGCATTGGGTTGACTCTGGCAGTGCTTTCTCCTTACTTAATGTCTTATTGGTATAACCATTTTAAGTCACCCTGCAAGCTACCTTCAATTCAACCTATGTAAATTAATTATTTCACTGCTAATGGATCAACTGTTTCTGTTTTAGGTTGTATTAATGTCAAAATTCACATTGAGAATTTCACATGGAAATTTAAACTTATTGTTGTGAAGGACTTGTGCTATGATATGATTTTAGGGTCTGATTTTTTTTATCTCATATGGGTTGACAATTAACCTTCAGGAAGGGATCTTATTTTTCAAATTACCTCCTATTCTGTGATTCCATTAATTGGTAGACACATTGTTACAGCCAATCAAACTTCATTTACTGAACTTTAGGCAAAATTCAATTTAAATGATCTATCTGAGGTATAGGCTGATCAAATACGTGCCTTATGTGCCAAGTTTCCTAATGTATTAACTGATCCTCTCGGGTTAACAAATCTTTTATTATATAAAATTGATATTTCGGACAACATTCCAGTAAGATCACCCCCTTATTGACTGACACCTCCACGTATGAAAATATTAAAGGGGATAATTGATGATTTACTAAAGGAAGGAGTCATCCGTCCCTCAACCTCAGCCTATTCATCCCCTATTTTCCTGATTCCGAAACCTCAAGGTGGTAATAGAGCAGTTTTGGATTATAGAGCCTTGAACAAAAAGATAATTCCGCAATCTGTACCACTTCCTGATATCCATACTTGTCTCTCCTGGTTCCATGATACTATATTTAATACCTCACTTGATTTGAACCAAACGTATTATCAGATTCTGCTAGCTGAAGAGTCAAAACACCTGACTGATTTTGTATTTGATCTACGACTTCTTCATGATTACACGTTATAATTCTCTTGTTAGGTCCGTATTGAAATGTACGTAAATACAAAGTACGTTACAAGTGTTATTTTTTTAATATCCACCTATTCAATACAAAGAGATCTTCTTTTTTAGAAATTAAATATTAGTATAAAATGTTAAAGGACATGTTTCGCCCATAATAAGGGCATCAACAGCCTAAAAACTTAAACCTGTATGGTGAAAAATCAGGATCCTGATTGTTCTTACAAGTCGTAAAAAGAGGATATCAATGTAGGTGTTTGTCTAAACATAAAAATTATTAGAATGTCCTTGATTAAAATCATAGTATCAAGCTGCATTCATAAGTTCACACGATTATACTTTCCGGTTAAATTGAAATAATAAATATGGTAGTTCAACCTATTCAATACAAGTAAATAAGAGATGTAGAGATTACATTCTTATTTAATTGAAAGCGGAAATCGTACCGGTTTCGACCCCAATCTGGGTCATCATCAGCCGATTATAACCCGAAAAACAATGCATAAGTAAGAAAGAAGTTAACGGTCAAGTCCACACAATATCAGTTGAAGAGGCGATATAAAAATGACAGGGGTAGGCACTGTAAAATTCAGACGAAGTGGAATGTAAGTCACATAAAAGAAGTAATGTGTAATCTTCCAAGCATTAGCACGGCACATGCAATGTTTGGCACTGTCTCACAATGTTCACGAAAAGCAGAGAACAGTTAAATGAGCCAGACTGCATACACCGTCAGGCACAAAGTCACAACACAATCCAAATATGAAGCCGAAGACGAGCAGCTCAACCGAAGTAACTTGCAAGCTCCAGAAGATCGGCACGGTGTTTACAACGTCAAGTGCTGTAGTTGCATACTCATACGCTGACGCTTTAGAGAAAATAAATATATATATTGATCAGAGAAACGATAATGAAAATAACTTAAACGAACCACTGAATGAAGAAAATGCAATGTACCGATTGGCATACAATTATATAAGAAGAGAAAGAGAAAAAAGGAGCGAAAAAAATAGTTCCGGTCACATTACATAACCGGCAGCACAACAACAGGTAGCAGCGAGCCTAACAAAGTCATTGACAGCAGAGAGCAGAACACGTTTGTTTATTCAAGCTAGTACAAGAATACTTTGGTCAAGGTTAAATTTTGGCAACCAGTCGAGCTGAAGTAAGTAAATACAAATTTCTCTAAATATCTGAGATATCGTCCTTTTATAAACACGTCACTAAGGATTAGTTTTGGGTTTATTATTTAAACGAGTTTGACGGTTAGAAAGCGACCAGCACGGTCATCGCATAACCAGTAGCAGAGTAGCAGATTGACAAGAAGGAAGGAAGGACATATTGTTTGGGTTCAGACCAATATCACATCATTTTAATTTTTGGATAAATTAAATGGAATGAAGTAAGTAGGCCTAAATAATTTCTCCAGACATCTGAGTAACCGTCTTTTTTCGCAAAAGGTCTCTAAAGTTAGTTTGTTTGGTTTATTTATTTAAGGAATTGGACGAGATTAAGAGAAGATATTCTGATATGAGAGGTCTAGAAAATTATAGCAGACTTTAAGAAGAAAGAAGAGAGCAGAAACATTTTAAAGGATAACTAATTTTATAGATGTTATTTATTAATTTAGGAATTGATATTTATTATTTTACGATTTTAGGATAAAGACTATTTATAGATGTTATCTATTATTTTACAAATTGATTTATTTAAGGATTTCCACTAAATGACAAGTAAATGTTAAATTTAGACAAGAAGAAATAAGTATTCTTTCAGATGTAAATAAGGACATAAATTAACATATAGAGATTAATTTAATAGATTACATTAGTTAGGAAATTTCCAGTAAAATCTGTAACGAATGATGATGCTTATTGTTTTAAGGGGCCTAACATTGAAGGTCATCGGCCCCTATCTGAAACAAATGACATAGTAAATAGGAAAGGTGAAACTAAGAGAAATTGTTGTAACAATTTTAAAAAATTCATATATACTTGTTATATTATACCATTGTACCATAGTCCAAGGATCAATTAATGTTTGGCACCACTGAAGAAGAGAGCGGTGGCTCTCGAAAAATGTACATGGACGGTAATTAAATAAAATAAAATGTATAAGTATTGACAAGGCAGTGAAAATATTTCACAGAAATTGCTCCCCTCTCTCGCTCTCTCTCTCACACTTACACGGAGCAGTAGAGACAAGAACATTCCCTCGGACAGCTGTTCCTTATGTCACAACTCGGCCATTCTTTCATTATTAAAGGTTTGTTTGTTTGTTTGTTTTTGTTTTTTTTATGCTAGGGGCTTTACGTTGCGCCGACACAGATAGGTCTTATGGCGACGATGGGATAGGAAAAGCCTAGGAGTTGGAAGGAAGCGGCCGTGGCCTTAATTAAGGTACAGCCCCAGCATTTGCCTGGTGTGAAAATGGTGATGATGATGATGATGCTTGTTGTTTTAAGGGGCCAAACATCGAAGGTCATCGGCCCTTAATGGTACGAAATGAAAGAACAAAAATTGCAAAGGCATCCACTGCCAAAATAAAAATAAAATATGGCATGAAGAATGAATGGATGGACAGGAACTCAACAAAACACAAAACAAACAAACAAAAACCAGTGGATCGGACTCAATACAGATCGAAAATAACATTATTACCGACCAAGGAACCACTTATAAAGCACAATGATGCTTGGTGTCTAAAGGGGGTGGAAAATCCACGTCTAAGGGCCCACAGAATGGTACATGTCGCGAGTAAAATAGAACCATGGTATGTGTCATGTTGGGGTATTAATCAGAAGTAGCGAAGACTCACGGTGTTCCACAAAAGATGGTACTACTCACAAGTATTGCAATACATACAAGTAACGCAGACCTATGGTGTGTCTCACACAATGGCCCAACTCAGAGTCAACGCAAACCGAGAAGGTTCCCCACCTAGGTGTACTAAACACGGGCGCCGGTATTCCCGTGGTGTTCCTCACATAGTGGGTACTAATCACAGGCAACGCAGACCCACGGTGCTGCTCATATAGTGGTACAACTCACAGGCTACGCCCAGACCCCCGGTGTTGCACACATGGGTACGACGCACGGGTACTGTCATCCACCAGGCCAGGCTTTTACTGCTACTAATCACAAACCTATTTCGTAACGAATTTAGTGGTACTACTCGCAAGTACAGGCAACCTATGGTGTTCCCCGCGTGATGGTGCGATTCAAAATTAGTTTCATGGTTCTAATTCAGTCAGCCCTAGGTGTGAAAATGGGAAACCACGGAAAACCATTTTCAGGGCTGCCGATAGTGGGATTCGAACCTACTATCTCCCGGATGCAAGCTCACAGCCGCGCGCCTCAACGCGCACGGCCAACTCGTCCGGTTAAAGGTTTAATACCTGATGTGCCAGGGCCTATGCCTTCCTGGTACAGTATATAAATACACGAGTTATGCTTCTGCTTAAAACACATACAGTATTACACATTATATCAAAACATGGAAGTTTGAAAAAATTGTATCAGCTGTCACTAACAAGTATGGCCTATCAGTCTGAAAAAGACAGAGATACCATGAGTTCCATATTACTGGGAGTCAGAGCTGTTCTCCTGTCAGACATTACAATACGTTGAGAATGCCCTCTCACTATCAACATTACTGACAGGGATCCATAAAGCTTCATATTCTGGTTTCAGGGAAAGAAGAATGGCAATCACATCAATATCTCTACCTGCTCTACATGAACTAGTAACTAGATCCTTAAACACAGTGTATGGTTCAAGGTATTCTGACATTGAAAGTTCTCGTAAGATGGGAATTTACTTTATTAGACGAGAGAGTTCATCATTTTCTAAATCCCCTTCCATTATGCTAACCGAGAGAAGAAAAGATAAACTTCAAACTGAAGAAGAGAGCGGTGGCTCTCGAAACATGTACATGGACGGTAATTAAATAAAATAAAATGTATAAGAATTGACAAGGCGGTGAAAATATTCATTGGTTCAGCTTTTTCAGGCTTGCTCTACCTACAGATTGAAACAAAGATATTAATTGTGTCTGCATTGGTTTTGGTAGTCTGAAAAGTTTATATAAATAATGCACAGGAGAGTTTTCCACCTATTCAATACTCTCCTGTGCATTACTTATGTTATCTCAGTTCAATATGGACCAACAACATGAAGTTCATAACCCTTGGAAAGTTTACCCGAGGTTGTCTCAAAAAAATGCATCCTCTAGTAATTTAAAGCCCTTTGAAAGGTGAGTGACTCAGAAGAGGAATTGGGAGAGAGAATACAAAGCTGGAATGAGGAGTTTAAGAAATATGGTTTAAACATCAGCAAGACCAAGACGGTGGTGATGAAAGTGTATGGGGAAGGAGCAGAACCAATAGTCATGTTAAATGAAACTCAACTGGACAGCGTGCCAGTTTTCAAATACTTGGGTAGCGTCATATCAAATGACAACCTAGCAAAACATGAGGTGAACAATCGAATCAATAAGGCAACACAATTTTACCACCAGGTAAGACACCTGCTGTGGGATGAGCAAATACCCATGAAAACAAAAATGACATTGTACAAGTCTTATTATACACCAATTCTTACGTACAGTCTCGAAACCACAACACTGACCAATAGAGATAATTCCAAACTTCAGGCAGCTGAAATGAAATTCCTACGCACTATGATCCAGAAAACCAGGAAAGACAAGATTAGGAATGAGAAAATTAGAGAAGAAGTAGGAATAGATGATTCTCTCCTCAATAAGATTCAGATATCAAGACTGAAGTGGTTTGGTCACATGAAGAGGATGCCAATAAACAGAACTGCAAGGAAGGAATTTGACAGAAAGGTAGAAGGAAGACGACCCGTGGGAAGGCCACGAAGGAAATGGATAGATTTAGTTAAGAGCGATGTACTGCTGAGAGGTCATGATTGGGACAAGTTGGTGGAGGAAGAATGGTACAAGGACAGGATGAGATGGAGAAGGCTCATATACCACACCCAGGAAACTGGAGATGATTTAGGATGATGATGATGAAAGGTCACTAAGCTTAGACTAAAGTACATGAATTAACGGCATGTTGGAACTCTCTAATGTGAGCAGCAACTCACAACATTTTGAGCAATGCTCAACAGGAAAAATAGCTAGGTAATGAATTGTTGTTACTTCATTTGGGGTCAAAGCTTTGAAATAGTTCACAGCAACACTCTCGTCTTCAATAGTTTCAACAAAGTCTACTAGATCATAAAGATACCCTCCAAGATACTCAACACTTTTAAACCATGAGTTCCACCTGGTGATCACAGGAATAGGGAAGAGTTTAGCTTTAGTGGGTTCGTCTTCATATTTCTGCTTCAGGAATTGAATGTATGCATGCTTTCCCTTTCGTGTATTAGGGAAGATGTGTTTTGCCTGTACAACACATTAGTTCAAAGCAATAAGTTCCATGGCCCACACACTGCCCACCAAATTCAGTTAAAGAGCCCAGCAGTGCATGTGTACCAACTCTTCTGAAACTAGAATCCTAATTGCGTTTATACACTTGCCCATGTAACGTGCTGAATCTGAAGTTATAGAAACTACATTCTGGTACCGAATTTCAAGTTTGTGAATTACACTCATAATTGCTTATGAACATTCTGTAGCATTTGCACTAATTTTCACCTCACACCCCCCCCCCCCCCCCCCCCCTTACAAATAACTTCTGAACTGTACTATCGCCACAACTAAGCACTTTTATAAGAACCATAAATACACATTGCCCTTTTTTATCAATCGCTTCATGACAAAGAACTGAAACTCTCTCATCTTTCACAGTTTCTTTTATCTTTCCTCCTCCTCTTTGACAATTTGAGGTACAGAACCTTCCCTCAGTCATCCAGCTGTGGGCAAGTCTCCAGCACCTTAAAAAAATCAATAGGCCTAATATTAGAGGGCTATTTAACATCATTTGAATGAATTAAATGATTTATAATTGTAAATGAGGGATCTGGCATGCATTATCTAGGCCTAAGTACGATTAAACAAGAAAACTATCATAACCATACAAAGTTATCAGAAAAACATAACCTTGCATCTCTTCCTCAGAAAAATTTATATTATTGCACAAACCTGGTATATATTTCTCCATCCACTCTCTCAGCTTCGGATGATTAACTTTTTCCAGTGGAATATTTGCCTTCATTAAAGCTCGAGTTGTAGATAAAATGAATGCGTCTTAATTGTATTTCGCTTGTTTTGCCGCTGAACTAGTGTCTGTTAGACTAGCTTGTGTTCTGATGCCTGTTGTCGTTAGTGCCTTTTCCTTGTTCTTCTTAGGTGAAACTCTGTTATTAGTATGTTTCAGGCATGTGTCCTTTCTCTGCCACTCAATTCACACAATGCTTTATCTTTCTAGTTTTGTTAAAGACGTAAAATCCTTCTGATGCAAATTATTATTCTCGATCAAAAACTGTCACAACCATTTTAATAAACTGAGCACAAAATAGGAAATTAAAAGCTCCGATCAGCAGGGATTTTCAAAAGGCAAGAGGAAATACACAGTGACGTTACACGTAATTGAATACCAAGGATCGATGAATACGATAAATTTCTCGCTTCACAGGAAGATATTTTAGCGATAATCGATAAAGTTGATTGTGGCATCGATTATCGGGTTTTATTGCCACAACTTGCCTCGAATCTCTGTCGTAAACTTCAAATGATGCAATTCCAAATAGTTTCGTGTTTTTGAGCCAAATTTGTAAAATTTTGCAAACATTTTGCGATTTCGGGCTTTGCGGAAAACAGGTGCCTCTAACTATGGGCAATGTAGAGGAATAAGATTTTTTTTCTTTTGCGTTGCACTAACACAGACAGGTCTTATGGCGACGATGGGACAGGAAAGGTCTAGGAATGGGAAGGAAGCAGCCGTGGCCTTAATTAAGGTACAGCCCCAGCATTTGTCTGGTGTGAAAATGGGAAACCACGGAAAACCATCTTCAGGGCTGCCGACAGTGGGGTTCGAACCCACTATCTCCCGGATGCGAGCTTACAGCTGCGCGCCCCTAACTGCGCGGCCAACTCGCCCGGTGGAATAAGCCTCTGCTAAGTCATGCAAGTACTTGAAGGTTGTATCTAACGTTGTATTTTCCATGGTGCTGTTAATTATTTGGGGGCATTTCTTAACATGCCTTTAAGAATTGGTTTCGAACTATGGAGGCTATTAACTAATCCCGTGTAAACTCTGGTTTCCCCTTGGTATTAAAGCTGTTTAAGTGTTCTCCACTTACTTTTGAGTGTGTTTTAATTTAAACTGAAATGTTTATTGTGCAATTATAAATAGGAAAGAAATTCCACCTTATCAATACTATCCTATTTATAATTGTGTAGTTTGTCAATACGGATATGAAGATTATAGATTACGATGTTTATTGTGGTCTGATAGCCTGGTTATGCTCTTGGTGTTCGGAGTAAGAAACTTTTCTCTCACTTGTTGTAAACTGAATGGTACCTGCTAATGAGAGCTGGCTCCCTCATTGTTTTAAAGTGGTTATAATATCTTCTCGTTCCTTTGTATTACTCAAGATATGCGTGATTTTAATTATGTTAAATAACTTCAAATCTTGTGAAAATGAAGGAAGGCAATTTGTTCTATTTGTAAAATAAAGTTGTGGGCATATTTTAATTTAAGGTGCCTTATTTTCCAGCCCCTAGGCCTACCGCTTCTTATAATACTGCTATTGGGCAATATTATCTGGAACAAAAATGAAAACGGGAAAAGCATCAGGGATGGATGAAATATGAGTGAAAGTGATAAAGGCAGCAGGACCTCTTGGTCTACATTGGTTATAACGGCTGCTAAGGTATATAGGAGGAAAGAGCAGCATGTTTCCCATGTTAGGGGCGGCTGCAAGGACTTCTGTTCCCCATGTAAAGGGCGGCCTGGGGGCTGGCAATAGCTCTAAAATGCCTTTGGGAGTGGCGACCCCATCGTTACAGCGAGTGCATATAATAAGAAAACGATATCGAAGGTCGCATTTTGTGGCAAACGCTTCAGCTTTCTTATTCAAACTGAGTCACCTAACCTAACTTTAATTTAATGGCGTATGGGCTCCGGAGAGGCCTGATCGGGTCTTTTTCTCGTAGACGGCCTATTAGGCGACCTGCATGTCTGTGAAGATGAGGGCCCTACCTATGATGATTTCTAATGCTGAATACGCCACACACACACACCCAGCCCCCGAGCCATTGGAATTAACCAATTAAGGTTAAAATCCCGGGACCCTCTGAACCGAAGGCCAGTATGCTGACCATTCAGCCAGCGAGTCGGACACCTAACCTACTTTAACCGTATATATAACATGAAAATATATATTCAAGCGCCAGCAGAAAAGAGATAATCTTCCTGCTATAAATTTAACCAGATGCGAGAAAATATAATCGAACCTCTGAAATCAATGATGTGCTCTGCCATACATTGAGGTGTGTCGCATTCTTATATAATTTCAGTATTAAAATTATGCGATCACTTGATGTAGCCTTTATTTCTAACAATTTAACACATGCTATTGACCATGTTATTTTAGCATTTATTGCAAAAACATGTTCTCCTCTTTCACTTCAATTTTGCTTTACAGAACAACAGTTGACGGACATTACTAATCGACTCCAACATCGCCTTCGAAAGTCGACGGGAGAGCTCACAAGTGCACATAGCGAGAAAACGATACCTTACCTAAGATGATCAATCGCATTTTGTGGCAAACGTTTCAGTTTTCTTATTCAAACAGCGTCACTTAACCTAACTTAACCGTAATATATCTATGATGAAAACATACTTAATGCGCCAGTAGAGAAATTATAATCTTCTCACTATAAATTTACATGATAATAGCTTTTCCAAAATAGACCCGAGAAAATATAAACTAACCTCTCAAAATCAATGATGCACACTGCCATATCCTGAGGTGTAACCCATTCTTGCTTAATTGCAGTATTGAGCATTAAAATTAGGCATTAATGTTAGGAAATATTACTTTTACCCACTTACTACAACTTACATAAGTTTGTAAGTCTGTATGTACATATGTTTAGTCATCAGCCCAAAGGCTGGTTGGATCCTACATTAAATATTTCGGTCAAATTTGAGCGTAGCCTTTTTCCATGATTTAATCAAACTTTCTAACCTAACCAAGAGCTTTGAAATTCATTAAAATTCAGCCTTTATTTTCAACGATTTAACAGCTGTTACCGGGCACATTATTTACGCATTTATTACGAATACATTCCCTTTCGTTTCAACTTTTCTTTACGGAACAGCAGTCGACGGGTATTACTAATAAACTCCAATGTCGCCTTTGAATGTCGATGAGAGAGCTCACTAGTGGACATAGCGAGGAAACGAAACCGAAGGTGATCGATCACATGCAACATAATCGTTGAGATGCATAAATATTGGTAATGGAAAAAATTGTGCACGCTTAATCGCTCGTAATAACGCATCAGTGATCAGACTCTCGCTGTAACCTAAGGATAATACACAGTTTAAGACGAATTTTGAAGGGACCAACAAAATCTACCATTATATGCTGTACTCACTATAGCAGACTTCTATTGTATTACCTTTTGTCAAACTAACTTTGAGTTGCATTTTTAACTGGCTATAATAAAGTATTAATGTTAGGAAATATTGTACTTTTACTCACTTACTACAACTTACATAAGTTTGTTATTACGCCTATATATACGTATGTTTAGTCATCAGGCCAAAGGCTGGTTGGATCCAGCATTAAACATTTTGGTCAAATTTGAGAGTAGCCTTTTTAACTTAACCAACAGCTTTGAAATGCAGGCATAAAACATTTCAGCTTCCAAAAACCTTCTGAAACTGATAATTACATAACTAAAAAGTATAAAAAACTGTGCTAATGGAGCCTCATTGTTTTTTCCCTGAAAATACAGGTGACATGCAATGTTTTGAAAAACTCTGTAAGATCATCATCATCTTCCTTCCAAGTATAGGCCATGTGACCCGTTACGGTCTTGCATTTTACATTTTGCAAGACTTGAAAGCTATCAAATGTCCTTCCGATGGGTTGCTAGCCTGAAGGAAACTTTGTAAGATAAAATGTATTTTCTACATTTTTTCTGTCACAAGTGCTTTATGTAGGGTCCATACATACTTCCATACATACCTTATTATGCTAAAAGACCTGTATTTAAGTTGATACTTATGCACATAGGAGACATGAAACTTTATTTTTCATTTTCTATAAAACTAAAAATGGTGGACTCTCATTGTTTTGCCCCTGTATCCTTCTTATAATGTTCATCTAAAAAAACCTCAAACTACGAGTATATACATCAAATAATACTTCTTCCCATACCATGAAATGAAATGAATCATTATCCTATTTCTCCATCAACATGTGTTCTTTCTAATATTAAAATGTAAATAAACAGTAGAAAACACACCTCATGCATGCCATGGGAAGCCAATTTCACTGTTACCTTGTTTAGAGTCTTGAAGAGAATGTCTACTGCTTTCTCCTCCCAATGTTTCATCCATAATACCGTCCTTACTACTACTTTCTGAGGGAGGTTCTGGTTCGGCACTTGGCTCACAATCAACAGGTTCCACCTTCGGAGATTTAAGGTCAATACATTCTACACCAGAAGTATCATCACTCAACACGACAGGTGTATCTGCACGCATTCGTTTGTAGGGTGGCAGAGGAGACTGAGCTCGTGGTGACAGCTGCTTTTCTAATCGAGGCATTGCAGATTGTGGTGGCTGTGAAGGAAATGTAAAATGAAAATGTTGCGGCAAAGAAAATTAACAATGATCTGAAAAGTGAGAAAACTTCAGACAGGATTTACATATAGTCCACCTAACAAAGAAGTGTAATCAGAAAATGGTACATGCACATTTTAAATATTATGTCTTTACTTTTTTCCAAAAATACTTTCATAACCAATCCAAGAAGCTGAACTACCATACTGGTCCGAATATAGGCCACTGTCTTTCACGTTAAAATGTACTACTAGAAATTATAGTCATCTTCTATGTGCAGCCTTTGCATCATTTCCCAACTGTACTGGCCTGGACAGTGAAAGATGAAACTTCATCAAGGTCACAAATACACAGAAATTTCTTCATAAGTACTGAAGATCTTTTTCCAATCTGTGGCTTGTGATTGATTGATTGATTGATTGATTGATACTGGGGTTGGTGTCACTGTGCTAATGAATTCAGATTTGGTCACTATTCCAATTCTGGCAGCATGTGAGCTCCAATTGTGTCTTTCATGGTATAACACATAGATGGCAGTATTTTAGTCACCTAGCATTTAAATAAAAAAGAGAGGAGAAGTTCCGTTATAAACTGAATTTAAGGCAAGCCTCGGATAGTGTTAACAAATGACGTAGCATTTGGGACTGCATTTACACCAATGGAAGAAAAAGAGAAAGAAAAAAACTCTATCGGCATATCTCACACAGAGGGCTTATAATTCCTTGAAGAAACACTTGCATACATAAAAGAGCAAAGCGAGGCAGCATTCTAAGGCCATATGGCTGCTATTTTTTATTTGAATGAAAGTCTAGGTCAAGCAGCACGATTGTGTTTCTCAGTGTGCGTTCTAAGTGTTGGCAAGTGTGTTGTGAAATAAACAAAGGAAGATTGAAAACCAATGAAATATTGGACATGCGGCTCAATGAAGACTCGGGAGAAAGGGACGACAACAGCGAGTTTGAAGAACTACCTACAGAACGTTACCTAGGATACAGATCTGCTGTAGGCCTACAGGGTGAATCACCTACAACTTGCACCCCTAATATTTTCTGAAATGGAGTTTAAATGTGTGGTGTGGAATAGTGAACCATTAGCTCATAGGCCCTTCTTTCATAGATGGAACACTAGACTCTCAAAAGTATCTGAACTTCCTAACAGAAAATCTTCCACAGATTAAAAAACATTCTACATTCTACTGCAGACTAAGAGGAACATGTGGTATCAGCACAATGTACTACAGCATGTCTTCACAGACTGTTTCCAAATCAGGGGACTGGACAAAGGGGACCTGTACCTTGGCCAGCCTATTCACCAGATTTAACACCTTTAGATTTCTTTTGCTGGGGAAAGCTAAATGACGCTGTTTACAAGGTCATACTGACTACACCAGATGATATGAGACAACATATTACTGCCGCCTGTGCTGAAATTTCTGATGAAATTCTAGAACATGTGCATCAATCTTCACATGACAGAATGGAAGCTTGTATTGAAGCTGGTAGTAGTCATTTTGAACACAACCCCTTTTGAAGGCCAGTTCTCTCTCTTCAGAATCCAAAGAATTTATTTATTCACTTTTTTTTCTCAAGTTAGTGCTGACACATGGAGCACAGACAACTGCTGGTATTTACAATTTTCAAACTATGATAGCGCATAAACTATTTTTACTATAATCCTGAAAAACAAAAACAAAAAAAATGACATTCTAATTTTCTCTAGTTTTATTTTGTTAAAGTCAATAGACATTTTTCCTTTTGTAAATAAATAAACAAATAAATAAATAAATAAATAAATAAATAAATAAATAAATAAATAAATAAATAAATAAACTAATTAATTAATTAATTAAATAAATAAATAAACACTGCCTGCAGTACCTGGTAGGTGGATTGAGTAGCTCAGTAGTTGCTGTTGCTGGTCCCAAGCCTGGAGAAAGGAGGAGGGTTGGTTTAAAGCCATAAAAATTAGCAGCCAGAAAACATCTTGAGGCATCCTCTAAGTCTCAATACCCTACTTGTAACATTGAGACTGATTACAATCAATCTCCCCAATACCTTAAACTCACCAGCATGATGTCATCTTTAAACGAAGCAACTACCCCAGGGCCTAGTATACACACTAGGTTATCTCGGTCATCGGATTCTGGAGGACTGAGATTGTCATGTAGGAATGTATTGGAGCTTTCCAAATCTCTTCGCCCAAAGACCAAACATTTTCTTGGTACTTTGAACATCAACACACTTCTCAAAATAGGCAAGCTATGCGAACTGATGTACTGGAGAAGCTTTAGCACTTAAGAAACTAGACACAGTGGTGAAAATCACTTTGAATCAGGGAATTATAGAATCTACAAAGGTAAACCGGCCATCCATCTTCCTAACACACACCATTATCGGTACTGGATTTCCAGTCAGAACAAATATCACAAATTCAGTAATGAACTTTACATCTCCTTCTGAAAGAATATCCATGCCCACAATCAAATCAGGAAATAAAATTTACAGTAAAATACCAGTATAATAAAATTTTGGGGACCTCAGAAATTAATTCGTTATAGTGGAATTTTGTTGTACTGAAATAAGTCAATTCTTAAGAACTTGCCTATTGCTAAACCTGTTGAAGAATCTACATTATTTTGACATGAATTTACACATAAAAAACCTTAATATTGTATTTATTAAATGAGAGGAAAATTAGGATACCTATATTTACATGAAGTATTTTTATAAAGTACAGGTAATTGCAAGAAGTTTTCAGCATCTCAGATTTTACCCTGTACTGGTACATTATCTCCTCAACTTTGTTTTTTGATAAGTCTGTGATTCTGAACACTCCCAGACACAAACGAATATTCAAGGTAGTCAGCAACCACTGCAGTTGAATTTAACACAAAATTTTTCAAAAGTACCTTTACATTAAAAAAATCTTTTACTGAATAACTTAAATTCAGCATTTAGCCGTGTCATGATAGAACGCGTCTTCCAGAATGTACAGGATAGCTTTCCGCACTTTCACTCACTTCGGTGTGTCTACAGTGTGCTTCACATTTGCTAGGTTCAAGTGAAATTGTAATTCTTTTGTATTCAGTGTTTTAAGGAACGCCACAATATCACATAGCAAGCAGTGTGCGGAGAAGCAGAATCCGCAAACACTAGCGATGCCGACAGTTGGCGAAAAATATGGCTCGTATAATCAATTCATACGTATCGAACGATATTGTCAATGCCGATGTAACTGCATTGTTCCTTTTAATGCCGAGCCCAAACGGACTTATGATTTTAAAGAAGAGAAGTGCTAGCCGGGAAATCATACAAGGGTTGAGGTCATTGTACTGTGTTACAATGTATGCGGAAGCAAGAGACTTTATCCCCTCGTCACAGGAAACTTCGATAAGCCACAATGTTTGAAGGGCGTCGGGCACTTTCCATGCAAGCACGGTGCATATAAAATGCATACAACACAGTAATCCAATTAATAAAGAACTTGTACACGAGAGCCAGCATAGATTTCTCCTCGCCTCTGAATCATGCTTTGTTTTTCTTTCGTTGAGTGAGGCTATGTTTGTCAGTGACTTATCTGAGTGCATTATCTGAATACTGTAAATGCACCCTGTGGGATAAATTTTCGAAATAGCTTTTTCCATGACATTTGAAAGGTTTAAACTGTGAATCAAGATTAACTGCATGCAGTAACGAGCCTTAGAATATTTTGTGATGCGGCAAGGTTTGGCATTTCTGAATTACGAGCTGACTGTTAATTCGAAGTCCAATTTTTGCGTCCCAACGACTTTAAATTAACGTGGCTTTACTGTAATGACGTTCAGTACCGGTACGCCAAAACTGAATAAGATAATCTTCACATGCTGTTGGGTAGGCAACCTGCCCGTCAGAATTGTAAGGCGTTTGCTTACTTTCCCCTGATCTGTAATCGGGTAATTTCACCTGTGTATTGTATAGTGTGTGTCGCCTGGAACACAATTAACTGTAGTTGTGCCAAATCCTGGCGATTAAAACAGGATAAAATCCAATTATATTTTGAAGAAAAAGGCTACATTTTAATTAGTTATACTGAAAGTTCGAAATTCATTACAAGGAAATATTTTAACCACACGTTAAATAAGGAAAAGGGAAGGGGCCCTAAAAATAATTTTGCGTCTTGCATTGCTCTGTGATGTCCATGATGCTTGCGAAGAAAGCTCAACCAGGCTCGGTACCAAATGTCACTATTTGGAACTATTTTCTAACTGCGAGCGTCCATCTTTTGTTCAACTGGCGTTTGTTACAATGACATTCTACTGTACATGCATTTACAAACAACTACAACCAAAAAGGCACACAAAATGCAGAGAAATTCTGGGAGCTATTAGAAAAGACTACAGCAGAGATTCCCAAATATCATGTTAAAATTTTGCTAGATTTCAAAGCACAAATTGGTAAAGAAAAGAAGTTCAGAACCATTGTAGGACTATACCCTACTTCTACAAGAATTTTTAGTTAAAGCTGATGTCAACCCATTTCCTGGCCCTTTTACACAAGAAAATAACCTGGAAATCACCAAATTTCACTTAGGAGAATTTCAAATAGACCCTGTAGCAATTTCTAAAGAAACCAGAAAGAAATTATGAATGTTAAAGTAAAAAATGGTGTAACCGGCTTCCGGTTCAATACGTAACCGGTAACTGGCTACATGACACATAATAAAGAAATAATAATGATAATAATAGTAATGTTTAAACCACATGTACTTTAGACAGCTGTAAGACAAAAAAAACACCAGCTGAAACTACGTCGAGAAATAAACAAATGAAAATCAGGTTGGACAACGTGACGACTATAACAACAGATGTGGAACGGATGTTGGAAACCTTACCAGGGCCATGGGGATGCGTGTGTTGCGGATTTTAAGAAAAATCAACGGTGATCCCTTGATCTATGATATTATTTTCCCAACATAAAAGTTACACCAAAATAAAATTTGAATAAATTTCATTAATACAAATCAAGTTACAATATCTACAAAACAACAAATCAGATGCAAGGTGCTAAGGGCTATTCCTTTAAATCAAAGTGGCTAAGTTAAATATATACACTAACATAACACAAACTTCCAAAATACAACCTGTAAGGGTAATAAGGAAACACACGATATAAAAAATACAACATTAAGTGACAGTTAACGGCGCTTTCAGTCAATCACGCCACATAATTGAAACAAGGGGGAAATCAGAAAAACTTGAACTTGATGCAGAGACTAGTTCAACTTACTCCCACACTGAAAACACTTCTGGTGCGGGGCAGAGGAAAAACTAGCGTGCAACAAGAGACGCCAACTTACTGGAGGCCACCCCAGAGGGAAATACAATTTATCTTTTAATTATATTACCAAATTTAAAGAGAGGGGAATACCTCTAAAATCAAACTGGCAGACCCAGCTGAAAAGCTAAGCCATATTTATAATTGAGTGGTGAGTTTGGGCATGTAGGGGTAAACTCCTATGTGAAAAGAAAATGAAAAAGCATTGAAGTTAAATTAAAGTGCAAATGAAACAAAGAATTGCAGAAGTACGTCTGACTCGCTGGACAGGTGAGAAACGAAAGACGATGAAAGTTTTCCTCGTTCTCTGAAGGAGGGCGCAGCTGGCCCCAGTGCGATCACCAGGTAACCAACCAGAGCACAGAAGCTTACCTCACACCACCCAGACTCACCAATCAAAACTGCTGGGGTTATTTTTTCTCAAACGCAAATATTTGTTGAGAATCTTCCTTTTACGAAACTTTTTTTTTTTTTTTTTTTTTTTACTATTTGCTTTACGTTGCACCGACACAGATAGGTCTTACGGTGATGATGGGATAGGAAAGACCTAGGAATTGAAAGGAAGAGGCCGTGGCCTTAATTAAGGTACAGCCCCAGCATTTGCCCGGTGTGAAAATGGGAAACCACAGAAGACCATCTTCAGGGCTGCCGACAGTGGGGCTCGAACCCACTATCTCCCGATTACTGGATACTGGCCGCACTTAACCGACTGCAACTATTGAACTCGGTTTATGAAACTCTTAAAGACGTAGGACGTCTTTCTAGAATCGACGTTTACATTTCACAATATTAAAGACGTAGAGCGTTTTTTCTAGAATAGACATTTCACAATATTACCAAAGATCACTCCAGCCCTTTACAATTTTCAATGTTACAAAATATCACCCAAATAATAATAATAATAATAATAATAATAATAATAATAATAATAATAATAATAATAATAATAATAATAATAATAATTGTCCAAATGACTGTCTTCTGTAAGTCCACATGTTTTTCATTTTCTTTCTCTATGCAACCTGTGTCAAATGGTGTCATTGATTCCAATTACCACCCAGCTTTAATCAAAGTAAAGTTTCAACCTGATGGGCCCAAATTCAAAAAAAAAAAGTCACAAACACAAGAACTGATCCAGAATTTCTTTAAAAATAATTCAAACATTTTCCTTGCAAATATCTCTGACCAATATCTTTCCAATTGGATAGAATGAAAAGATACGCTCATAGGTGCTTTCCAGATTATTGGTGTTCTTCCGCAAAAATGCAAACACAGATGATGGAACGAGATCTGCAACAAAGCCATAAACCTTCGAATTCAAGCCTGGCAAAAATGGAGTTGCCATAAAATAGGACAATATTGGCATGATTTCCTCAAAGTCCAGAAAGAAGACTCTGATTGACAGCTTTGTTTTGGTGTTCATATAATGATATTTCTCCAGTAATTTCCATCTTATTCTGCTTTTGGTATGACAAGTAATAATGCCAGGAATAAGAAGGCATCTTCATCCCAATCCACAGAAAACAGCGACATCTATATTCCACCTGAACAACGCAGAAGCGAACTACAATCCAAGGGTATCCTTCAATGGTCAGGAACTACAATATTGTGCCAATCCCAGTTACTTAGGAGTAACATTGGATAGGTCTCTTAATACAAAAATCATCTGCAGAAAACCGCCAACCAACTAAAAAGTCGTTATAACATTCTCCAACGACTGGCTGGAACTTCTTGGGGAGCGGATGGAAACACATTACGGACAACACGTGAATGTCTGGTCTATTATGCAGCAGAATACTGCTCTGGTGTCTGGCTTAACAGTGCTCACACACAGCTAGTAGATTTACAACTTGGCCAAACCATGTGGATCATAACTGGTACACTTCGTGCTACACCGAACCAATGGTTACCGATACTCAGCAATATCAGGAGACAGAAGGCCCTTTTTCAGGTATGGATCAGAATGCTGAAGAATGAACATCTACCTGTTCATGAGGATATCAGACAGAAATGCACATGCCTTAAGTCTCGCCACCCTGCTTGGAAGACTGCCGTGAAGATAACATCCAGCGACTTCAACTCCACCTCTAAATGGTCAACAGAGTGGTCTTTATCCCTACCTCGTGCAATAGAGGATATTAATAATCCATCCACAAAACTGGCAGGCTTCGATCTGTCACGCTGCATCTGAAGTAGACTCAATCTCAGATGTGGAGTAGGTAGAACAGTATCTACCTTACACACCTGGGGCTGGTCAGTTTCTCCATACAGTGACTGTGGGGAGGTTCGCCAAACAATGAAACATGTAGTGCAGGAATGTCCACTCCGTGCTTTCACTGGCACCATGGAAGGCCTCAACTCAGCAACACCCGAAGCAGTGAAGTGGGTGGCGGGTTTGGACATTCACATTCAGTGAGATGCACATCACTCGCACTCAATGTGTATATATGAACTGTCAGAGTTGATAGGTAGATAGTGATGTAAATATATTGGGCCGATTGCAGAAACGATGATTAGTTTTATGCCTTAGACAACGTCTACATCAGGGCCTCTCAAACGCCCAAAATCTCACGCGTGCAGAGCGAGGCGCAAGAGCTCCGTGCACTGTGCATCGGTGCCGCTCGGTATGGCTCGGATCAACGCTTCGTCTCTGGGCTACTCGGCTATGCTCGGCTCTACTCGGCTCAACTCAGCCAGGATTTGGAGCGCTACGGCGCAAGTGGGGGAGAGGGAGACAGGCGGAGCGAGCGAGACAGGCGTGAGGAAAGAGAGAGACAGCGCTATTGCTCCAAATCGAGGAGTGGGGGTCTGCACTCTGGTCAACCAAGCCAAGTCGTCTTTTGCACCGTGCACAGTGCATGCACCACGCGCATGCACCCTGGTCTACATAAACAACGTCTAAATCGAGCATGATCTTCCATTGCATAAACAATGTTCAGCCGATGTTTAACTAGACATCGTTTAATGTTTCCATATTGGTTTGAAAATGGAAATAGAAGTATCTTTCATGCAACTCTTTGCTTGTCGCAACCAATGAAATTCGTCGGTGCGCACGCCGAACTCCAGTCAGCTGTTTATCTTCCAACACATTACTCAAATATGGCAAAGCATGAGCATGACTTACAAGTATCGCTTTTGGTGGAAATTAAATAATATTATCGACAATAAAGCGACACGCCACTGTACAGGAAGTGTAGCTTTGATTATAGCGTTGTTACAGTGAGTGTAATCTACTCATAATACAGTAGCTTCGATGAAGGGAAGATGAAGAAATAGTAATGTGCAACCGAGTGTGTTGTACAGACCATATAGATGTAGCTTGCATTCTGGAGATCGTAGGTTCGAAACGCATCATCAGCAGCCCTGAAGATTGTGTTCTGTAGTTTCCCTATTTTTACACCAGGCCAATACTAGGGCTGTTATTATGGCCACAGCTCTTCTTCCCTAGTCCTCCTCTTTATACAATAATCACCACCATCACCACCAATTGCATTTTCCTATCTGATAGTTGCCGAAAACTTATACGATTATAAATATCAAAACCACATAAAACCTACTTTTTAGTTTTCACTATTATGTGTGTTTACTTGGCAGTAAATATAAGTGAATCCCTTCCGGTTGATGTATGTGACAACCCTCTGACAATCGGGGCACGTAATTCTGATACGTATATAGTCTAAGTGACCTACAATTCCATGGAAATTACCCCAGGTGTACAATAAAATATATCGGTTGTCGAGAATTGTATTCAAGTTGTCACTTACCGGACTGTCCCTTTGTCAGTCTGAAGAAACAAGTCTCTTGAAAAGCGAAACCTTATTAAAAATCTATATCCCCGTATATGTCAAATGAATTGCTGCGATTTAGCAGCAGGCGACCCACAGAGAGGCCGTCGGACTAACCTTCCTTCCTGGAATCGTCTCAACATGATAATACAAATTCCATGTTTCATGGTACATAACCTCTGTGATTCACTCCTCTCATTTGAGGTTGAACAGTGCTCTAGGCAGTATTTAAACATGACCGGTTGAACATCGGTTTTAGACAGTGTCTAAGTGATAAATAACGTCTCTGCAATGCGGCAGCCATACTTAAGCATTGTTTAACCGCAGATGTCATCTAAACACCGTTTCTGCAATCAGCCCATTGTGTTTTCTTCTTGTTTTTTTAAACTTTGAGATATGATAATTTGTATTTACTCTGTACTTATCTTTCACTGGATGTGTAAATAGTTTATAGGTTGTCATTATGCATCATACGCTAAATAAATAAATGCCAGGAATTGTACTGTCCTATCTCAACAATAAGGAAGAAGTTTTCCGTTTGAATATGCAGCTCCAGAATGAAATAGAACGAGGAACTGTTGCGTGTTCAGTAATGCAAAGAAACAGAAAAATTCAAAAAGCAAGGACAGACCTCTCAAGCGCTTTTGAGAGCCAAGAAAACTTGCCAATCTCCAAAAACGTACATTCACAAACTAACACAAAGATTCAAAGCAATGGCAGGAATTAATCCTAACGAAGGGCATCTTGAGCACTTCATGTGGTATGCTGGTGTGTTTCCCATGATTTAGTTGTTTTAACATGGAAATAAAGACCTTGTCAATATCTACGTGTGACGAATTGCTCATACCGTACTGTTACACTTTTCTGTACATATCTACTGTATTAATGAATTGATCATGTTCAATAATTATACTTTAGAATTAGTGATAGTGAATTATGAAGTATCACAGCTGAGTTTTGTGTATGAAAAATAAATGTAGTGTTTTGTGATGTGCTGTGTGGTAAGCCTTGACCATTTTTGCACTAAAACAGGCAGCTCGGCATTTACTTCTTCAAGAAAAAAGGGAAGCCTGCAATCTGTTCCAATGAAATTAGGTATAAATGGTTTATATTTTCAGAATGTTTATGGATGTTAACAACCTAAAAATTTCAAAAAAATTAATTACTCACAAGCAAAAAATTTAATTCACTTGACAATTTTTAAATTGTTACATAGTGATTATAATGAATCAGTTGTAAAGAAAAGCAGGGAGTGATTTCAGTCAACAATGTACAGGACTATAAATCACGCAGGTGGAAATGTAATTATCGAAGCACAACAATCCATAACCTAAATACAGTAGGGTACTGTAAAATTTACTTAAAGAACCTTAATATAAAAAAAGATCATCTGGATAATACGGACAGCTGGATAATCGATACCCAACTGTATTCAGTTTCTCTTGGATGTATTCCAATATTAACTTTTAAAAATCTATTTTTGGTATTATGTTTATGACTGAGAGATATCCTGACTTTACAATGAAATTAATTATGACAAACATTATGTAGGGCATATGTATATTTTTAATGAATGCTAAATTCTGTGTTTTTTTTCTAAACATACTTCTCACACAGTTCTACCCACTAGATTAGACTCGAGAACATTACCCAGGAAGATTAGAAAAGATAATAATAATAAATAATGTTATTTGTTTTACGTCCCACTAACTACTTTTTAAGGTCTTCGGAGACGCCGAGGTGCCGGAATTTAGTCCCGCAGGAGTTCTTTTATGTGCCAGTAAATCTACCGACACGAGGCTGCCGTATTTGAGCACCTTCAAATACCACCGGACTGAGCCAGGATCGAACCTGCCAAGTTGGGGTTAGAAGGCCAGCGCCTTAACCGTCTGAGCCACTCAGCCCGGCATTAGAAAAGAAATTAACCCACCTTATCTATACGGCGACGAGGCGGACGAATTCGAGGAACAATGCGGTCTAACGACTGGTTCTGAACAGGGGTTTCACGTTCACTTGATGGCTCCTGCAACGAAAACAAGTCCTTAGATCCATTACAAGACAAAAATATCTCCTTCAAAACAATATCCTTAGTTGGGTACAAACCGTAGGTGAATCTTGTCCAGTAAGCCCCTTGATCTGCAACAGTTCAGCTGTTTTTAGAAACGCACCAAGGTCTTCTTGGCGTACATTCACTTCTCCTTGATACATAAATTGCAAAATATCCACCAGGTCTTTATGCTGAACATCCTTCAAAATAACTATCGGGTGCTTGCATGGGTTAACCTGTGAAACAAAAAAAAAAAAAATCACATCACCATCTTTTTTACAGTTCCAGTTTCTGAGTTACAGTTAAAAAATATAATAATAATAATAATAACAACAACAACAACAACGTTAAACTGCGTCCACAAACCTAGTGACCACGGGTAAAAGGGGTCCTTCTCTACCAAGTGCCAACGGCCTCTTCGGAGGGCGGATGAGCGGGTACAGGTTCAGGGCACTCACTTGCCCTGAGCAAAACTACACGAACAGTAGGAAAAGCCACACCAATGTTAGGCATGGCCTTTTTTCGTACACAAAAAGATCGTGAACTCTGTGGAAGGGATCACGCCCATAAACAACAGACTAACGACCTTGCGACTTCGCTGTGCAAATCACCACTACACCTTTGTAAATGCCCACCAACCCACCAATGACTGCAAACATCAGAAACAAACAGAAAACTTCTGGAACAAACCTGAAACCACACTCATCCAAATGCCTGAAAAAGACACAATCATTCTCCTCGGCGATTTCAAAGGTAAAATTGGTAAAGAAAAGTGCTACAGAAAAACCGCACGAAGATTCTCAGCACACGAAAAGACCAACAAAAATGGCAAACACCTCATCGAGCTCTGTCAACAACACGACCTGAAAATCATGTCAACATCCCTACGGAAAAACCCCAATAAGCTCTTCACATGGGAATCACCCAACACCTGCTGCGGCAAACACCAGATCGATCATGTTGCCATCTCCTTCCCAGAATAAAAAGAAGTACACAACGTCCAAGTCCGCAGAGGAGCCAACATTGACTCGGACCATCATCTAACGAGAATCAAAGTGAAATTTACACCAAAACGTTTCTACCAGAAATCCAAAATACATACACACATTATCATTATAGACTGATATGCCTTTCAGCGTTCAGTCTGCAAGCCTCTGTGAATTTATTAAACGCCGCCACAATCCTCAATTTGCAACTAGTGTTGTGGCATCATTTAGTTCTATACCTCTTATATTTAAATCGTTAGAAACCGAGTCTAACCATCGTCGTCTTGGTCTACCTCTACTTCTCTTACCCTCCATAGCAGAGTCCATTATTCTCCTAGGTAACCTATCCTCCTCCATTCGCCTCACATGACCCCAACACCGAAGCCGGTTTATGCGTACAGCTTCATCCATCGAGTTCATTCCTAAATTAGCCTTTATTTCCTCATTCCGAGTACCCTCCTGCCATTGTTCCCACCCGTTTGTACCAGCAATCATTCTTGCTACTTTCATGTCTGTTACTTCTAACTTATGAATAAGATATCCTGAGTCCACCCAGCTTTCGCTCCCATAAAGCAAAGTTGGTCTGAAAACAGACCGATGTAAAGATAGTTTCGTCTGGGAGCTGACTTCCTTCTTACAGAATACTGTTGATCGCAACTGTGAGCTCACTGCATTAGCTTTACGACACTTTGATTCAATCTCACTTACTATATAAGCTACGAACAGCAAAGGTGAAAGATTACAGCCTTGTCTAACCCCTGTAAGTACCCAGAACCAAGAACTCATTCTACCATCAATTCTCACTGAAGCCCAATTGTCAACATAAATGCCTTTGATTGATTTTAATAATCTACCTTTAATTCCATAGTCCCCCAGTATTGCGAACATCTTTTCCCTCGGTACCCTGTCATATGCTTTCTCTAGATAAACTAAACAAACACAACTGTCTATTTCTCTCGTAGCATTTTCAATTACCTGGTGCATACTGAAAATCTGATCCTGACAGCCTCTCTGTGGTCTGAAACCACACTGGTTTTCATCCAACTTCCTCTCAACGACTGATCGCACCCTCCCTTCCAAGATGCCAGTGAATACTTTGCCTGGTATACTAATCAATGAGATACCTCGATAGTTGTTGCAATCCTTCCTGTTCCCTTGCTTATAGATAGGTGCAATTACTGCTTTTGCCCAATCTGAAGGTACCTTACCAACACTCCATGCTAATTTTACTACTCTATGAAGCCATGTCATCCCTGCCTTTCCACTATACTTCACCATTTCAGGTCTAATTTCATCTATTCCTGCTGCCTTATGACAATGGAGTTTATTTACTATCCTTTCCACTTCCTCAAGCATAATTTCATCAACATCATTTTCCTCCTCCCCATGAGCTTGGCTGTTCACAACACCACCAGGATGATTTCCTTTTACATTGAGAAGATGTTCAAAATATTCCCTCCACCTCTCCAGTGATTCCCTGGGATCTATTATGAGTTCACCTGAATTACTGAAAACACTGTTCATTTCCTTTTTCCCTCCCTTTCTAAGATTCTTTATTACTGTCCAGAAAGGTTTCCCTGCTGCTTGACCTAGCCTTTCCAGGTTGTTACCAAAATCTTCCCACGACTTCTTTTTGGATTCAACAACTATTTGTTTTGCTCTGTTTCTTTCATCTACATACAAATCCCTGTCTGCCTCGGCCCTTGTTTGGAGCCATTTCTGATAAGCCTTCTTTTTACGTTTACAAGCTGTTCTCACTTCATCATTCCACCAAGATGTTCGCCTTTTAGCATCTTTACACACAGTTGTTCCTAGGCATTCCCTTGCTGTTTCTACTACAGCATCCCTGTATGGCACCCATTCACTTTCTATATCCTGAACCTGCCTACTGTCTACTGTTCGAAACTTCTCACTAATCATATCCATGTACTTCTGTCTAATTTCCTCGTCCTGAAGATTTACTACCCTTATTCGTTTGCAGACAGATTTTACTCTCTCTATCCTAGGCCGAGAGATACTTAGTTCACTACAGATCAGATAGTGGTCAGTATCATCGAAAAGTCCCCGGAAAACTCTTACACTCGTAACAGATTTCCTGAATTCGAAGTCTGTTAAGATATAGTCTATGGATCTGGTACCCCTCGCCTCCCACGTGTAGCGGTGAATAGCCTTATGCTTGAAGAATGTATTCGTAACAGCTAAACCCATACTAGCACAGAAGTCCAGCAAACGCTTCCCATTCCCATTAGCTTCCATATCTTCCCCACATTTACCAATCACCCTTTCGTATCCTTCAGTTCTATTCCCAACTCTCGCACTGAAATCGCCCATTAGCACTATTCTATCCTTGCTGTTGACCCAGACCACGATGTCACTCAATGCTTCATAAAACTTGTCAACTTCATCGTCATCTGCACCCTCACATGGTGAATACACGGACACAATTCTAGTCCTAATTCCTCCAACTGACAAATCTATCCACATCATTCGCTCATTTACATGCCTAACAGAAACTATGTTGCGGGCAATGGTATTCCTGATAAAGAGTCCTACCCTGGACTCTGCCCTTCACTTTCAAACACTCGTCAAGTACACTTTATAATCTCCTGTCTCTTCCTCGTTATCTCCCCTTACCCGAATATCACTTACTCCTAGCACATCCAGATGCATCCTCTTTGCTGATTCAGCCAGTTCTACTTTCTTTCTTCCATAAGCCCCATTAATATTCATAGCTCCCCATCGAATTCCATTTCGTTCGCCGAGTTGTTTCCAAGAAGTCCCTCGCCTGTCAAAGGGGAGTGGGACTCCGTTACTCCCGTAGACCCGAGGCTTGCTTAAAATGTTCTGAGCTCGGTAAATTCATGAAGCAGGATGCTGCCCTACTTGCACATAGTCCAAGTGAAGATCTCTCCTCTAATGGGTTATGGACCACCGGTGGATTGTATAGTCCTAGCCGCCTGAGCACAAGGAGGACCAGGACTCAGAATATGTCCGAGATGCCCACTCCCATTCCATAGCAACTGGTATCCCGACTCTCAGGACCACTTACTAGGCCACTCAGCCGTTGCCCATGGTTCACGAACTAGGACGTGACTACAGTTACCCACAAACATGAACCCTTCATATTGGTTTGAGGTGACTACGTTTTGTAACTGGTTTATTTCCGTTCTGTAATGTCATAAATTATTCTTATACGAGTCACCTCCATAGTTTGGGAATGGCCCCTGTTTCATCAGCCTAGTACCTTTTAGGTTTTAAGTATGCATATTTAGGAGTGCACGTACACGCCTCCATTCAACTTGGTGTTGCGGGCCATTTACTTAACCTGTTTTATTTTCTGCTAAGGCCCAGTAGGTTGGGTACAAGATACCCCCGTTTCATTTATATAATTTGTGCCTTGATGGCAAGTAACTGTAAAGTCTGACATTGCCTTGAATAGACTTGAAAAACTAAGAGCGTGTCAGCTCTTTTCTAGTGTTGTAAGAATGCCTCTGGGAGGCTTGACATTGTAATGTGGGAGCAAGTGCTCCATGTTATTAGGGTCTTTCTGCCCTTGAACGGATTGGGGCGTTGAGCTAGGAGCACGAAATTGTAAAACTAGGGGCTTGTAGCCCAAGAGAGTTAAAATTCTTGGATCCTTCTAAGTTTTGTTCTTAGATTGCTATGTCCTTGTAATTTCCCTAGGCGAGAGCTGTTAAATTTTGTTGTTATTGATTGTTAAAACTCAAAGAATATAACCTTGTTAAAGTTTTAAATTAACCTTGATTTGGTAGTAAGACCCATGCACCCCGACAACTTTCACCTCTGCTGATCCACCAACCACGGTAACAATAATAATAATTCTTTTTCAACTGACATGTCCATCATGTTAGCAAGTTGAAGATAGTGGGGAGATCGATCGAAGTCAGTTTCAGGGTACTGAGGGTATTGAGCCTTAGAAGTTGCTTCAAAATGTTCCCTGGTTGTTATTTTACAGCTTTAAGCGGAAATGAATCGGAGCTTTCCAAATCTCTTCCACCGAAGTGAAAGCACTTTATATATACTTTAAACAACACCACATGACTTAAAACTGGTAAATTAAAACAACTAACAGACATATTGGACAAATTTGACATTAAAATTCTTGCAATACAAGAAACTCTATATGCAGACGAAAATCACATGGAATAGGGGAAGTACAGAATTTATCAAGGGAAGCCGGCAATATCCTTCCCCAAAACTCCATTGCAGTTCAGAACAGCCTTAGCAGTCAAGAAAAGCCTTACCAATTGCATATTCAATTTCACGTCTCCTTCTGAAAGAATCTCACTCCTTTTGATCAAATTGGAAAACAAAGCGCACATTAATCAATGCCCTTGCTCCCACAAATAATCACGATTGGAAAGATCCACATAAAGTGGGAACTGATGGAGGAAGTTTCAAATAAGATACCAAAACACCATGTCAAAATACTGTTAGAAGACTTCAATGCAAAAATTGGTAAAGAAATTTTGGAGCATAGTAGGATTATATCCAGCATATAATAGGACAAACAAGAATGGAGAAAGATTCATAGACTTCTGCAAAATCTTCAATTTAAAACTAATTTCAACACACTTCTCGGCCCTACCCAGAAAGAAAACTACCTCGAGATCCCCCAATCAATATCAAGGCGAATTTCAAATTGATCATGTAGCCATCACCAAGCAAAACCCAAAAGAAGCCATGAATGTTAAAGTCAATAAAGGAATTATAGATTCAGATAATTACTTGTCCTTAGTAAAAGTTAAGTTTCGGCCCAACAGGTCCATTGAAAACGCCAAAAATGACCCAGAATTTTTAAAATTAAACCCTGATACTTTCCTTACAAATTTAGGTACCATCAAATATCCTGTCCGACTGGAATAATCTAAATAATACAGTATGCAAGGCATCCCAGAAAATTGGTACACCGCCTTGAAAACTGAAACACAGATGGAGAAATGACACGAGACAAAGCAATAGAAATAAGAATTAGAACATGGCAAATATGCAACTATATAATAAATGTAAGAAATTTATTTCACTTCCACCTATTCAATACAATTCAAAATGTTGACATTTGAGTTAAAACATTATTAAAACGCCCCTTTCATATGGGGCATCATCAGCCGTATCAATACCTCAAATCCTACCAGGTACCTGGTTGAAAATTGTTCTATAATCTGCAGTGAAAATTACAGTAAAAAACTTACAAACCATGTTGCTACCTATGTATAAAATTGATCAAAGATCTACTACATCAATAATACACTGAACAAACATCACTTAAAAACGCCGTCATATAAGTAAAATTAATAATATTGATGGCCTGGAGCCATCGACGATGCTAACTATTAATGAAAGTATAAAAAATATTATTATAAGATAGTGGAAATGAGTATAGAACAATGCAAATATTTATGTACGAGATGATGAGGTAAAGCATTCCAATACTGTGCCAATTTCCGTAATGTTTGACTTTGGCACGTCGTACGTGATGTAGTCTATTCAAAAATAGCGAACAAGGTTTTTTTTTTTTTTTCAGTTTGTGACTAACCCGAAAAGACGTTACTTTCACGTCGCAGTTCTACCTGAGCACTTACGTTGAGCAAATCTATTGTAGACCACCCAAAAGAGTTTGCCAAAATGTCATTAGCTCATTAGACTATCCACCTCCATTGAGCACTCTCTGTATTAATGATGTGCCTAGCGCAGAAAGATGATGGTTTCATGTCGTAATTCAAATCGAACCTATCTTGAATAATTGAATTAATAACTGGATGAGGACTACTGAAGTGTCATTAATATCTTCTTCTGTTGACTAATATTTTAATGTTGATAGTGTGTTTCTGTTGATGGAGTATTTGGATGTTGGTTTAATTACTTGAAAGGGGCTGTCGAACTATGGTATGATTTAAGATCGTATATAAGCTCTGAAAGGAAGGAGAAATCCATAATTAATTGAGTTGATTGAAGGAAGAGAGAGAAGGTTTATAATTAAATTTTGAGTCTGTGGTGTTAACACTTAACTTTAGTGTTGTTGGGCTGTTAACTTGTAGCTTAGGGCCTAAGTGGTTTTTGGAATACTGGCAGTCACTAACATTCTGTCCCTCGTATTGTACGTGTGACGTCTTGGTGGAGGGGAGTGGACCTGGGAAGGCGAGGCTGCGGGCTTGTGGCTGGCGCATGGGAGGGAGTTGTGTGTATTGGGAGAGGACGAGGGGTGTGATATGTTTATCGGCTTAGTGGGTGTGCCTATTGATATTGTCTTAAAAACTTCTAAGAATTTTTTGTACCTTATTAAACAAAGGGCTTTTGTTGTCTATTGGATCCTTTAGGTTTTTTTTACGTTGTATTTTTGGTCCAAGAAAATGTACAAATTCTCGAACTCGGTCCTGAGTCTGCCTTTTTTAATTCTTTTTAAAATTTGAATATCTTGTTCAATTGTAGTGAAGCTACTGTATGTCCTGCATCCTTGCTGCATTGCTGAGTGTTTGTTATGCTTCTGGGCATTGAAATGTTCAGCATATCTGGTTGTAAAACTTCTTCCGGTTTGACCAATATACGAACTATTGCCCTTGGCACATTTAAGTCTGTAAATGCCGGAACCTGAATATTTATTGCTGTCAGAATTTATTGTATTGTGGTTGAAAAACAACTTTTGATTTGAGTTTTGGGCCTTAAAGGCTATTTTAATTTCATGTTTCTTTGAAAGATTGGCAAATTGATGTATGATTGGAATGGTATAGGTAAAGTTGCATACTTTGATTTGTTTGTATCTATTGGAGAGAGGTTTGTAGCTAGTTTTAATTTCATTTTGCTAATTATTTTATGTAAGACTGAGGGATTGTATCCATTGAAGCTGGCTATTTCTTTTATGGTATTTATTTCCTTCTTTAGATTGGTGGTTGAAAGAGGAATTTTTAGCACTCTGTACACTAAACTGTAAAATGAAGCTTGTTTATGTGACTGTGGGTGTAGAGAACTTTGTTTTATGGTTGCGGGATTAAAGTAAGATTTTCTATAGATTTGAAATTTGAATTTATTTGAAGTTCTTGTGATTGTAATATCGAGAAAATTAATTGAATTATGGTCCTCGTTCTCTGATATGAAAGCCAGGGACAGGGTTTACTACTGCTGAAGTAAAGATAGGTAAGGTGACATCATGAACGGGGTTGGGGCAGAACACAGTAACATGCAGTAGAAGTCCATTACAGCGAGAATTCATAACAGCGAAAAATTTACTCGTTATAAAGGATTGTCATTATATCTGATTTTTTGTAAAAGTTGGGGGGAAACCAATACACATTAAAATTGGTATGAAACGACAATCAGTTTGTTCAAGACTTGCATTTTCGCGGATGATATCCACAGTACCTGTATGTGTGACATTACTAAAGAACTTAAAATCTTTAGGAAATATTTGGAAATCCGTGTCACAAATTTCCTAAGTTACGAAGAAACGGAGCTAATATGTATCACAACACTGCTTGTTGGCATAACTATTTACTAAAGCTTTATCCAGTTGGTGGCACTCCTTGCGGCTGCCAGCCTGAACTGCAACAATGAAGCAAATAATTGAGGCAGACAAGAGACAAACGACTTTGGTAGTCTGGACTAACATGGAGATGGAATCTGATGGAAGGTAGTGTTCTTTGCAAAAAAAGAATGTCTGGAAGAGTAAAATATGATCCTGGATAAAAATCACTATTGGTTTCAGGGTTGAAAATCCCTTTTCATCAGCGCTAGCCGCCGAAATGGTATTTTTGAGGTTTATTCAAGTTCGGGTAAATTATTTTTCTTATGCCCATGTAGTAGATTGATTTCATTATGTATTTCAGTTTAACTAAGTAAGTGTTGATTTTGGAACCTTAAAATTAATTATATAAAGTTATTAACATACTGTAAATCAAAATTGTATGTATGACTAATTCCTGTCTCGATTTTATCAGCAGGTAAACTATACTTGTAATTCATAAATGGGGGTTAAGCTGATTCTTGCCCATGGTGGCCCTGCTAAGGTAGTTGGAATTAAATTTCCATTACTGAACTGAACATCAGCACTTGGTGGTCAGACTGTCTCTCAAGATCTCCTGACCAATGGTACACAAACAAATAACTCACAGAAGCCCTTTTCAGAGCCAATCAACCAAACCCTTGGGTCCTGTATTAAGAGTCCTTCAAATTAACATAGAAGGCAAGAGTAAATCTAAGGCCGACTATTTGTCCAAACTGTCATTAGAAAATAACATTGATTTGATCTGTGTTCAAGAAACTCACATCTCTGATGAGTCACAAATGCACTCAAGACAAAAGATCCATGGTTACAGATTATTGGGAGTTACTTATCATCAATCGTACGGTTCTGCGACCTATGTTTGCAACTCCATCACGGATGCTCATCTAGTCTCTTCACACCATGAGAACAATATTTTTAACATCGTGACTCAGGTTAACAGCTTGACAGTTGTGAACACATAAACCTCCAGGCATCCCATGGCCTGATGATGTTCTTCCAAACTTTGTACATCCTGCTGTCTATGTGGGTGACTTTAACACCCACCACACCCAATGGGCATACAGATCAAATGACTTTTGTAGAGAGAAACTTACTGAATGGTCAGACTTGATCAATATTCAGCTCATCTTCAACCCAAAGGAAAAAGACTTCTTTAAATCAGCAAGGTGGAACACAGAAACCAATTCTGACTTATGTTTTGTGTCCACAGATCATCAGGGCTACAGTTTACCTGCTATTCGTAGAGTGCTCACAAACTTCCCACACAGTCAGCACCGTCCTGTTCTTTTAGAAATAGGCACTCAGATCCCTATTATTAGATCTTCTCCTCTTTTGTCAAAGCTAACTGGAGCAGTTTCTCTGCTGATCTTGATAGCAGCATAAGATGGATTCCTCCTGTTGTCAACAATTACTGTAGATCTGTTAAAGCAATACTTGCCACTGCAAAAAGACACGTTCCTAGGAGTCAGAAAGGAGTATATACCCGGATTGAATGAAACATGTGAAAAACTCTACAGTGATTTTCAAAAGAATGGTGAAACGGACGTTGCTGATGAACTCATGAACAACTTAGATGAAGCCAGACGGAACAAGTGGATAGAAACTATGGAGACTATGGATTTCAAACATTCTAGCAGGAAGGCTTGGAGCCTCTTAAAGAAGTTGGGGAGATCACCTCACATTCCACAGCCCAAATCTGCTGTATTACCTCATCAAGTTGTCAAACAAATTGCTGGATTGTCTAAAGTGAAACCCGGGAAAGAACTCAATCGGTTAATAAGAAAAGAACTAACCTTCATGAAAAGACAAAATATTAGTTCATCAAATACGTCTGCCCCTTTCACCGGAGAAGAGCTCCTGTCTGCTCTGAAGATAACAAAGAACTGCAAATCACCCAGTTGTGATGGTATTCACCCTGAATTCCTCAAGCATTGAGGGAAGAATACAAGGAAATGGTTGTCACGGTTTCTCTCAAATATTCTTTTATTATTATTATATTGCTATTTGTTTTACGTCGCACCGACACAGATAGGTCTTATGGCAACGATAGGATAGGAAAGGCCTAGGAATGGGAAGGAAGCGGCCGTGGCCTTAATTAAGGTACAGCCCCAGCATTTGCCTGGTGTGAAAATAGGAAACCACGGAAAACCATCTTCAGGGCTGCTGATAGTGGGGTTCGAACCCACTATCTCCCGAATACTGGATACTGGCCGCACTTAAGCGACTGCAGCTATCGAGCTTGGTCAAATATTTTGATTACAGGCAAACTTCCTCCAGAGTTACAACGAACCAAGATTCTGGCTATTCTGAAAACCAGGTAAACCTTCTGATTGTCCTGGAAGTTACCGTCCAATTGCTCTAATGAGAGTTTGTTACAAACTTCTGGAACGGCTCATCTACAATAGAATAAGCCCGCTAATTTTACGATCACTTCCAGCAGAACAAGCCGGTTTTAGACCAAACAGTAGCTGTGAAGACCAAGTTCTTGCATTAACAACCCACATTGAAGCAGGTTTTGAAAAACGACTGAAGAGTGGTGCAGTGTTCATAGACCTTACAGCCGCTTATGATACAGTTTGGAGAGAGGGAGTTGTGTATAAGTTTTTTAAACTTGTTGGATGCAGGGTAATGTCACAACTCATAAACAGCATGCTATCTGATATAATGATCCAGGTAGTTATGGATAACAAACATAGTAAAGTCAAAAAGCTCAACAATGGTCCCCCTCAAGGATCTGTGCTCTTTCCATTGCTGTTTAATATGTACATTGCCGATATACCCTGAACTACATCACGCCAATTCGCTTACGCAGATGACCTAACAATAGTTACTTAGCAATCCAATGTGAATGAGATAGAAGCAATTCTGAACAGAGACCTTGACATTTTAAGTGAGTACTTTGATAAGTGGTGTTTGATACCTAGCACCAGTAAAACAGAAACCTGTGTCTTTCAGCTTAATAACAGGCAGGCAAACATTACTTTGAATGTTTCCCTCCACAACTCTCCTCTATCACACAATCCTAACCCCAAGTACCTTGGAGTAACTCTTGTTCGGACACTCTCCTTCAGGAAACATTTAATGAATACCACTGCTAAACTGAAGACCAGGAACAATATCATTCAGAAACTTGCAGGTTTTACATGGGGAGCATCAGCATCCACTCTTAGGACATCAGCATTGGGACTGGTATATTCTACAGCCGAGTATTGTTCTTCTGTTTGGCTGAATAACCCTTATGTTAAGAATACTGATGTTCTGAATCAGACGATCCACATTATCAGCGGCACAGTCAAATACACTCCTCCTTTTTGGTTGCCAGTCTTGAGGCAAATAACACCTCCAAGAATACGCAGACATAACAACCTAATACGCAAGTTCAAGAAGATAACAATGAGCCGAAGTCTTCCCATTCATGACGATATAGTTGTAAGATATGGACGTCTGAAATCAAGAACTCCGGCCATTCAGACTGCAAGGGAACTCATCAATAGGAACTTTAATGATTCTGATGAATGGCAACTGGAGTGGACCAACACAGCTCCAGATGAATAGCAGATCCTCTTTAGTCTTCAACATCCACCACCTGGTTTTAATCTCCCTAGAACAACTTGGGTTCTTCCCAACAGAGTCCGTACCAATCATGGTTGATGTGGTTCATTGCTGCATAAGTGGGGTATGCGCTCCTCCCCTGAGTGTGACTGTGGTGAGAAGAAACAGACCATCCATCATATTGCCAGGGAATGTCCAAGGAGGTCATATTCCGGTCAGCTGAAGGAGTTTGTGTGTGCTTCTGACAGGGTTATAAATGGTTGGACAGTTTAGATTTGAGTTTGTGATCTGTTTTTGAGATTGGTTGATTGTTTGAAGTGTTATATTGTTATTTTTGTATTGTTTGTATATAGAGTTATGTACTAGCCATACGCTAAATAAATAATAATTCATAAATTATTGAATTTGGAATCCTTAATAAGTGCTAAAACGAAAACTTTCCTCTGTTAATGTCATTCCTAGTAAGATTTAGAAGCTATATTATTATTCTAATTCTTGGTTAAAGTTTCTTCAAGGTATATTGAAGTCCTCTTACATGCGAGGTTAGGCCTAATAATATATCGTCACATTCATTTCTTCTAATGAAAATGAAACCTCAAAAATTATTAGCTGCCTTAAGGCTAGTTTCTGTACGTTATATTTTGCCTTGCCTGTTGTTCTGGGTTGTTGCCGGTTTCTAGCATTTATTTGATGATGGAATTTTTTTTTTTTTTTTTTTAAATAATGACAGGCTTCAGATGTGACATTTGATATTTTTCCTGATCTTACATTACTGATCTCAGCAAACAGTCTCTCCAACAGAGGAAGCAACCGACGCATTGACATTATTGCTTTTAAGCCATCCGGTTCTGAAGGTTTCATCATTGATCCAACAATTAGATTTGAGACCAACGAAAACCAACCGGAAGAGGTCGATGCAGAAAAAGGAAGAATTTATGAAGAAACGGTGGACTTCTATAAGCAAAAATATAAGCTCTCATCCATTTCTGTAATCAGATTGATGTTAGGTACTCGAGGAACCATACCTATATATATATATTTTTTTGTTAGTTGTTTTACATCGCACCGACACAGATAGGTCTTACGGCGACGATAGGACAGGAAAGGGCTAGGAGTGGGAAGGAAGTGGCCATGGCCTTAATGAAGGTACAGCCCCAGCATTTGCCTGGTGTGAAAATGAGAAACCACGGAAAACCATTTTCAGGGCTGCCGACAGTGTGGTTCGAACCTACTATCTACCGAACACTGGATACTGTGATGTACTAACAATTTGTTGGTTATTTTGATCCACCTTTTCAATACAAATTACAGTTTGTGTTGCTAAGTTGTAATGTTACAACACTAATTTACCGGGACATGTTTCGCTTTTATTCACAAGCATCATCAGCCTATACAATTGCCTCAAGGTTTGTCATATTTGGATTGTTGTTACAAATTTCATTACATTGAATGTAAATCTAATTTCAGTGATAATATTTAAAACACAAGAATAATATACACATTAAAAATTATGACAATATGATTTGCAATGTTAAAATGGAGTAACTCTTAACACTAGGACTGCCGGAACATACTGTATACCTAGAACCGCCGATGCGGTCATTTTGACCGCTGTATTGGAATTATTATGTTTATTCTCAATACGTATAGTAACTCATTATCATCATTTCAAATATGTATTACTAAGTTTATAAAACATTAATTATGGGATCTAACACGGAAAAGATTCAAATTATTTAATAGTATTGCAAATGTAGTATGTTCCTCATTTATTACAAACACATAAACGTTTCTATAAAACACATTTATCTAATAAACAAACATTGTCTTTACTTCAAATTCTCTTAGTCTAAACGGTAAAATATTTATTACTCATTATCAGAAAATAAAATTACTGTAACATCTCATTTAGTGCAATTTATGACCTGATATATGCTTGCGAAATCCATGTATCATAACATATTTGTCTCCTTCTTTTCCTTCAATGTATTTGCACACGCTGGTGCAATCCTGCGTCTTTTGAAGCAGGAACTACATACCATAACCTTAGTTATGTACTTTGAGCAAACCACACACTCGCTGTTTGCACTTTCGGCAGGTAAAACTTGTCTTATTCCTGCATTTCTTCATTTGGCACTGCCTATTCTGTACATTTCCTTCCACAGGCTCCCTAAATTCGGGTTCTGTATCCACAGACTTAGGTTTCGATCCCCTGTACCCCATACGAAGCTCTTCTGCTAGCTTCAGGATGTAATTTCTGCAACTGATCTTCTTCCCTCGTCACTTTTTGAAAATGATCCAGAAAATTATAGCGGCCAAGTCAAGAATATTATGAAATACATGAACAGGCCATCTTCGTGTAACGGATCGAACAGTATATTTTCTTTCCATTTGATCCACCATGTCCACACCATATTTTGTATTGTTGTAGATTTATTCTGTTTTGGGAATCCTTTTGGAATTAGCTTGAAGTTCGACTTCTGAGTGCAAAGTACTATATAGAAGGACGTTCTTGTTTTGTTTACCTTTATAAACAGTAAGTGAGTCATTGGAATGCTTCAGGAGAGTTGAGTTGTAAAGACTAGCTTTCATAGCCTTCACAGCTTTAGGAATTTCTCTCCTTGATTGTCTAATGGTTCCAACAACATTCGTAACATTACTTTTTAACTTCTTACCAAGGTTCACTGTTGTAAAGAAAGTTGTCTATAGTCAATTTTCGCCCCTTCTCTTGAAACGGATCCACTACTTCATTACTACACTTTCGGGTAGAGTCTCGTCACGTGGTCTGGGGTCGTCTTTTCCTAGGTAAGGAAACCCATTACACGGAAACTTTGAGTCAACGTCCACAAGAAGCCAAAACTTAATTCCAGATTGATCTGGTTTGTTGGGCATGTACTGTAAATATGGACACCTTGGTTTGCTTGGAAAAAGCTGCTCATCAGCAGTCAGATTTTCACCTGGAATATAAGTCAATTGGCAATTTTCAATGACTTTGTTCCATACTTTTGATACTAACGCAAATTTATCCGTGTTCAAACGTTCTAATCTAGTAATTCTGACGTCGAAACGCAAAAATCTTTGGATTTCTCGAAAACAGTTCCTCCCCATTGTTTCACTGAAGAATGGTGGCCCCCACGTTTTGGACCAGAGTTCATCAAGTTTAGTGCTACTGGTTCCAAGAACACCATGTGCATACACTAGGACCATGAATGCCTGCAGTTTTCTAAACTTACACTCCACAATTTATCTCCTAAAACACGTTTTGCTTTAGTTTCCGTACAGTGTTTGATGTGTTTCACTATGGATTCATCAATAAAAAGACGCCATGCACACGCTACACTGTCGTCAGAAACATGCCGCTTTGAATCTGGAGTAGGTCCTGGATTTTCTTTCAAGATGTTGTAACAAGCCATCCTGCCAGGTGTAGTCTTCACAAACTCTCCTACAGTCCACTCCGTGATGCCATCTGTACCTAACAACGTATTACTTGGTCCTGGGAGGCTTGTGTTGATGCGTCCCTTCTTATTTCCAGCTTTTCGTATGACATTTTCTACTGCAGCAATATAACAATTGAAAACTTTCAGTTCTTGGCCTATACCAGGCATAATTGCAGTCTAGATGCTGAATTTCAGTACCAAAGTTGAAATGTTGACATCAAAACAATGTATATCATTAGGAAATTGTGACAGTGGAAGAATGTTCGCTACTCTCAGAGGAGAGTGACACATTAGCCGCCTTTAGAAAAATGAATAAAGAAGGGAATGAACAAGGGCCGTAGATAGACTATCAGAGTTTCATAGTTGTGTTTACATTATTGCGAGGAGAATAATTATAAACAAATGTTATCTCAACCAGAGAAATAAGCACATATTCTAACACATTTTATTATGACAATCAATACAGCGGTCATTTTGACCGCTCCGGCGGTTCTAGGTATACTCATTACCTACGTCCTAACCAATGACGCAAAATTAATTAAATGTAATACGGATGATTCTGACCGGTAATTGTTGTAACCAAGGTTGAGATTTACAAAACACAACTTCTTTATTCGCTTCAAATGCAAAATACACTATTTACACAAATAAAACTGAAATTTAACTTGAAGCAAAATGAATTAGGAATCTTGAGAAAGAGTCTATCTTTTGTACACTATATACAAGTTTGCAGTATTTACATCCACTACTATCTCGAAAAGATAGTCCTTGTGATATGAAAGTCGATAGTCGAAAACTATCGGAAGTACTGACATAAATGTTTTGGAAAGTCCTTCCTTGCTGAGTTCATAAAAGCAAGTTCAATGTTGGAAGAATTCTTACTTAGCGAAACCAAGGGAGCTTGCATTAATTAGGGAAATATAACGGTATGTAATAGTATGACTGGATATGGGCAGCGGAATAGGCTAGAGGAGCGGTGACCAGAGGTGAGACCTCGTACTGCCAGAAATTCAGTCCACCTGGCCGAAGCACATTTTCAAGAGGAGTAGCCTCCGTGCTCGACGTAGGGTGTATTCTGGAGCTGGACACCGGGGCAAGTGGGCATCTGGACAGGCTGGGAGTTCCTCTTTATAGTACACACACGACGGTCCAGGCACGCGCACTGAGGGCTGCGCGTCGAGGCTAGAAGAATGACACTTGGCGCGCGTGTAGCTGGCTGGCGGAGCGAGAAGGGAGCGCCGGACATACAACAGTAATCAGGAAAAGTCACTGAAGCTCTTTGCAATACGACAGAAAATGTGGTCAAAATAAGGCTTTGAAAATGTGTAGCGGTCATTTTCACCGCTCCGGCGGTTCTAGTGTTAATTCTAAAACACATTGACCCGGTCTCTAGAATTCAAAGGAATCTAAAAACAATCCTTAAAAATTCAATTTGTTTATTTAACGAGCAAGAACAACAAAAAATGGTCAACATGAACCCAACATTACCCAAGGCAAAGGCACTACCTAAAGTACGCAAAAACAATACACCCATTCGACCAATTATAAACAGCAGAAACAGCCCAACATATAAAATATCAAAATTTATACATCAGTTCCTCAAAAAGCATTATAAGTTCCAGAGTAACTCCTCAATTAAAAACTCAATTGAATTTTGCGAAAGATTAAAAAACTTCAACTTACAACCCCACCACAGAATGAGCTCGTTTGACATTTCCAATATGTATTCAAATATCCCCATTAAAGAACCGATCAAAATTATTAACTCAAACCTTTCCAAATATAGCAACTTAAGTAAGCTAGAAGTAGATGAATTTATTACACTACTTAAATTCGTACTAAATAACAACTATTTCACCTTTAACAATAAAATTTACCACCAATTAAGTTTAGCCATGGGTGACCCCAGCTCAGGAATATTAGCAGATATTTATATGGATAACATAGAACATAGCATAATAAAACCAAACATAGAAGGAATCTGTCTTTGGCTGAGATTTGTTGACGATACATTTGTAATAACAGACAACCGAAAAAATAACAGCGAAAAAATCCTTGAATTTTTAAACAACATAGATAGATACGTAAAATTTACCAAAGAAGACGAAAAAAAACAACTCATTGAATTATCTAGATGTTACTGTAACACGCTTGAAATCCAAATTTGATTATCAGATATACAGAAAACCAACACACATGCCAATAACAATAAGAAATGACTCACTCCACCCCAAATCCCACAAACAAGCAACCTTTTACAGTATGGTCTACAGAACCTACAAAATACCCTTATCACCCGCGAATTATACAAAGAAATAAATTTTATAAAAAGAACTAGCACTAGCCAATGGATATGAAGCAGACATAGTAAATCGAATCATCAACGAAGTAAAGCTCAAAATAGCCACCAACCTCACACCGGAAAAGACTAAAAAATCCAAATACGCAACCTTCACTTACACCAGTTCAAAGATTCACCAAATAGCAAACCCACTCAAAAAACGGGATATGCAAATAGCCTTTAAAACATATAACACTAACAAAAACTTATTTTTTAACCATAACACAGTAAATGCCTACAATAACAAATTTCAAGGCTCCGGAATATACAGACTAACATGCGTACAGTGTAAATCTTCATATGTTGGCCAAACTGGACGCAGTTTCCTAACCAGATACATGGAAAACTTTAACGCCTTAAAACACAATAAATACTCCGCAATGAGTAATCATATGAAAGAAACCGGCCACCATTACACCTCAACAGACAAAGACCTTACAATAATCAAAAGAATCGAAAAGGGGAAGCTAATGACAGAATTCGAAAATATATATATTTATTTGGATCAATACTTTAATAAAGGAAAAAACTTGAATGACACGGACGAAATAAAAAGTCCGTTAATAGAGCAGTTGCCAACATTATTACGAAATCTCAAATCAGATAAAAGCAAATTCTTTAAAATATTCAATCTAAATACACTCACAACTGAAACCATTTCAACAACGCAAAAAAAGTCCCCCTCCACATAACACGCCAAAGCTTAACGCCCCGCCTGCAGAACCGTCCTCTACTCCCACCTCGACAACAGATAAGAATTCCCTACCACATAGCACGTCAATAGCAAATGCCCCGCCCAACATCTCTTCCCCTCAACCCCCTACCTGCCCTTCACAACAGCTCTTTCATACGTACAACACAACAGACAATAGTCACAGTAACGCAATAAGGTCCACAAGATTCTGTAGCAGCAGACAAAGGGGTAAGTGATAATGCAACATCAACACTCACATTACAAGCACAACACACACAGAATATTACTTAAGTTCATTTCCATTTGTTCCAGATGCTTCTTCCATTCTATAAATCGAAAGAAACATAATCAGATACTCAAAATTTGGAATGAAGCCCCTTTTAACCATAACTTACCGGTACATCAAAACAATCAACTTCCAACGGAGAGTCTGGTCGCTACAAACAAGAATTAAATATGTCAATACTTCCTCTGATCAAATTGCCAATCTGCAGCAGCAAGCCTCATCAAATCTAGAAGCCATTTTCCAACGAACCCAAGACTTCAATTCTAGATTATCATCATGACTAATCACGCATAATGCAAAATTACAGTCTTTTTAAATAACATTATTTAGAGAGCACAATTCTTAACTAAAATTCTCAATACTGAAATGTTACTGTATTCTAGAAACCAACGCACTTCAGAAACTATGGTTCCTATATATTAACATCCAATATTTATATTTATGACTCAAATTTTAATGCCAAATTATAGTTGAATCAATGCCTGGAAGGAAATAAGCAAGGGAATGAAAAGTCAAACAGGTCAGAATATTCAATTTTGTGGTAGATTAACAGTAATGTTGTGGACAAATACACTTTACAGTTTTTAATTAATGTTTAGGCCACCTCGATTAATGACTTCACCCTGTTGCGGCCCGCAAATTACTGCATTAAAGTTTTATCAAACCATCCATTGCGTGCTTTGTGTTTCCCACGTAGAATCCCGTTCGTTCTATTCCGCTAGATGGAACGGTGGAGTGGAAATTTCGACTGATGGGTTGGGTTTGATTCAATTCCACAAGGTGAGAATGAGCATCTGGTGTCCGTGTTGTCATAGTGTGACGTCATATGTGACCTTGGCAAGCCCGCACAGGTTCCGTTACACCAGAGACACACCGCAAGCGAACGGTCTAACATGCGGTGCAACTTGCATGGAGATGGAGGGTTCTAACCATGGGCTGCTTTGAGCGGACGTTTTCTATCTCAAGGAGCTCTAAAATCTGAACTGTTTAACCGGGAAATATATTTACAACAGAACACTTTAAACGGAAAAATATACATATATCTTAATGCAACTGATCAAGGGACCAAGAATATCACACTTCTTAGGCGGGAAAACTTCTTATGCGGGAACTTCTTAACGGAGTTTCACTGTATTTCGTTTGTTAATGATCCAGAAATGTAACTCAATTAAAAATTCATCTAATTAACGCAATTGAAACCTCTAACATGTAGCGGTGTTTTAATATTCCACATGTAGAAAATACCCTGTAAATAGTAGGGGGCTGGTTTAATGAAGAAAAATTTGAACTATTTATACAATAATATAAAGTTATGTTTGAATCATTTAGAAGACAGTCAGCTTATGTCAGCAGGGAAGGAGAAATTAGTATGGAATGCAGTTCTATTCCAAATAAACCTCTGCAGATTTCTTCAAAACGAAAGTTATTGATTAGGGATGATCAACCTGTGTAAGAGGAGCAGAAATTGTCTTGTAAGAAGATGAGAAGCATTGAGAGAACAGGGCTGTTTTAGGGCTTTCCTGTAAGTTTAAGGAGAATGCTCACAAGCTTGGATGTGGTACACTGCAAATTTGCTAACAGAACTACCTGATTTTTCACATGAATGCTGTGAAGGTACCAAGTCAATACCCAAAATTATTTGTAAAACTAAGATTATAATTACACTGTCAAATTTTGCAATGAAGGTTTTCAGTGCCATATCAAAAACATGAAGTACTAGTAACTAAAATTAGTTTGCTGAGATCTGAATATTGTTTAAATTGTTTTACTTCATTAGTCTATTACTTTTCTGATTTATTACCAAATTCAGTTCAAAAACACGATTTCAAAATTGGCTAAGACCGTAACTACAGTGGTATCATCAGTTGCTCCTTCGAAAATAAACTATTGTCGCTGTCCTTCGGCGTTATTACCACGCTTCAGCAATAAGTAGTCTAGTGTACCAACGTGTTTTCTTAAAAACTTACGATTGATGTAGTTGTTCAGGTGGTTACAGTTTATAATTTACGTGGGAAGGTACAATCAGCTGTTGAGTAGACAACTTGTTCCTGACAGTTTTAGCTTGCTGGGAGCTGCTAATGCTGGCGTCGTTCTGCCTATCAACAGGATGCCATTTCATCACTAAGGAGCTTCGTGACTGTGTATATTAGACTGCGAACCATGTGACCTTGCCGCGGTGGGGAGGCTTGCATGTCCCAATGAAGCATGTCACAGATGATCAATATAGTGGAAGCGGAAAGTGTTTTTGAAGACTTTATTTGTAAAGTATGATATGTTTTATTCATAAAGACCTAACCTGTACTGTGTAATATTTGTAACATATATATTTGTAAATAGTAGATTTCAATTCTGTACTTACTGGAAGTATCTAGAAAATTATTGAACAGGGTGTGTGCCTTTTGTGGGTTATGTTTTCTAGAAGGAATTTTTTTACTATTCTGAAAATGGAAGATTCGCGAACGTGTGTATTCGAGAATGTTAGTTAAAGTTTGCAAACGGAATAGGAATTGTGATTGGTGAACCTAGAAGGGGATGGGCAGACTCATGCATTCTGACTGAGTACTCCAAGGCCTGAGTTTTCCTTTATAGAGTGAGCAAGGCAGCGTTCGCAATAATTCGGTCTTGTCTTGGCCTGATCTGCCTTTAGTCTGTGTTGGTCTGCGTCGTGTGCGACTCTTCGCCTCCGGGATGGCGCACCTTTGGGTAAGCACTCTTACTTTCCGTTCCAGTTAAAATTTCCGTAATGTCAGTTGCTATTTCGTATGAGAGTCTGCCCTAGCCTAACCTAGATTTGCCAAATTAATTATTTACGATGCCTTAGCTTTTCTGCTGTGGTTCCCTGTTTGTTTTCGAGGCATTCCCATTTCTTACTTCCCTAAAGATGTAGATTGTAATTTAAAACATTTACCTTGGGTTTTGCCTCTGGTAGTTCAGTGTCTCTTGATGCACGAATTTAGGAGAGTAAATTCACTTCACTGTAAATTCTCATTCATTTTAACCTACTAACTTGCATTGTACTACTGTATTTGTAACTAGCTGTATAGTTGGTTTGAAGTTTGAAACTCGTAGTGAAGCCCATTATCAAAGAAACTCAAAGACATGTGTATCATGGAGATTATAGTTCGTAAGTTGTAACCTGGTGGATTTTGTTCGGAATGTATTTGTAAAATTTCACTTGTAAATAATATTTTTCAAATTTAAGGATCACGGCGATTTATTTCAGAGTCTGCAATCTAAGCCAAGTCCATGCCCTCAGTAGGTCCTGCCTGTTTCCACTTTCCTGGTTTATTATCCACTAGTTGGCCCTACTGATATTTCGTATTATGTTGTTGTTGGCTGAGACCCGCGTAGGCCAGCTGATGTTTCTCTGTGTGTATAGTGTTTCCTGATAGTGGTGTAGCTCCTCTTACTTCCCTCCTTTTGTTGTGTTTAGTACTTGTTGGTGTAACCACCGTAGTATAGGTTACAAAGCAGATATCCGAGCTGCAGGTGCAACCATATCAGATGGGTATCTGTTGAAAGACCAGGCTAAGGAATGGTTCATCGGAAGGCGAGTAGCAGCCTTTTGGAAGTTGCAAGGGCGGTAGTCTGGATGATTGACTAATATGGCCTTGTAATAATACTCACGGTTTAGCTGTGTTGATATTGCTACACGGCTGAAAGCAACGGGAAACTACAGCCGTAAATAACTCCTGAGGACATGCAACGCTCTCTGTATGAATGATGTACTGATGATGGCTTCCTCCCGGGTAAAATATTCCAGAGGTAAACTAGTCCCCCATTCGGATCTCCGGGTGGGGACTACACGAGAGGGGGGCGATCCTCAGGAAGATGGATACTGACATTCTGCGAATCGGAGCGTGTAATGTTAGAAGTTTGAATCGTTGTGGTAGATTAGAGAATCTGAAAAGGGAGATGGATAGACTAAAGTAAGATGTAGTTGGTATAAGTGAAGTACGTTGGCAGGAAGAACAGGATTTCTGGTCAGGCAACTACCGAATTATCACCATAAAATCCAACAAAGGAAATGCAGGAGTTGGTTTAATAATGAATAAAAAAATAGGGCAGCAGGTAAGCTATTACGACCGGCATAATGAAAGAATTATTGTCGTCAAGATAGACACAAAACCAATGCCCACCACAATAGTGCAGGTCTACTGTATATGCCTACGAGCTCAGCAGATGATGAGGAAATTGAAAAAACATACAAAGAGATAGAAGATTTAATACAATATGTAAAAGGTGACGAGAATCTAATTGTGATGGGAGACTGGAACGCAGTGGTAGGCCATGGAGGAGAAGGTAATACAGTAGGAGAATTCGGATTGGGACAAAGGAACGAAAGAGGAAGTCGGCTGGTTGAATTCTGCACTGATCATAATTTAGTCCTTGCCAATACTTGGTTCAAACACCACAAACGACGGCTTTATACGTGGAATAGATCTGGAGACACTGGAAGGTATCAAATAGACTTCATTATGATTAAGCAGAGATTCAGAAACCAGGTGTTGGATTGCAAAACTTCCCCAGGAGCAGACATGGACTCTGACCACAACTTGTTGTTCATGAAATGCCATCTGAAGCTGAAGAAATGGAAGAAAGGAAAGAATGCAAAAAGATGGGATCTAGACAAGTTGAAAGAAAAGATTGTGAGGGATTGTTTCAAGGAACATGTTGCAAAAGGACTAAATGAAAAGGCTGAAGGCAACATAATAAAGGAAGAGTGGATAGTCATGAAAAATGAAGTCAGCAGGGCTGCTGAAGAAATGTTAGGAAGGAAGATAAAATCAACTAAGAATCAGTGGATAACTCAGGAGATACTAGACATGATTGATGGACGAAAATACAAGAATGCTGGAAATGAAGAGGGCAGAAAAGAATACAGGCGATTAAGGAATGAAGTGGACAGAAAGTGCAAGGTAGCTAAGGAAGACTGGCTGAAGGAGAAGTGTAAGGATGTCGAAGGTTGTATAGTCCTAGGAAAGGTAGATGCTGCATACAGGAAAATCAAGGAAACCTTTGAAGAAAGGAAAACTAGGTGTATGAATGTTAAGAGATCAGATGGAAAGCCAATTCTAGGGAAAGAAGACAAAGCAGAAAGATGGCAGGAACATATCCAACAGTTGTATCAAGGTGAAGATGTAGATAATTTGGTTCTGGAACAAGAAGAGGCTGTTGATGCTGATGAAATGCGAGACCCAATTTTGAGGTCAGAGTTTGACAGAGCTGTGAGCGACCTAAATAGAGACAAGGCACCTGGAATTGATGACATTCCCTCTGAATTACTGACTGCCTTAGGAGAAACCAGCATGGCAAGGTTATTCCATTTAGTGTGCAAGATGTATCAGACAGGAGAAGTCCCGTCCGATTTTCGGCAGAATGTTGTTACATCTATTCCCAAAAAAGCCGGTGCTGACAGGTGTGAAAACTATCGCATCATTAGTTCAGTATCTCATGCCTGCAAAATTTTAACACGTATTGTTTACAGAAGAATGGAAATACAAGTTGAAGCTGAGTTGGGAGAAGGTCAATTTGGCTTCAGAAGAAATGTAGGAACACGTGAAGCAATCCTGACTAAAGGTCTGATCTTAGAGGATCGAATCAAAAAGGACAAGCCCACATACATGGCATTCGTAGATCTAGAAAAGGCTTTCGATAATACTGATTGGACCAAGCTATTTAAGATTCTGAAGGTGATTGGGATCAGATACCGAGAACAAAGAATTATCTACAATCTGTATAAAAATCAGTCTGCAGTGATAAGAATCAAGGGTTTTGAAAAAGAAGCAGCAATCCAGAAAGGAGTGAGGCAAGGCTGCAGTTTGTCCCCCCCCCCCCTCCTTTTCAATGGTTACATAGAACAGGCAGTAAAGGAAATCAAAGAGTAATTTGGAAAGGGAATCACAATCCAAGGAGAGGAAATCAAAACCTTGAGATTTGCCGATGATATTGTTATTTTATCTGAGACTGCAGAAGATCTCGAGAAGCTGCTGAATGGTATGGACGAAGTCTTGGGTAAGGAGTACAAGATGAAAATAAATAAGTCAAAAACAAATGTAATGGAGTGCAGTCGAATGAAGGCAGGTGATGCAGGAAATATTCAATTAGGAAATGAAGTCTTAAAGGAAGTAAATTAATATTGTTACTTGGGTAGTAAAATAACAAACGATGGCAGAAGTAAGGAGGACATAAAATGCAGATTAGTACAAGCAAGGAAGAGCTTTCTTAAGAAAGAAATCTGCTCACTTCAAACACTGATATAGGAATTGGAAAGATGTTTTTGAAGACTTTCGTGTGGAGCGTGGCATTGTATGGAAGTGAAACATGGACGATAACTAGCTCAGAAAGAAAGAGAATAGAAGCTTTTGAAATGTGGTGTTACAGAAGAATGCTGAAGGTGAGATGGATAGATCAAATCACAAATGAAGAGATAATGAATCGAATTGGCGAGAGGAGATCGATTTGCCTAATTTACAAGTAACTATTCTCATTTTGGTTCCGTAATGAAGTTGACGTATATCTCAAATATTATTATAATATTTATAGATCCACCTGTTCAATACAATACAATATAACCCACTATTTCATGTGGTTAAAATTTATACATAATACAGGTGGATCTATAAATATTATAATAATATTTGAGATATATTGGCTAAATTTGACGAGAAGAAGAAATAGAATGATAGGACACATCTTAAGACACCCAGGACTTGTTCAGTTGGTTTTTGAAGGAAGTGTAGGTGGTAAGAACGGTAGGGGTAGGCCAAGGTATGAACATGACAAGCAGATTAGAGCAGATGTAGGATGCAGTAGTTACGTAGAAATGAAAAGGTTAGCACAGGACAGGGTGGCATGGAAAGCTGCATCAAACTAGTCTATGGACTGATGACTCAAACAACAACAACAACATCATTCCAGAGGCCTCTGAGGCAAACGTTTCAGTTTTCTTCTTCAAACAGTATCACCTATCCTAACCGTATATGCATCATGAAAACATTTCAAGCACACATAGAGAAATTATGACCACCTTGCTACGAATTTTCATGGCAATATGCCAAAATTTAACTAGACGCAAGAAAATATAAACTATCCTCTGAAATCAGTGACGTACTCTGTCATATCATGAGATGAATCACATTCTTACTTAATTTCAGCATCTAACATTAAAATTAAGCGATCATTTGCTTCAGCCTTTATTTCTAACGAGTTAACAACTGCTATCGGCCACGTCATTTAAGCATTTATTATATCCTCTTTCACTTTGAATTTCCCTTTTAAAGAACAGCAGTCAACGGGTATTTCTAATAGACTCCAACATCGCTTTCGAAGAGGGCTCGTAAGTAGCATATGTTTGTTTTCTCATTCAAACAGCATCACCTATCTTAACTTGACCTACCATATGTATCATGAAAACATATTGCAAGCGCCAGTAGAGAATTGATATCATCAAACTATAAATTTACATGGAAATAGCCTCTCCGAAATTTAACCAGACGTGAGAAAATATTAACTAACCTCTGAAATCAGTGATGCGCTCTGCCATATTTTGTGGTGTATTGCATTCATACTTAATTTCAGTGTAGAGTATTAAGATTAAGCGATCGCTTACTTAGTCTTTATTTCTAACGAGATCACAACAGCTATCAACCACATTATTTACGTATTTCATACAAAAAAATGTTCTCTTCTTTCTTTCTCTCTTTCTTTATGGAGCAGCGGTTGACAGGTATTTCTAACAGACTCTGACATCGCATTCGAATGTCACAAGTGCCCATAGCAAGAAAACGATAACAAAGGTTGCATTTTGTGGCAAACGCTTCACCTTTCTTATTCAAACAGCGTCAGCTAACTTACGTATACCGCGTATGTACCATGAAAACATATATCAAGCGCCAGTAGAAAAGTGACAACCTTCTCGCTAAAAATTACATGGGAATAGCCTTACCAAAATTTAACCAGATGTGAGAACATACAATCTAACCTCTGAAATCAGTGATGCTATATCTTGAGGTGTATCGCACTGTTACTTAATTTCAGTATAGAGTATTAAAATTAAGCTATCGTTTAATTAGCCTTTACTTCTAACAAGTTAACAACTGCTATCGACCACGTTATTTATGTATTTATGTATTTATTAAGAAAACATGTTGTCCTATTTAATTTCTGATTTTCTTTATGGAACGGCAGTTGACGACGGGTATTACCAACAGACTCTAATATCGCCTTCGAATGTCGACGAGAGAGCTTGCAAGTGCACACAGCGAGAAAACGATACTGAAGGTCACATTTTGTGGCAAACGCTTCAGCTTTCTTTTTCAAACAGTGTCAGCTAACCTAACTTAACAGCATATGTACCATGAAAAAATATATCAAGTGCCTGTAGAAAAGTAATAACCTTCTCGCTATAAATTTACATGATAATAGCCTTTCCGAAATTTAACCAGACACGAGAAAATATAAAAATAACCTATGAAATCGGTAAAGCACTCTGTCATATTTTGAGGTGTATACCATTTTTAATTAACTGCAGTATTTAGCATTAAAATTAAGCAATGATTTACTTTAGCCTTTTTTAACAAGTTAACAACTGCTATTGGACACATCATTTACGCACTTATTATGAAAATATGCTCTCCTATTTCATTTCCATTTTTCTTTATGGAACAGCAGTCGACGGGTATTACTAATCGACTCCGACATCGCCTTCAAATGTCGACGAGACAGCTTGCTAGTGGACATAGTGAGGAAACGATACCAAAGATGATCGATCGCATGCAATATAATGGCTGGGTGCATAAATATTGGTAAAATCGCTCGTAATAACGAATGCGTCAGTGATATGGCTCTCACTGTAACCGAAGGGTAATACAGTACACAGTTCAATATGGGGATTCTGAAGGGACATAATAAACTGATGTTATAACAAGGTTCTCGTTATATGCCGTACTGGCTATAGCGGACTTCTACTGTACGTATAAATATATATATATATATATGGAATCCAACTTATAATACCAGATTCTTTCCTATGCCAGGATTTTGATCACTCTCTGAAGACTGGGATAGGTTTTACCAAGTCTCACAAGGTCTAATGAGGGAGCTGCCTGATATGAAAGGCAGAGGAATGTCAAGTAATACAGCAGAGAAGTCGTCATGCTGATGACGTGACGCTCCCAATATCTGAACATGTCGGCAGGTTTAATGGCCTTTATGAGCTCTAAGGGCCACAGATTTATAAAGCAATTAAAATATAACGGGAACCAATTTTTTCAAGAAAATACTTGATAATCAAATTATTTCTAAATTTCACTTTCCAAAGTACACTCCATCTGCTTCAATAAACTTTTTCAAGAGTTTAGGTAGTTGCACAGTATGAAATGTAAACAAAGTCACCACCCACAATAACCTATTGTGCAAACTGGCTGGATTTAAGTGGGGTCTGCACATCAGCAATAGCCCTTTGTAGTATGCACGTCCAATTTGGTACTCGTCATCTCATGCCAAACAAGTGGATGTGGACCTTCAATGGGACCTGTTCCTTGGTGAACATATTCCAAGAGAGGTGACAAGAACAAGAAGACCAGAGTTGAAAGAGTAAGTGCTATTCCACGACATGGACATGCAGCTCAGAGATTAAAGTCTTCGAAAAGTATTTTACAAGCACCCCAGGAACTAATCAGATCAGCCAAAAAAAGCAAGTTTACAACTATGGGAAATAAAGTCTTCCAACATCCCTGGACAATGCAGAAATCCTTAAAGAAGTTAAGATCGTAAGTAAGCAGATCCAAAGCGACCTTAGTGAGATGGGGTTATATCGATGCTGACAAGAAGAATGTGAGGAGGACCCTACTCTGAAGCACATGCTTCAAGGTTCGCTGTGCCCATCTTCCTGTACAGAATATGAACTCTTTCACGGCACACAGAATGCATTTGATGTAACAAAGTTTTGGTCTAAATGTATGTAATGTTATTAAGTATTTGTTTAAATGTTTATTTATGATGTTTCTGACACAATAATTATGATAATAATGTCCGGCTCCATGGCTAAATGGTTAGCGTGCTGGCCTTTGGCCACAGGAATCCCGGGTTCGATTCCCGGCGGGGTCGAGAATTTTAACCATAATTGGTTAACTTCGCTGACACGGGGGCTGGGCGTATGTGTCGCATTCATCATCATTTCATCCTCCTCATGACGTGCAGGTCCCCTACGGGTATCAAATCAAAAGACCTGCATCTGGCGAGCCGAACTTTTCCTCGGACACTCCCGGCACTAAAAGCCATACGTCATTTCAATGATAATAATAATTTTATTCAAAAGAATCATTTAGTTGGGTGCATACCCACTCTAGAACATTAGTGATTATGGCACTTTTATAGCGTAAGACCATTAGCTACTAGAAGATGGAAGTTGTGGTTCTAGTTTCCCAAGGTCGTGAACCTCCTCCAATTGTTTGGCTTTGTGGAAAAATAAAAAAATCAGACTGTTCGTATTCGAAATGCCTCGTATTTGTTCTTTCTTTGTTACTGATGGAGGTAGAATGGGTTAACAGAATTTCCATGAGATGCGACAGGACAGTAAACTTGGCCTACTATTCTGAGTTTGCATGGCTTGACCATTTTAATAAAACATATAAAATGGCAAGAGGAAATTCAGTTTGGATGAAATAATGTACCATGAAATGTTATTTTCTTTGAAGAAAAGAACACAGAACTTGGAGTGCCAAATGATAGACTGAAATAATAACCAGTATTTGTGTGCAAATAATTCGTATTTCTCAAATAATATATGTACATTATCATTATAGACCGTTATGCCTTTCAGCGTTCAGTCTGCAAGCCTCTGTGAATTTACTAAATGTCATTAAAAGAAATAAGTTTCATAATGATAGATCCGTATTGAACTGTGATTACAATAGAGTAAATTAATATATTATTTTGCGTCCACCTTTTCAATACAAAATGTAAATAGTTTAAATTACATAGGGACTAGTTTCGACCTAGTAATAGGTCATCATCAGCCTGAAGTAAATTAAAGTGTAAATATTGAAGAAAAAATAAACAATGTAAACACAAGTACAGTCTTTTTAAAAGTACATACCATGTGGGATATTGAGCAGCAATATATTAAAAATAATACCAAATAATAACAAACAACATAACTTCCGCTCAATGCTTCGTCAATTGGATGAGATTATTTTTAATATATTGCTGCTCAATATCCCACATGGTATGTACTTTTAAAAAGACTGTACTTATGTTTACATTGTTTATTTTTTCTTCGATATTTACGCTTTAATTTACTTCAGGCTGATGATGACCAATTAATTGGTCGAAACTAGTCCCTATGTAATTTAAACTATTTACATTTTGTATTGAAAAGGTGGACCCAAAATAATATATTAATTTACTAAATGTCACCATAATTCTCTACTTGCAACTAGCGCTGTGGCCTCATTTAGTTCTATACCTCTTATATTTAAATCCTTAGAAACCGAGTCTAACCATCGTCATCTTAGTCTACCTCTACTTCTCTTACCCTCTATAACAGAGTCCATTATTCTCCTAGGTAACCTATCCTCATCCATTCCCCTCACATGACCCCACCTCCGAAACCAGTTTATGCGTACAGCTTCATCCATCGAGTTCATTCCTAAATAAGCCTTTATCTTTTCATTCCGAATACACTCCTGCCATTGTTCCCACCTGTTTGTACCAGCATTCATTCTTGCTACTTTCATGTCTGTTACTTCTAACTTATGAATAAGATATCCTGAGTCCACCCAGCTTTCACTCCCGTAAAGCAAAGTTGGTCCGAAAACAGACCGATGTAAAGATAGTTTCATCTGGGAGCTGACTTCCTTCTTACAGGATACCATTGATCGCACCTGCAAGCTCACTGCATTAGCTTTACGACACCTTGATTCAATCTCACTTACTATATTACCATCCTGGGAGAACACACAACCTAAATACTTGAAATTATCGACTTGTTCTAGCCTCGTATCCCCAATATGACATTCATTTCTGTTGAATTACTTACCTACTGACATCAATTTAGTCTTCCAGAGGCTAATTTTCATACCATACTCCTTGCACCTATTTTCAAGTTCTAAGATATTAGACTGCAGGCTTTCGGCACAATCTGCCATTAAGACCAAGTCATCAGCATAGGCCAGACTGTTTACTACATTTCCACCTAACTGAATCCTTCCCTGTCACTTTATACCCTTCAGCAGATCAACCATGTAAACTACGAACAGCAAAGGTGAAAGATAACAGCCTTGTCTAAACCCTATAAGTACCCTGAACCAAGAATTCATTCTACCATCAATTCCCACTGAAGCCCAATTGTCAACATCAATGCCTTTGATTGATTTTAATAATCTACCCTAATTTCCATAGTAACCCAGTATGGCGAACGTCTTTTTCCCTCGGTACTCTGTCATATGCTTTCTCTAGATAAACTAAACAAACACAGCTGTCTATTTCTCTCGTAGCATTTTCAATTAAATGGCGCATACTGAAAACCTGATCCAGACAGCACCTCTGTGGTCTGAAACCACACTGGTTTTCATCCATTCATCCAACTTCTTCTCAACCACTGATTGCAGCCTCCCTTCCAAGATGCCAGAGAATACTTTGCCTCGTATACTAATCAATGAGATACCTCTATAGATGCTGCAATCCTTCATGTTCCCTTGCTTATCTTCTTCTTCTTCTTCGTTTTGCCTCATGACTGAGGCGTCGTGACTATCATAATATTCAGCCCTCTAGCCGATGAACCATACTCCGCCATTCTTCCCTACCTAAAGCTTTCAATGTGGTTACTCTGAGAGAACACTGTAGGGGGCCGTTCACCATGTCAATCCATCGTGTTGGTATTCGTCCATGTTGTCTGGTTCCCTGGACTTTGCCCTCAACAATCAGCTTTTGTAAGACTACCATCTCGGCGCATTATATGTCCACAGTAGCGTATAATCCGCTAAGAGACCTTACACGATAGACGGACTTTTATCTGAAGTTGGTTCAGGATTGATGTGTTCGTGCGATGAGCTGTCCAAGGAATCCTTAACATTTTCCTCCAGCACCACATTTCAAAGCTTTCTATCCGTTTTAGATAGGAGCAATTACTGCTTTTGTCCAATCTGAAGGTACCCTACCAACACTCCATGCTAATCTTACTACTGTATGAAGCCATTTCATCCCTGCCTTCCCACTATACTTCACGATTTCAGGTCTAATTTCATCTATTCCTGCTGCTTTATGACAATGGATTTTATTTGCCATACTTTCCACTTCATCTATCGTAAATTCACCAACATAATTCTCCTCCTCCCCATGAGCTTGGTTGTTCGCAACACCACCAGGAAGATTTCCTTTTACATTGAGGACATGTTCAAAATATTCCCTCCACCTCTCCAGTGATTCCCCGAGATCTATTATGAATTCACCTGAATTACCCATAACAATGTTCCTTTCCTTTTTCCCTCCCTTTCTAAGATTCTGTATTACTGTCCAGAAAGGTTTCCCTGCTACATGACTAGTCATTCCAGGATATTACCAAAATCTTCCCATGACTTCTTTTTGGATTCAAATACTCTTTGTTTTGCCCTGTTTCTTTGTTTGGAGCCATTTCTGATAAGCCTTATTTTTAAGTTTACATGCTGCTCTCACTTCATCATTCCACCAACATGTTCGCTTTTTACCATCTTTACACACAGTTGCTCCTACGCATTCCCTTGCTGTTTCTACTACAGCATCCCTGTATGCCACCCATTCTCTTTCTACAGGGAGAATAATTTAAGTGTTCAGACATCTCCTCGTATGCTGTGGGAAGTCCCGAGCAAGCGCCATATGGCTTCTGTCAGCACTGGCGATATAAGAAGTCTTCACTGCCAGCGTGCAGCTGTCTGTCCCTCAGTTCGCTAGAAACTATTGGACTTTTAAGGTTGTGTTGAGAGGTTATTATCACGATGGTTAACCCTAGAACTGCTGCAGGTTTTTCTGTCAAATGCTGCAGTTATTTTTCTCAACATACACCATGAAAATAAAATCATGCCTGTTATCACATATTAATCCTAATAATAATAATTTTGTGTGGCTATTCCTAGCCGAGTGCAGCCCTTGTAAGGCAGACCCTTCGATGAGGGTGGGCGGCATCTGCCATGTGTAGGTAACTGCGTGTTATTGTGGTGGAGGATAGTGTTATGTGTGGTGTATGAGTTGCAGGGATGTTGGGGACATCACAAACACCCAGCCCCCGGGCCACTGGAATTAACCAATGAAGGTTAAAATCCCCGACCCGGCCGGGAATCGAACCCGGGACCCTCTGAACCGAAGGCCAGTACGCTGACCATTCAGCCAACGAGTCGGACATTAATCCTAATAAATCCATATTATACACCAACAGAAAGCTAAAAGAATGATCTAAATGACGATAATACAAATATCGAAAAATATTGCCACGATTTCTAACTATCGTAAAATGCAATTTAAAAGTTTTTTAGACAAGGGAAACTGTTGAAATATTTTGCACAAATAAAGGAATTTGTGATAGATAATTTATTTCTGAAACATGATATTCTGAAAAGAACAATTATTTTCTTACGTATTCCTCCACAGTTATCCACTGTTCATTTATTTTGCAAAATAAAACTCAAATTTTCATCGAAACGAATTCGAGTTCTTTTCACAAATTTTGAACCTACAGCTTATCTTAGTTTTCTTTAGGTCAATTTCTTCTTTCCTGTGTTGTGATCAAATTCCTTATAACAATCTACAAAAATATCAACAGTTCACACTTATCCCTTCGCTGATTTCTTCAAATACTGACGTACTATCAATAATAACATAACCTGCACCCACTTGAACATCATTCTGGTCATCGGAAATTCCCATTACTTCCAAGGCACCTTGTACTTCGCTGTCACTTTTACTATTTTCAGGAATAATTTTCTCGTCGGAATTAAAACAATAACCACTGTCACCATCAGTATGTCACTAAGATCTTTGAAAATCGAGTGCTTGATTTCAGAATCGTCAACAAAGCGGGCTGCCATCTTGATTCTAAGAACATGTGAAAGTACTTTAAATTCTACAGCTAAACAAACTTGTCCAGACCGATATTTGTGTTTCAAAGACTTTCAATATTGAAGATAAAAGTATAAGTATTCAGCTGGTATCTATATTATTGCCATCTGGTGACCAATTATAAACCTACGGCGGAAGACCGACACCGTCTCTCAGAAAGACGATCGCACTTGACGAAACAGTACACCGTCTTCCAGAAAGACGGTCCGCAGTTCCAGGGTTAAATACGCTATAGAGCAAAGAATATTTTTGGTCGAGTGTTATTTGCACAAGAAGAAGAAACCAGTTAAAAGGTGCCTTTGAAAATTCCATAGACAATTCCCCAGTGCGACAGTACCATCAGAACGTTACGTGCATCAGCTCATTTACAAGACAGTGGCATAGTACTGGTGCTGTAAGCAATAAGAAAAAGAAGCGAAGGAGAACAGGTCTCACACTGGAGAGGTTAGAAGATATAGAGGCCAGACTCCAGGTCAGTCCACATAAGTCGCTTCGGACAGTAGCTCAGGAAAGTGGTATTTCACCTTCTTCGGCACGTAATGCAACAAAATTGTTACATTTACGATCTTATCGGACTTATTCAGTCCATAACATACTGCCTACAGATTTCAATGCAAGAATACGATTTTGGAATTGGCTAATGAATAGTGCCCACAACGGTATTGTGGATCCGAACTTTCTTTTCATGAGCGACGAAGCCTGGTTGCATTTGACTGGATATGTCAATTCACAGAACAATAGAATCTGGGATACAGACAACCCGCACATTTTACAGCTGAGACCTGTGCACGAAGGTGGGTGTGTGGTGCGCTATCAGTGCCCGACGAATTATCGGTCCGATATTTTTTCAGGACACGATTACTTCTGACTGTTATATTCACAACATTCTGGAACCAATGTTTGCTGAACTGACTGAAGAAGAGAACAGGTACGGCTATTTCCAGCAGGATAGTGCAACGGCCCATACGGCGCATAGCTCTATGCGACGGTTACGGGAAATGTTCGATGATGATCAGATCATCAGTAAAGGCTCATGGCCCCCCTCATTCGCCTGATTTAAGCACGTGATTTTTATCTATGGGGAAATCTTAAAGGAAAAGTTTACAGGAATAATCCTCGAACTGCACAAGAATTAAAAAAAGAAATTAGGAACATTGTGCGTTCCATCGGTGTTCATGTACTGCAGAGTGGGTTTTGAAATCTCATTACAACATGTGAAGCTTGCATTACAGCTGACGGAGATCACTTTCAGCATCATCTGTAAATACTGGTAAGTTCAGTTTAATTTCCTAGTTGATTTATTTGTTTATTCATTTACTTATTTGTCAAGAGCATCTATATAGCTGGTGAGTTCAGTTTCGTTTAGTTTCTATAGGCGTAATCATGCCACTTCCTTGAGCCGACTATGCCTGCTTGTCATGGTGGGCACTGCGCTCGCTGTCTCCGCTTCCCAGCGCGTAATCCTTGGCACTCCACTCTGAACTTTGAAATTAATCACCCTGTATATCCTGATCCTGCTCACTGTCTACTGTTTGAAACTTCTCTCTAATCATATCCACGTTCTTCTAATTTCCTCATCCTGGAGATTTTCTACCCTTATTCCTTCGCAGACAGATTTTACTCTCTCTATCCTAGGCCGAGAGATACTTAGTTCACTACAGATCAGATAGGGTCTGTATCATCGAAAAATCCCCGGAAAACTTGTACATTCCTATCAGACTTCCTGAATTCGAAGTCGGTAAAGATATATAGTCTATTATGGATTTGGTACCCCTAGCCTCCCATGTGTAGTGGTGAATAGCCTTATGCTTGAAGAATGTATTTGTAACAGCTAAACTCATACTAGCACAGAAGTCCAGCAAACGCTTCCCATTCCCATTAGTTTCCATATCTTCCCCACATTTATCAATCACCCTTTCGGATCCTTTAGTCCTATTTCCAACTCTCGCACTGAAATCGCCCATTAACACTATACTATTCTTGCTGTTGACCCTGACTACGATGACACTCAATGCTTCATAAATTTGTCAACTTCATCCTCATCTCCACCCTCACATGGTGAATACACTGAGACAATTCTCGTCCTAATTCCTCCAACTGGCAAATCTATCTACCCACATAATTCGCTCATTTACATGCCTAACAGAAACTATGTTGCGTGCAATGGTATTCCTGATAAAGACCCCTACCCCAAACTCTGCCCTTCCCTTTTTAGCACCCATCAAGTACACTTTATAATCTCCTATCACTTCCTCATTATCTCTCCTTACCGGAATTATCACTTACTCCTAGCACATCTATATGCATCCCCTTTGCTGATTCAGCCAGTTCTACTTTCTTCCATAAGCCCCATTAATATCGATAGCTCCTCATCAATTTCATTTTGTTCGCCAAGTTGTTTCCAAGGAGTCACTTGCCTGTCAAATGGGAGTGGGACTCTGTTATTCCCATAGGTCCGAGGCTTGGTTAAAATGTTCTGAGCTTGGTAAATTATGAAGCAGGATGCTATCCTACTTACACATAGCCCAAGTGAGGATTTCTCCCCTAACGGGTTAGGGACCACCGGTGGATTGTATAGTCCTAGCCGTCTGAGCATAAAGGGGGCCATGACTCAGACTATGTCCGAGATGCCCACTCCCATTCCATAGCAACTGGTATCTCGACTCTCAGGACCACTTACTAGGCCACTCAGCCGTTGTCCATGGTTCACGAACTAGGACGTGACCACAGTAACCCACACCATGAACCATATTAAATAATAATTAAATTATATTAGGTACCTATCATATCATTTCAACATACAATGACGTAGTCTGAATTTTTTGTGTGATGAAACTGTCAGTTTCATTCAAATTTTTAGTAAGTTTTTGGGTCATTTTATGGGATATTTGCAGTCATTTTATAGGTCATTGTTTAAACATTTTTTTGGTCATCAAAAAATTATCTGGTTATAACTTTCTCCATGGCTCAGGCAGCAGCTGGGTTCCATGGTTCAAATTCCGGTCACTCCATGTCAGATTTGTGCTGGACAAAGCAGAGGCATAACAGGTTTTTCTCTGGGTACTTCGGTTTTCCCTGCCATATTTCATTCTAGCAAGTCATTCAATAATCATTGCCCCAGAAGCGTGCAACAGGCTTCGGCAGCCAGCACAATTCCTATCCTCACTGCAAATACTCAATAAACATTTTAAGAAACCACCTTTGGTGATTTGCTTTAACATTCAATAGACTTCAATGTATTTTTCTCTGTTACACAACATCAGTTGGTATTAAGTATACTTCGCTTCTTTTTTTTTGTTTTGGCTATAGCTTTACGTCGCACCGACACAGATAGGTCTTACGGCAACGAAGGGACAGGAAAGGCCTAGGAATGGGAAGAAAGCGGCCGTGGCCTTAATTAAGGCACAACCCGAGCATTTGCCTGGTGTGAAAATGGGAAAACCATCTTCAGGGCTGCCGACAGTGGGATTCGAACCCACTATCTACCAGATGCGAGCTCACAGCTGCGCGCCCCTAACCGCACGGCCAACTCGCCCGGTACTTTGCCTTTTAGGTAACCCCTAAATTGAGGAAGTGTTACTATGTAATAAATAAATTAGATTTCGTGAAAGTAACTATTACAGGTAGAAAAGTATTAGTTCAATTACTTTTCCTCAAATACTTCCGAACTATGAATGGATGGCTTATCTCATGTTCTAGCTTTCCTGAAGATTGGCCTTTCCACATATATAAGTTCAACTGTTACTTGCACTATGTATTCTCGTGGATGAAATCATAAACGGGAGTCAACATAAGATATAAGAAAGGTAACAGTCAATTTGTAGTTATCTGCTGTATTTTACAAGGTGGAAGTTAGTTTAAAAGCCAAGTTATCATTACAGCTCTAATTTTTCAATGAATTCGTAACTAATATCGATTCTTTCAATTTCAGAAAGTGGTCAAAACCAATATCAAAACAATGTATGTACATTAATGTATGTAATTTCTATAAACAGTTTAAAAATAAAGACGTTTATCAATGTAACACATCTCACCTTGAAAAGCTGTTTGAAGTAGGGACTACAAATAGACAATATTATCTTGTGTGCTTGTACAACACCACCTCCAGCAGCCAAGGTTACATCTACTAGATCCTCCTCCGCCAACAGGGACTGGAAGCCACTGGTCAGGTTGGAATGGAAGTTGTTCCAACGCAGTGAGAATTGTTCCATATCACCAAGCGCTGCAAACACAAAAATCATTTATTATTCCATTTAGATGTATGTATGTTTACTCAAGTCATGGAGGAGAGAAAATACTCCCTAATCAGCTTTTCAATGAGGGTAATGAAATTTAAGGTTGCCTTGATCAGCACCACATCTCGCTATATCTTTTCCTAAGAGGAAATCTTCTAATATTCACTTTTACAGCAGACTGAAAACCACAAGCTATCTGGAATCTAAAGGACATGTAAAATATCAGCCCCTCTGAGTAGGAGACTAACAGGCTACCTTAATGTTCACCTCACATCAAAAGTATCAAATGTTTTAAGAACTAAGCATTCTCTGCATACATAACACAATGAAACCTGTCCAAGGAGATGAATATTTAATTCACAGACACTGTAAGCAGTATTCCATCCCTACCATTTGCATAAGGCCATAATTGTGCAGCACATTCCCCGTTACTGCATGAATTGTGGAACAATAAATCAGATAATGTTAGGAATGTACCATGCATTGTTAATATTCCCTGTACTAACAATAGAGACAGACAAGATATTGTAGTCTCCAGCTCCCAACACAATGATTCCAGGCCATAGTGTATAGTTGTCATATACAATACAGAAAGCATCAAACAACTGATAAGACACCACACATTCAAACAATCATCGTTAGCACCAACATAAAATCTACTGTAGTCACTGAACACAACATTGTTTTCATCCTTCCTAGGCCCTGTTTCTTAAAACACTCAAGCTGTTCTTTACAAGTTAAAAATTACAAATTTGCCATTTAGGAGCTAATTTCTGTTTCACATACACACATCTCTCTGAGTCCAACCCTTCGTAAGGGTGTAGTGGCATCACACGACAAGTCTTTTGGTAATCTGCATCGTAACGGTGTACGTCCTCTAGGTCTTCAGCCGTCGACTTTTTCCTCTATGATAAGTATTTCCATTGCCTCCTGTTTCCTGGCAATATGACCAAAATATCTGAGTTGTTTTTGGTTGATAAGGATCTACAGTCTTGTTCTGATACCGAGCTGTTGCAGTCTCGATTCATTAGTACGGTGTGCTGTCCATTGGATTCGCAATAATCTATAGCACCACATTTCTAGAGCATCAATCCTGCGGGAATCCACCATCTTCATCATCCAAGTTTCTTCTGCACAGGTCGCGATAGGGAAGATCAGAGTTCGAATGAGGGTGAGCTTTGTCTTGGAACCGACTGAGGTGTCCTTCCAGATGCGAGCAAGTTTTGCTGTTGAATTTTTCGCAATCGCAAGGCGCTTATGAATCTCAGGTTCACAGTCTACGGTATTTGTGACAAGAGATCCCAGATACTCGAAGGGACTGACAACCTCATAATCAGCTACTCTTGTTATGGCAGGTCTGTTGTTATTAAAACTATCTACAATTTTCTCTTTGGTCGTTTTATTGTTGATTTCAAGACCATATTCTCTGCTTTGCTCGTCTAACCTCCACATGATGGTTTGTAGTTCTTGATCATCTGTTGCAATTATCATAGGGTCATTCGCATATCTGAGATTGTTAATTTTTCTGCCACCAACTGTGATACAGTCACTCCAATCTTCGAGAATCTCTCTCATAATGTATTCACTGTATACATTGAACAGGAGGGGGGGGAGAGAATGCAACCTTGCCGCACTCCAGCAGTAGTAGCTAAGATGTCTGAGAAGTTGCTATTAACTCTCACTGCCGCAATGTTCAAAGAGTACAATTGTTGGATCAGGTACACTAAATGTCTCGGTGTCCCCATCCTCAATGAGTATAGCCCAGAGCTTTCACCATTTCGCCTTGTCGAAGGCTTTCTTGTAGTCCATGAAGCACAGGAACATCTTGATATTGTACTCCCTTGTGTTCTCTATGAGCTGCCGTATGTTTAGGATCTGCTCACGAGTTCCTTTGCCTGGAACCAACCTGGTTTGTTCCTCTGATATTTGTAGAAGGTCTTCGGCCTCTCGTTCAGCACCGTGAGCATGATTTTACTGGCATGGGAGATGCTAGTTGCTTTACGTCACACCGACACAGATAGGTCTTGTGGCGATGATGGGACAGGAAAGGGCTATGAGTGGGAAGGAAGCTGCCGTGGCCTTAATTAAGGTACAGCCGCAGCATTTGCCTGGTGTGAAAATGGGAAACCACGGAAAACCATTTTCAGGGCTGCCGACAGTGGGGTTCGAACCTACTATCTCCTGAGTACTGGAAGCATGGGAGATGAGGACTATCGTTCGATAGTTTGCACAGTCAAATGGAGAACCTTTCTTGAACAGTGGTACGAAGACGGAGTGGCACCACTGGTCCGGCCCAGATGTCCATATCTTCTGACATAACTTGTGGAGGATGTGGACACCTAGGTCACCCATGTTCTTTAGGATTTCAGCAGTGATTTCATCTTGGCCTGGTGCTTTCTGTTTCAGAGCTTGTTTATTGCATGTTCCACTTCTTCTCTAAGGATCGTTGGTTCAATATCTATTGGGTTCTGGTGACCTGGCATTGGTTGTAAGTCATCAGTGAACAGATTGATGCAGTATTCTCTCCATACTTTGGCGATGCCCGCTGCATTTGTGATGATATTCCCTTGGTCGTCTTTAATAATCTGCATCTTAGGCATATATTCTCATGCTAAATATTTCACCTTGTCGTACAGTTCAGCACTGTGATTTTTGGTCGCATGTGCCTCTAGTTCTGCACACAGTTTCTTAATATGTTAATTCTTGTCTCTTCTACAAGCCTGTTTGATGTCATTGTTCATTTTTTCATTAGTCGTCCTTGTTGTTCTGGATCTGTAACTGTGAACCAGATGTTAAAACTCATTTCAACCAGTGCCATAGTTTCGTCAGTCATCCAATATTGTCGCTTCACTTCGGTGTTCATCTTTGTGACCTTGCCCACTGCATCTGTGATCCATTCTTCAATTCTCTTCCAAGTCATGTCACAATTTCCCTCTAGGTCAGATGGTCCAGTGCTTTGGAGTGTTGTGTTTCTTGGAAAGTAACTGGCTCAGAGGCCGTTAAAATTTTCGACTATCTTGATCACTGGTTTGTTCAGTTTGATTTTAAGGTAGGCCCAGAGTAGACAATGATTCAATCCACATTCGGCACTAGGTTTTGTTTTCACATTACGGAAGGAGGTTTTCAATCTTTAATCAACAAGGATGTAATTAAATTTGGTTCTTAAAATGCCCATTTGGGGAGGTCCACGTAAAGAGACGACGTTTGTAGTGTTTAAACATGGTTATCATAATGGAAAGACTGTTGTCGGTTGCAAACTGTATCCAATTACAATGAAAAGAAGGCTTCCACCTAATTAATACTTTATTTAATCTTATTTAATGTACAGGACCAGTTTTGACCTTTCTTACGCCATCCTTAGCTGGTCACACAATCTGATATTAACATACCATGCAATTGTAAAACAATACTAAATCTAACAAGGAATGTCACATGAAAATAACACCGTCAAATGTGTTGTTTCTCATGATTAAGGACAATTGTCAAATTGAAACCTGAATCTGATATTTAAATTCACTATCTTCTCATGAACAACATATGTAAAAAGACCTATATAAAAAGTCTAGGTATTGTTTTACCCTTGCGAAGTTGGTCTGCATTTGGTCGATCAGTAGTCTGTAGTCTGAGTCAGATTCTCTTTCCTTGCCCTCGGCACTGTAGTCATTTTAATAGCTTGAAAGTGAGACTTTTCTTTTTTAAAACTTATGAAAATACTTGATTAATTAAAATTATCTCACCGTAAGTTCCCGTTGCTTTCCTCAGCAAGCCTTGCCCTTCGTACTATGATCATTTTTGACAGCTTGATACTTTTTGAACCTGATAAAAATACTATACTACACAAGAGTATCTCACTATATGTTTCTTCCCAGTACCTTATGGAAAATGTGCTACTGTGTTAGTAGCTACTCAAAAATAAATGTACCATTTAAAAGGTTAACATTTAAATATTTATGAATTACCTGAATGAGTGTGGTATCCATAATCTAAGTATCATTGACCTAATTTTCATAAGATGACTATAGAGTACTAAAATATATGGTTTGAAGCTTAACACATATTTAAATCAAACAATAAAGAAAACTCAAGTGTTAATGAAGTAGAGAATTCAATAGTTAAATTATAACAGGAGAGGAAGTAGAACACATAACAACACAGTAAAGGTTTCCACCTGTTCAATACAAAATATATTCACAATATTTTAAAATTACACAGAACTAGTTTCGACCCATCTAGGGGTCATCATCAGCCACATCAAAGCAAAGATCACTCTTGACGAAATCCTAAGAACATGTTAATTTCAACAGAAAGATTATTATGGAATAACAAGTGAATGTGGTAAATGAAAAGAGATGTTAGTATGGGACAGGTGAGTAATAGCTAATAAATATACAAGGAATATACATAAGAGGTTTGGAACAAAGTATAAAAGGGGGCTTAGTGTTGTAAAAATTATATAATCATGGAAAACAGTAAGTCCTTATAATGAAGAATGCAATGTGAAATGACACATATAAAATTATATATGACTTAGGAAGAGTGGAGGTGGTTTAGGAGGGGAAGAGGGCTTAAGGTGGGGTTGAAGGTTGCGGGAGAAAGGGTAATTGTCTCGGAAAAGTACCTTTGATTAAATTTAGGATTGAGTTTTGGTTGGTTGCATTATTGTTTCTGAGGAAAGTGATAAATAGATCGAAGAGTATGTTGGGTTTCTCTGAGATTTCATTGAGATTGTGACTGGCGTTAAAGTATTGGTCTAGGTGTATGTAGTAATTTTCCATTATGTCGAGTAAAGGGCCCTTGTTTGCTAATACGAGGATGTCCATGTCTTGTTCGATATTGGTGAAATTATGGTTATAATCTTGCATGTGTTGGCCGATGGCTGAAAACTTGTTGTATTTTATTGCATTAGTGTGCTCGTGGTATCCGATATTGAAGTTTCTACCGGTTTGCCCGATGTAGGTTTTTCCACAGGTGTTACATTTGATCTTATAAACTCCTGATTTTAAAAAACTGCTGGTCCTGTAGAGCCACAGCTGATTATGAAGCTTATGTTCTGTCGTTCAATTGAAATAGGTCAAGGTAAATTCTTACCCGCTGATGATAATGCCAAAGCACAAATTCAGTTTATAAACAGTGTAACTTACCAACAACAACAACAAAGAAAGATAAAAGGTGAAAAACACAATGTGTACATCTCTTACTTTTTATTTTAGATGAATGATTACCTGAATTTGTGTCAGTAGAATTACGACAGGCTAATATCTGTTAAATTTGGGATCAAGCTGGATTTGTGATATGTCATTTTCCACATTGTCGTTAGGATTATATGTATTCTTGGATGTGTTGTTTTTCTCATTTAACTATAACCACCAAACTCATTGTTCTATACTGAACCATATCGACCCAAGATTTCCATGCTCATTTCTATCCCTAATTCATTTTAGGGGACAATACACAACTGTTTTCAAAGAATATTACACTATTAAAGCTTAATAAAGTTTTTAAATATTAATTTTCAATTTTATCACTGAAGTTTCTAAAATGTTGAGATTTATCCCTTTTGGATGTGTGCGAGAGAATTTTGTATATTTGATACTTCATTACCTATGTCATGTAATGCGCAGCAACTGCTGATTTTCCATGCTTATGTAGCCGAAGTACTGTCAGGTGTTCTGGAAACTGATGTCAAATCCAATGTAAAACAATTCACAGCTATAACAGGTGATATTTTATACACCAGTCTGAATTTATGTGGTGTAGTGAGAGTGTGGTAGAATCTGACTCAGTTTGTTTTTGGTTGAGAAGCTGAAGAGTATATTTTGCTTGTTGAGAGTTCTGGATATTTGGTATGATGCTTTCCCAATGAATGGTATGCTGCGATACTACATGTCTTGTTTTAAGTATTTAGCAAATTATACTCTTCAGCTTCTCAACCAAAAACAAAGTTAAGTAAGAATGGTGTCATGAAATGGAGTGGCTTGAATTTGATTCAATTGAAGGTGTTGGAAGATTTGAAGTACAAGGTTTGTTTCCTTCCATTTCGGACAGCAATTCAAGGATTGTGAAGGTTTTACTGGCCGGACCAAAATGGAAAAACTAAAAAGAACATGATACATCCTTAACAAGAAAAGTATTCTGCAGCAAACATGGCATCACCTTCGCCAAAACCAACTCCTTCAGTAGTACGAGCAGAGAAAAAGAACTAAAAGATGTTACAATAACTGAAGAATATTGTCACGTGCTCAAGCGACCGTCAGCCTTGTCAGAGCCCCTTCGGTATTACCTGAAAGGGGACGACTAAGCCAGCTCGGGGAACTTCCCAGCACGCCCGATGTAATGCCAGGGCCCTTCCTCTATTGTTCGCTTCTTCTAGTTTCTCCACACGATTTCTGGAAGACACAACGGGAAAGTTCGATCTCCAGCTGAACCCTGAATGTTCTAGTGGCCCAACATTGAGACATAAATTCTTGGCCCCTGCAAGAGAGCTGTGTTGTGGTTAGGCATAAAAATCTGTGCTATGGTGTCAGAGTGTCCAGAGAGTAGCTGCTTGGTAGATAGCGTACGGGACAGAAGACTATGTACTGCCTTAGAGTACTGTGTGTGTACTTCTGTGGATTAAGGACCGCCGTGAATCAGCGACTGAACCAGTTATCATTAGTGAGAGGATAATTGGACGTGTGTTGATATTTGCTGTTGTATCGTCCTGCTGTTGGATACTGTTGAGCTGTTGCTGATTGTTGTTCACTTCATGTGACTGTGTGAAGTACCGGACTACCATTGGAGTCGAACCAACGAACAGTCGTCGTGTGTTATATGGACAGTGACACTGTGTTCAATTCCAACTATCTACGCACAGCCGCTATATGAGTTGATTGACTGGACTTGGGAAAGTGCAAGTGAGGCTTAAGCAACCGCAGGTAGACGGGCAGACTAGACCTCCTACTGTGCGTACAAAAGAGAGATTTGTAAATAGACTGTAATTAGTGTGGCCATTTATAACTGGTTTAGAATTGTGTTTGAGAGAGAGAGAGAGAGAGAGAGAGTGGTGGTGGTGATTATTGTTTTAAGAGGAAGTACAACTAGGCAACCATCCTCTATATAACACTAATCAGAGGGAAAATATCGAAGGGGTCCGACACTTCGAAAAATGAAGATATCGGCCAAAGGAAGACAAGGGCCATGAAGGGCGTGAAAATGAAAGACTCCCTAGCCCTTGCAAACCTAATAGCGTCGGGGTCGGAAAAGAACAAGAGCTGACCAAGGGAGGTCTGATAGGATAGATGAAAGTGAGGAGTCTGGCACAAGTGGAAGCAATGCCAGGACTCAGCTGAGGGCCCCGTGGTCGCCAACGCACGCTCTAAAGTTCAGAGCCCCTGGGGCCCCTTTTAGTCGCCTCTTACGACGAGAGGGGATACCGTGGGTGTTATTCTACCGCCCCCACCCACAGAGAGAGAGAGAGAGAGAGAGAGAGAGAGTGTGTGTGTGTGTGTGTGTGTGTGTGTGCTTATTAAGCCATCCTGAAATAAATTAGAGTAACCAAACAGATGGAGTTTTATATTCATAACAAATGGTGTCAGAAGTTAGAATTAGACCCCATGTGTGATACATAATTGTAATCAGCGTTAATCAGCGGACCAGGTAATGCAGGTATCAACTGCCATCGGGAACATTCCAGAACAGAGGTGTACAGTGAATGCACACTCATATAAATATTTTTTTCATCTTTTGTTAATTACTGCATGCCAGTTGAGACCACCGGCCACACGAAAATGGAGGCACAGATAAACGCGCTCTTCAATATGATGATGAAGAAGATGGAGAAGTTGGAAGAAAATCAAAAGAAATCTGAGGAGAAGTTGGAAGAAAATCAAAAGACGATGGAACAAAATTAAAAGAAGATGGAGAAGATGGAAGACAATCGAAAGGAGGTGCAATTCAGGCAAAAGAAGATGGAAGCAGGCAGAAATAACTAAAGTGAAAGACGAACTTGAAGACAAGATGAATACTGTCCAGTGGGAACTGACGAGAAAATTGATGAAAGGATAGGGACAGTTGACGATAAATAGCTACGGACGATAAAAAATGCAACGCTATTTGCCAGGACCTGAAGCGAGAAGTTGCCCAGCTACGCGATAACGTACGAGATGGCACCTATGTGGATGGGATGTTCCGCTAACCACCAGAGTGAAGGGGACAAAGCTACAGCCCTCGTTGTGGCTCTGAGAGGGGAAGCCCTCAATGTACTACAGGCATTACCAGAAGGAGCTCAGAATCAGTGTTGCCAACTTAGAGGATTTCCCGCTTAATCTGGCGGATTCTAAATCCTTCTAGCGACGAAAAACTGCATTTAGCGGCTAGTGGAATTTTTGGCAGAATTTTGATGTGTCAGGGGATTTTGTAGTGGCTTTGTAGAATGTAAACGTAATGCCTCACATTTATAGCATAAATATTACTGAATCAAATTAATGGGGAAAATTAGAATGTACCTAGTCCCCGGTGGAAGTACCACTAAAACTGTCTTTCAATTCCGTCGGGTAGAGCTTGTAAATCATCTTTGTGTAATTGGCAAGTATCGTTTTATTACTGGACGAAATCTGTTTTCCTTTGTGAGTGTGTATATTAGTTCAGGTCATCACCGGTGCCTATGTGGGACAACGTCATTCTACTGCAACACCATACGGGTCACTTTTAAAAGTATTTAGTATTTTAATGACTTTAATCAGTGTGTTGTGCATGCATTCTGTGTGGGTTATTTTATGTTTAAGCGACTTTATAAATTTATATTACCTATGCCTTAATGACTCATTGTTCTTATTGTGTGTTCGTGCTTAAATATGAAGTGTATTTAATCTGGAACACAGTAGTTTATACCACTAATCACTTTGCCGAAGTTTGCAAAGACGATGTTTACAGACTCGGTTGTTGCCAGCAGATGCATAGAACGAAGTATACTGCAATAATTAAAACAGACTTGGCTCTCATTTCATAAATGAGTTGAAAAATTGCATAAGTGACAGCCCTTACAGTATCATCATTGACGAATCAACAGATGTTGGGGTCTTAAAATTCCGCGAAAAATGTATGGTGTAATAGCATCCTAATGCCTGGTGATTGTAGTAGTGGATTTATATTGCGTTAATTAAGAGTGCATGGCTTAATAGTAAGCGGTAAGCAGTTAAGCACTAGATTATCAATCATACTCTCTTTTAACTCGGTGGTGCTATTGCAACCATTCCCTATGCACTATCAAGTTTCATTCCAACTCGAGGAACAAATATACAAGATGGCACTTTTTTTTAATTATTAAATTAAATGTTGAAGAATCTAGCGGATTTCTAGCGGAACTGGCATTGTCAATTAACGGTTTTCACTCTTAGGGTGTTGGAAACACTGCTCAGAACAACGCTAGTAGCCCACATGGAAGCCCGTTATGGAGGTTGCCACCTGCAACAGGCATACCAGACCCAGCTTCGAACCACAGCTCAGAAGAGTACGGACATACTCCAGGAATTCAAAACAGATGTTGCCCGTCTTGTTCGCCTGACTTATTCTTCAGCACCAGAAGAGTTCCTCGAACAGCTGGGTAGGCAGACCATCATAGATGGATTACGCAACCCAGATACTCATCAGGCCCTTCGCCTCGCCTGCCACAAGAACCTAGGAGATACTCTCAGCCACGAAGCAGGCATTGAGACTACAAACCAGGGTGCGCCGCCTGGAAGTGACCGAAACTCCGTGGTTGAAGGATTATAAGTCCCTGACCGATTTCCTCGAAGCCGTGGGAAGGTTCTATCAAGCCAAGCGGAACAATGCTCGAGCCATCGGGTACCTCGAAGACCTGTCACCTGTTGGATTGTGGTATCAAGGGACACATAAGCCGGAACTGGGAAGATGAGAGCCTCATTCTGACGTCCTGATGGCCGAGAAATTCGCCAGTCAGGGAAACGACTATTAGCCATACTTGGGTGCGATGGTTGGCTCAGGAAAGTTGTCAAGCCCCAGCAGCCCATGCCCACTGCGATCAGATAGTAGCAACCTAATGGTAGACAGAGTCGTCAACGGAATAGCGCGGAGCATGCTGATTGACACTGGAGCAACAAGGACCATCAAGAAGCAAACAGTTGTGAAATGGTGGAGAATTCGACTCCTGCCGGTGAACCTCAGCCTGGCTACTGGCACAGGAGAGACGACGCCTGTCCACGGCGAGACAGTGATGGAATTCTCCGTAGGGCGGCGGACAGTCAAGCACCGGATTCTCATTGTGGACATTGTGGATGAGATAATCATTGGACTTGACTTTCTGAACGAACATAAAATCATCCTGGATATGAGTGCCAACACGCTTCGGTACAGAAATGAAAAATTGCCATGCGACCAGCACAGGAAGGCACTGCCTTACGCCAGGTTAAGCTGCGAAAGGACCTGACCATCCCAGCAAGGACTGAGGTGGACATGGACGGAGCTGCTGGAAGCGTGACGGCCATTGTGGAGCCGGAATATCAGAACGGTCATACAAAGGGATTACTGATCACCTAAACCCTGATCAGCACCTATCATCAGCCTTACATTGTGGAGCCGGAATATCAGAACGGTCAAAGGGATTACTGATCACCAAAACCCTGATCAGCACCTATCATCAGCCTTACGTTCGACTGACCAACTTGAATGACTACGACGCCACCATCCAGCAAGGCACAACGCTTGGAGTTTGTGAGCCCATTGTACGGATGGCATGCTGCAAAGCCATGAAGTCGGATCGGCCAGACACAGGAGCGAGAGTAGGGCAGAACCTGCCAGAGGCCCTGCGGAAAGTGTATGAAAAATCCACCGACAACCTACAACGCGGGGAATGAGAAAAGCTGGAGGACCTACTGCTGGAGTATCAAGACGTCTTCTCCCTGGACAGCAACTATATCAGACAGACGAAACTCGTAAAACATCGGATTAATGTGGGTGGCAGCGCGCCGATCAAGGCTCCGTTTCGACGAATTCCACTCGAGAAGCAACATGATATAGACCAGATGATCGAAGAAATGAAAGAACAGAACCCTTGGAAAGCCCTTGGAGCTCAATGGTAGTATTGGTGAAGAAGGACGGCTCTACTCGATTCTGTGTCGACTACAGAAGAGTAAATGATGTCACGAAGAAAGACAGCCACCCGCTACCCCGGATTGATGACACTCTGGATACGGTATCAGGGTCGAAGTGGTTCTCTACGCTGGACCTGACGAGTGGCTGCTGGGAAGTAGAAATTCATCCTGAAGACTGAGAGAAGACTGCATTTCGAGTTGGAAATGGTCTCTGGCAATTCAAGGCAATGACATTCGTGTTGTGTAACACCCCGGCAACCTTTGAGAGACTGATGGAGACTGTGCTGAGAGGGCGGCACTGGAAGACCTGCCTGATTTACCTGGATGAAGTCATCAATCTCGGAAGCACCTTCAACGAGCACCTCAAGAATATGAGGGAGATTCTAGGAAAATTGAGAGCAGCCCAGCTAAAGTTGAGCCTGAAGAAATGCCAGCTCTTCAGGAAGGAAGTACAGTACCTCTGCCATATCATCTCGGAGGAAGGAGCCTGAACAGATCCTGAAAAAACCACGACGGTGAGGGAGTGGCCGGTACCTAAGGACAGGTCTCAGCTTCAAAGCTTCCTGGGCCTCTGCACCTACTACCGTCGATTCATCAGGGAATTTGCTAACATTGCCAATCTGTTGCATCGTCTTACGGAGATTCACCTGGACAGAGGAATGCCAAAAAACTTTTGACCACCTGAAGCACGCACTATGTACAGCACCGGTATTGGTATATCCCAGAGCTGGGGTGAAAAATGTGGTCGACACGGACACCAGTGAATTTGGTATTGGAGACGTCCTGTCTCAGGTCATGGACAACAAAGAGCGGGTAGTTACACACTTCAGTAAGGCCCTCTCCAAACCGGAAAGAAATTACTGCGACACATGGAAAGAGCTGCTGGCCACTGTGAAGACCATCGAGCATTTTCATACGTACCTGTATGGCCAAGAATTCCTCATCAGAACCGACCACACATCACTCAGGTGGCTTCTAAAAGTCAAGAATTCGGAAGGACAGCTCACACAATGGCTGGAGAGACTGCAGCAGTACTATTATGAGATTGAACACCACAAGGGTCACCTACATTCCAAATTAATAGGTATGGTCAAATGTTCCACCTTTACAATACTATAAAAAAAATTTATTTAAATAACGTAAGGTGGTGGAACAGTTGACCATACCTTTTAAGTACACGTACGACAATACAGGCTTTATAATGAAATTCATTTTATACATTCCAACGCTGACGCTCTGTCCCAAAGGCCTTGCCGCGAAGACTGCAAGCTCTGCTCCATAAGGGAAGGTTAACACGACATTCCCTGCCGAAGAACCACCGTAGAATTCGAGGAAAGCTGGAGTCGCGAAGCCTGGACTAATGCTCAAAGGGATGAGGAGGACATTGGACTGCTGGCCGAGTGGAAGATCGCCCATGTACCGAGGCCTGGATGGATAAACGTCAGTGTCCTCAGCCCTAAAACTAAGTCGTACTGCTCACAATGAGACTCGCTGGTGACTACGGATGGATTGCTAAAGCGCGTCTGGGAAAGCAGCGACACGAAGACTCTCCGGGAGCAGACGGTAGTCCCACGCAGTATGGTAGGGGAAGTCCTGAAAAAAATTCATGGTGGAGCTTCGGGAGGGCCGGGCTGAGTGGATCAGACGGTTGAGGCACTGGCCTTCTGACTCCAACTTGGCAGGTTCGATCCTGGCTCAGTACGGTGGTATTTGAAGGTGCTCAAATTCGTCAGCCCCGTGTCGGTAGATTTGCTGGCACGTAAAAGAACTCCTGCGGGACTAAATTCCGGCACCTCGGCGTCTCTGAAGACCGTAAAAGTAGTTAGTGGGACGTAAAGCAAATAGCATTATTATTATTAGCTTCGGGAGAGCACCTCGAAATCATGAAGACCTTGGAAAAGGTCCGAGAGAGATTCTACTGGGTCGGGTGCCGATCGGATGTGGAAAACTTCTGCACTAGATGCAACGAGTGTGCTGCCAGCAAGGGACCAAGTCAGAGACGTGAAGGAAGAATGAAGACTTACAACATGGGCATCGTCACATACTCGTCGTCACTGATTATTTCACGAAGTGGTCGGAGGCAACTATGATGGCAGAAATCCTCGTGAACGAGTTCATCAGATATGGCATACCAATGGAGCTGCATTCCAATCAGGGACGGAACTTCGAGTCAGCTGTCTTCCAAAATCTGCGCCGTTTGTTGGGTATCCGGAAGACCAGGACCACACCTCTGCATCCCCAATCAGACAGAATGGTGGAACGATTCAATAGGACAATTGAGAAATCGCCTGGGTATAGTTGTCAGCGAACATCAGAGAGACACTGGGATCATCATCTTACCCCATTACTCTTAGCGTACCAGTCTGCATTGCATGAGGCCACTGGATGCACACCAACAAGGACGATGTTTGGCAGAGGACTGCGCCTCACGGTAGATTTGACGTTCAGTCGACCTGACGATCATCGTGCCCCTACCGACCAGTACTGCCTCGATCTAGCAAGGAAACTAGAGTGCGTACATGCCGCTGTCCGGAAGAGACTGAGAACAGAGAGCGACCGAATGAAGGCATGATACGACCAACGAGCAGATGCTACCGGATACCAGGAAGAAGACCTGGTATGGCTGTATAACCCCATAAGGAAGAGAGGTTTGTCCCCCAAACTACGTCAGCATGGGAAGGCCCTTACCGTGCCGTCAAGAGGATAAATGAAGTCATCTATCGCAAACAACAGAACCCAAGGAGCAAGATGAAGCTGGTGCATCTGGACTGAATGGCGCCTTACCAGGGAGAAGCTGAAGAAGGTACTGATTGGGACAATCAGCTCTCGAAGGGGAGCGATGTTACCTGCTCAAGCGACTATCAGCATTGTCGGACCCCCTTCGGTATTACCTGAAAGGGGATGACTACACCAGCTCAGGGAACTTCCCACGAGGACATGCCATGGCCCTTCCTCTATTGCTCTCTTCATCTGGTTTCTCCATGCGATTTCTGGAAGATACGACGGGAAGTTTCGATCTCTATCCGAACCCTGAATGTTTCTAGTGGCCTAACATCAAGGCATAAATACATGGCCCCTGTAAGCGAGCTGTGTTTAGGACTCGGAGTGTCCAGAGAGTAATTGCTTCGTAGATGGCATATGGGACAGAAGACTGTGTACTGCCTTAAGAGTACTGTGTGTGTGTACTTCTGTGGATTAAGGACCGCCGTGAATCAGCGACTGAAGCAGTTATCATTAGTGTGAGGATAATTGGACGTGTGTTAATATTTGCTGTTGTGAGTATCGTCCTGCTGTTGGATATTGTTGAGCTGTTGCTGATTGTTCACTTCATGTGACTGTGTGAAGTACCGGACTATCATTGGAGTCGAACCAACGAACAGTCGTCGTGTGTTATATAGCCAGTGACACTGTGTTCAAATCCAGCTATCTACGCACAGCCGCTATATGAGTCGATTGATTGGACTTGGGGAAGTGCAAGTGAGGCTTAAGCGTCCGCAGGTAGACGGGCGGACTAGACCTCCTTACTGTGCGTACAGAAGAGAGATTTGTAAATAGACTGTAATTAGTGTGGCCATTTATAACTTTTTTTTCCCTATTGGCTTTACGTCGCACCAACACAGATATGTCTTATAGCGACGATGGGACAGGAAAGGGCTAGGACTGGGAAGGAAGCGGCCATGGCCTTAAGGGACAGCCCCAGCATTTGCCTGGTGTGAAAATGGGAAACCACGGAAAACCATCTTCAGGGCTGCCGACAGTGGGGTTCGAATCTACTATCTTCCGAATACTGGACACTGGCCGCACTTAAGCAACTGCAGCTATCGAGCTCGGTATATAACTGGTTTAGAATTGTTTGTGTTTAAATATGTGTGTGTGCATGTGTGCATTAATTAAGCCATCCTGAAATAAATTAGAGTAATCAAACAGATGGAGTTTTATATTCACAACAAAGCTTTCCCAATGAATGGTATGCTGTGATACTGCATGTCATGTTTTAAGTGTTTAGCAAAATATACTCTTCAGCTTCTCAACCAAAAACAAAGTTATGGAAGAATGGTGTCATGAAATGGAGTGGTTTAAATTTGATTCAATTGAAGGTGTAGCAAGATTTGAAGTGCATGGTTTGTTTCCTTCCTTTTCAGACAGCAATACAAGGATTGTGAAGGTTTTACTGGCCGGACCAAACAGGAAAAACTAAAAAGAACATGATACATCCCTTCAACATGAAAAGTATTCTGCTGCAAACATTGCATCACCTTTGCCAAAATCGAATCCTTTGGTAGTATGGGCAGAGAAAACGAACAAAAAGATGTTACAATAACTGAAGAATATGTTTAACATGGCATACTAAATACTGTAGCTAAGAATAACAAGCCATTCTCTGATTTTACAGGTTGTTATCATTAGCAGATAAACTAGGCATCAGGGTGTTGGCTTGTAAACCATGGGCAATGCCTGAGAGGCCTAGTAAGCAGTCCTGAGAGTGGGGAAACCAGGTGCTGTGGAATGACAGTGGGCATCTCAGGACATATTCTGAGTCATGGCACCCGTAGTGCTCATGCAGCTAGGATTATACTAGTTGCTTTACGTCGCACCGACACAGATAGGTCTTATGGCAACGATGGGACAGGAAAGGGGTCGGAGTGGGAAGGAAGCGGCCGTGGCCTTAATTAAGGTACAGCCCCAGCATTTGCCTGGTGTGAAAATGGGAAACCACGGAAAACCATTTTCAGGGCTGCCAACAGTGGGGTTCGAACCAACTATCTCCCGAATACTGGATACTGGCCGCACTTAAGCGACTGCAGCTATCGAGCTCGGTGCTAGGATTATACAATCCACCGATGGTCCCTAAGAAGAGATCCTCACTGGGACTATGCATAAGTAGGGTAACATCCTGCTTCACAGAATTTATCAGCTCAGAACATTTTAAGCAAGCCTTACACTTATGATAGTAACGAAATCCCACTTCCATTTGGCAGGCGAGGTACTCCTTCGACACAACTTGGCAAACAAAATTGGATTAAATGGGGAGCTAACAATATTAATGGGACTTATGGAAGAACGAAATAAAGTAGAATTGCTGAGTCAACAAGGTGGATGTGCTTGGATGTGTTAGGAGTTAATGATATGCAGATAAGAGATAACCAAAAAGAAATTATAAATTATTCTTAACAGGTGTTAAAAAGGAAGGCCACAATGTGGGGTAGGACTGTTCATCAGGAATAATATTGCAAGCAACATAAGTTTCTGTTAATGGGCTTTCTGAAAATTTCATAAGACAATTATTATTTGTAGTAATATTGAGATCTACGTAGTTTAGAAATTGTTGGCTTCAAAATCTAATATAATTATAACTTTAATGTATATTAAATTCACCACAGATTCTGAAGTCAAGAATTCATTAAACTACTTAGATCACAATATTACTTAGTTTCTGTTAGGCATGTAAATGATTTAGGAGTTACAGGAATTATCATGAGAATTGTCTCCGTCTACTCACCATGTGAGGGTGCAGATGTGGACGACATTGACAAGTTTTATGAAGCACGAGTGACATCGTAGTCAGTGTCAACAGTAAGGATAAGATAGTGCTGCCTCTGTGGATCAGCGGTAGAGTGTCGGCCTCCGGATCCCAAGATAGCAGGTTCAAACCCGGCAGAGGTAGTCGGATTTTTGAAGGGCGGAAAGAAGTCCATTCGACATTCCATGTCGTACGATGTTGGCATGTAAAAGATCTCTGGTGACACTTTTGGTGTTTACCCGACAAAATGAATTAAATCTCAGCCATAGACGCCCAAGAGAGTTTCGGTTTACTCGGTCTGCCACCTAGTGGCGGCCTAGAGTAAAACGGAACGTCGAAATTGACGAGCAGACAGCCAGATGGCGTCAAATTGAAATGTCTGCACACGGTAGCTGAGGCCATACTATTATCATTTTTTAGTGCTAATGGGTGATTTCAATGCAGTGTTGGAAATACAGGGCGCCAGGAAATGTTTTCCGCAGCGCCTAGGTGCTGCTGCGTGAGGTTGCATCAGCAGTTAAGTTGGCAGCACGGCTGCTGCCGCTTGTATCAAAACAAGCAAACAACACACAGTAAACTTTGTACTCACCACAGCAATTCATAACAGATGCTAGAAGTGTTGTCCTTATGTTCGAAGACAGACTTCAACACTTCTACACATATTGTCGAAGACTTTCACTAAAGTTTCTTGCGCAATGGACTGCACATAATTAATGATATTCAATCGTTTTTGGATTAGTTTTGTACACCTGCCTGTTCCCGGTACATTGTGGACTGAGACGGCCACACGAAATTTACTTATAAAATCCAGAACGGTATCCCGGTTTGCCACTTTGAATTAGGAAACCGTGCCTGAAATTTTAGTTTAAATTTTCTGTAAACTGATCGCCTTCACGAAAAACGTATTCCACCAAAAAAACTCTCTCTTCATTACTGCCTGTATTCTGTTGCACTATTTCAGTAATCTATCTGAACGTTCGCTCACTGCAATACACACTGACGATTACGACAGCTGCCAACAAAACTGCTCATGCTCCCTTACTCAGCACCATGTAGGCGCTGCGGAGAACATTTCCTGGTATCCGTTAGAAGAATGCATTCGTCAAGCACAAGGCTATTCGCCGCTACACATGGGAGAATAGGGGCAATAGATCTATAATATCCTATATCATAACAGACTTTGAATTCAGGAAATCTGTCAAGAATGTGCAGGTATTCTGGGGAAATTTTTATAATACAGATCACTATCTGATTTTTAGTGAAGTATCTCAGGCCTATGATGTCTGCGGATGAATAAGGGTAGAAAATCTTCAAGAAGAGGAAATTGGACAGAACTAAATGGATATAAGCAAAATGTTCCAAACAATACACAGTAAGCAACTCCAGGCTATGGGAAGAGAATGGGTGGCATACAGGGATGCTGTAGTAGAAACAGCAACAGAATGCCTAGGAACAACTGTGTGTAAAGATGGGAAAAAGAGAACATCTTGGTGGAATGATGAAGTTAGAAACACTTGTAAATGCAAAGAAGGCGTATCAGAAACGGCTCCAGATAAGGGCTGATGCTTGCACATAGATGAAAGAAATGGAGCAAAACAAATAACTGTTGAATCCAAGAAGCAGTCATAGGAAGAATTTGGTACTGATCTGGAAAGACTAGCTTTTCGATGCCCTTATCGTAAATAGAACAGGGTCGTGTCACCAGTCAGCTGCGCACAGGTCTACCACACTCTCATCATCTTCAAATCGTTGCCCTCCTAGAGCTTCTTTAAGCGACCCAAAGAAATGGAAATCGCAGGGTGATAAGTCTGGGCTGTAAGGAGGAGGATCAAATGTAGTCCAGTGCATTTCCTGTAGCTTGGAGACAGTTAGAGCTCCAGTATGGGAGCGCGCATTGTCGTGGAGGATGACCTGTCGAATTGGTTGGTCTCATCTTTTGCGGCAATATGCAACCCTCACCTTGTTCAACAACTCGCAGTAGTAAGCTGATATGATTGTGCGTTGCTCACGGGAAAAACTCAATCAGCAAAATGCCTTGCCAATCAAAAAAACGGTTGCAAGAACCTTGCCAGCTGACAGTCCAGTCGCATGTGACGATCCGACTCAAAAATGCATCACCTATTTCCGCAAACCTTCCTGTAAGCCTCTGACGCCTCCAAACGTCTCAGCTTCAGATTTTCGGTCAAAAGAGGAGGGACCCATCTGAAACACACTTTACGGAACTGTAGGTCATTTGTATGATTGCTCGACAGCTCCCATAACGGATTCTGATTTGCTCTGCAATTTCTGATACTCTCGCCTGTTGATCATCGTCAATAATGTCTTTAACCGCACAAATGCTTTTGCTTGTAATGCTGGTCTGAGTACGGTGATCATGTTGCTGGTTTTCTACACGTTGCGGTCCTTCCTTGAACATTTTATGCCAGGCAAACACATGTGTCCTTGACAATGTTTGATCATCAAACTGTGCAGTCAATCTCTGGCAAATTTCCGCCACTGTTTAACTCCTTCACGAGTAAGAAATTTTATAATTATGCGTTGCGCAGTGGAGGGGTGCATCTGTTGCTCCGACATCGGAACGTTACTGACGAAATGGTGAGAAATATCTAACAGCAAGCTCTCCCCACTCCTAAAGGACCCGTCTAAGCATAGCAGAAGCGCAGGGCCAGTTCTACCAACTGTTGATGTTGAGGAACAAAAATCCTGTTTATATTTGATTGACCTTCGTAGAAGCATAGAACCACCATTCACATGTTTGGAGATAAGACCCTGACCCTGAAAAGTATGAGAAAAGGAAAAGCAGTTGGAGTGGATGAATTAAGTGCAGATATATTGCGAGAAGCAGGAACTTGAGCATTCTAATTGTCATTATAGACTCCTTGACACAGCATGGCAGGAAAATGCTATCCCAGAAGACTGGAAGAAGGGTATAATCGTACCTCTTTTTAAGAAGGGGAATAGACAGAAATGCATCAACTACCGTGGAATTACTCTGCTCTCTCAGACTGGCTCCATGGCTAAATGGTTAGCGTGCTGGCGTTTGGTCACAGGGGTCCCGGGTTTGATCCCTGGCAGAGTATGAATTTTAACCATAATTGGTTAATTTCACTGGCACGGGGACTGGGTGTATGTGTCGTCTTCGACATCATTCCAACAATAAAAGCCATACGCCATTCTTTTTTTTATCTACTGCTTAAATATTGTGTTAGCTGTGAATATGGGATCTTCTGTGTCCACTGTAAATCATTCTTCATTAACCACTGCACCTATTCCATCATCTACCAATTCCTTGCCTTGTCTCTTAGTTTACTTATTATATCCCTGGTATTCCTAGATTTAGGAAGGGTGCCTATGTGCATTTTGTCCAAATGGCATAGGGTACGTCTTTGTTAAGCCACCATATTATTAGCCCTGGTATATGCAGAGTTGAGTACCTGATGGGTTGTGATTGTACACAAGTGCTTGTGACTGTGCTTCATAAAATTGATTGTATATGGAGATGATTTACCTGTCCTTTATTTTCAGCCTTGGTATTGTCCACTTTAGCTAGTTCATCTAAATTGTAACCTGCCTCAACCTGATTGTCTCTGATCCTTGCCATATAATTCTGCATTGTGTTTTATCCTTACTAGTCACTGTCTGTGTACTGAATTTATCCTCTGGTATTTTCTTCTCTGTTACTTATGATGAGTGACTGGTGTCACGCATGTATTGTAATCTTGTCCTGGTTGATGGATGTCAGTCTTGGCCATGTGCTTGAATGCATTTCTCATTCTTCCTGATTTTTTCATTGCTAGTGCTGGTTGGTCACTGCATGTATTGATTCTTGATCATTCTCACCTGTTATTCCAACATCTGCGTACCGTTGCTGGTGCTTTGTTTTTACTGCATTTTCCACCTGGTATTTTGTTGTGGGTCTCGTAGTTGTCATGTTTTCATCAGCATACTTCAGTGCCTAATAACTTGTGGTATCTGCTTTAATTTTGGCCTTTATTTATGCTGTGTTGGAACTATTTCTTTTTGGTATTGTAAAACCATTTTCCTTCTTATTCGTTGTTCCCTATTATCCTTACCGTTATTGTCACTTGTCATGTGGTTGTTGACCTTTGTAATTTTTGCTTGGTAATTTCTTGTGGACACACTTTGAGTACTCCCCTCCATCTATTATTATGCTAGTGAAGTCTCCAGTTATTACCATTGCTTCTTAATTTTATTCTTGATCGATTTTTCATGTTACGGATAGTTTGGTTTATAACATTCTGTCTCTTTACTGCTTGTTTCACTACCTTTCTTGACATTCAAGGTTATCAGGTTATTGCTAGTCCATGTGTACTGGTCATCATATTTACCATATATCTGAACCGTTCATTTTCCTCTTATGTGTCATATGGTCTGCTTTACTTGAGATGGTCGAGATATATCAAAATTGGTAAATGATTCTGTAATATTATGTCTTGTAATAATTTCTTGTCATTCCATCATACTCTACTGTGCCTATGCTTACTACTTCTTCACCTGAGTGATATGCTGTTGATTATATTGCAACTTCTTGTTTTGGGAGTGCTCCATGTCAGTCATCTAAGCGAGGTTTGGGCCAATTGGACTGAGTATGGGATTAGTTCATTTGTGTCTCATGCTTGTTACAGTAGATTATGGGGTCTACTTGGTAAGGTAGTTGATTTCCTCTAGCTTGTAATTTACTATCAGGTGCATTTATGCTTTAACATGTATTGTGCTGTGCTGTGTCTTTGCGTATGGGGCTAAGGCAGGATGTGCTGAGGAACTTGTCCTTTTGTGGGTGTGCATTCCTGAACCTTGGAAGTCCCATGGTGAGGAATAGGTTAAGTTGTCAATGACGATCAGTTTTATGTCCTTTTGGGATAGTGCTGCTTAGTCTCAGTATATCTCTCGGTTTTAGGATAAGGTCAGCGTGGGACCTTCAGTAATTGTAAATAGGGTAAATATATATATATATATATTGTCTTCAGTGTATCTCATAAATGCCTTGATTCATTGTGAGATTATTTCTAAACTCTATGCTTCCTGGTAATTCACATTGTTAGAGAATGTGTGATATTTTAATCTAATACTGTCATCTATTGCAGCTAGGTATCTGACTGACGTCCAGTGGAACTCATTTCATTATACAATTTCCTGATCTATTTGATTTGCTGTGTCTAATGGCATTCCTCGTTTCAGGCTTCTCTACTGTAAATATTGCTAATTGTAAATTTATTTTAGCTTGTCTTAGTGCCCATGTGTGTCAGCAGTTGTCTTGATACCTGCTTCATGCTGTACAATGGAATGACCCCATTGTCATGGTGTTATGTCATTACTGGTACTGCGACTAGGGATCAGTTGTGCTTCTAAGCATGAATGTATTTCATTTTTTCTGTTTTCCTGTTTGGTCTGGTGGTGGTCTCAGGTTTAATCTAAATTCAGTCTTATTGTAAAATGAAATTGTAATTTGTTGTAGTTGGGTTAACACTATTGCAGTGTAGAAACAGTATAATAAACGTGGATGAATAGTATCCATATGGCACGAAAATCTTGTGACTGATTGAGGTTTCCCAGGTGCTATGTACCCATATTAACCCCGGTGTGTGCTTTTGGGCGTGAGGCTTTAGCAGTATAATTTGTAGGGAATATGTGGAATTATCACTACACCTGAATTTAGTACATGTGGAATTTAAAAGAAGACAGAAAACTATCATTTAACTTGGTGCCATGTCATACAACGCAGCAATTGGCCATAAATAGTTAATTGTTATGCATTTAAAAGATCTGATTGGACTAAATTGTAATATAAATGTGGGCAATCACTTCGCCATTGGACCTTTATTGTACATTATTTTCTATGAACTTGCTATTGGGTAGCTCTGCTGCTTGATCTTCAACTGTTCTGCAAGGCGCTCGATAGCGGCCGCTATTCAAAACCTGACTTCCGTTCCAGCGCTCGACAGGAGCAAGGTGTGATGTCACTTGTCTTACTGCCATTCGCTATGGCAGGCAAGAATGACATGAAACCACCGTAAGGTGATATTGAAAGAACGGCATAGGTCTGAATAAATGGTTTTAGTTTTAAATTTTGTTTATTTGATAGTGTTTTAATTTAAACTTGTGTGTAAATTTGGAATGCAACTTTATGCGTAACTCCGGATGCCTGCAGCTGACTATAATATTATCCTTGGGAATATTTTGAACAAAATTGTGTGAGTACTTCGAAACTGTTCATCACCAGTCTGGAAAGTGATCGTCTGGCTTGATATTGACTCCAACAGATGTTATCCACGTAAACTACGGTGCATTTTTTTGCAGTGAGTAAAATGCCAACATGTCCACTGTCATCTTCAGCATTCCTTGACGTTACATGAGACCCAAAGTCAAGACGCTAACAGTTTCATTCACAACGATTTTGACCAGTCTACCTACAACAATCGGCTTTTGAATCTCCACTTGTACACGACAACGCATTTAAATATTAGTTACGCCAAGAACATGAAAATGAAAATCGTGGGTCAAACAAGCTCCAGTTTTAATATCACCCCTTCTCAAGAAAAAAGAAGATCCGTTTCATTTTATTTTTAGTTTTGAACATTTTGAGTTAACCAGAACTGCCAAGTTAAAACACATTCGATTTAAATTTATATTTTCAATCTTGACCAACCTACAATCAGTTCAAATCTCCACTTATTGTTGACGACACATCCTGTCACCAGACACGATACGTCAAGTACTTAATATGATATAGGGGTCACATAAACCCCGATTTGCAATCCTCTTCACCGAAAAGAAGATCCATTTTAGTTTTGGACATTTTCCATATTAAATAGATTAGGACCAAAAAACTTTACTGTATTGACTTATGTTTGTATATTTTGTATATAATGTATATGTTGTATATAGTGTATATATTAGTATGTTTATATTAGTTAAAAAGGTCCCAAACCTTTACCTAAAGGTTGTTTACAGGCTGAAGATGCCCAAAATAATGGGTGAAACATGTACCTGACCAAATGAGTCTACATAAAATCATGTAGATAATAACCACATTAAACGTGGAAAGTATTGAATAGGTGGTTTTTTATTTAATTATCCTTGATATCTATGCCTAAATTTAGCCAAATCGATCTCCTCTCACCAATTCGATTCAGTATCTCTTCATTCGTGATTCGATCTAACCATCTCACCTTCAGCATTCTTCTGTAACACCACATTTCAAAAGCTTCTATTCTCTTTCTTTCTGAGCCAGTTATCGTCCATGTTTCACTTCCATACAATGCCACGCTCCACACGAAAGTCCTCAAAAACATCTTTCTAATTCCGATATCAATGTTTGAAGTGAGCAAATTTCTTTTCTTAAGAAAGCTCTTCCTTGCTTGTGCTAGTCTGCATTTTATGTCCTCCTTACTTCTGCCATCGTTAGTTATTTTACTACCCAAGTAACAATATTCATCTACTTCCTTTAAGACTTCATTTCCTAATCTAATATTTCCTGCATCACCTGCCTTCGTTCGACTGCACTCCATTACTTTTGTTTTCGACTTATTTATTTTCATCTTGTACTCCTTACCCAAGACTTCATCCATACCATTCAGCAACTTCTCGAGATCTTCTGCAGTCTCAGATAAAATAACAATATCATCGGCAAATCTCAAGGTTTTTATTTCCTCTCCTTGGACTGTGATTCCCTTTCCAAATTTCTCTTTGATTTCCTTTACTGCCTGTTCTATGTAAACATTGAAAAGGAGAGGGGACAAACTGCAGCCCTGCCTCACTCCTTTCTGGATTGCTGCTTCTTTTTCAAAGCCCTCGATTCTTATCACTGCAGACTGATTTTTATACAGATTGTAGATAATTCTTCGTTCTCGGTATCTGATCCCAATCTTAAATAGCTTGGTCCAATCAACATTATCGAATGCCTTTTCTAGATCTACAAATGCCATGTACGTGGGCTTGTCCTTCTTGATTCGATCCTCTAAGATCAGACGTAAAGTCAGGATAGCTTCACGTGTTCCTACATTTCTTCTGAAGCCAAATTGATCTTCTCCCAACTCAGCTTCAACTTGTTTTTCCATTCTTCTGTAAATAATACGTGTTAAAATTTTGCAGGCATGAGATACTAAACTAATGGTGCGGTAGTTTTCACACCTGTCAGCACCGGCTTTCTTGGGAATAGGTATAACAACATTCTGCTGAAAATCAGATGGGACTTCTCCTGTCTCATACATCTTGCAGACTAAATGAAATAACCTTGCCATGCTGGTTTCTCCTAAGGCAGTCAGTAATTCAGAGGGAATGTCATCAATTCCAGGTGCCTTGTTCCTATTGAGGTCACTCACAGCTCTGTCAAACTCTGACTTCAAAATTGGGTCTCCCTTTTCATCAGCATCAACAGCCTCTTCATGTTCCAGAACCAAATTATCTACATCTTTACCTTGATACAACTGTTGGATATGCTCCTGCCATCTTTCTGCTTTGTCTTCTTTCCCTAGAAGTGGCTTTCCACCTGAGCTCTTAATATTCATACACCTAGATTTCCTTTCTCCAAAGGTTTCCTTGATTTTCCTGTATGCAGCATCTACCTTTCCCAGGACCATACAGCCTTCCACATCCTTGCATTTCTCCTTCAGCCATTCTTCCTTAGCTGCCTTGCACTTTCTATCCACTTCATTCTTTAATCGCCTGTATTCTTTTCTGCCCTCTTCATTTCTAGCATTCTTGTATTTTCGTCGTTCATCAATCAGGTCTAGTATCTCCTGAGTTATCCACTGATTCTTAGTTGATCTTTCCTTCCTTCCTAACATTTCTTCAGCAGCCCTACTGACTTCATTTTTCATGACTCTCCACTCTTCCTCTATAGTGTTTCCTTCAGCCTTTTCATTTAGTCCTTGTGCAACATGTTCCTTGAAACAATCCCTCACATTCTTTTCTTTCAACTTGTCTAGATCCCATCTTTTTGCATTCTTTCCTTTCTTCAATTTCTTCAACTTCAGATGGCATTTCATGACCAACAAGTTGTGGTCAGAGTCCACGTCTGCTCCTGGGAAAGTTTTGCAATCCAACACCTGGTTTCTGAATCTCTGCCTAATCATAATGAAGTCTATTTGATACCTTCCAGTGTCTCCAGGTCTCGTCCACGTATACAGCCGTCGTTTGTGGTGTTTGAACCAAGTATTGGCAAGGACTAAATTATGATCAGTGCAGAATTCAACCAGACGACTTCCTCTTTCGTTCCTTCGTCCCAATCCAAATTCTCCTACTGTACTACCTTCTCTTCCTTGGCCTACCACTGCATTCCAGTCTCCCATCACAATTAGATTCTCGTCACCTTTTACATATTGTATTAAATCTTCTATCTCCTCATATATTCTTTCGATTTCTTCATCATCCGCTGAACTAGTAGGCATATAGACCTGCACTATTGTGGTGGGCATTGGTTTGGTGTCTATCGTGACGACAATAATTCTTTCACTATGCTGGTCGTAGTAGCTTACCTGCTGCCCTATTTTCTTATTCATTATTAAACCAACTCCTGCATTTCCTCTGTTTGATTTTGTGTTGATAATTCGGTAGTCGCCTGACCAAAAATCTTGTTCTTCCTGCCAACGTACTTCACTTATGCCAACTACATGTAACTTTAGCCTATCCATCTCCCTTTTCAGATTCTCTAACCTACCACAACGATTCAAACTTCTAATATTCCACGCTCCGACTCGCAGAATGTCAGTATCCATCTTCCTGATGATCGCCCCCTCTCGTGTAGTCCCCACCCGGAGATCCGAATGGGGGACTAGTTTACCTCCGGAATATTTTACCCGGGAGGAAGCCATCATCAGTACATCATTCATACAGAGAGAGCTGCATGTCCTCGGGAGTTAGTTACGGCTGTAGTTTCCCGTTGCTTTCAGCCGTGTAGCAGTATCAACACAGCTAAGCCATGTTGAGTATTATTACAAGGCCGTATCAGTCAATCATCCAGACTGCCGCCCTTGCAACTACCGAAAGGCTGCTACCGCCCTTTCGATGAACCATTCGTTAGTCTGGTCTCTCAACAGATACCCATCCGATATGGTTGCACCTGCGGCTCGGCTATCTGCATCATTGGGACACGCAAGCCTCCCCACCGTGGCAAGGTCACATGGTTCGCAGAGGAGGACAATACAATATGATCCACTATTTCATATGGTCAAATATTTTTTATACATAATACATAAAAGTCAAAGGTACATGTTTCACCCTCCTTACGGGCATCATCAGCCTATATCAATCTTAAAAATAATACATATACTTATAAATTATAGGTTAAAATGTTGAAAAATGGTTTCGTAAAACATTATACAATAACATCTAGAACAACGATAATGCACCAAAGTATGTTAAAAGAGAGTGAAATTAACAGTTTTGAAGATTAAAACGTGATTAAACATGAAATTTTGAGAGTCTAAAACTAAAATGGATCCATATTTTAATAATATCATTAAGACTGTGATGGCCTTGAGTATAAACACAATCATCAAAGGGGGATGTTTCTTCAATTCCCAAGTTGAATCCAAGGTGGTAAAATCACTGTCAGTGATTTAAAACGGAAGTGTGAATGTAATAAACAAGTTTAAAATGTATATGTTTGGGATTTGAAAGTCGAGAAGAAAATGGAACTTCTGTAGAGGCGTTGCTTGTGATAAAACGTATGTCAAAGCTAGTGGAGTTCGGAAATTATGGTAGTCGAATGGATCTAAAAGATAGTCAAGTTGATATTATAATTCCGTTGAAACATTTGTTGGAAGAAATGTTCAGGATTTTTCGTACAGAGCGTATTAAGTACGTCAGGTTGTTACAGCAATGCTAGCTTGACTGGTTTGCTAGTGGAAAAAAAAAATACCTTCTTTGAAGTCTCTAACTTGAGGTAAGGTTCACATAACTTTATTGCTGTTGTGTATTCTACATTGTTTCTTTAACATGTTATATTTTCTTGAGCTGGGGTTGGTAACAGATCATGATTAACATTACCGACTGCAACAACATCGCATGGCACTTCACTCTGACCTATAGGGATGCAAGTAGCTACTTCAGAAATGAAAATGCGTGCAACAGTCTTCGTTAGGTTATAAAAGTAAATATACTTCTTCAGGTGGGATGGTGGGTTCCTAGACTTCGCAATGAACACATCTTCCCTCTGACATGCTCTCCAAGTAAGATTTCATTATTTCCCACTTAATATAACATTACAAATAAAATGACAGCCGGGCTGAAGTAATACCCCATTATTAAGGAAACTTACTTTAATGCATCTCCAACCTCATACCTCTGTATTACTGGGCGAGTTGGCAGTGCAGTTAGCAGCGCGCAGCTGTGAGCTTGCATCCGGGATATAGTGGGTTCGAACCCCACTGTCGGCAGCCCTGAAGATGGTTTTCCGTGGTTTCCCATTTTCACACCAAGCAAATGCCAGGGCTGTACCTTAATTAAGGCCACGGCCGCTTCCTTCCCATTCCTAGGCCTTTCCTATTCCATCGTCGCCAGAAGACCTACATGTGTCGGTGCAACTAAAAAAAAAAAAAAAAAAACAACCCTCTGTATTACACTCAAACTCTGGCTTCAACTGTCTTGAAGTTCATAATCCACTGCTGCTTTCATTCAATTTCAGGGTTTCTTTTCCCCACTGTAATGTTCACCTACATATTATTCTTGAAGCCTTCAATTATACTGATGATGATGCTTCTTGTTTTAATGGGCCTAACATCTAGGTCATCGGCCCCTAATGGTACGAAATGTAATGAAAATTTAGAAGTCCAAAATCGCCCACTGACTAGAATTCAAAACGTGATGACAAAGAATGAATGGATGGATATGAATTTAAAACAATCAGTGGATCCGACCCATAATGTCTCGCATTCACAGAAACCGACGTGAAACAATAGTATTACTGACCAAGGGACTGCGTGTATAGCATAATATTGAATCGATGGTGCTTTTATTCTAAACGGGTCCAAAATTCAAGTCATCAGCCCCTCGTAATGGAACGTATTGCTAGAAAAGTAGAACCATGGTATTGGTCATGTTGCCGTACTAATCAAAAGTAGCGTAGACTCGCGATATTCCACACATTACGGTACTACTCACAGGCAATGTAATGCACACATGTGACAGCGACCCATGGTGTCCCCCGCTTGATGGTACTAATCACAAGTAGCTTCATGGTTCTAATACAGTCACCCCTTGGTCGACCCTTTTAGTCGCCTCTTACGACAGGCAGGGGATACCGTGGGTGTATTCTTCGTCTGCATCCCCCACCCACAGGGGGTTTCAATTATATTATCAGGCATCAGTTTTAAATTGAAATGTTTAAAAAAATAAAGACTGGTCGTCTTCTTAACAATAACCACAATCTCTATACACAATACCATAGTAGCATAATTAAAATTCATAATACACACGTAGCGCAAGACAGACGCTCGACAAAAATAAAAAATGACAGTTCAATGGATATTATCAGTCTTTTCCTTATATGCAACGATTCAGACCGTCTCTTAAACGGCAATTCGAGTATTGCATGAATAATGCACCACCGTGATACACCACTATAATCTTCCACTTAAAAAATGAGTGTCGACCTGTTTCCATTCGGTTTCATCGATCATCTCCATCCACTTAAGAAAGTAATTTTAAGAATTCAGAACCCACAAAAAAATGTATTGAAAGTGTTTCAATATCAATGAAAATCTACTGCGAAGAAATTTGGTAATTAATCCTAAAATTGAAAGCAAACTGGTAACAAACCTCGTTCACCCTCAAGCATCAGAAGATAAACATTAAAAAAAAAAAAAGCCGCAATTCTTTTGAAAGGTGTATCCATGTAAACAAAGCGTTTCTTGTACTTGACGCAAAGATACATAATTATAATCTTTCACTCACCCATTTTTAGTTCCAAAACATTAACGTGACGAATGAGACCATAAACAACTCCACATATATACACCACTTGGCTTTAAAATAACAAAGAAATTTTCTTCAACATCCAATCGAGCGACTTTTTCTTACTTTTTCACACTGCGAATCCAAAGAATGACAAAAGGGGAACAAACAGACCAAAGAGAATAAAACAGACCAAGGAAACAGGAAGTATTTAAACTGCTCTGTCAAAATACACAAATACTAGATCTACCAGTCAGCAACTCTGCTGTCGTAATGTGCGATTAAAACCATATTTCACATCGAGCTTTAGCGGCCAAGAAGAGATACATTTATTTAAAAAGGAAAAAAGTGATTATAACTATTGTTGTCTAAGCATTTTAAGGAAACCGATTGATTCATCAGCTGTTAATTAATAGTGATATATTTTAAACGGATGATTTCATGGCCCAGGATCATAGACATAAGATAATATTTGTTGGGTTGTAGCCCAGTGAATAAGACAAATTTTTATTTGCGACGACATTGCTCCGACTCCTCAAACGTGCAAAAATTACCTGTTACAAACAAGACCCATCGCGATTACTTTTAAAAAATCTAGTAAATCCTTCGCGATACCGTAGGTATAATTACTTTAACTAGTGATGGGAAAAGTGCAACGAAGAATTAAAATGGATGAATTAAAGTTACCGATACCTGAGAAATATTACAATAATTGCAATTACGTTTTTTATTAGAACGTCAGTACGCGTACTGTGTCTCACCACAAGGATCCTGAATTTTACAGAAACGCCAGAAGATTTAGGTCATTTCACCATGAAAAATCATAATTATACACAAATAAAGATGTTGTAGATATAGTAACGTTGGACTATTCTGTTTACCCTTTATTTAATTTCTTTTGGTTTTTTTCCAAATGGTGCGATTTGACGAACAGTTTCAGTTTGATTGCTCTATAATTTGTCGAATCTCCTACATCTACGACCGTGACAGAACTTCAAGGTCACGTTATGCAGAATTTAAAGAGAGAGCGTATATTATTACCGTACGACGTCAATTAAAACGTTCACTTCACGAAATTAAATAGCAGTCGGAATCAGATTCACTCGAGAAGGACGACGTTGTTAGATCGTATAAGGGATCCGATGATAAAGCATCGCGTCTTCTTGTAATAGAAGAAAAATTCGAGTTTTATTATTTATATCTGAAGATATATACGACCAGGTATTTGAGCAAGAATACGAAATAGCCGAAGAGTACAAAGATGAATGGATAGCAGCAAAAAGCGGGTATGAGAGTGTGCTTGATCAATCGTTAAATGTTGCACCTGAAAGTGGTTGAAATAGATGTTGATTCCCATAGGGAATCTGAAATATTTGTCCCGAATGAGTAAATTTATAATACCAATATAAATGGTCCGTTATTGGACATTATAAATTTTCCAGCTAACTCATTCCTGGTTGCCAGCGTTTCGCCATCGTGTGCTAGGTTATGCTCATCAGTTGGTACCTAGCACACCTACCAAGACGCTGGCCAGTGGATAACGTGGAGGCCATTGCGTAGGCTACTTGGAGCCACCGGCAGTGCCGGTGGCAATCAGGAATGAGTTAGCTAGAAAATGTATAATGTCCAATAACGGACCATTGACATTGGTATTATAAATTTACTCATTAATAGTATAATGCAGGGATTCTGCGGCCTCCTCCCGCGGGAAATTTGAATTTTGGCGGGAAATTTGAATTTGGGCGGGAAATGTGAATTCTGGCGGGAGATTTGAATTTGTAAACAAAGCCACGTGCTTTTTGACAGCTGTCATCGACAACAACGCATCGCTAACCTCACTGCTGCCATCTTGACGGGCCTAAACCTCAGTAGTGCCAACTTAACCTAACTAGCGTGAGGTAAACAAAGCCACGTGTTTTTTGACAGCCACGTGCTTTTTGACAGACAACAACACATCGCTAACCTCAGTACTGCCATCTTGACGGGCCTAAACCTTAGTGGTACCAACTTAACCTAACTAGCGTGTGGTAAACAAAGCCACGTGCTTTTTGACGGCCACGTGATTTTTGAAAGCTGTCATCCGCCATCTTTAAACCACAGAGCACTGTGCTGCCCTCTTTATCGTAGTAGATATAAAATTCGTCACCTGTCATCGGCAGTGCTGCCATCTTGGCGGGCCTAAACCTTAGTGCTACCAACTTAACCTCACTAGCGTGAGATAAACAAATCCACGTGCTTTTCTGACAGCTGTCATCCGCCATCTTTAATCCATAGAGCACAGTGCTACCCTCTTTGTGGTAGCGGATAATTTGAAAAATGGTTTTTGACAGCAACCACCTTTGAGCACCGTGCTGCCCTCTTTAGCTACTTACCTTTGAAATGTGGTGGTGGTAAATTCCACGTGCTCTACAAACCGATATGCTTTTCTGACAGCTGTCATCCGCCATCTTTAATCCAGAGAGAACAGTGCTGCCCTCTACGTGGTGGTGGCAAATTCCACGTGCTCTTGTTTGGAAACAAATCAACATGCTTTTTTGACAGCTGTCAACCGTCATCTTTAATCACCGTGCTGCCCTCTTTAGCTACTGTAGGTTTTCTTGCAAACACAGCGAAAATTTTCAAAAACATCAGCTAACAAAAGTACATCTGTCTTTAAATATAAATCGGAGTATTCACCCAGCGTTTGAATGTGGAACTGCTCCCAGATATGTTGTGCATGTAAATAGTCATCATCACTAATATCTGCTGAATTCGGCGAGCTGTAAAAGGATTGTTTCGATGGTAAGGCACGTTCTTCGAGGCGTTCTAAGCAGTCGAGATATTCATAACATAAAACACCCTTACGCCGAAGTAAATTAAACTGCGCTTCTTCGGGAAAAACGCATCGAATTTCCGTAAATTGTTCAGGCTGTAAATGACTAGAAAGTTTATCGAGGCTACTCGTCATAAAGCGAAACGAGTCAAGGAATCTCAGTTTTATAGAATGCTCAGCATCTACTTTTACAGACTTTGCAAACGCAATGTACCGCTCTTTATTCTGAGGGATTATATCTACTCTTTCATCTGAAGCTCCAAATTGTGAAATGATGAAATGAGAGTCGTAACCAGATAAGTTATGAAAAATTACAGGGATAAATTTAGGAACTCTATACTTAATATTACAGCTATAATGAGCGGCACATCTGTAGAAACCAGTTAAATGATCATGATCAAAAACTTTAGGGTCATTTTCGGAAAATTCCCTATCACAAATGCTACACTTTGTAGCACGTTCATGATCATTTAACTGAATTTCGGTGAGTGGCTTCATAGGAATATTACTATTTAGAATACTGCCAAGACGAACTGCATCACTTTCAAGTCTTTCTAAAAATACTTTAGCAGCATCATGTCCTCGATACAGCTCTAACTTGTTAAACGTACTATCGTAACTACACTTGATGTAATACGCGAAGCTATACGGGACATGCATGTGCGTAATATTAGTGAAAGAGTTGTCAGGATTAGGTGAGCATGTGTTGCATGGCGTGAGGATAGCTTCAAAGTCTGCATAAATCACGAACGGTACCCACATCTGCTTGTGAAAATTTGTAAATTTTAAAACATTATTGCCTGTAGTAGGTATCTCTGTACGTACATGATTGCAGTCATTCTTGGAATGGTTCGTTAACTGATCTTCAGTTCTAAAATACTGCAAGCATCCATCACATAGCCACTTTTTGTTACACCTGTTTGACAACTGACTACCAACAAGTCTACTCAGATTTTTAATCCAGCAAAAGTGGCTATTCTCACTGTTTTCAATATAGAGTAAGTTAACATGAGTACTCTTCTTATGACATGTATAATACAGAGGACCTACTACAGACTTTTTCTCTACACCATACACATTAATGCTAATGTTATTTAGTTCCTCAAAGCGCTTAATATCCTTTATCTGCACAGGAAATTCTATACTATCGAAATTTAGTTGCGTTGAATAGTGTGGATACGATGATGTTCTCTTAGCTACGTCTGATTTCGCAGGATTTAAAGCCGACATCACCGCCCTTACAAAACATGCTTCATCATTGGTTTGGATGTTTACAACAGCTTTTCTTTGCTGAATCCATGTCGGCAGCTCGATGTACGATGAACCTCGCATGGGATTGTACTTATTGATGTTAACTTCTAGATACATTATTTCAACTAAAGCCCACCCTGAATCCTTTTCCTGAAATTCCTCGCTCTTAGTTGAAATAATGTTAGAGACATCCCTAAGTACATCACCAAAATTAGTCGACTCACTTATGACAAAATTCTTCGTATTAAATGATTTAATGTCCGTTATTTCGGATTCATCCGTGCTTTTAATGTACAAGGCGAAAAGTTCAAAATTAACTTTAAATAAATTATGATTGGACAAAGATTTAGCAAGAAGCTGTTGTACATCCGGTTGAACGCAATTTAAAAAGTTTGAAGTGCTCTGAAACTTATGACTGGTGCGAATTCTGTAACTAGCAATCCTACTTTTAAATGCTGCATTAATTTCCTCGATGTTTGCGTTACTACCACTTCTACACGCATTATTTTTATGTGCATTACTCCGTAAGTGCCCTGAAAATGCGAAGATCGTACATCAGTGTTACAGTGCTCGCAGTGAATAGTTTGAAGTTCATGATTTTTCTAGGTTTTTTACTACTAGTACTTTCTATAGCTACATCAGTAGCTGCACGCTTTTTCCCTTACTACTACCTGAGGGCAAGTAGATATTTGGTGTACCTCTACTAAGTGAGCCTCGTATCGCTCTACGTTAGTGAAATACACACTACAAACTTTACATAAAGCAGATGTTATGCTAGGGTGTTTTGATTTCATATGGCGCATGAAGTTATCACGCCTTGTAAACGTTAAGAACGACCAATAGAGATTAGGCGGAAGTTACGATGTACGGAAGAAACCAAGTTTCAACGTATAGAGGTCGGACATGGCTGTGAGTTTGAAATTATATGATTAACCTCTTCTATAGAATGAGGATTGAAGAGAACGACTATTTATGAATAGACTAAAGTTACGATGTTTTAGAAGAAACCAAGTTTCAGCCTGTTGAGGTCAGACATAGCTATGCGTGTGTTTGAAATTATAAAATTAACCTCGTCTATAGCATGAGGATTGAAGAGAACGACTATTTATCAATAGACTAAAGTTACGATGTTCAGAAGAAACCAAGTTTCAATGTATAGAGGTCGGACATTGCTGTGAGTTTGAAATTATAAAATTAACCTCGTCTATAGCATGAGGATTGAAGAGAACAACTATTTATGATTAGCTTAAAGTTAAGATGTTCGGAAGAAACCAAGTTTCAACGTATAGAGGTCGGACATTGCTGTGAGTTTGAAATTATAAGATTAACCTCTTCTATGACATGCAGATTAAAGAAAATAACTATTTATCAATAGACTAAAGTTATGATGTTTTAGAAGAAACCAAGTTTCAGCCTGTTGAGGTCAGACATAGCTATGTGTGTGTTTGAAATTATAAAATTAACCTCGTCTATAGCATGAGGATTGAAGAGAACAACTATTTATGATCAGCTTAAAGTTACGATGTTTTAGAAGAAACCAAGTTTCGGCCTGTTGAGAACAGACATAGCTATGTGTGCGTGTTTGAAATTATAAGATTAACCTCGTCTATAGCATGAGGATTGAAGAGAACAACTATTTATGATTAGCTTAAAGTTACGATGTTTTAGAAGAAACCAAGTTTCAGCCTGTTGAGGACAGACATAGCTATGTGTGCGTGTTTGAAATTATAAGATTAACCTCGTCTATAGCATGAGGATTGAAGAGAACAACTATTTATGATCAGCTTAAAGTTACGATGTTTTAGAAGAAACCAAGTTTCGGCCTGTTGAGAACAGACATAGCTATGTGTGTGTTTGAAATTATAAAATTAACCTCGTCTATAGTATGCGGATTGAAGAGAACGACTATTTATCAATAGTCTAAAGTTACGATGTTTTAGAAGAAACCAAGTTTCAGCCTGTTGAGGGCAGACATATCTATGTGTGCGTGTTTGAAATTATAAGATTAACCTCATCTCTAGCATGAGGATTGAAGAGAACAACTATTTATGATTAGCTTAAAGTTACGATGTTTTAGAAGAAACCAAGTTTCAGCATGTTGAGGGCAGACAGCTATGTGTGCGTGTTTGAAATTATAAAATTAACCTCGTCTATAGCATGAGGATTGAAGAGAACGACTATTTATGATTAGCTTAAAGTTACGATGTTTTAGAAGAAACCAAGTTTCAGCCTGTTGAGGACAGCCATAGCTATGCGTGCGTGTTTGAAATTATAAAATTAACCTCGTCTATAGTATGAGGATTGAAGAGAACGACTATTTATCAATAGTCTAAAGTTACGATGTTTTAGAAGAAACCAAGTTTCCGCCTGTTGAGGACAGACATAGCTATGTGTGCGTGTTTGAAATTATAAGATTAACCTCGTCTATAGCATGAGGATTGAAGAGAACAACTATTTACGATTAGCTTAAAGTTACGATGTTTTAGAAGAAACCAAGTTTCAGCCTGTTGAGGACAGACATAGCTATGTGTGCGTGTTTGAAATTATAAGATTAACCTCGTCTATAGTATGAGGATTGAAGAGAACGACTATTTATCAATAGTCTAAAGTTACGATGTTTTAGAAGAATCCAAGTTTCAGCCTGTTGAGGACAGACATAGCTATGTGTGCGTGTTTGAAATTATAAGATTAACCTCGTCTATAGCATGAGGATTGAAGAGAACGACTATTTATCAATAGACTAAAGTTACGATGTTTTAGAAGAAACCAAGTTTCAGCCTGTTGAGGACAGACATAGCTATGTGTGCGTGTTTGAAATTATAAGATTAATCTCGTCTATAGCATGACGATTGAAGAGAACAACTATTTATGATCAGCTTAAAGTTACGATGTTTTAGAAGAAACTAAGTTTCAGCCTGTTGAAGACAGACATAGCTATGTGTGCGTGTTTGAAATTATAAGATTAACCTCGTCTATAGCATGAGGATTGAAGAGAACAACTATTTATGATTAGCATAAAGTTACGATGTTCGGAAGAAACCAAGTTTCAACGAATAGAGGTCAGACATACCTTAAAATCTTCGCACTGCAGACTGTTACTCGGATGAATAAAATGCGTACTTTCAAGCCTGTAACTCGAATGATAATATTCTGGTCGTACCTAAAAGAAAAGAACAAACATATATGAATGTAGTGTAGGGTACATCAGTTAACCTAGCTATCTTTACAACTCAAAGTTCGAAAACATACCTTAACAATGCATGTGCTGCAGACTGTTACTCGGATGAATAAAATGCGTACTTTCAAGCCTATAACTCGAACGGTACCTAAAAAAGGAAAGAACAAACATATATGAATATAGATGTCTATTACCTAGCGTAGAAGTTGCTTTGCAAAAAGTAACTAACAGTTCTAGCTTACCTTAAGATAAAGGCTGAAGAATAATATTCACAGCAGACAGTACTTAGACGGGAGATGTGTGTACGTAATAAACGCATACAGAGAACTGTGAGCGCTTCACGCAGACTGCAGCGAGTAAATATGATGCTTGTTACCAAGCGGATGTGAAAATCGCTGACAACTGCAGTACAGTCGGAACGAAGTGTTTATGGGACAAGAGCTCTCCTGAGGGTCTTACACTGAGTCCAGCAGGCTGACGTATTTAAGCCGGAATCGAACCTCCTGTTGATGCCGAGGTGTCAGAATTTAAGAGTTCTGCAGCGGATCGAGCCTTGGAAAGTTAGCGCGCGATCCTCGACTTCTAGACTTAAACGGGAGGGTACTAAGCTACATCCGCGGTATTCCTTACCTGTAGGCACTTAAAGGTATTGAGCTAAAACTACATTTAGCTAGATCATGTAGTTACACGTTATGACGATCGCGCATGCCCCCTCGCCTAGCATTTGCTATTTTTTACGGCTTCCGACAGTAGGAGTTCGAACCTGCTATCTCCCGAAGTACCGGGAATGATTGAAGAGTGTTGAGGGTGATTCATTTGTCGGATGGAGGCGTTAAGCTGTGTGCAGGCTTCTTCGGTAGGAGTAGGCTATGTGCCGGCACTGGGACATCTAGTTATAAAACCCGCTATAACAAATTTATCGCGTATACTGCGATTTAAAATCCTAGTCAGGAAGGGTAGCCGGTCGTAAAACTATGGTGTATGATCTAAGAGGCGGAGTGTGCAAAAAAGCCAGTATTAAGTAAGGGCTGTTGATAGGGGGCGTTAAACCTTGTGCAGACTCCTTCGAATATGATTTTGAGTACAAGACGTTGATTGTGATTCATCTGTCGGATGGAGGCAATAAGCCTTTTGCAGGCTTCTTCGGTAGGAGTAGGCTATGTGCCGGTACCGGGATATCTAGGTATAAAACCCGCTATAACAAATTTATCGCGTATACTCCGATTTAAAATCCCGGTGTGTGCAAAAAAGCCAGCAATAAGTAAGGGCTGTTGATAGGGGGCGTTAAACCTTGTGCAGGCTCCTTCGAAAATGATTTTGTGTACAAGACGTTGATGGTGATTCATCTGTCGGATGGAGGCAATAAGCCTTGTGCAGGCTTCTTCGGTAGGAGTAGGCTATGTGCCGGTACCGGGACATCTAGTTATAAAACCCGCTATAACAAATTTATCACGTATACTGCGATTTAAAATCCTAGTCAGGAAGGGTAACCGGTCGTAAAACTATGGTGTATGATCTAAGAGGCGGGGTGTGCAAAAAAGCCAGCATTAAGTAAGGGCTGTTGATAGGGGGCGTTAAACCTTGTGCAGGCTCCTTCGAAAATGATTTTGAGTACAAGACGTTGAGGGTGATTCATCTGTCGGATGGAGGCAATAAGCCTTGTGCAGGCTTCTTCGGTAGGAGTAGGCTATGTGCCCGTACCAGGATATCTAGTTATAAAACCCGCTACAACAAATTTATCGCGTATACTGCGATTTAAGATCCTAGTCAGGAAGGGCAACCGGTCGTAAAACTATGGTGTATGATCTAAGAGGCGGGTGTGCAAAAAAGCTAGCGTTAAGTAAGGGCTGTTGATGGAGAGGTGTTAAACCTTGTACAGGTTCCTTCATCAGGAGAAGCCTACATGCCGGCACCGTGCAGGCTCTTTCGATAGGAGTAGGCTATATGCTGGCACTGTGTTTTAACCTCTCCGTACAATCATGATATTTTACGTTAGGAACTTACATAGGCTAAATGCTACACATTCCGTGGCAGAGAAGGGAATCGAAATCGGGCCTCCGGGGGTAGCAGCTAATCACACTAACTACTACACCACAGAGGAGGACTATTTCAGTTTTACAGAACAGAATATTTTACAACCTTAATACGCTTATATCTAGCAATAAGACGTTGTATGAGTTACAAGTCGCTCATCAGCACACCGTGTCTTTGTTCAAGGTTAGTGCTGCCGGAAGCCAAGTGTACAATTTCAGCTAACACATACATTCCATACCTCGCTTCAGACTGCGCCGATACAACTTCAAAGATAGTGTTCTATGCAGTAGAACAAAAAATGTAACTCATAACCCGTTCCTAAAGCTTAAAACTGTAAATGTTTGAAGCTCCCGTTTTTACAGCTAGATGTGGCTCCTAACGTAGCAGGGCCGGGATTAAAAATATGTTTTAAAGCCGAGTGCCTCCTACTGACGCATGAGTTTAAATCGCAAGAATTCGTTTTACTACCGGTTGCCCTTCCTGACGCGAGATTTTAAATCATAAGAATCCGTTTTACAACTGGATACCCTCCTAGGATTTTGAATAGCAGTATCTAGCATCTTACATCATACACGATTGTTTTCGACCGGTTGCCCTTCCTGACGTCAAAGAACTCGGATTAAGAATCTGTTTTACAACTTCTAACACGAGAATCGGTGTTTTACAGCTAGATGCACTTCTTAGATTTTAAATCGCTGTATCACGAACTATTGTTTTACAGCCGGATGCCCTTCCTGACGCAAAACTAAGATTTTTAATCGCAAGAATTTGTTGAGTTACCCTTCCTGACGTAAAACTAGCAGTATCTAGCCTCTTACATCATACACTATTGTTTTCGACCGGTTGCCCTTCCTCACGTCAAAGAACTTGGATTAAGAATCTGTTTTACAACTTCTAACACGAGAATCGGGGATTTACAGCTAGATGCACTTCTTAGATTTTAAATCGCTGTATCACGAACTACTGTTTTACAGCCGGATGCCCTTCCTGACGCAAAACTAAGATTTTAAATCGCAAGAATTTGTTTTAAGACTAGTTACCCTTCCTGACGCAAAACTGGCAGTATCTAGCCTCTTACATCATACACTATTGTTTTCGACCGGTTACCCTTCCTGAGTCAAAGAACTCGGATTAAGAATCTGTTTTACAACTTCTAACACGAGAATCGGGGTTTTAAAGCTAGATGCTCAAAGCAGTATCTAGCCTCTTACATCATACACTATTGTTTCACGGTATGGCCGGTTGCCCTTCCTGACGCTGAAAGACCAGGATTTAGCCAGTTACCCTTCCTGATGTAACAAGACTAGGATTTTTTAGACTGCACTTGGCTAGAAATAGCCACACGAATTTATTATATAGAAAGAGAATTGCTAGGCGGATGACAGCTGACGCAAGAGTGCGGCACGGTGATTAAAGATGGTGGATGACAGCTGTCAAAAATCATGTTGATTTGTTTCCAAACAAGAGCACGTGGAATTTGCCGCCACCGCATAGAGGGCAGCACTGTTCTCTCTGGATTAAAGATGGCGGATGACAGCTGTCAGAAAAGCATATCGGTTTGTAAAGCACGTGGAATATACTGCCACCACATTTCAAAGGTAAGTAGCTAAAGAGGGCAGCACGGTGCTCAAAGATGGTTGCTGTCAAAAAGCATTTTTCAAATTATCAGCTACCACAAAGAGGGTAGCACTGTGCTCTATGGATTAAATATGGCGGATGACAGCTGTCAGAAAAGCACGTGGATTTGTTTATCTCACGCTAGTGAGGTTAAGTTGGTAGCACTAAGGTTTAGGCCCGCCAATATGGCAACACTGCCGATGACAGGTGACGAATTTTACATCTACTACGATAAAGAGGGCAGCACAGTGCTCTGTAGTTTAAAGATGGCGGATGACAGCTGTCAAAAAAGCACGTGGCCGTCAAAAAGCACGTGGCTTAGTTTACCACACGCTAGTTAGATTAAGTTGGTACCACTAAGGTTAAGGCCCGTCAAGATGGCAGTACTGAGGTTAGCGATGCGTTGTTGTCTGTCAAAAAGCACATGGCTGTCAAAAGGCATGTGGCTTTGTTTACCTCACGCTAGTTAGTTTAAGTTGGCACTACTGAGGTTTAGGCCCGTCAAGATGGCAGCAGTGAGGTTAGCGATGCGTTGTTGTCGATGACAGCCGTCAAAATGCACGTGGCTTTGTTTACAAATTCAAATCTTCCGCCAAAATTCAAATCTCCCGCCAAAATTCAAATTTCCCGCCAGAATGCTCATTTCCCGCCAAAATTCAAATTTCATGCCAAAATTCAAATTTCCCGCGGGAGGAGGCCGCAGAATCCCTGCATTATACTACTCTCATTCGGGACAAATATTTCAGATTTTATATCATGGCCAAGCAGGCATCAGTGTTTGGTAAAGAGACAAAGTCTCTCATAGTGCATCGGACTCCAATGGTATGCACTGGCCAGCGTTCAATAACGGACTATTTATATTAGTATTATCTGAAAGTGTCGTAGTTGGCATTTACTTGTGCTCTCCAATAAGAAACATCGACTACCTAAACTGGAGTTAAAAGCATTTGATGGTAATATTCGAAACTGATTAGGATTCTGGGGAGAGTTTCATTAGATAAATGATTATATTTCTATAGATGATCAGGATAAATTCAAGTGTTTAATCTAGGCTGCAGTACCAGGATTTAGTGCTAAGAAATACTAGAAAGTTTTCCTCCTTCAGGAGCTAACAACAGTAAGGCCATCGAACAGCTAAATGCAAGGTTCGCCCGTGATGAAATCTTAATAGAAATATATGACGAGAATTGCTTGGTTTACTAATGCTTAAAGCTGCAGGTAAAGAAACTATGAACATAGGCCATTTATAAGACAGTTTAGAAATCGAAATCTGAACTTTAGAAATGTTAGGAATAGATGAATATGCTACCGTGTTATATCCAGCACAATTTTTATGTTATGTAATTGTAAATAATCTGAAATCTATACTTGCACTTCTGCAACTCGTATGTCATGTAAAAAAATACTCTGTAATCTATTCTTGTACCTTTGCAACTTTCATGTTATGTAAATGTAAATGCAGTCAGAAATAATTAGCTGTAATCCTCATATTGATGATGTACATACTTTATATATTGTATGTGTTTATATGCTCAACCGTTTACTAATAATCTTATATACACAAACTATATTTTGATATGTAAGTGTCCGCCAGTGTGTAATGTCCTGTACAATTTCTATGTGTGATCCTGCAGGCTCGTTGGAATTAATTTAAATAAATGAATGAAATTAAAAAATGTTGAAAGATAATTTAGATACCGTTACCATTTTGTTTTTCAATGAAACTGTGAAAATCAATGAAGAAGACAGCTATTAGGTGCAGTTACCATGGAAATCGTTAAATGATTGCCTAGAAAATGGTTCAAATTTAATTGAGATATTTCGAAAGTCTGTTATTAATTCAGTTCAGGAATCATGGCATTGGTATAAGTGCCGACATTAAAATGGTATTTTTGTAAATTAGCCCATCGCCCAATGACAGGGATTCTTTTAACATTCCTATGGTGGAGCAATGTTGATGCACAGGAAATGATACGTTTCAGACACCGTCACATGATATTTGGTGTTTCATCTACAATTAAAATTGGGGGACAAACATGTACAGACTACAAAAAGTGACCGGGAGAGGGGGTTATATACATCAAAACTGAAAAAGTAGGTAAGTTTTTGATGCTCTCTGAGCGAATTTTCACGGAGAGGTAAAGGTTGACAGTTAACCAAATTAAGTGCGGTAATAATATTTTTTGAGATTTTGATTAAATACTATAAAATAAAACACACCAAAGGATCAATATTACACATGTATTAGAATTAAAGAGAAGTACGGTGTGATTATACATTTAGTACCGTATTTGACGACACACTAAGAAACTAACAGACACTAAGGAGACAGCCAAACTGACCAATGCACGCGGCAAGCGGGTGAATGAGCTTGGCGAAAAAAAGAAACACCCCTGCTATCCTTCCTCACAGTACATGCAAAGGCTTCACTAATTGCTGTGGCGCTATACAAATCTGTTAGCCACGACGAACGACATTTTTTGCATATTACCGTCAGTAATTTTGTTAATAATTAAAGAAAATAAGGAAAGAATTAGCTGATAATTAGCTTGTACAAATTGTGTTTTTAGTAATTCCTATTTTCAGCAGGCTAAAATGGAATAAAAATATAACGCGTTCTCCCTTGCCCCACTTAATCACCGCTATTGGTTTCATCAAGTCCTTTTCTGTTAGCAGGTACCATCATTCATTATCTAAATCTTGCTCCGAAAGAACTAAGGAAGGCTATTGATATTCCGAAGCAGGCGGTTTATTTGGACACCTGTATACTCAGCCCTGAGTCTGAGAAGTCTGTTAGTAAGTTCGTCCAGGAATCCACTCAGTTGATGGCATCCGGAAAAATTGAGCTTAGAGATTGCATAACGGCACCTAAACTACGTCAGTCCTCCAGGGAAAGCAAAAATGTTATACCAGTTGTTGTGGTTTTCCGTGTCTCGCTATATACCTCTCTGTCGCTCCCTTCATGGCGAGGGACTGCGTGTAAAGTACTGAATACTGCTCTGGAGGGAACGTCAGCCGGATTGTCCCGCGAGGAGACGGAGCACCACTATTCTCTCAGCTGATTCCTTTATTAAATTAACATAAGTGTACAGAATGTATGCAGAATAATGTAGGACAGGACCGCGGACAGGGACCATCCCCGCATGATGGACGGGGCGGGACTAGGAGCCACGAGCAAGTGGGTCAAGTGGTAAAGGATACCACAAGCGTGGCGGGTCACTGGGTGCACAGGAATTTGATTCAATTCTGAACGTAAGCCTATCTTGATAGCTAGATGGTGGTGAGGGATTGAGACCATCGCTTCGACAGGGCCTTGTAGAGAAAATTCGGATCGAATGATGTACGACGTCCACCCACTGAGATTGCAGATTATCCACGCCGCTCTAGACTCCTTCTGGACCAGGAATAGCGGAAAAGCGTCCATCATTGAGCGATGGGCACTAGCCGTCATCGAGGTCATACACCAAGAGTTTCCTGTTCGTATGGTGGCCTACCTCGATGACTGGCTAATTCACGGCACAACTCTCACCGATGGCATGGCCTATCAGATTGACCTTTATCTCTCTGTAGTCCTAGGAATCGCCCTTAACCATTTCAAATCGCTGCTGCATCCGGTCCCTATTCTGATGTACATAGGCGTCACCATTTACATTCAAGCGCAAGAGATCACGATCTATCACGCTACCCAGACCCACTTGATGTCAATTCTTCATGACCTACCATCGCTCTCCGACCTGCATCTGCAGCAGCCCGCTGGTTATCTTTCCTGGTTTGCATGGGTTATTGGATGACTCATTAGATGTTCCTCCCGAGATTTGTATTGAGTGCAGCGTCTACTCACATGAGATTATAATAGTACCCGCGCCGCATACAAACTCGCCGCCAACAACTGAACATTTACACTGACGCTACGCCTCAGTCTATGGCCGCCGTCACTCCAGCGTGCAACGACGACTGGGTTCAGGGGATCCGTCAACGTGCTTCCATAAACGTCGCATACGTCGCCGCCGCCGTGACAGGATCTCACTCCATATGGATAAAATAATGTGAATGTTTACACGAACAGTGCCGTGGCCACGGTCCTGTCCTACATTATTCTGGATACACCCTGTATACTTAAGTTAATTTAATGACGGGAGCAGCGGAGAAAGGGGTTACTCTCTCGTCGTGTTCCGTCTGCTCGCGCGAAAATCCGGCTGACGCTCCTCCAGAGCAGTGCACGGTACTTTACACGCGGACGTCCCTTAACTATATAACGGGTGCACGGCATGCAGGGAGCGGCAGTCGGGTATCTGGCGAGGAACGGAGAGCCACAACAACAACCGCGGCCTTCTCCCAGAAGGAATAACTCAGCAATTCTTACCCTGATTAAAACATCTGAACCAACTGAGCAACTGCCGCAATCCCAGGAGATACACGGAGGGACCTTATGAGGACTGCGAAAAGACTCTTCATATATTCAGTGAGGCGAGTAGTGTGTCATTTGCGGCTTGTGTCATTCTCCGAGCGGAGTTTGGTGAGAGAATTTTAGTTCGGTTTATATGATGTAAAGCAGGGGCAGCTCCCATAAAACAGTTGTCAATTTCGAGGTTAGAACTTTTGGGGGCTGATATAGCCACTCGAATTGGATGTCATGTTAAGGAGGCAATGGGTCTTTCAGACTGTGAGACCAATTACTAGAGTGATTCTACAGACGTACTGTCATGTATTAAAGAGAAGGTATGTGGGTGGAAAACATTTCTTAGAAATCGCGTCAAAGAAATTCAACAGCACACCCATCCGACTGACTGATATCGTGTCCCAGAATCTTTGAACCCTGCAGATGTTCCTTCAACAGGCTGTAATGCAAAATTAATGAAAGAAGGTCATTGGTAAGAGGGGCCAAAATGATTAAGGCGAGAGAAAGCGAATGTTCCTGTTCAGATGAAGAAGCTCCAGATCAAGAAGTAAATGCTGAAAGAAGGAAGACAGTGGTAGCTGGCATCTTTTGCGGGGAAACAGCCTTTACATCGTCAATGGTATATATTTTTCACAATACTCAAAAATAGTTAGGATGATTGAAGCTAAGATTTATAATCAACTGTCGGAAGGGTTGTCAAGACATATGGAGAAATTGCGTGTGAAGAGAACCAGACGGCAGAGAAGAAACTGTTCAAGTGTATTCAGGATGAAATTTCTGACCCAAATGAGAAGAAAGTGATTAAGAAAATGTAAACCTTAACCGATGATGAAGGGCTCACGCGAGTTAGTACAAAACTTATCTTAGGAGATGAATGTGATGACTTCAAATGTCCATTAGTATTGTCGGGTAAGAATCTAATTGTACAGAGAATGATTTTTCAGAAACATCGAATTTAAAAACGCTGGGCTTCGGACGTTCTTGTCAAAACTGCGAGAAAACTGGATAAGAGGCACAAAGTGCGCCGCGTTTCTTCGGGTAACAAGAACTATAGACATAGGGGTCCCATTGAATCTAACTGCAGGTGAAAATATCTCGGGGTCTTATTTACATATGCCATTTATAGAGCCGTATATTTGGAGCTTCATAAATCCCTCAGCACAGATTCATTCCTCCTCGCTCTCAGAAGATTTATAGCTCGGAGAGGAAGAATCGACAATGTGTACACGAATAACGGGATTAATTTCGTTGGTACGAATAATGTTTTGAAACTGTGGTCTGGAAGAATATAATGTCTTTCTCATCAGTACACGAAATTAAATTAAATAGTACTTCATTCCTCCCACTTCTGCCTGGTGGGGAGGATGGTGGGACAGGTTAGTAAGAACCTTGAAACAGCTTCGGAGAAGAAATCTGAAAAGAGAGACACTCACCTACGACGATCTAGAAACTCTGCTGTGTGACTGTGATGCAATCATGAACTCTCGACATTTCACATACACTGAAGATGTGTTTGAAAACTCAGAGCCTTTGACACCTGCTGACTTCGTGCAAGGCATCCCTGGAAGTTAGGAAGGTAAAAATCAGGAAAATTAATACCAGGCTTGAGGTCTTTCTTCGCTGCTCCTATGTTATTATTATAGTATGGCTCAACTATGAGAAGAATGGAGGCTTTAGGCAACGGACTGCGCCTTATGATAAAACGCTTTGTTGTTGCGAAACTGATTGCCACTGTTGAGGTTTCTTCATGTAAACCAGTTAGATATTTCTCCAGTCATGAATTGTACAGACATCCACTAACTTGAAAACAATTCCATGAATATGTAATATTTTCAGAAAGTCGTCAGGTTGAATTATTGTGTCTATCTTTTGGAGTTCACGTTATATTCTACCGAAAAATCGATCCGGTGTGATGAATTAGTGACACGGTATGGGGATTATGAGCTCTTTCTCCTTGATGTTGCTTGGGACACAGACGCTCGACCAGTACGTAAGCATACAGATCATGGAATAATTCTTGTTCTGGCCCCCGCACCCACCTGTGGACAGCCTAGTTTTACTGTAGCCTTCCATGCTTGTGTTTTGTAAACGGTGGAAGACTGCTGAAGAATTCTGTGCTGAAACTTTGGCACAATCTGCCTCAGTCCATGCATAGATAAAAACTTTGTCTTTAGCCTGTTTATCTTTTGAAGTGCCCTCACAGATTGTGAAGTTGTATAAATACAACTGGCGGCTATACTAAGCTGCCTGGCCAGGTATTCTAGGTATTACCGGGTTTTTCTGTCAGTCAAAGGAGAACGTAATTTCTTCTGACTCTTTATTCCTCAAAAAGGAGGCATATGCTTCACTCTTCCGCTTGTGCACAGCTAACCCTGTTTCACAGGAGGTGTCATCTTCTTTAATTCTGAGTCGGTATTGGACGCATTTGGAGCAACTGTTACTGCTGGAGGCCCAAAACTTAGGTTGTAGACTTTCACGAAAATATTGTGAAGATAAGACTTCTTCACTTTTAAATTATCAGTGACTTTCCTACTCTACTGTTGGTGAAGTTTTGCTATTGATAAGTAGCTTGGCCAAAGCAGTGGATTTATTGAACACCACAGGCTTTCGCTCAATACATACTGTAGTTCAAATCCAAAATAGCCTAAGCAATATACTGAAAACCTATCAGTAATACCAAACTCTGCTTAAATGCAATGATCAAATAACAGAGGACATAAAGTAAAGTAAAATAAAATTAACGGCACTCTGGCACAACATGCAATGGCCCACGGTCTACTCCCTTCTGGAGATCCGTTAGCCCTACTAGTGCGGCAACTTGATGAACAAACTGACATATACTAAAGAGCAATAAAATAAAATAAAGTTTAATTGACGACAATATGGCACCCTGACACCTAGAGGGCAATGCCCTACTTTCCTTTCCTGACTGGCACAGCAAGTCCTTGCACATTCCATAACTGCCTATACAGTCGAGACCTACTAGAACTAGTTATGCGTCATCACATTGTGTCACCTGCTGAATCTGTGCCCGATCTATTACTTATATCACCTCGTGAACTACTTCATTGTTCCTAGTCATTATTACCTCCCTCTACTCACATTCCGTAATTTACATACAATAAATCTGCAGAATTCATTTTTCCATTCCTACATAATCAACTATAATCACCTTAACCACTCACAATGTTAAACAATGCCATTACATTTTACCATCAACCGCCAACCTTTTAACATCCCATATTTTCAATTACTCTCTTGCCATTAACTTAATAAATTCTACCCTCATATTTTACCATCAAAAGCCAACCTGATCATCTCGCCATTTTTACAATCACTCCCTTACCTTATTAACAATCATTTCACCTCTACAACATTCTTTACATAAAGATCCACCATTAACTGGCTATAAGTACACTTATAACTATCATATGCCAATCATCATCCGTAATTGCCAACTAGGCTTCACTGCCTCTCTTACCATTCAGATATAATAACTCAGATCACTTTGTGACCAACATCCACTCCTTACAGCCAAACTTCGTTATAACCATCATTTTTCACGCAGCAACTTTCTTTACCTCTCACACATCAACCTGATACTCATAACCACATTCTTCGAATGTACATATCCACACAAAACAAACTCTTATCATTCAGCTAATCACTCTTCCAAATGACCTAAATTACACTCAATTCACTAGTCATTTCAAATGCAATTTGCCACCAACATCTCATTCAAATATTTATACCTCAATTGTCCAGCCATATTTCCATCTCTCTTATCTTCCACCCTTCACTTGCTTACTCTTAGCCACCATCAACATCAAAATCACCATACTTTTCAAGTACACTTAACATAAACAAACACATACCCTCTTAAATACACTATATATTTCAAATACAATATACCGATTATATATCATATCAGGTACATTATTCATTTCAAATAAACACAATCACAGATTAGTTTTCAACTTACCTTAACAGACCAATCACCTGTCTTAGCAAACTTTTTTCTTTTTTTGCTAGGGGCTTTACGTCGCACCGACACAGATAGGTCTTATGGCGACGATGGGATAGGAAAGGCTTAGGAGTTGGAAGGAAGCGGCCGTGGCCTTAATTAAGGTACAGCCCCAGCATTTGCCTGGTGTGAAAATGGGAAACAACGGGAAACCATTTTCAGGGCTGCCGATAGTGGGATTCGAACCTACTATCTCCCGGATGCAAGCTCACAGCCGCGCGCCTCTACGCGCACGGCCAACTCGCCCGGTCTCTTACCAAACTAATTAATACCTACTTCACTTACTAACACTACATGACTTTACTCTATCATCTACTGACGCTCTTTACTTAACTTTCTACTTCTCGTTACTATACCCTCTACATTTTTATCTTTCTTTCCCAAAGATCTTTTAGACTCATGATTCTCCCTTTCCTCAAAATCTCCCCTTTACTAAATATCTCCTTAATCTCTTCCTGATCTTCGTGGTACGGCTTCAATACACTTAAACAACCCTCTAAATCCAACTCCTTATGTGCTTCACTGACAAAGTCCCTGACTGCTGTCATAAGTGATACCCTTCCTTCTCTATTAACTACTGTCCTCTCTTTTTCTCTATGTATGACCACTCCATCAATGCGATCATCTCTCTTTATTTATTCTGCATTTGTCACCTCCGAAGCAGTTTCTACTACCTCATTGGTCCATGTTCCTCCCCTTTCCTCAAGACCATCTTCTCCGGGAAAGTTTCCCGCTACAATCCTTTCTTCCACTCTCGTCCCTGTATCTTCATCCTGTTTAATCTTTTCTTCTAGTTTCAGTAATTTTGTCACTGACTAAAATCTTATCCACCTGCCATTAGTTACTACTAATTGTTGTCCTCTAATGTAAGCTTTCAATCCTTGGTGTCTGGCCCTCACCAAATGTTTCTTAAGAACTTTTAAATTCTTAAATTCTTAATCACTTCACTTCCCCCTTCTCTCTTAAACCAAATTTTTTTCACTATGGATTTTACCCGCATTTCTAATCTATTTCGACCATCAAAGTAGATAACAATTTCACTTTTATGCGCCTGCTTCCTTGCACTTTACCTACTCTTTCCGCAACGTCTATATCAACTTCGCTAAAATTAATTTTCATTTTGTCCCTGGTTAGCTTCACCACTTTATAAGTTGTATTTATTTTGTCCTCTCTCTTATCCTCCGGAGCACCATATATAAATAAACATTAATTTCTTCGACCTTGACTACTGGCCTTCTACTTCTGATTTCAGCTTCGACGCTTCCTTTTCTAATTTTCTTATTTTTTCTCTTAGTGACGCAATTTCTTCCCCGTTGTTTCTCACTTTGGTTGTTGTATCGTCTGTTTTTACCTGGAACCATTTCTTCATATTCTCGAACTCCTTCGTTTGCTCCTGCATTATGTTTTTAATTTGCTAAAACGGGCAAACTTCTTCTACCACCTCTTTTAGCACCTTCCTAATTACTTCCACGTCTTCCCAGCTCATGCTTCCACTGGAGGTCGTCCCGGGATTCAATTCCACTTCCCCGATAAATAGCATTATCGTAATCACCGCTGCTGCCACCATCATCTCCCGGTTCATTCGCAGTTCCATCATGCTTCCTCCATTTTTCGCTTCTTCTTTCTTCTTTTTCTCCTGCGATCTTCCTATAACTGCCCTGAATTGTTCCACACCAACCATCTTCCTCGACAATCTTCGCTTCTCTCTTACACACCCCTCCAACACTCCCCATCCCAGTAATTTTGAAAGGTGGGTTGTGAGAGAAATTGGGCGATAATTGAGTAACTCTATCTTATCTCCTGATTTATGGATTTGGATTATGATAGCAATTTTGAATGGGTCTGGGAATTGTCCTTTCATTAGTGACAGATTAAAAATATACTGCAGAGGCAGTAGAATATGTGAACTAATTGTTTTAAGTGTTTTACTTGTGATATTGTCATAGCCATTGGCTGAGTCTTTTCTAGTGCAGCTATGTGATTCATTATTTCTGTTTTTGTTATGGGAAGAAAAACATTCATTGAGGTCTAGTGATTACATCCCGACAGATAGGGTTGGCGTATGGAAGCGCATCCGGCCGTAAAATTGGGCCAAATCCACATGTGCGACACAGCTCGCACTATCGACCCAACAGTTCTGGAGAGAGCGTTAGAAAAAGAAGAATATTTTATGTATTTTGTTTTAATTTTCTTCACGAAATTATCTGAGATAAGAATACCATATAGGTAAATATTAAACCTAATGTGATGCGTACACTAATATTTTACAATGCTGTAATTTACTTACAATGTTTTGTCTCAAGGAAAGCACAAGGAATATTTCTATAGCTGAACTTGTTCAAAGTTATTTCAGCCCAAAACAGCACAAACTTTACCAAGCATGGTTCGGTGCTTGTATGATTGTAATTCCAAAAACTTTTTGTCACCGGATGAATTTAATTTTCACGAAAATCTTCTTCCTAACGCAAAACCTAGATTAAAATTTCACACTGCGCAAGCTGATCGGTATTACTACTACACTCAGTTTTAAGGTCGTCCCGCTAGGTGCGCTGGTATTCAACGTCGTGCGATATCTCGCAGTTTGTCACATATTCTCTATAGTTTGTTTTCCATTAGTTCCTCGGAGTTGGTGTTGAGACTATGAATATAAGAGTCGTAGGAATCTCTAATTTATTGTTTAGGATTTTTCCTAACAAGCCTGTATTTCTCCCACTCACAATCGGTTGAGTTTCTTTTCCATTTTTGATACGGGTTGTCTATTCTTCGAATCTCTCTTTAGTAAACCATGGGGGATTTCCATCTGCCCGTTATATTTACTATTGGAGTGGTTTCTTCTATGCATTGGAAGAAAATGTTCTTCCTTCTCGCCGTAACTTGCTTATATCTGTACTGACGATGATATCTGAGGTGTGAACAGGGAAGGGGTTTGGTAGTAAAGTGGATAGAGCGTTCCAGTTTTGTCGGGGAAAATTATAACCTGTTTTGATATGGATTTTGGGGGAGGTTGTAAGAATTGTCTGATGGTAATAGAATCCAGGATTTTAAGGGATTGGACGGACTGTGGTATTATACTTAGGAAAATATCAAGTGTTGAGCGTGTTGTGTGCGTAATAGGCGTAGCTTCGAATATTAATTGATGAAGAAATAAATCATAGAAAGCATTGCAAGCTGTCCACTTTATGGCCGTATCGATGAGTATAATCAACAAATTAATCTAAAAAGCCACCTAATCGATACTTTATTTCTTTTGCCTTCGGCAAACTTAAAAATACATTAACAAACACAGTACATGTTTCGACCACTTAGTGGTCATCTTCAGCTGTATATAAAAAATCTTAGATGATAACATTTAAAAGCAAGCACATTGGAACTTAAAACTATATCCCATGGGAATCCAAAAACTATTGGTCTAGATGCTTTAAATGAAATGGAAGGTGGGGGGTTGGGGGTAAGGAGATTTATGTGAATGATTCTTAAATTACAGTATCGTTTACAATTGTGTTTAAAAACTTAAATGATGAAAAACATATTTAAAGTATTTAAAAGCGTCTATGGTAAAATTCTTTTTGATAACATTAGGTGGCGTGAATAAAAAGTTCGTGTTTGTAATAATCTTTAGGCATTTGTGAGAAAATAATAACTTAATTAAAATTCGCGTCTGTGGTGATGTTAAACACTTTGTTTTTAATAAACATACTTTAAAATATTCTAAAGTGTCTATGGATGGCACTTATTCAAAAAACTTGTGCTTGAATGAAAGTTTATGTCATATGCACCAGTCTTCAGGTATTTATTGTTTATATTTAATAACTTCCTTGAGTGATATTCTTGTGGTTAAAAGGCCGTGTTGACTGTTTAATTTCCGAGAATTGCTTTTCGGAATGTGATAAAAGAAATTGTGTTAGTCGTTTAACTTGCTAAAACCCTAAAATATTCTAAAGTGTCTATGGATGGCACTTATTCAAAAAACTTGTGCTTGAATGAAAGTTTATGTCATATGTACCAGTCTTCAGGTATTTATTGTTTATATTTAATAACTTCCTTGAGTGATATTCTTGTGGTTGAAAGGCCGTGTTGACTGTTTAATTTCCGAGAATTGCTTTTCGGAATGTGATAAAAGAAATTGTGTTAGTCGTTTAACTTGCTAAAACCCTAAAGTATGTTTATTAAAAACAAAGTGTTTAACATCACCACAGACGCGAATTTTAATTATGTAATTATTTTCTCACAAATGCCTGAAGATTATTACAAACACGGACTTTTTATTCACGCCACCTAATGTTATCAAAAAGAATTTTACCATAGACGCTTTTAAATATTTTAAATATGTTTTTCATCATTTAAGTTTTAAAACACAATTGTAAACGATACTGTAATTTAAGTATCATTCACATATTTCTCCTTACCCCCAACCCCACTACCCCACCTTCCATTTCATTTAAAGCATCTAGAACAATAGTTTTTGGATTCCCATGGGATATAGTTTTAAGTTCCAATGTGCTTGCTTTTAAATATTATCATCTAAGATTTTTTATATACAGCTGAAGATGATCACTAAGTGGTCGAAACATGTACTGCGTTTGTTAATGTATTTTTAAGTTTGCCGAAGGCAAAAGAAATAAAGTATCGATTAGGTGGCTTTTTAGATTAATTTGTTGATCATAGAAAGCAGACAGGAATCACTTGCCGAGGGGTTATTTTGAACAGTGGCAGCATTTCTGGACCATGTAATTCCACTATCCAGTTTATGACCGGGTACTATACTGGTATTTGTTAATGATTGTCAATACAGCTTCCATGACAATTGCAAAATGTTAGTAATTAATATTCGTTGGTAAAACAACAACGCACAATACATTACAAGGAAAACATAAAACATCCATAACAGTGAAATGACAAACCGCAGTCAGTAAATAAGATATTCAGCATGAGAATAATATAGAGAGACATTAGGCACATAATCAATACACAATATAATCTATAAATATTTTTATCAAATAAAAGTGCACATGTTTCGGCTCTTGCAGCCATCATCAGGACAGAAATACTTAAATAAGATTAATAGCGTATAAATAAACATATCTGAAGGGAAATCATTTACGTATATGTGTGTGAAAAAGTGGAATTAGAGATAAGGCTGTTTGCAGATGGTGTTATTCTGTACAGCGTAATAAATAAGTTACAAGATTGTGAGCGACTGCAGGGTGACCTCGATAGTGTTGTGAGATGGACGGTGGGCAATGGTATGACGATAAACGGGGTTAAAAGTCAGGTTGTGAGTTTCACAAATAGGAAAAGTCATCTCAGTTTTAATTACTGCGTTGATGGGGTGAAATTTCCTTTTGGGGATCATTGTAAGTACCTAGGTGTTAATATAAGAAAAGACCTTCATTGGGGTAATCACATAAATATGATTGTTAATAAAGGGTACAAAATCTCTGCACATGGTTATGAGGATATTTAGGGGTGTTAGTAAGGATGCAAAGGAGACGGCGTATAAGTCTCTGGTAAGACCCCAACTAGAGTATGGTTCCAGTGTATGGGACCCTCACCAGGATTACTTGATTCAGGAACTGGACAAAATCCAAAGAAAAGAAGCTCGATTTGTTCTGGGTGATTTCCGACAAAAGAGTAGAGTTACAAAAATGTTGCAAAGTTTGGGCTGGGAAGACTTTGGAAAAAGAAGACGAAATGCGGTGGTATGTTTCGAGCTGTCAGTGGAGAGATGGCTTGGGAGGACATCAGTAGACGGATAAGTTTGAGTGGTGTCTTTAAAAGTAGGAAAGATCACAATGTGAAGATAAAGTTGGAATTCAAGAGGACAAATTGGGGAAAATATTCGTTTATAGGAAGGGGAGTTAGGGGTTGGAATAACTTTCCAATTTCTTTGCGATCATTTAAGAAAAGGCTAGGAAAACAAGAGAGGGGGAATCTACCACCTGGGCGACTGCCCTAAATGCAGATCAGTATTGATTGATTGATTGATTGATTGATTGATTGATTGATTGATTGATTGATTGATTGATTGATTGATTGATTGATTGATTGATTGATTGTAGTCGTCCCATTTCGTCGAAGTCGCCCACGTTGTCGGTGATGACCCACGGCTGTAGTTAGCCCTTGATATTGAAGGAGACTCCAACCTGTTTTGGTCTTCTGATGATAGTGCAGCGTGGAACAGTTGTTGAGTTTTGTATTCCACTATGTCCCATGAAAGGAGCAGAGAAATGTAAATCTTTCGCACAGAATGTCAATGGAATCTGATACGACAATTCTCTACTGCAAATTATGGCGAGACACTGTTTACTGGCCGAATAGGTTCCACTATAAATGGTGTTGGACGCACATTTGAAAAAAAAAAGAGATGAATACAAAATCACAGTTCTGTGAGAATAATGCAATAGTCACTATCGGACTTGAAGCAATGAAAATAATCTGGATTTTTGAGATACGATGGTTTACCACTTCAGTCAATCTCAGTGCAAAAGAAAATAAATTAAGTACTTCGGACACAGTCTCTGCACTGTTTGTAATGAGTACATGCAATATCCTAGAACGCACACTCGTAGAAAGAAATTAAAGTTTCTTCGAAGACAGGAAGAAACAGTTTATGACACAGTCTTATGAAAGAGAACCAAGTTCCGTTACGACTTAGTCTTTAAAAAGATCACGTAATTTCTCAGAGGCACAATATAACACGCAAATGTAGACACAGTCTTTATGAGGGGATTTAACATAGTCCCTTGAAAAGAAAAAAAGGTACCGTATTCCACGAATCAGCACTGTCCTTGAAAGGAAATATCGGCACAGTTTTATGAAAGTAAATATTAGCACAGTTCTGTGAAATGGATTGACACAGTCTTTTAAAAATGAAAGTTGCCACAGTTGTATGAAAAGAAAATGTCGACACTGTTTTTCTCACGGAGTGATTGGCACAGTCTTTGAAAGAAAAGTAAGCACTGTCCTTGACGAAACAAAGTGACACTGTCCATAAAAGATTTGTTCTTTCACTAGGGCACAATTTTTACGAAATAGCCTAACACAGTATCTTGTAGAGGAAACAACTAAAGCACAGTCTTTATGCCTTAGTCCTTTAAGCACAGCTTCAAAATATCAAGCGATTACTGTACAGTTCCTTCAATTGCACAATTCACAAAACGAAATGATGTTACTCGGCTCGACAGAGCGATATTATCATTGAATAAGCTTTTGCTTACAAGCGAGAGAAGGATTTCAACACTAGTATTACGTACTTTCGAACCCCGGTCCTAAGCCGGACAGAGTAACAAACCGTATCACATAGCGAGGCGACTGGTTCACGACGATGTGCTCGCTCGCACACACACTGACACATTCAGTGACACACTGACACACTCTAGGCTGGCGACCTCCTTTTATTGCCCAAGGTCGGATGGCGAGACTGGAAATACGAGCATGTTAAAAAAATTCATATCTCGGCCATCATTCCGCCGATTTTAATGAAATTTTGGGTAGTAGCATTTGTTGTCCAGGCCTACAAGGTGACGTTCTCGAAATTACGATTTAACCTTCCGTTCGTGATGCAATGCCATAGAATCGAACAGAACTTTCGGTGTGACGTCACTTGGCCTTGACTGGCACTCTGTAGCAGCGCTTGCTTGCATGCTGTCCCCCAAAATGCCTGTGCGCTCGGCGCTCGTTTTGAATCCATACAGCTGGGTGCTAGCGAGTTCTCCTCAAAAATACATGAACGCGAATGCTCGCAGGGCATTCCCGTTTTAATCATATCTTGATGATTGAGTTATACAGTATATTCAGTACCGACCAGTATGAGCATGATTACTTGTAAAGATATTCAGCAACCAAGGCTATTTAAAAAAGTACATGACTTACTAATATAACCCTACAACACTTGATTATGAAATAATTTAACAACCTTCGTTGGTCAAGCAGATCCCATTACAAGAAGAACACTCATAGCACTCAAATGGTATACTGTACACTGTATTTATTTATTCACGATGCACAAAATACAGCTACACTGAGCATATTTCACTTGCACTGTCAACAGACTAATTAACAAATGTAAACTTTCATAATAAAATACAACAAACGTAAAAAGTATGAGAAGATCAGGTACACAACTGTCTAAATCGAAAACCATGAGAATGTCCATGTTCATAGCCAACTCGTCGTGGGTCAAGATGACGGTATAAACACTTCACATCAACTTAGCTTTAAGAGGCTATTTACACCCCTCTCGAATATGCTTTTATTTGATGTCTCCTATTAATATTGCTAAAGTGTGTTGGGAGCCTGTTTAGGATAGATCGTTGAAGTATTGAGTGCTGAGTGTGGGGATTGTGGAGAAGATCATTGGTTCTGTGGAGTGAGAAGGAACACGGAGGAAGAAAAGTGAGACAAGATGTTCTGAGCGGTCTCTCTTCCTTAGCATTAATCCCGACTTGCAGGGTCTGCTGCTTTGCTACATCTCCTCCATTTCTGTCTGTCGTTGACATCTTCTGGTGTTAAGCCAACACTGTGCATGTCTGCCCTGATGTTGTCAGTCCATCTCTTTGCCGGTCTTCCTCGTGGTCTTGTTCCCTCTGGGTTGATGTGGAGCGCTGTTTTGGCAACTGAGTCGCCCTGTTTCTCATGACGTGGCTGTACCAGCGGAGACGGGCTTCCCTCACTATGTCTATGATGGGCGCGACAGCAAACCTTTGCCGGACGTCCTTATGTGGTCACATCGGGTCAGCCCCATGGACAATCGAAGCATCTTCATCTCCATGGTTGTCAACATTTGCTCCTGTTGTTTCGTCATGGGGCGACATTCAGTCCCATAGATCGCTGCTGGCCGTACAACACTCTTATAAACTTTTGCCTTTAGATATTGAGGCATCTTTCTATCACAGAGGACTCCAGTGACCTGTCTCCACTTGAGCCAAGCTGCATTTACCCTCATCCGAGTATCAGGAGTGGTGTCACAGTCTGAGGTGACGACGGATCCCAAGTACTTAAATTGCATGGTCTTCTGCAGGTCTTCTTCACTGATACTTATGGTACCTCTGGTTTGGGGGCCACATTCCAGGTATTCTGTCTTCTGGATATTGAGGTGCAGTCCATTTTCAGCCAGTCTGTCCTTCCACGTTTGAACCTGATGCTGGAGTTCAGGACGGGTTTCTTGTGCAAGTACCACATCATCGGCAAACAGAAGGGTCCAGGGATGTGAAGTCTGTATGTTCTGAGCGGTAATTCCCATTTAAGATCCCGTGGAGGAAACTCAGGTCAGCTACTTGTCGCCTGATGTACAACGGTGACACATTTATTGCCCCTCATACCTGCTGCGTAGACGTATTTCTGAATTTGGGGTTTCTGTCGCTTACAATTGCAGCAAAGAAGGACACTGCTAGTAGTATATGGGCCCATCCAGGACAATCCCAGCATTCACCGGCTTGCTGATTTACAACACATAATTTTTCCTATTGTCCTCAATAAGCCCACGAAAAAATAACACTATATTTATTATTTTTTATTTTTGTCCCAAACACGTCACAACGAAAAAAATTGTGTAAATACCTAAAATGGTGAAAAACTGTTTAAATACCTATAATTTTTCCTAAGTGTACCCCCTCGAAAAATATAAAATAACAATCATTTAAGACTATTATTATTATTATTATTATTATTATTATTATTATTATTATTATTATTATTATTATTATTTTCTAATTGTCCTAGATGGGGGTTACGAAAATAAAAAAGTGGATAAATACATACAATTTATGACCTTTATAATAATAATAATAATAATAATAATAATAATAATAATAATAATAATAATAATAATAATAATAATAATAATATGATTTAATTCTTGTTTCATATTTTTATGATATAAAGTACCAGGCCTAAACAGCTTATTAAGTTAAGCTATATGAGACAATGATAATAAACAATAAAAGCCGTACTCATGATGTTTTGAGGAGGTAAGTATCGTAGTGGAAACGACCTTGTATAAGCGAGCGAGCGAAGTCCGTGCTCTTAACAACACTCTTCACTCACTGACAGCGAATGGTTATTGCAAGCAAGTTATATCTTAGTAGCGTGATGCAATCAACTTGAAACGACCTTCACGCGTTCAGCGGCAGACAATGATGTTAGCGAATGAATGCAGCTCTCTCTCGTAGATAATACTAGATACTACCAGATGCTTTTAGTAATGCCCTCTAGTAGCTACCGATGATACATACTTAGACAAAGACTATAAAAGCGCACTCTTAAGAGTACAGATTGAACTTTCAGAAATATACTGGTATTAATATTAACATTATATACCAAGTTAATCTGGCCTTCACTCAACAATCCATCGTAGCGCAGTGAGTAACGTGTGCGACTGTTAACTGTAAAGACTACGGTTCGAGTATTTGAAAGAATTTTTAAGATTTATTCAACATTAAGTTCATATATATATTCCTAACAGAACGAGAATCTTTGTCTGCCACGTTAGCTCAGGTGGTTATATGTTAGGTAGGATTTGCCCTCTTTCGGTCGAAGGTGCCTCGACTGACTGGTTCGAATCTCTATTCATTCCTTTCAAAAATTCTGAGAAGTGAGAAGAGGTGAGATGCTCTCCAGCGTTTACAATGACTTCGGAGGGGTGGCCGCCCCGGGATAGGAAAATAGAAGGAGGCAAGAGAGAAGGAGAAAGGAGCGAATAAAAAACCCGGGTAAAAAGGGTACAGCGAAGGATAATTACAATACCGACGTCGGACTTCGAAAGTACCCTAACCCGGGTTTCTCCTAAGTTAGGAGTTTTGCTGTATGAAAGCATGAAGGCATAAGCCTGTGTGACTATTTTGCCTCTCAGACATTATTATTATTATTATTATTATTATTATTATTATTATTATTATTATTATTATTCGTCTATGCTTTCTATGTGTTAATAACGGTATCATAACTACTCTTTTATCGTAGCGCCTCTGGATATTTGATTGTAGTGTAATGGTATATTTTCCCTTACTTCGCTTTCAATAATTTTTACCATAGCTTCAGCATTCAGACGTTGTAAATTTCTCCAATTTAGAGTGAATTTCTTAATTTTCGTAATAGCGGAACTATCATTCTTTTTTAAATAATAACTCTTAGGACCTGTTGAAGTCCACTCAACGCCGCAAATACCTTTTCCCAGTTCATTTGTCCATTCACCTAACATACAACCTGTTTCTATAGTATTTAAACCATTATTTTTATACACTATTGAATCCGTATCGAAATATATCACAGCATCCCCCAATTTTTCAAGCATGTGATATAGGCGTAGTCTTGCGTTTGACGTAGCAAAAGCAGCAATAAAGACGTTTGTTGCTGTATTATTTTCTATATAATAATCTTTAAAGTTGTACTTCATTTGAACCATATTGTCATTGAGAAAATTCACATTTATTTTGTCTAAACTGTCATCTAGAAGAATTTCATAGAATCTATCTAGCGAAGTTACGTATTCATTTTTACTCATATTTTGTCTCTGACCAAACTTTCCCCATAAAGAATTTAAGCATGTTTTTGAAACATTACGTTTTCCTGGATTTTCTCCAATATTGTCTAAATCTAGATTAATATCTAATTTCTCCTTAACAGCCTGTATATAGTGTTCCTTGCTTTCGAAATCATCTTTCCAAAGACTTGTTTCCAGTTTGGTTTTCATAAAATCTTTCACATACCCTCTGAATAATGTGTTGCTCTTGTTTTCAAAATGCCAGACTTCATATATGTTTAGTATTTTATATCCCTCTTCTATAGCCTTGTTGACTTCATCTGTTGTCCATGTGCCTATAAAACTTCGTTCAATTTCGGCATAGTTACAATATTGTATTTGCTCCTCTGCACACTTGTAACATAGAGGAAATAATAATTTTTCATTCTTGTCAATTTTTATTTTTGCAGGAAGAACAGGGTGATATAATTTTCTTGGTGCTGTAACTCTGCATTTTATTAATCCGTACCAAGTATGATCATAGTAATCTGGTTTATATATTTTTATTGGATGCCCGACAGGATAGTAATCATAATACTGAACAGTTGGATAAAGACTGCAAACATCTATGTATTCTATTTTTTCATGAACTCCATCAATTGTAACTCTTAGTTTTGTGGCATTCTTTCTTCCTCCAAAGAGAGCATCTCTTGGATTAAGAGGTTCAGTAATTTCAGGCAGTTTTTTTGTTCTTTTTCATCGTTTTATACGTTTGAGAATTTTTCCATTCGCATTCCCAAATCTCAATTAGGTTGTATCCAGCATCTCGTATTTTTTACTTCGCTCTAATGTTTTTTTGATACAAATCACTCATAGTTTCCTGATTTTTGTTGTTAATACTTTCAGATTTAAAACATCTTCGACAACTGTGCCAGAAGCATCCGTGTAACTAATAAACGGTATTATTTTCTCTGTCAAAATCATCGACCCGCAATTCTGACTTCTCCACCATTCAAAGCATGATGAATATTTTTCTTGTAATGACTTGATAACCACGAAATAGATTCTTTACTGTATCTTTCATTTTGTTCTTTATCTAGTACAGCGATTGTATTTTCTTGTAGATATTTTGAACGATATATAGCCATACAAACTCCAGCTATGGTGAGATAACAAAAAGGATCAATATTTACAATTTCAAAAAATTGTTTCCGTAATTCTAGACAGCCTCTTCGCAGAATATCAACATCTGAATTACAATATTCGTTAATTTCTTTTTTCATGATGAATACGTAATTATCTTCAACTCTTTCCTTATGCCATTTCAAAAACATTTCTCTGTCTTTTGGCTTCATTGTATCGATGCAGAAATATTTTGTATCTGGAATAGAACCTATATAATTGTTATTTTCTTGAGTATTAAACAAGTGCGGGAAGTATCCTTTTTTCAGTTCTTTCAATCCAAATGTTTTTGGAAAAGCACTCAGAGCAGCTTGTACAAAATTACTACTGTCAATAATTTTTAGTCTGATACTCTCAAGAAGCATAAGTTTCGTTCCAGTGTAAACAGTGTAAGGTGTGATTGTATTTTCAACGCAGTATTTCAAAATAAACTGTGAATCGTAGGCCTTAGCATAATGAGCTATAAATGTGTAACCCTTATGTTCTTTAGAAATCATCCACTTACAGAATTCTTCATCTGTTTTGAATCGGTAAACTTTATCACCACTGAAATTGTGAACTATTATTAAATAAGGTATATGAATACCTGTTTCTTGCTGAGCCTCGTAATCAAACCACATATACTTTTCTGTATAGTCACAGTCGTTCTTAGGTTTTAAATATCTGCCTTTTTTGTCCTTACAACACTTGAATTCAGAGATATTATCACATTTTAAAATTTTGTGACATTCTGAGCACTCGAAATAATAATATGGAATACGCTCTACAATTTTTGTCTTATCGAAAGCATTCGTTAAAGTCGAGCCATCTTTACTGCAATTAGGACATCCTCTTGCCATCAAAGGTTTTCTACCTTTATCAATTAATCTCGTACATATTCCACCCCGTTGTTTTCTTCTGTGCTGTACCAATTGTGATTTTTAATCTCTACCTCTTATTTACAGTTTCTATACCATTCGAATCCGCATTTATGTTCTTGTTCTTGATTTCTGAAGATAATTTTATAACATCCTGTACATTACAAAACCGTGTCACAAACTTCTTGATGGTTATCTAAACACTCTTGATTGTAACAATATCTATTACATTGGCGACGATATATTTTATCCTCTTCCGTTTCATGTTCATCTCCAGAACACAATATACATTTGTTTCTTACTTCTTTTCCTTTACACGTATGTTTATTTTTATTATTGTATGGCTTTTTGCATTTGTCACAGAAGTAAGAAGAACCGAGGAAAGCCTGCATACTGTTGATTATATCGAAGTGATTTTTATTTTATATAGGTATATTTTTGTCTCACTATCTCTGCCGCTGTAAATAATCGAGTTAAAATTTTCGGCACATACAACGTTGATTTGAATATTTAATAACTCTTCTGTATTTTTATATCAGCCAACGTAAAGCTTTCTTCATTAAATTCACCCAGTCTGTTACACAATTCTGCAGCAAGTTGATCCTGTAATTGTCTACCCTTTCTAATATATGTTACTTCATTATCACTTAATTCACGGTCAAGAATCATTTTTGTGTGATAGGTTAAAGCCATAATAACAGCTCTCGGACAACATAAATTATCAGTATTGTTGATCTGAGTTACACACATTTTTGTTCTAACATCTTGACTTAAATTTATAATTTTCTTTCCACCACCAGCACCTCGAGGCATGGAAATAATTCGAATGCTAAAACCAGTTTCAGCAAAGTCTAGAGTTTCGTTTGAAGTTAAAACCTGTGCTATTCTTTCGGAAAATGAGTGAACTGATTCCTTGTAGCTGTGAAATTTGTAAAGGCCTGTAGGGATGGGATTATTAAAAGATAGATTGTTAGCCACAATACACACTATATCGTCTCTCCGTAGTTTAGTCCTCTTTGCAACCAACTTTAGCATTCTGGTCAGTGTGTCTTCAATTACGTTAACATCTGTAGTGGTATTTGCGTTGTTATTGAATTCAAATCTGTAATTAATTAGGATTTATACTTTTCGTTAAACCTTGGTTTTGACTCTACAATGTTAAAAATATCTGTTCTTTCTCTCTTGGACTCTTTCTTTTCATCTCTTGGTTTCTTAAACAGTTTATTGCTGAAGGGAAATATATCTTTTAATTTTTGTGGTCTCTCTCTACTGTTACTAAATAAATCATCATCGAACCGATAAAAGTAATTTATATTCGGAACACGCTTTTGTCTTGGAGGTCTTGGTTTTTCAAAGATATCATTACTAAACTCAAGGAATGGATTGCTTACAAATTGTTCTCCTTGTATAAGATTTTGAAGTATTTGAATCAGATCAGCTTTTCTTAATGGAGAATAATTCCTAATACGATTTTCTCTTGCTAATGCTCTCAATTCTGTTACATTTAGAGTGTTCAAGTTTTTATTATCAATTGGTGGCGGCTCTGGGGGATTTTGAAGTCTTTGAATTAGATCAGCTTTTCTTAATTGAGAATAATTTCTAAGACCTCTTGTTCTAGCTAGTTCTCTTAAATCTCTCACTGACAGATTTCTAAAGTTGCCCATTTATATAGGAAAAAATTATGAATAATATTTTCTTGTGAAAGAGACTACGCCCTTTCTATTTATATACTAAAACAATTCTTAATAAAAAATAAAAAATAAAAAATGAAAAATAAAAGAATATTCAGCATAATTTAAGTGGTAATTTTCTCATGATAAGGTAGTTTTAGATGGCTACTCATACTACATCTGGAGAGAACCTTACCACAAATGCATTCAACTTTCTCTGTTAATTTCGGGCGATATTTATCATAATAAGCCTTCGCACAATCTTTACACCTATGCTCGCTGGTACAGTTTAAACATCGTTTTTCTGTTGTTGGTTGACCACATTTGTGATTATATCTGCTACCATTTTTAATGTCTTCATTACATACTGGACAGGTAATTGTTTTCTGCTTCCAGTTACGTTCGAGTTCCTTAAGATGTTCAGAATGTTCCTCTCTATAATCTTTTTGTTTCTTCTATATACATTCAAAGCACCCACTCTTCGATGGTAAATATTTCTGTTTAGTTATTTTGATTTCTTTATGCATTCCTTACACAAGGGACAAATAACCGTAGAAACAGTTTCCATTTATTAAGGACGAAAAACATCAGTAAAAAATCTCTAAAAATAAAATCTATTAAATAATTAATTTTTATTAAATAAAACTATGGCATCACATACAGATGTTTGTTACGAGCAAATTAAAGATAATTATTATTATGGATTGTTTGGAGATTTTAAATTAATATTTTAATGCAACGAAGCTGTGCCAAAATGGAGGCCGGAGATTTGATAAATGGTTGGAAAGAAAGAATTCAAAAGAATTGGTGGAATATATTTCATCTCAACGAAATCGGGGAGATGAAAATAAACAAGAAATTCTAATAAAAATAACTGGAGGAAGAGGAAAATTAGATGAAATAATTAGAGGTACTTATATGTGTAAGGAATTGATTTTAAATATTTCTTCATGGATATCTCCAGAGTTTTATTTGAAATGTAAGGATATAATTCTTGATTATTTTGTAAACAAATACACATTAAAATATGAAACCAAAAATGAAGAGCTAGAAAATAAACTCAATGAAATAACAGAAAATATGGATCAATTAAGAATAGAAAACGAAAATTTAGAAACAAAACTCGAAACTGTGAAAGAAGATGTAGCTCCAAAAACCCGAAAAAGTAGTAAACAACACACTTTTACGACTGTTAGAAAGAATAGCATTAATCCTGTAAGAGAATATTATTTTATAAGAACAATAAGAAGTAATTACAAGAAAAGTATTGAACGTCTTAAAGCAAAATACCCAAATATGGAAATAGTTGGTGAAATGAAATTTGATTACAATGCATTTAATTATTTGAGAGAATGAGAGATACTTTGGAATATGTTGATTGTAAGTACAATCATTTTCAAATTAAAAATGAAAAAACATTACAAGATTTATTTGACGTCATTGAAAAACTTACTTCAGAAAAAGTAATTTAAAACTGTTTTTTATTTTATTTTTATTTTATTTTTTATTATATTTTTTATTTTTTATTCTATTTTATTTACACTGAAGGTAATACTTTTAATCTAGTCCATGATCAGTAATGAAAAAATATTAAAAAGACGGTCTCACTTAAATATTAATAATTATTCATTTATTAAAAACACCTTCATCAGGATCAATTTCGGTTTTAATAGAATCATCAAGTGTTATTTCACCGAACATAATTATTTTCACTTGAGCAGGTAAGATCTTAAGACCTTCACTAATTTTAAATATTATTTTATTGTAAGGATTAAATTTAATTGGCTTGCTTAAATTTAAATCAGTGATAGTTTTTTCCATTGGGTTATTTTGGAGATACCCATTACAAAATTTATTGATACCACTACCAGAATATATTTCTGGAACGGGATATTGGATATCAAAAATTAAAACAACTATTTTTCTAATATATAGCTCATAGCAAAATACGTAGCTTATTTCAGTATCGCATTCAGTTGAAAATTTCTTTTCTATTTCAATTTCATCAAAAACTTTCCTGTTTATTTTATTTACCTTCCGCGTCAGATTATGAATATCATTTGTTAAGGGAGCAATTTCTGATTTTGTACAATAGTCTCGAAATACTGTTTCAATTTCTTCTTTTGTATAATAATTTTTAAACTCATCTTTAAATATATCTTTTGAACTGGTGACTTTTTCTAATGCTGTATTAAATTGTTTCAAATTTAGTGCATCACTATCTTCAACACCATCGCCAATATTTCTTAATACCTTTTTCCTGATTCCAAAATAATCCTCACTATACCAGATTTTATTTTTGAATTCTTCATCAAATTTGTCTTTAGATATAAGATCTTTAATTTTATTATCAATACTGTTTATTAATTTTGACATCTTTTTGGATTCGTCATAAAATTTCTTTTTACGTAACAAATCTTTCATTTTACTGTCTACATTATCATTAGTATTATTTATTAATTCCAATATTTTTTGGATTCATCGTCAAATTTCTTTTTAGGTAAAAAATCTTTAATTTTATCATCTATATCTATCTTTTCATAAACACTCTTCAATTCTTCCCTTATTATAATACTATCGTGTTCTTTAATTTTATTTCCGAATATATCCAATTATTATATCCAAAATTTATGGTCCTATAACACTATCTTTCGGTACCCAACTGTTGTGTGAGTTATCGTACCCGAGCCAATTGACATAGGCTTGATCACCTTTTGTTAGAACCTTTTCAACCAAGTAGTGATCAGGATGTTTTGTTTTCTGCAGCTCTTGTTCGTAAAATGTGCCCTTAATCTCTTCTCCTCTTTAGTCTTTAAGAAAATAGTAAATCGGATTCGTTGCAAAAACTTTGTCAATTTTAAATATTTCTGTGGACCAGTTACCAGTATATCCTTTTTCAAATAGCCTTTTATTTTGCTTACGCGTACGTAATCACCTATTTTAAATTTTGGTTTTCCATGTATAGTACGTTCAGAATCAAATAAATTATTATATACATCTTCTCGGTTCTATAGACTAACATCTACTGGTTTCATTTTAACAGTGCGATGAAATGTGTTATTATAATCATGTGCAAATTTTGGAAGCATGTCTACCCATTTATAATTTCCTTGTAGTGAAAACTGCTTCCACATTTTTTCTTTCAGTGTTCTATTGAATCTCTCAACAACAGCTGCTTTGAAAATTGAAAATGTAGAGTAGTGATTGATGTTGAATTTCTTCATGATATCTTGTACATCCTTGTTGTAAAACACTTTACCTTTATCTGTCTGTATATTTTTGGAGATCTATTTGATGTTTTAAATATATGGTATAGTGCATCTCTAACATATTTACCTGATTTATCTTTAAGTGGTATAGCCCATGCAAACTTAGAAAACACATCAATGACCGTCAGTAAATATTTATTGCCTTTATTGATTTTTGAAATTCCTTTCAATTTACCAGAATCCATTTCTACAAAATCAGCTTGTCATAGATCATCGATTCCATATGTGATAGTTTTTCTAGTAGGACAATTTCTTCTAGCTGGTTTGTGTACTTCATCGATAATGTCATCTCGTATTCCCTCACCGATCAATTTTTTTTACAAATTGACTTTTCTTTGCACCACATACCGAACATATACCTGATATTCTCTCTCTTCCATTTACTGTTTTCACTCGTTGAGAATCAATTGTGTTTGTTTCCTTCTTACACTTCAGGCACCAAATATGTCTCATTTATAGTGTTAAAAAATTCTCAACCTCTAATATTATTGTAATTCTAATATTACGCTAGTCATAGCACCATTGAAATTCAATCAAGTCATCATTTTCTTCTGTAATCGCGAGATGTACATTTTGAATTCTGTCATAAATCGGAACAAATAGAGGGTATTGTGGTTCGTAGATTATCGCTCCTCCAAATTCAACATCTGGCATAAAACAAGCAATTGCGTTTGTTTCTCGGCGATAGTGATGTCCATCTTTTTCAAACATTCCGTCGGCTAAATTAAAGTGAACTTCGAACATTTCGAATGAAATTATTTTTGGCAAGTCAAGCGCAAGGGTTTTTGTTTTTGGATATACGATTTGATCATTAAATCCCAGCACTGAACCAATACTCTATTCTTTATCAAAGTACAATTTAAAATCACTTTTAATTTCAACTCTATTCAGCAGTTTATTTGCTTCAATACTTATATTGATGGTATTGAAAGGTGGTTGACTCTGAATACTTTTTTCTAAACTCTCTAATGTGTATTGTCCTGGAGGAATAATCATCATAGTTATGTACCAGGGACAACTTTTTCATAATGTAGTTTATTGTTTTTTGAAGTTACATTTGGTGTCAAAAATCTAGAATAAAATCCAGCGAGCCTAAGTTTTCTAAACTCATTACTCAAGGGTACTGTTAGTCTCTTTTCTAGGCTAGATGACTCTCCGCTCAACTTTAATAATGTACTCATTTATTATAGCTAAATAAACGAAGATCGATTGGGATCCAAAAATACGATTACAGAAAAGGAGATAAAAACTAAGCATGGAGAGCTTTTACCGAATTCTATTCGTTGTGCTATCGTTGGTTCGAGTGGATCTGGAAAAACTACACTTATGATAGATAATTATATCTTAGCTCCAGGATGGGTTAATTGGAAGAAAATCAACCACTTGTACGTTTATTCAAAGAGCTTAGATCAATCAAAGTATCAGGATCTCATCAGCAGATGTAAGAAAATTGAAGATAAAAATGGTCTTTCGATAGCTACGTTTATAGATAATAATGAAGATGCTATACCTTTAGACGATTGTGAAGATTGTTCTATAGTTCTATTTGACGACTTTATTCTAGAAAATCAAGACATTGTTAGGGAATACTTTACGAGAGGAAGACACAAGAATATTGATTGTTTTTATTTAGCTCAAACTTACTCTAGTATTCCTAAACAATTGGTTAGAGATAACTTGAACTTTTTAAATATATTCAGACAAGATGACACCAACTTAAATCACATTTACCACGAAAAAGAAGGCGGAGATATGAAATTCGATAAATTTAAAAACATGTGTAGTAATTGTTGGAATCAAGATACGTTCGGATTTCTAACTATAGATTTGACACGCAAGACACATGATGGAAAGTACAGAAATAAAATTCAAACATTCTTGTAAAGAGACACAACAGACACAACAGACACAACAGACAAACACACTGTTTTTCGTTGTATAAATGTTAGCACATTACGAGTCTATGACGGCTAAGCCAAAGAAAAAGAAGACAACCAAACAGAGAGAACAAGAGACTTCGAAGGACTCGGTGGAATCTGAAGCTGTCAAACAAGCAAAATTAAATATTAGAAAAGCAAAAGAATTGAAAAAATATTTCAAAGCTTGGAAGAGACAACCAATTACAGAATATGAAAAGTACAAGAAAGAAGACCAACCTGTTATAGATGCCATTAGTATGGTTACTAATAAATTAGAGGCATTAGAAGATAGCGTTGTAAAAGCTATAGAAGAAAACAGAGAGGTTGGAAAAAGATTAGTACCATACAAACACGATGACTTTAGTGATTTATTTCCGATACCACCAACACCTGAAGAAACATCGTTTGAGAGAAAGTTATTCCTAAGTTGTGACGTACCCACTTGGCCCACATATGTATGACAAAATTATAACGTGTCGGGTCACTTTAATATTAAAATAAATAAATGATATGTCATTGTTTCTCCATAAACAGTATCCCAAGGGCGCCAGTCTTCAAGCTTATGGCTTGAAAACAAAAGTAGATAATAATAATAATAATAATAATAATAATAATAATAATAATAATAATAATAATAATAATAATAATAATACGTAATGAGACTCAAAAAACTCCCAGGGGTGAGGTGAACGGAACACAAATCATTAAGTACACTAACTTGGAATTTAAGGATCATTGTTAATCATTTCATAAAACATAAATTAAAACAGCTATTTATTAAGATGAAAAACGTGACGTAACGGCGTTTTAACGACATCTGAACTTACGGAAGCAAAATAAAAATTGAATGAAATTAATTTTAAAAATGAACTGTTGCGCGAAGACTTGCAGTAACTTATGCCATAAGCTCACCATATGTAGACTCTGTTGTCTTGAAGCTGATGATATGTGGATCTCGTACCGGCTGCCTTCTCTGTTGTTGGATTCCAGTCCTACTTCTACATTTCCTGTCCTTAACACTTCCTACTGTACTCCTTACATAAAGTCGTAATAAGTCCTAATTCTAAGTGCAAAACCACCATGGGTTATGTTCATGGAGAGAATACATTCGTATTCTTCCGTATTACGGAACAGTAGCGTAGCTAAATTCATGATAAAAGCTCTCCTCCCCTATACCAGTCAGAACCGGTCTCCCTTTGACTATCTCCCGTCATTGAGATAACAAGTCCCAATGAGAGTAACTTTTGAGTAGAATATACTCAGATGCGAAGTGAACTAAGTTAAAATCTTCTCCGATGTATAGACGTAGAATCGTAGTAAGAGTATCTTCCAAGCGTGAGAATCAGAATCAGAATGTCCGAATACAAGTGACAATCTGCTCACGAGTAAGAATACGAGTATGAATGTGAAAACGACTGCTGATGCTAATAAGAATCTGAATGTATACTCCAGCTCTTGTCGGTGGTATATATCGGTTCGAAAGTCTCCTTCCATCAGCCATATCACATGGTCCAGTAAGATTCGAGTTCTCATCCCTTCTCCGATGTATAGCTGTGAATCCATCACGTTGCTTCATTACGTTCATTCACATAGGCTGAACTTTCCCGCTGAAATAAAGCGTCCCGAAGCGGAGTTTGAAAAGTGGGTGCTAATAATGTATCAACTGTCTCTTCATTAGGTAGAGAGGGTAAGGTCTCTCGTAACCTAGATGACGTACTTTTCCTGGAATTGGGCTGAAATTAGCCTGCTGACTCTGGTCACCTCACAACGGCTATTGGAAAATTTACTGCAAGTTATTAATATGCATGATGTTGAAATACTTTACCCAATAATTTGTTCGTTCAGAATACGTTATAGCCGCGATACAAAGAAATGAAATGATGATTGAAATGGATGATAAAAACCCTATATATATATATATACATATTAATTTAAAAGTGACCTATCAGTGATTAAATATATACATCTTATCAATTAAATATATAGTTCAATAATTAAAAACATTCAGTGATGTCCCAAGCATCACAAAGTGACGATGAATAAATCTCTTCTCCAGTAAGGAGAAATTTAGAACCACTCTAGGAGGAAGTTGAAGAGAAAGAAAAATAGAATTGCTAGAAAAAGTATGTTAAAAGATAATCCGAACCCCATAAACGTAGGGCCTGAATTACTAGAAACCATTAACAATTCTGACGATTTTATATTTGGATTTAGACCTGAAGGAAAAGAGAGATATATTGGTGATTCGAAAGTTACATTCGATCACGATGATTTCATCGTTCAGAAAACAGGTAAAAATATACAGGGACAAAAGGTCTTCTAACAATTCTAACAAGGAAGAAGATATCCAAGAAAGAGTATACGGAAGACGATTTAAATAACTACAAAGAGATAGCTGAACACACGAATTTGATTTTCGAGGACTATAATCCAGATACAGGAAAAGTACGATCATCAAGAGGAGAAAAATGGACAGATATTTTTAGTGATCTATGGAAAGACATTAAGGTAAAGAGGGGAATAGGAAAAATATCAAGATCAGCATCTTTAACTACTCCAAAATCTGCAATGTCCCCTGTAAAAACTGGTACAGGTTTTGTGAAAAAATACACAGAAAAGCCTGTAGAATATGTTTGGATGAATGATGTTCGATATTTGATTGATAGACTTGCTGTCATTCACGGTGAAGAGAATGCTGGTAATAATAATTCTTTAAATGAGAAGGTTGGAATCACACAAATGTTAAGGAGTAAGTTTAATGACTTCATTGTGAATCATCTTAAAGGTATTCCTTATCTTATTCGGTTCTTGAGTAATCTTCCTCATTCTTTTTGGAAATCTGAAAAACATGGAAAAGGAATTGTATATTGGGCTTTAAATAATTTACCTCCTCCAGAAATGCATATACCTGGATTTAATTATTGTGGCCCTTACACGAAGTTAGAAGAACGATTAGCGAGAGGTGATAAAAGAATAAACCCTCTCGATGAAGCTTGTAAATCTCATGATATTGCATACAGAGATTATAAAGATTTAGAACATAGACATGTAGCTGATAAACAATTACAACAAGCAGCAAAAGAGAGAATGTATAGTAAAGATGCTGATATGAAAGGACGATTGGCTGCTGCAGCTGTTAGAGGAATAATGTACTCTAAAAGAAAATTAGGTATGGGTATAGAAGTTGATGAGGACGGATTAGGATTGTAATATATTTTTATCTTTATAAATGAGTCCAATTAGTATTAACTACACAACTTGTCCAAATGGTAAACCCAAACCCAAATCTGTTTCTATAAAATTTCCAAAAGATAAGATAAAAGAACCCATAGCATTGATGATTATTTGACTGCTACACAGAAAACGAGAAAACAAAATCAAATAAAGAAAGGTGGTAATTTACTCTTAATATTTACTATACCTGTACTGAAAAAAATTGACGAACATTTAATAAAACAGAAAGAGGGTTCAGGTCTATCAAAACATTAAGGAGGAATTTTGCCTCTTATATTTGCTGCTCTGGGTGCTCTTGGTGCATTAGCTGGAGGTGCGGCAGCAATAACAAGTTCTGTACACAATAAACAAAAGAATGACGCTGAACTAGAAGAACAAAAGAGACATAATCTAGCTGTAGAGAAAAAAGGTTCTGGTTTACCAACAATTCTCGGATCACGTTTAGTCAAGTACGGTTTAGAAAAAATTATTGAGGCACTAAAAAAGAAATCTGGTCGAGGGATTTTTTAGAGAAATAGACGATGGTATATTAAATTCATTGATCAAACAATACCCACAGGCACTGAGTAATTTTGACATAGAGAAATTAGTTAAAAATTTAAAGATAAAAAATTTTAGAGGTGTATTTAAGATTGAACTACCAACTAAACCTAATAAAAAAATTGAGTCAGGGATTGTAAATCTAGATACTTCTAATCATGTTGGTACGCACTGGATTTGCTACTACAAGAAAGGTGATGAAAAATTTGTATTCGATACCTGCGGTGGTAATGTTCCGAAATAATTTTTGATTATCATAAACCCGAAAATTTATTCTTTAATGCTGAAAGAATACAAAACTATGACGAATATATCTGTGGTCACTTGTATCTATTTGTTTTGAAACTGTTTTCGGAAGGAAATAGTAATCCGAGTGAAATTTTAGATATCGTAAATAGCCTCATACGCTAAAGCAAAGACACGATATATTCTTTTATATAAATGGAGAAAATCGAAAGCTATCAGTGGCATTCATTCCCAGTGAATGAAAGAACTAAAAATAATGTCATGGTTCCAAACAAAGACACTAAAATAGATATCAAAGTTGGTGATGAATGGGTAAAAGATAAATTCCAACTATTCATGAATTTAAATGTTACTCACGTTAATGGCACAGACTATACACATTACGAAGGAAAATCGAACGTGAGACTCATAGATAATTATCCAGCATTCTTGTTCTCTGCAGTAACCGTTAAAAAACGTAACAATGTTGTTTCTAGAACAGAGAATCCAGGTATCGTTGCCTCTGTATTGCATCAACTCCTTTCGTCTTTAAGTGAGGAAGTTAGACTTGAATCTAACATTGTCAACAATGGAAAGTTGCAATCAAAATCAGTCGAAGTACTGTATCCGTTAGAAAAGTTAGGTGGATTCTTCAAAGATTATCAAGATATTGAGTGGGAAGGTAATTATACAATTAGTTTCACTTGGAGACCAAACGCAGGAGATGTGCTATATAGATGGTTCAGTAAAGATGAAACAGGAGGTGATATCGCTGGAACTCGGCCTGAGGAAGGAAAAGTAACTATTACACATTTAGAGATACGCACTCCTGTTGTCAAGTACGAACCAAATTATGAAGTTGAGTGCAGAGAACAAATATATAAAAATCCAAAAAGTCTCATCTCATTTTTTGACCTACAGATATTGTTGGTAAAAGGAACTTCGAGATAGATATTACCAATTGCTATCAGTCTATGGAGTTTGATCAACCTTTATTTATTTTTGTAGTATTCCAGACAAACAGGAAAGGGAATCAGTTGCTAGATTCGTCTCTCTTTGACCACGTACAGCTTCAGAACATATACGTAAAAACTGCTCGAGATGAAATATTTCCGGAAGAATCTTGGAATCTTGACCCTCCAGGAAAATTCTTAAAAGCTTACGACGCATTTACAGATTTCAAGAGAATAACTCAATTAAGCACAGATGTTGGTATTAGTCGTCGTCAGCATATTAAATCATATCCTGTTTATGTTATTAATATCAGTAAACGTAGAAATGTTATAACTTCTACAAAAACAAGTATGAAGTTGTGTGCAACATTTAATGCACCTATTCCTGGTAATACATCGATGTATGTAATCATGTATGGAAAGAAGAATCTAATCTTCGATGCTCAGCATAGACTAATTACAGAAAAATTTTAAGCTATTTAAATGAATAAAAAACTAAAAAGCACTCTAGAGTTGATTGCTGTATGTTTTTCATCCTTAGTTAAGTTTCTTAGAAAACGCGAGAACGAGAATAATTAATTTAAAGTCTTTCCTTTATATTTGTATATTTTCATTTGTAAGGAGTTTAAGGACAAATGCGAAAATAATAATAATATTAATATATTTGTCTTTCAATTTGGTGATATTTTATTTATTTTTTCAAGACAAATCGGAATAATAATAATAATAATAATAATAATAGTCTTAAATGACTGTTATTTTATATTTTTCGAGGGGCACACTTAGGACAAATTATAGGTATTTAAACAGTTTTTTCACCATTTTAGTTATTTACACAATTTTTTCCTTGTGGCGCGTTTGGGACAAAAAGAAAAAATAATAAAATAGTGTTATTTTATTTTTTCGTGGGCTTATTAAGGACAATAGGAAAAAAATTATGTGTTGTAAATCGGCATGCCGGTGAATGCTGGGATTGTCCTGTATGGGCCCATATACTACTGCTCTGTCTAAATGGTTCGTATTGGTGGGGGAGGCTGTTGTACGTAGAGCAGTGGTTTAAGAGAGGTTGAATGATCGTGAGGAAGAAGTGACGAAGAACAATGGGGTCAGAAATTTCTGTGAAGTGGTAGAGAATGCCTAGTATTTTCATAGCCTTGGTTATATATGTTATCTATATTCGACTTAAATAGTAATATTGTATCGAATATTACACCTACGTCACGCTGTTGCGTAACTACAGTGATGGGCTTGTCGAGTAGGTAATATGATGTCGGTAGAGGAGATTTACGTAGTCTTATGGTCATGTGGCTGCATCTTTGTGAATTGGGTATAAGTTTCCACGTACGGCACCAGTTCGAGAGGACATTAAGTGAGGACTGTAGCAGAGCTGTATCTGCTAGAATTCCTGATCTCCCTAATTATCTTGCAGTCGTCAGAAAAAAGTAGGGTATTCGATGTTTCGTTGAGTTCGGACGGCAGATCGCTCATAAACAAGGGAAACAGCATGGGGCGAAGAGCACTACCTTGTGGAACACCGGAGGTGACTGGTAACCATGAGGAAGAAGTGCCTGATATTACTACTCTCTGCCTAAGGTTATGTAGGAAGCCAGCAAGAAGTGTCAGAAGACTGCCATTTATATTAAATCGCGTGGAGAGTTTATGGAGCAACAGAGTATGGTCTACAGAATCGAAAGCTTTCGAAATGTCTACGTAACAGATAACCAGCTGTGATTTAGCTGCAATGGCATGTGATGCAAAACTATGCAGAGTGGCCAGGTTTTTTAGACAAGAGCCACCAGGCAGAAAACCATGCTGCCTGGTTGAGATATAGGGCAAGGTGAATGCGAGGAGACGCTGGTGTATAACTTTTTAAAAGATAAAGAATAGTATGGGGAGAATAAAAATTGGTCAGTAAGATTAAACATGAAATTTGTTGCCTGATTAGAGAAGTGGAACAATATTTGCCTGTTTCCAGGTAAAAGGATAATAGCCCGCGGCAAAACATTTGTTAAATAATTTTCATTGCGATCGACGCCGTCTGCTGTTGCATCGTTGTGGTTCACGCTGACAGGAATCCGCTCCGTCCTTCTCCGTGTTTCGATGAGACTCCAGTAGCGCTTGGGATTGCTGCGGACGTTTTCAGTGATAGTGACAGTGTCTACGTGTGTTTTGTAGTCTCTTCTGACCATGTAGTAGTCCGTTGTGCAGGTACGAAGTCTTAAATTGCAACTTGCAGCCATTCGTACAGCAGATCAAGAGCCGATTCGATATCAGCTATTTCTAGAAGGCTCCAGGGGAGGCATTCCAGGGCACGACACATTGCAGGCCAGTCGGCATGGCGCCCGATGTACGTAAGGTGGTAGGATGTCCCCTGCTGTGAGGCTTTGAGGACGGGTGTGGTAGGAGGGATGTAGCATCGAAAGACTGCTGGTCGCATAGGAAAAGATTTCTGCCTGGGGTTATTGTTTTAAGTTCTAATGAGGAGAGAATGAGGTCCAGGGTGTTTGGTCTACGAGTTGGGAACCGGTACATATTAAACTGTCTCAGTCCGAGGCCATTAATAAAACTTTGTTTAAAACATGTGTCACAGTTGTTAGCTGTCAGTCCTGTAGATGTAGAAGACCACTTTATAGACACGTTACAGTCATTCATTAAAATTACCTCATCGTGAGGGAGAGCTGCGATGACTGAGTCCTGGCATTGTTCAAGGTCACCGAATGGGCTGTTTGGTGGTTCAAGGTCACCGAATGGGCTGTTTGGTGGCCTACAGTAACATGCCACAAGTAAATGGCGTCCAGGAAAGAGTGCCTCCACCCACACTAACTCATAGTTCTGTTCGAGATCTGTTCTTAGTTTACATGGTAACACACTGTTCACTGCTAAAATCACCACCCAGAGTAGCGCGTTCAAGGCCAGTTACTGCTGAGTGGTAGTTCAGTGTCGTTAGCCCACGAGAGCCAGGTTTCAGTATGTCCGATCACATCAACTTCTCTTCAGTCTGGCAGAGCTAGTTCACAATCAGACAGTTTATTAGGCTTTGCATGTTCTGGCAACAGATGTCTAGATCTGTTTTCATGTCACAAGTGGTAGGACTGTGGTAGTAGTAGGAAGCAAAGCAGAGCGACTAGGCCTAAGGTCGTTTGGCTCAAAGCGAGTAGGGAGGTGCCTATAAGTCTGGAAAATAGCGCATCCAGTCAGAGAGAACGCTGGAATATAGTAGTTTCTCTTTGCTAGTAGCCATGCAAAAGCAGAGCTCACTTTTTCACTTGCACACATCGATTCCTTAACTCGAATAGAAGCGTGCCGAGAACTGTAAAGCGCAACAACTTCTGATTATTATAACACAAACAACACATACTGCGGCAACACTAAGCTTGCGCGTGTCTACTATAGCCGCCATCTTGGCATGGAATTTCTATATAAGAAATTCAGCAACGAACGCTCTGTAAATATGCACAAGACTCACTAGCATAACCCGACAGCCAGTACAATTGAAAATGAAAAACATTCAACCACTATTCGTTGGTAAACCACATCAACGCACATGTTACAGGATAAATGCTAATTACCCAGGACAGTCCAGCTCCATAGCTAAATGGTTAGCTTGCTGGCCTTTAGTCACAGGGGTCCCGTGATCGATTCCCGGTAGGGTCGGGAATTGTAACCACAATTGGTTAATTTCTCTGGCAAGGGTCTGGGTGTATGTACCATCTTCATGTCCTCGGACACTCCCGACACTAAAAGCCACACGCCATTTCATTTCATTTTTACCCAGCACCGTGAAAGAACATTCTCAACAAATACACATTCACAGCCTAGTGCCTATTAAAAATTCAATTAAAGGTATAATCATAAGAAAATCAGGTAACTTTCAGTTCCATTACTCAAGAATAGAGGGAACAGTATAACTAAACTGACACGTTACCTTTTGAAGAGAATCATTTACTGCTATATTTCAACACTTTTTGTCCCCTTGCTTTTTGTCTTGGTTCTTCGTTAGCAGCGTCACTGGCATTTCTCTTGAAGGTGTTAGATTGAAGTTTCTTTGCAAATTCTTTTGAGACACTTCGGTTTCGGATTGTGTCGATTCAGGTAGAAGATACGATTTGATCCGAGGGTCCCCTATTTTGATTTATTAAGTATGACGTAAATTTCACCGAAGTACCATTTGATATGCTCATAAGTCTTTTGTACATTACATTTCGTGTGGCAGATACATTAGGTATCCCCACCTCTTGTGAATTTTTATTCTTTTATTCGTATGTTTGATGTTTATTTTGGGTTATGGACCTGTATGGCCTTTCCACAATTTTGCTTCACTACAACTTGGATAAAACTAAATGAATTTTACCCAAATAAAATTTATCTTTCTAAAACAAAATATTGTGATAACTATTTCAGATTTTATTAGATATTGCGAGATCCCAAGATTGGTATATTATATAACATTCAAATTCTTATTCTTCTTATTCTTTGTCTTCTTCGTATGACCACGATGTTAAACATTTCTGCTTGGAGAGCGACATGATATTTACCCAATATTGGCGCATTTTCTGGCCATGCTCCTTTCTTCTTTCCTTTTTCCAAAGGGCACCTCTTTTTTGCATGATGGCCTGTCCTGAAACCTCTTTTGTTTCATTATTCTTCTGAGAGGTGCTCGGTTTCTGTGGTCGTTTTCAATTACTCCCAGTTCCTGCATGTCTTTCTTCACTTCTGTAAGCCATGGTGTCCCTATCTTTCTGTTTGTCCAGTAGTGGAGAATCCGGTAGGTCATCCTAGTGTGGTTCATCCTCGAGACATGTCCATCGAAGGTCAGACGTCTCTTTATGGCTACGTCTATGATTTTTTCAGTACAACTGTATATCTCTTCGTTTGGTCGCCTTCTGTACTCGCCATCTACTTTGATCGGCCCTACTATCTTTCTGAAGATCTTCCTCTCCGGGACCTCCAGTTTGTCCAACAATCCTTTCCTGTTCAGCATCAATCATTCTGTAGCGTATAGGGCCTCTGCGCGGATAATTCTCTTGTAGTGCCTAAATTCGGTGTTACGAGAGAGACACTTATTATTATTATTATTATTATTATTATTATTATTATTATTATTATTATTATTATTATTATTATTATTATTATTATTATTTTATTATATATAATTCACAATTTTATAATTGGGTTTATGAGCTTCTTCGGTACAATGTACATGGAAGAAGTACTATTTAGTACATACGCACATATGATTCATACATATCGGTATATACTTACATTGTTGACAATTAAACTTGACAGATATTTACTATAACGTACATAAATGGTCAAAATTATTACTGGACGATTTTCATTAGTCCTCTGCATATGATGGATGGTTCATGCCAATAAACTTCCTTACTATATGGCAAGTGGCCAGGATTGCTGCTTTTGTAATTGTCTGTAAGTGAGAGGGTGGAGATTAAGAGCTTCGATTCTCCTGTGTAGTGTCTTTGGTATAATACCAGGGTATGATACGCATAGGTATCACCCAAATATCACTGTAAAATTTGTCACAAATGGAACATAACAGTGGCTTTTACACATATCAAGTGAAAAATATCTGGCAAATTAAGAAATACCGTCGTTATTTGAGAAATACGAAAACATACTTAAGGCTTGTAAACAGGGATGGTTTATGTCGTATTCCGCTGCTGATGCCGTCTTTGTTACTTTCTTGAGGTCCAGGACTAGCACCGAGGAATGCGAGTGCTATGTCTGTGGATTCTCATTATCTTTGTCCATTATGAGTAGAGCGGCCAGTTCAAACAGCAAAATGGAGGTCAACAGAAAAATAGCACGATCCCTGGACAAATAAATATTTTTATTTCTGTTCGAACGAAAGTAGCTCGATCCCTGGACCAATAAATCACAAGTCCACTGAATTTTTCTTATGCACATTGGCCATACCATTTTGTCGCCTATTAAATATTGTATATCGCGATACAATTCATGAAATGATGTCATTGACAAGTGAAGCAATGAAACGAAAGCAAAGAACTTCAGTGAACACAGATATCACACACGAAATTGTTGAAAGTGTAAGACAAAAGGCATACGTGTGTCACTGTGAGCGCAACACCAAATGTACTTGTAAAGTGGTGAAGTACGTATACATAATATTCTCCAAAAAATCAAATATTTCTTTATCTGCCAAAGATTTTTCACTTGATATGTGTAAAAGCAATTATTATGTTCCATTTGTGACAAATTTTATAGTGATATTTGGGTGATACCAATGCGCACTATACCCATAATACCATTACATCCAATCACTACTGGAACTATGACAACATTGATGAGTTTCCACATGGTTTTTATCTCTATGGCCAGATCTGTGTATTTGGAAATCTTCTCTGTATGTGTTGATTGGATATTGTGAGTATTAGGGCATGCTATGTCAATTATGAAGCAGATTTTCTTGTTTTTATCTACAAAAGTTATATCTGGTCTATTGCAGGTAATAGTTTTATCAGTAATGATACTTCTAACCCAGTAAATTTTGTAATTTTCACTCTCCAAGACTGATTGGGGTTTGTACTTCCAATATGCTGTGGTACAATTGATTAGGTTATTTTATCGGGCTAATTTCTGGTGAATGATTTTTGCAATTTGGTCATGTCTGTACTTGTAGTCTGTGTTTGCCATTAATTGACAACCTGAGGTTATGTGCTGGATGGTTTCTGGAGATGTATTACATCGTCGGCACAGATCTGAATAGACAGATGGATCATGCAGTATAATGCTTTCTGTAGTTCCTTGTGGCAATGACTTGATCTTGTATGGCGAACGTGAAGCCCTCTGTTTCTGGGTATATATCCGAGTGTGTCAGCCACTCATGCGACGCTTGTTTGTCGATATATGCCTGATTTAACTCATTTGGATACCGTCCATGAAGAGGCTTCTTTTTTCACACAACGATCTTTTCCTCATTTGTGGAGAATGACATTGTAAATGAAGCCGGGGTGTTCAGATTGAGGGGTGTAAAACCGTTATCTGCTATAACCATTGCACTATGTAGGGCAGAGGTGTCTGATTTATGTTTGAAGTAACATTTTAGTGATGTAATTTGTTCATTGTGTAATTGCTCAAGGTCTATTAGTCCACGACCACCACCGGAATGAGGCAGAGTTAGTCTTTCTGAGGCTGATTTTGGATGATGCATATTGTGTTTTGTCAGTAACACATTCGCTTTCGTTTGAAGATCCTTCAACTCAGTTGTAGTCCACTTTATGACTCCAAATGTGTATGTGAGAACAGGTATAGCAAACGTGTTGATGGCCTTAACGATACTTTTTCCTGTGAGCTTGGAACGCACGATTCGTCTTACTCGTTCAATATACGCCAGTCTCAATGCCTGTTTTGGGTCCTTGTGTTGAACCCTTGCTGATTAGTTATATCCAAGATATCGATATGTTTCATTTGTTGTCAGTGGTGAGATATCTGTTGCTTCAGAGTGGATGCCCTGTGCCGAGAAAGAGGCCCTCCTAATTGTCTGAGTAGCACATTTATCGAGTCCAAATTTAATGCAGATGTCTGTGGAGAAATTGTGGGTAATTGAAACAAGGTGTTCAAGTTGTCTTTGTGATGCAGCATACAGTTTCAGATCATCCATATACAGTAGATGTGAAATTTTGTAGATTGTTCTTTGCTTATTTTTGATAGTGAATCCATATGTTGTTGAACTCAGTAAGTCTGATAGTGGGTTCAGAGCAAGACAAAACCATAGCGGACTGAGGGAATTCCCTTGGAAAATACCTCTTTTAATTGGTATGAGGTCAGTTATCACACATTCTTCTCCATTGTGGAGGTTAATAGTAGTTTTCCAAGTCTGTATGGTAGTTGCTAGGAATGTCACTATTTCAGGATCAACTGTATACACTCTAAGCACCTCAACAAGCCGGGAATGTGGCACTGAGTCAAATGCCTTTCTGTAATCTATGAAACAAGTGTGCAAATTTCGGTTGTTATGGTATGCTTGTTCCATGATTATACTCTCAATTATTAATTGTTCTTTGCAGCCTTATGTTAACCGTCTGCAGCCCTTTTGTTCCTCAGAGATGATGTCACCTTGCAATGGTTCTTGATTCTATTTGCTACAAGTGATGTTATGGTTTTGTATAAAGTTGGTAGGCATGAGATTGGTCGGCAGTTAGCAGGATTTGCCGTGTTGTTATTTTTAGATTTTAGATACTTGATTCCTGTAGTGAGAAAATGTGGGAGGGCATCTGGTTTACTGATGAAAATTTGTATGTGGTAGGTGAATAATCTGTGAACACTGGTAAATTTCTTATAGTAGTAATTGTGTATGCGGTCTATTCCTGGGGTCTTTCAATTATGTAAATTGTTAATCGCTATTATAACCTTCTGTAATGTGAAATCTGCTTGGGTCGTGCGTTCAATATTCTCAGCTTTCTTCTTGATAGTTTTAAGCCAATGTGCCTCTTCATGATGTTGTATGGACTCGTCCCATATAGTTGACCAGTATTCTCTTATGCTCTCCGCAGATGGTATCCCATTGCTATTCTGCATGTTAGCTGTCTCAGGTGTCCTAAGTTTGTTGTAAAATAGTTTCTCATTACCATTAAAAAGATAGTTTTGTGCCTTTCTTTCTGTTGCCTCGGTGTAGCGCTTGAGACGTTCAGGAAAGGCAGATAGTTTTTGCTTCATTGTATCTAGATATTCGGTAATGAGGGAGTTTTCTGCATCTTTAGTAGAGTGGTTTTTGGCCCTCCTCAATATTTTCCTTACGTGATTGCAAAGCCGAGGACTTCGATGACCATTGGTGTATTGAGTAAGTCGATTGATATTCTGTCGTAGGTCTTCAATTCGTGATTTGAGTCGGTGCCGCCATGGTGGTTCTCTATGTATTCGGCTCATTATTATTATTATTATTATTATTATTATTATTATTATTATTATTATTATTATTATTATTATTATTATTATTATTATTATTATTATTATTTTAAAAGATTGTATTATTTTAATTCCAGATGCCATTTGCTTTTATGACAAGTTGACAGTTTAGGAATTTATATGGGTGGCATTTTTATTCAATTCCCTTTTGCCTATTTTATTTAAATTATATTTTTTCTAAGTTAATTTGGGTTATTATTTACTAGCTGATGTACCCGTGCTTCGCTACGGGATTCTACATTGTAATACAGAATTTCGGGTTAGGTAATATACACGTTGTAAGCAAGACTGTATTAAATTGTATAGCTCTTAACATTGCCCTAGAAATGCACGGGGAAATCACCAAGCGTCTTGTCTCATATGAAGACTGGATTAGGGAATTTTCATTGTAATGGTAGGCCCAATTGCCTACCATCAGTCACAGTCAGGTTGGGGAATTTCATTATAATGGCAGACACTCACCCTCCACCTGCCTTTTTACATCCTCAAAAAGACTGTCTTAGTGGTTTTCCCAACTGAAATGAACATAGGTCATTACAATGACGTCAGTAGGAATGCCGAGAGTAAAAGCAATGATTTCATATGAAATACTCGATCAAATTAAAAACCACACATTTTCTCACTTTTAACAAACAGTACTACGCTGCCGATCTAACAGTCCAAAGTTCCAGAGCTTGAATGACCAGGCCGCAGACAGTCGTGATCCGTGAACACACTTCGTCTTTTTTCGGTGGGGGGAGGGTCGAATAGTGGAGAGTCCCAGGGTAACTATGCCCTTTTACTAACCTGTTCCTAGGAGTACCCGGTAAGTCGGAAAATCTCAATTCATTACACTGGCGGCGAAAAAATCTGTCTGGCTTGGAGGGAATTTTTCCTCCAATCCAGAGGTGAAACGTCCTCTTCACTGCTAATTTGGAATAAAATGAATATAGAATTTAATAAAAGTGAAGAGGAAGAAGCTCTTCTTAAGAAACGGCACTTTCTGGGTTGAATTTTGGGTTATTTAGTGAATTGTAGTGCTATAATTTGGAATAGGCTTAAATTGTAATTCTAGACCAGGTCATACTACTACTACTACTACTACTACTACTACTGCTGCTGCTGCTGCTACTACTACTACTGGTATCTGTATGTTGCGCCCATCTCCGAGGAAATAGGTGGTTTGTGACGTGCCGATACCGGTGTCTCTTCCGAGCTCCTCTGTCGGCCTGTAGTGTGTTGTGACTGTATTTGTGTTTTATACCATCCAATGGGTGACCGCGCCCGATATTGCTTAACTGTGTACTATATTATTCAGTATGGGTGCGAGTTGAGTGTATGTGTAGTGCATGTAAGTTTTGTGCGTGTGACCAGAGCGTTTGAGAGTTCGCTTCGTGATGACTGTCACAGCAATAACGTGTGTGTCGGTAGTGGTAGTCCTGACTTGTCACCCATCCAGGAACTGACCACGCCTGGTTTGCGTTTGGAAGTCTGCAAGGGTTAAACCAACTTCGTTAATGCAGTGACTAACACTTGTAACTTTAGGTAAGTTAACTTTAGTGTAAGTGTACAGGTGTCGTTTTGCATCATTAATGGGCAGACTACTACTACTACTAAGTGAGGCTCTGCGCTAAGTGTGGACACTGCCCATTCAATCAGCTTGTCAGTGTAGGGATCGAATAGCTGGAATATTATGATGAACCAGTGTGTTACGTACCAGCAGTATCAGAAAATGTATGGAGCAATGTCATGCTAAAGAAGAAAGTTTTCTAACTCCCCGGCTATTTCCCGCCGATATACAGTCAGGCTGTTATACTCGATACGCAGCAGCAATCCCATCTATCGGAGTTGAGCGGCAGCGTAAGAGGCAAAGAATATCACAACAAACAATGGTCAGTGTAATGTTATTGTTGATTAATGTTATGCGCTTCGATATTGTAGTTTTCTTTTAGTTTTCTTCCGACTCTGAAATACCACTCTTATCATAGTCGGCACGGTACAACTGAATAAAACATGAATGATAGGAAATTGTATTCTCTATAACTTTTGTTATGCAGAACTTTTCGATGCGACAAATAAAATAAGTACACTGACTGACAGAGCAAATGCAACACCAAGAAGGAGTGGTTCGAAAGGGATGAAAGTTAAGGAAAAAACAGAGACGGCACGGACGAATAATTGATGTTTATTTCAAACCGATATGCAGGTTACACAATGCGCACGGCATCGACTCAGTAGGATGTAGGACCACCGCGAGCGGCGATGCACGCAGAAACACGTCGAGGTACAGAGTCAATAAGAGTGCGGATGGTGTCCTGAGGGATGGTTCTCCATTCTCTGTCAACCATTTGCCACAGTTGGTCGTCCGTACGAGGCTGGGGCAGAGTTTGCAAACGGCGTCCAATGAGATCCCACAGGTGTTCGATTGGTGTGAGATCCGGAGAGTACGCTGGCCACGGAAGCATCTGTACACCTCGTAGAGCCGGTTGGGAGATGCGAGCAGTGTGTGGGCGGGCATTATCCTGCTGAAACAGAGCATTGGGCAGCCCCTGAAGGTACGGGAGTGCCACCGGCCGCAGCACATGCTGCACGTAGCGGTGGACATTTAACGTGCCTTGAATACGTACTAGAGGTGACGTGGAATCATACGCAATAGCGCCCAAAACCATGATGCCGCGTTGTCTAGCGGTAGGGCACTCAACAGTTACTGCCGGATTTGACCTTTCTCCACGCCGACGCCACACTCGTCTGCGGTGACTATCACTGACAGAACAGAAGCGTGACTCATCGGAGAACACGACGTTCCGCCATTCCCTCATCCAAGTCGCTCTAGCCCGGCACCATGCCAGGCGTGCACGTCTATGCTGTGGAGTCAATGGTAGTCTTCTGAGCGGGCGCCGGGAGTGCAGGCCTCCTTCAACCAATCGACGGGAAATTGTTCTGGTCGATATTGGAACAGCCAGGGTGTCTTGCACATGCTGAAGAATGGCGGTTGACGTGGCGTGCGGGGCTGCCACCGCTTGGCGGCGGATGCGCCGATCCTCGCGTGCTGACGTCACTCGGGCTGCGCCTGGACCCCTCGCACGTGCCACATGTCCCTGCGCCAACCATCTTCGCCACAGGCGCTGCACCGTGGACACATCCCTATGGGTATCGGCTGCGATTTGACGAAGCGACCAACCTGCCCTTCTCAGCCCGATCACCATACCCCTCGTAAAGTCGTCTGTCTGCTGGAAATGCCTCTGTTGACGGCGGCCTGGCATTCTTAGCTATACACGTGTCCTGTGGCACACGACAACACGTTCTACAATGACTGTCGGCTGAGAAATCACGGTACGAAGTGGTCCATTCGCCAACGCCGTGTCCCATTTATCGTTCGCTACGTGCGCAGCACAGCGGCGCATTTCACATCATGAGCATACCTCAGTGACGTCAGTCTACCCTGCAATTGGCATAAAGTTCTGACCACTCCTTCTTGGTGTTGCATTTGCTCTGTCAGTCAGTGTATTTACCAGATATTGTAAATGGAGTTGAATCATGGCTGAGAAATGATATAATGGATGCAGAAATTTTCTCACGGCACTGGAGTGTGTATCGTAGAGATAGGATATGAAGGGTGGGAGGGGGAGTGTTCATTCTGGTGAAAGAAGAATTTGTAAGGTACGAAAAAGTTAAAGATGAGACACATGAAATTCTAGGTGTAAGGCTCATTTCTGAAGATAATAGGCAACTTGATATATTTGGAGTGTACAGATCGGGAAAGGGTAGCACTGACGCGGATTCGGAATTATTTGATAGGATAGTCAGCTATGTGGGAAACGACATGGAAAGAAATGTGATTGTAGCGGGAGATCTGAATTTGCCAGATGTCAATTGGGAAGGAAATGCGAACGACAGGAAACATGACCAACAAATGGCAAATAAGTTAATATGGGAAGGACAGCTGATTCAGAAAGTGATGGAACCAACCAGAGGGAAAAATATCCTGGATGTCGTGCTGATAAAACCAGATGAGCTCTATAGGGAAACTGAAGTAATAGATGGTATTAGTGATCATGAAGCTGTTTTGTGGTAGTTAAAAATAAATGTGATAGAAAGGAAGGTCTTAAAAGTAGGACTGTTAGGCAGTACCATATGGCTGATAAAGCAGACATGAGGCAGTTTCTAAAAAGTAATTATGATCGGTGGAAAACGGTAAATAAAGATGTAAACAGACTCTGGGATGGGTTTAAAGAAATTGTTGAGGAATGCGAAAACAGGTTTGTACCATTAATGGTGGTAAGGAATGGTAAAGACCCACCTTATTATAATAGAGAAACAAAGAGACTAAGAAGGAGGTGCAGACTGGAAAGAAATAGAGTTAGAAATGGCTGTGGAAGTAAGGAGAAATTGAAGGAACTTACTAGAAAATTGAATCTAGCAAAGAAGGCAGCGAAGGATAACATGATGGTAAGCATAATTGGCAGTCATACGAATTTTAGTGAAAAATGGAAGGGTATGTATAGGTATTTTAAGGCAGAAACTGGTTCCAAGAAGGACATTCTAGGAATAATTAATGAACAAGGGGAGTGTGTATGTGAGGATCTTCAAAAGGCAGAAGTATTCAGTCAGCAGAAGCAGCTCAGAAGACTACCATTGACTCCACAGCATAGACGTGCACGCCTGGTATGGTGCCGGGCTAGAGCGACTTGGATGAGGGAATGGCAGAACGTCGTGTTCTCCGATGAGTCACGCTTCTGTTCTGTCAGTGATAGTCACCGCAGACGAGTGTGGCGTCGGCGTGGAGAATGGTCAAATCCGGCAGTAACTGTGGAGCGCCCTACCGCTAGACAACGCGGCATCATGGTTTGGGGCGCTATTGCGAATGATTCCACGTCACCTCTAGTGCGTATTCAAGGCACGTTAAATGCCCACCGCTACGTGCAGCATGTGCTGCGGCCGGTGGCACTCCCGTACCTTCAGGGGCTGCCCAATGCTCTGCTTCAGCAGCATAATGCCCGCCCACACACTGCTCGCATCTCCCAACCGGCTCTACGAGGTGTACAGATGCTTCCGTGGCCAGCGTACTCTCCGGATCTCTCACCAATCGAACACCTGTGGGATCTCATTGGACGCCGTTTGCAAACTCTGCCCCAGCCTCGTACGGACGACCAACTGTGGCAAATGGTTGACAGAGAATGGAGAACCATCCCTCAGGACACCATCCGCACTCTTATTGACTCTGTACCTCGACGTGTTTCTGCGTGCATCGCCGCTCGCGGTGGTCCTACATCCTACTGAGTCGATGCCGTGCGCATTGTGTAACCTGCATATCGGTTTGAAATAAATATCATTATTCGTCCGTGCCGTCACTGTTTTTTCCCCAACTTTCATCCCTTTCGAACCACTCCTTCTTGGTGTTGCATTTGCTCTGTCAGTCAGTGTATGTATCTATTAAATTACTTAATTCTATTCCTTTCCTTACAATACTTCTACAGTTCAACACTAACAATTTTATGTCATCCCTACTTGATTTTCAGTTCCCTGTTCCCTTATCACCGCTCCCTAGGCCATCCCGTTTCGCTGAATGTACCTCCCTATTACCCTTCCAAACAAATTTCCTAACTTATACGTACCACTGCGGTTTTTAAATGAAGGCCATCTGAGCGCAGATCCCTATCTCCTACCCACCCAATAGGATCTAAAAATTTCACTCCCAGTTTCCCACATACCCACTCCATAGTCTCATTTAAATCCCCAATCACCCTCCAGTCAGTATCCCTTCTACACAGTATTCCACTAATAATAATCTCCGCTTTCTTAAACTTCACCCGTGCTGCATTTACCAGATCCCACACATCTCCAACTATGTTAGTACTTATATCAGCTTGCCTTACGTTGTTGGTACCAACGTGAAACACTACCACCTTCTCCATCTCCTTCCCCTCCTCCCTCTCTTCTACTTTCCTCAACATCTGCCTCAACCTAATTCCTGGATAACACTCTACCCTGGTACCCTTTCCTCCACACACTTTCCCCACGTGTCTGACGATGGAATCCCCCATGACCAGAGCCTCAACCCTATCCAACTCACTTGATCTCCTCCCCTCCTGGTCAGCCCTATCTTTCCTGATAGCTGCAGATGCTACTTGCTCCTCCCTTTTCTCCTTCCCGTGACCCTGTTCCACCTGTCTTTTCCTATCCTCTACTCTACGTTTTCATTTCCTACCTTTTCCCTTCCTCCTACTTCCACACATCTCACCAACAGTTCCCTGTCCCTCATCTTCCCTCTGTTGTTCTACCTGGAGTGACTCGTACCGATTTCGCACAGACACCTGTCCTGAATTCTGATCCTGAATAGAGCCCTTAGCCTGCAATCTCCTTCCCCTTAGAACATTAGACCACCTGTCTTCTACAACTCCTCCCTTTCCTTCCCCTCCGTCTTGTACACCTACTGTAACCTGGACATTGTTTGAGGGAGTCCTATCTTCCTTCCTGTCTTCTGTGAGAATCCTAATTATCTCCCTCAAACTTTCCAACTCCTCCCTCATACCCCTCAATGCCTCGCTACACCCACAGTAAGTACCCTCGCGCTCCTTAGCCATTCTTTACGAGGAAAAAATGAAATTAAAAATAAAATAACTTATTTGCAAAATATAAATGAACGGAGGGATATATTGTCTGGGATAGTACACAACAATAAGGTACCTAATTAATATACGACTACACTACAATATTACTTAGTCGTGCTCTATTTGTTTTTTATCCTACAACCCCTGACAGGATAAAAACTGCTGTTAATTACTGAATATCGAAAGTAATAGCCTACACAAGAACTACACAATTCCAAACTGCAATTAGGCCTATTCTAATTACAACAACAGTATTTTAGTAAGAGTTTCTACGGATACCTCTACTACACCAGTACTACACAAATATTTTACAATAATAAAATAATCACACTAAATTCTAATAGGATATTACTCGTATACTACTGTACAGTACACTACAGAAATTTTAAACTACTTTCAGACGTATCCTAATTACGATACCGGTACTGAACCGTATGTCACAAAACTAAGCACAACAGAAATGAAATTTGCAAGAACTACTGTACTCAAAGATTACCAACGAAGCTAAATGCTTAGACAAATTATTATTAGTATTACGGTCTAATAGATACACACGAAAAATAACACACGAATATAGCAGGCAGGATACGGCACTATCTAAATTTACTGTATCTATACTACAATGTATCTACACTACACTACACTGCGTTTGGTTAAATGCTTAAGTATCGAAAGGATACCACGCGGGCGCGGATTTTAAGCAAGTGAACGTGGTTAGCCTCAACGTTGCCATCTTAACACCGCCTAACCTCACTGCTGCCACCTTAACAACGTACGAGCGCGGAAATTAAATAAGTGACAGATTCCACGGCCTTTTGACAGCTGTCATCTTGACGGGTCCTAACCCCGTGAGCGGGGATTTTTGAACAAGTGAACGTTGCTAACATCAGTGCTGCCATCTTAACAGGGACTAACCTCACTGATGCCATCTTAACGACGTAGGGCGCGCCGAATTTGAAATACACGAGCATTTGACAGCTGCCATCTTGACAGATCCTCACCACGCGGTCACGGATGTTAGGCAAGTGAACGTGGCTAACCTCAGTGCTACCATATTAACAGGACCTAACCTCACTGCTGCCACCTTAAGCACGTACGGGCGCGGAATTTAAAATCCAAGTGCTTTTGACAGCTGCCATCTTGACAGGTCATAACGACTTGGGCGCGGATTTTGAACAAGTGAACGTGGCTAACCTCACCTCTACCATCTTAACATGGTGTAACCTCACTACTGCCACCTTATGCATGTGGAGCGCGGAATTTGAAATCCACGTGCATTTGACAGCTTTCAAGATAATAGCTGCCATCTTGAAACCACGTGCACTTGTTGAACAAATAAACGTCACTAACCTCACTGCTACTGTTTTAACAGGGCCTAACCTCACTGCTGCCATCTTAACAACGTAGGGGGCACGGAATTTGAATACGTGACAGATGACAGCTGCCATCTTGACAAGTTCTAGCCACGTGCACTTGTTTTGAACGCATGGCTAACCTCACTGCTGTTATCATGACAGGTGCTAACCACGTGCACTTGTTAAACAAGTGAACGCGGCTAACCTCAGTGCTGCTACAGAACATAGCCAGGGTGCCTAACTACAGAGGATTATAGTTATAAGGTTAGCTGCCCTTCTCGACGGGGTAACGTCACGGAGGTCAGGTAAATCCCTACTCCTCCTCCTCCGACGGGACATAGCCATGTTCCTCCTCCTCCTCACAGTTAAGGTGCATATTCCAAGGTGCGATTGTAGCCGCAACGGCGATTGTAGCCGCACGGCGACAGCAGTCTCCACCTCTGCGCATGCGCAGTTTGAATTTGGTCTGCGACTCGCTGCGATTTCGGCTTGAGCCGCCACACTGGTGCAGTGAGCAGTGCTGGTGGCCGCAGTCGCTAATGCTCAACACCTCTTCAGGTATTCTCTTCTGTCAATCAAGGGCCGATAAAAGCTGTGCTCAGATGTAAACAGTCTTGATATCTTGTCAGGATTACTGGGTCATATTTATAGGAATGAATATACAGTATAATATGCACTATCAAATAAAATGCGTTTTTGTTGATTCTTTCATTCCCTAGATTACACCGATGGAATGGCATGTAAATAATTGACATATTTGTGCAATTAATGTTCTGTCACTCAATTAAGTTGCGGGTTTGTTAAACTTGAAGTTTACCGGGCCAGTTGACTGCTGTTAGGAGCGCGTAGCTGTGAGCTTGCATCCGGGAGATAGTGGGGACGAATCCCACTATCGGCAGCCCTGAAGATGGTTTTCCATAATTTTAATGATGCCACAGCCGCTTCCTTCTAGCTCCTAGGCCTTTCCTATGCCATCGTCGTCATAAGACCTATCTGTGTCGGTGCGACATAAATGCACTAGCAAAAAATCTTGATTTACTGATCGTTATGTGTTACTGTATAAACACTTATTCAGCTGAGCTAAACACTGCTAAACTAAGATTAAAATATCCGTACCTGAGATTGAGTGTAAGTTCCTCAGATGGGGTGATGGGCTTCTTGTACCGATTGCACGGGGTTTTCAAAATTTCACTTTTTAAAAGTTAGAGAATATATCTACACACTCAGTCTGAAATACTTCCTGAACTTTGTCTCATCACTTAAAAGATGCCTATTAATTAAATTGTTATAGCGTCCTTCCTCATAGCGCAATGCAAATATACTGTTGACTTTCCTTCTTTTCGGGCCGAGATACTACATTAACTTTTCTTCTTCTTCTTATTCTTCCATTCAAATGTCAAGGAAAGCCCTGCCACTAACGAAATCGCCCGTGCTCTCGTCCATTTCTGATGGACTGGACTGCGCGACTGGCGGCTGGAGTCGTGTCTAAGAAAACACCCCACGTGCCCGTCGCTTGCGGCTGCTGTCGCTAACGTATATGGCGACCCCAGTCGTTGCGGCTCTGGCCGTCGTGGTGGCTACAGTCGCACCTTGGAAAACGCACCTTTAAGGAGGTCAGTTCAGTCCCTCCTCCTCCTCTGACGGGCCTTAGCCACGTTCTTCCTCCTCTTCCTTACAGTTTTGCAGTTAGATGTCTCTCCTTCTTTTCTCCTTACATGATCCTCCCCGACACCATCTTAGAGAAGTCTAGTTGTTGTTAAATAAAATTATTGTTATTTGATGTCTATATTTTACTTCATAAAACTTGCAACAACTTCGGCTTTTCTGGCACTTTTATGAAGATTTGAAAAATCATGTTCGTAAGCCACAACATCCTCTGCCCATGAATGCGGTTTTTCAATAAAATATGAAATCCTTTAACATATAAGTTTAGGCTAAGAACATACACCGATTTTTTAAAATCACTCTCACACGTATTTTCATTTTTAATCATAATGCTAATGGATTACCGACAAATAATTTGAATGCTTCTTCCAAAAATAACCTCAAATCTGCTTTATAAACGTTGCAATTTCTTTGTTGTATGCATTATTTAATAGAAATGAACTATGCTGTGAAGCAGTTCCAACAGTTCAATATGATATACAAAAGTTACACACTGAAATGGAAAAAAATTCTTACCAGTACCTGGTCGACTTACTATCTCTAATCAGTTTTTCTTTGATACAGTCTTATCAAGTAAATGCACTGAATTCTGATAAAATTATTAAATTATATATTGAATAAATCACTGAAAACACTTTCATTTTTATCAATATTAAACTAATAATATCCTTAAGCCACAGCATCCTCTGCCATCCGATGTGGTTGTTCTACATTTTTCTACAAAATATGAAAATTTTTAACAGGATAACACACACACACACAAGTTTAGACCGAAAAAACCATGCAAAGCTTTTTGAAAACCCTGATCACTGGTATTTAAAAATTTAAACTGAGTCTGTAACCACTTCCTACTCAACACAACTCACACCCGTAGAAAGTAGAAATGTTTCTTTAAGAAATATATATCTATCACTAAAACATTGATCGCTGATATTTTTAAACTATGACTGTACTAGACACAACATACTCTGGTGGAACGTAGAAATTTTTATTTTATTTTATTAAGATACTCTAGCACTTCTAATCGTTGGTGATAAAATTTACTAGACAAAGTGTGTTGGACTCTTAACGGTACACGAACTGCCTCCTTTTACTTCAATGAACCCGTTCGCTACTACTAGGAGGTGTTGAAGAGCCCGCCACATCTTGTCATCTGACTCCTCGAAATGTATCGCTATATCGGTTAATGAATTCTTCCATTCCTCCGCTGGTTTGATGTCCTAATGTATGTCTCTGTCGTACAAGCGAAGAGACAGCCTGTATTTGAACTTCGTATTTTTCTACAGAATAGATGTTATTTCCGTCCGGGCCACGAACTGAGGTACGTAATTTGACTAAGTAAGTTGAGGTAGGAGAAGCCATGGACTGACCGACTTCTGCCCTTTGAACGTTTAACAATGCAGAAACCCTTGATCTAGTTACACATATATTGTCCTCTGTAGAACGACCAATCATGGATGTGTCGAATGTCGTTGCGTTCGGGGTAGTCGTATACATGTCGAACTGCAGACCCATAAGCAGAACCACGTCCGCACAACAAAGCAAGTTTCTTCACTCTCATTATAGGGATTGTTACTTCTAATGAAGTAAGGCTTTGCACATGCTGCGTAAAACTCTTCAAGCGATATAATAGAAGTGATTCTACACCCTCCTTGACGTTCTCCCACCATTCCTGCAAACATTGTAGGAAGACGGTGATCAGGTGCTTCTGCTCGTCGTTTGGCACCGAACAACCAGTAAGTATCTTCTTTGTCTTCAAAATAGCATGGCCCTGTAACAGATTCTCAAACAAGTATCCACCGTCCGTCCTTTGAAATTTCTGTGCAATCGATTTAAACATCTTCGTCAGACAGGTTGCTAATGGTATTAACACTGGTCGTGGCGTTGTCGTAAGTTTTTTGAGAGTTCCGAACATCACTTGAAATTTAGTTTGTGCTTCATTTGATTGTTCGATAGAGCTTCTTGATTGAAAAGAATCATATCGGATAAATCTTCTAGGCACTGAATCTCTTCTTCTGTAGGGGACACGCCATAGTTCGACGAGTTGTCTAATAAGTCCTGGACGTTTTGTGAGAATTGTTGAGCTAACAGTGATGGTGGTGGTGATGTTGTAAGTAACGTTACTTCTTATTTTACTGGAGTCTGCGTTGCTGATTGTGAGAAGAGAGACTTCAACATTGTAGCGATAGTATATGATTTACCTTGAGAAAAGCCGAACTTGTTGCAAGCTCTTCTACTTAATAACGGAGAGGGGAGATTCGATCGCATGCAGAAATATACACTGTCCCCTTTCCCGGGGTCGCTCAGTCGGCGGAGAGAGAGTCTCATTGGTGGAACGTTAGCAGGGGCGCCTTCACTATATCGGGACAGACCTTTTAAAATTTATAGTTTGCAGGGCTGTAGGTGATTTGATAGGTGACATAGCATAATGAAAATCATAACCAAAATAACGACAAACATTTATTGAACAACAGTCTGGACATAAAAAATATAACATATATGAGTGCACCTGGACTCATCGAATAATAAAATTATTTACACTGTGTACTTTTGTTTTCCTTTAAATTTACAATCAAAATATTTCTTGATTCCTTATCCACAAGTATTTCCTCCGGTCTCAACGTTGATTTAACTTGACTGTAACATCGAACAAATCAAAATAACATTAGTGGAAAGATCGTTAAAATTGAAATCACTGTATCCACTTGCATTTAACATATCATTTTTGTTGAGCGTTTACTCTTATTGCTCATTAATTACTTTAATTAATTCAAAAGTTTACTTTATTTTCATCTTAAATGGATCCAATTATTTCTTAATTCCTTTCAAATTATGCTATAGGTAATACTCCTGCCTTCTCTATTTCATTTACGAATTAATAATTATTTATAATTGAAATATTTCCTTTTAAAAGTAAATTCTGCTCAAATTCTTCGATATGCTCCCTTTATAAATACTTTCACAAATTCTCAAATTCTTTTAAGCTATTCATTCATATTCTTTTACAACTTTTCACATTCTTTTAAATTATTTATTCAAATTCTTTGGCTGATTCCCTTCTTTCTCGGATTCTCTTTGATTGTATTCCTACATTCAGTTACAAATTATCATTCATATACTAAGTTAATTATTAACTGTGAAAAATATCACGATCACAGACAATTATTCAAATCCAAATACTCAAAATAGGAGTATGTAAAAATCCCCCAATAGAAATACTAAAATCGGAAATATACTAATGCAAAATATCATATAGCTCGTAGCAATGAATAGCACTATAACATGAAAACAAATGACCTCAATAAGATGAATAAAAAATCATCACCACCACTCATTATGAATGCTTCGAAGAATACATCTACTTCACTTCATGGAAAAATTTCTAAATCTCTACATTACATAACACTAGTTGCTGAGTTTCAAATTATTATTATTCCCTAAATATAATGACTATATCCATACAATCACGAACATCATCAAGACTAACCTGTACCTTAGCGGTCACTACGTTGTCAATTATCACCATTATAAAATCAAACAACCATCATTCACATTTACATATCTCAACAAATTTATTACACTTCGTTCTAACCATTATTATTATCTCCATGACTATTACTTACAAATGCACTATCTCGATAAATGCCTAGTGGCTGACAACTATCTAAGATCCATTTAAGGTCAGATTTATGTTCAAGATATCACAATATCTATCTATCATTGCTTTAAGATCGAATGATGAATTTTTATTATCATCTTGATGTTTAATAACAACTCTCATTATTATTATTATTATTATTATTATTATTATTATTATTAATATTTAGGGCTCCATATACCAGTAATCCATCTTCGAAGATCTTGACTAATTCACATTCCATCAATGAATTCATAAATTAATGAATTAATAATCAATGAATCAATAAATCAATTATTCAAGAAATCAATGCTCTACTTTACCAGCACCAAACATTTGAATTAAATACTCCTCTAACTAATATCATAATTTACTTTACACAAGAATACAATCTAACTAGTAATCTACAGAAAGAAAGGATAATGTTTAAAGAATACCCATGGTTTCCTTGTAATCCCTGCATCAGGAACATAGATGTAGCTGCAGGTTCTCCCCGAATTATGGCGGTTTATAGATGAACAGGTTCATTGTGCTGGCTCTAACTTCGGATTAATAATTCGTGGCTCCGGTGTAGCCAGATAATATGGATTCACACTGACGATTTACCGAATTTCCCTTGGAATTTCTGCTTGGTAGATCCATGATGAAAATCGGCTCTCGTAGATAGCTGCAACTAAGATTTTATATTAGAATACGTTCTTCGTCTGTTGCATTCCCCTAATTTGTGCACTAAAATACTCAACTGGTGCAACAATGTACAATGTGATTCAAGACTTCGTTAAAGACTTGAATCGTTACCCTGTTGTAATTTCTATGCCACTACATTGAATCTCCAAAGTTTCGAATACAAAATACGAGCTTGTTAAATACCTTCTCGAACAAAGTTCGCCAGCGAAGTAGAAAACACCCGAAGTTTCCAGATCAATAATTACGTTGCGTATTGACGCTTACTAGAACATTCTGGAATCCACGGCAGTTGAAATCTTGAAGAATGCTGTGTTCTCACAGAAGAATACTGTTCTATCGCCTCGCTGTCTTCCTAAAGATGAATGTCTTGTATTACTTATGTACTTATGTACTGTCATAGCTGTTGTATAATTCAATTTATACTATTCTGGAATATAATCCGTACTGTTCCGTCACTTATAAAGTAATGTAATATAATACTGCGACGGTCCGTGGTTTGTACTATTACACTCGGTAGAATCTAATGCAAATTAATAAATTAATAATAATTGTTACCGTGTTTTTGTGGTAGTTATGCATGAAAGAAGGTGCTGGGTGGTGAATAGGTCTCAAGCTACTAAAGTGAAATTAATTTTAAAATTCAACAAGGTTATATTTTCTTTTCAAAATTAGGTAACAACAAATAGAACAGGTACTTAGTAGCCGAAACACGATTGAAAAATACATTTACATAGGTACCCCATTTGGGGCTTCAAAAGTCAGAAACATAATTCTTGGGCAATCAGCTCAGTTTTACCCTAAACACAATTTTAACAGAGGGGCAGAAAACCCCATTCATACCTAGGAGCCCTTGCTCCAAATTACACTGAAAAGCCTCCTCGAGGCATACAACATACAATTTTCAAAAGAGCCACTCGCTCTCAAATTTAAGCCTCTCCCAGGCCACACCAAACTCCACCTTTAAGCTGTCCTCAAAGGACATATACACAGGGGTAAAATACCCAACCTACTGAGGTCTATTAAATGACAAGAAGGTTAATACATGACCTCTAAAATACAATTGGAGGGGAGGCGAACTTGCACTCCTAATACACTTTGTTTAAGACCTACTTGGCCTTAGGCCATTAGTGCAAGGGCTAATCCCATACTACAGAGGTGACTTAAGAAAATAACAATTTACATTACATTACGGAAGAATTGGTTGAGAAAATAAGTTCACCTCAAGACAATGTGAGTGGGAGCTCGAGAGGGTTAGCACTCTCTATCCCAGTATGTAGCTTTACAAGAGAATAGAAGAAAAGAGAAGTTACATTTTAGGAAAAGGTTACATAGTGGAACACTTAGAACCCGCCCCGAAAGCTAAACTGCTAAGCTAGCAAAGAAAGAATTTATTAATCGGCCATTACCTTGTTGTTGACCGCTGCCGAGGAAAGAGGCGCTTCCCGCCTCCTGCTATGTACTTAATACACTGAAAGATGGAACAGAAGTGGCTCGGAGACCCAAAAATCAGCAGTTTATATCCTCTCGCGGAAGGTTCTAGGCGTTAGGGGAATGAAAATACCCTCCCACAACGTTTTTATTGGCTAGGGTACAGAAACATATTCAATTTGGGAGAAGATACCCATGATTGGTCAGAAATTAATAACAGAAATTCGGGATTGGTCACATGCAAAACAAGGGGAAAGAGAGGGGTATACAGCCAACTTAAACAATAACAGAAAGAAATTTAGCAAAGAACAAACATTTGAAATAAAAATTTCTCCAACAAAATAGTTCTTTGACTCCGCACTAGGTTGCACTATTGTTGATCTTCAGTAGTGTCCTCTAGAAGAGAAAGTTCACACTTCTTACTTCAAGCTAAACAAAACACATCAAAAATGACACAGTTCAAAAACTCAAAGTTTTCCACGTGGTGACATCTTCTGAGAAAGTAGAGAATTAATAGCGTAGATAAAGTTCAGACTTCCTCCAGCAGAGGAGTTTCAACTGGCGCACATTTTAAATTAGCGGCGTGGAGGTGTACCGCCCGGTACAATAATAATAATAATAATAATAATAATAATAATAATAATAATAATAATAATAATAATAATAATAATAATAATAATAATAATAATAATAATAATAATAATAACAGTACATATATTTGCGAAGTCTAGAATGACTTTCAATTTCGCGGAATACAGCCCTAAAGGGCCTTGGCCTACCCAGCGACCGCTGCTCACCCCAGGCACGAATTATTATTATTATTATTATTATTATTATTATTATTATTATTATTATTATTATTATTATTATTATTATTATTATTATTATTATTATTATTATTTTTGCATGGTATCCCCCAAGCGAATCGGCTACGCGGTTAGAGATGTGTAGCTGTAAGCTTTGCAATTAGAGAAATAATAATCATTATATATTCATAATGTAAAGTTCAAGTAGCATTATGTGTTAATGCCATTCCAAGACACCTATACCGAGCGAATTGGCTACGCGGTTAGGTCCTACATGTTTATATGTTCCGATTTTTATAGTGTGTTTCTGTTTTCTTCGGTTCATAGTCAGTTCAGAGATTTTTCCCCTATAGATTTATCAAGGGGAACGTCGAGAAGGGCTTCCTCTTCTTTTATCAAACGAAAAGGGTAAAATAAAAAAGTGACAAAAACTTATGCGACACATCTTATCAGGAGGTAAAAGGAACAAGAGGACAACACCATGCTTTCCAGTTTAATAACGTAAGTATATCCGCACTAAAAGATTTTTTTTTGTGATGTGACGTTCAATTCTATATTTTCATGTATTGTAATTTTTTGTAAGCTTTGATCGGTTGATGTTGGAGGGGACGTAGGGAAATGTGCTACACTTCCGTTGGCCGGGACTAAACCCCATAGTAGTGTTAATGGCAGTTTTCTTACCCTCTACCATCTGATTGGCACACAATCATATACCTTTAGAATCTTACTGTTACGATATAACAAATTAGAACTCATCTCAAATTTACACAAAACCAAAAGAGCTTAGGGGTAGACCATCTAGCGCAGAGGGCACCTGTCCGTAAAACTGTAAGTAGGAGGAGGAAGGATTGAGCTAACCTCAGTAACTGAGAGGAGGAGGAGGAGGAGGAGGAGGAGGAGGAGGAGGAGGAGGAGGAGGAGGATGAAGGATTTACCTGGCCTCCGTGACGTTACGCTGTCGAGAAGGGCAGCTAGCCTTATAACTATAATCCTCTGTAGTTAGTCACCCTGGCTATGTTCTGTAGCAGCACTGAGGTTAGCCACGCGTTCAAAACAAGTGCACGTGGTGTCAAGATGGCAGCTGTTATCTTGACAGCTGTCAAATGCACGCCGATTTCAAATTCCGCACGCCCACATGCATAAGGTGGCAGCAGTGAGGTTACACCCTGTTAAGATGGTAGCAATGAGAATAGCCACGTTCACTTTTTCAAAATTCGCGCCCACGTGTTTATGACCTGCCAAGATGTCAGCTGTCAAAAGCACGTGGATTTTAAATTTCGCGCCCTCTGCGTGATTAAGATGGCAACAGTGAGGTTTTGTTTACAAACAATAGCACGATGTCGTGACGTCACGGTCGCATGGTCATGACGTAATGGGGTCAGTGGACTTGGCCGGGGTCAATGACCTCGTAGGAAAATATTGACGCAGCACCCATTGTTTCAGAACTGGCCCTGTCCTACTACTAAAAATCATGCAACAGTTTTCAAGGCATATTGCCCAATGGTGATTTGGTCAGCCAGGATCCAAATGAGGCACCATCTCCCACTTTTTATCTTGAAATTTAGAGAAAACTTCGGAGCTGCAGCAAATGCGCGATGCTTCTCTTACACCGAGGGGTAAGCCAGTCAACGATCAGTCCGTTGTCACGAGCAGTTTGAACTCGATAAATGACTGTTGTGGAAGTAGCACGACTAACCGCCAGATAGTGCCAAAGTACGGTGAGCGGAAAACATCCACTGTCGTTTGGCGCTACGCATGTACTAATAACAAGAGTCATATTGTTTTTTGAGTCCAGTAGGCTGAAATTACAGGAAAATGAAAAATATGGCCTTAAGGCCAACCACATAATAACACGTATCTTAATGTTTACAGACACAAATTTCTACCAATGTTTTAAGGCAAACATATCGTTTCCAAAACACGTTATAATATAAATGGATGCCACCCAGCTTTCTGCAAGTTGAACGAAGTTGCTGATGGTGAGTCTGTTGAGTCTGGACAAGCAGTCGGTCGGTAGATGCAGAGTGGGTCTCGGCCTATAAGTGGCCACGTCTCTACCGTGGCTCTACGTCTCTGCATTCGGAAGACGGGACAGGGCTGGACATCATGGCTGGCCCCAACTCTCGGCTGTCCTGAGAATGGTTTTCCGTGGTTTTCCATTCTTCTGCACTAAGGCGAATGTCGGTACAGTTCCTAGTATAGGATACGGCCGCCAACCCCCTCACCTTATCTGAGCATCTCCTTCACAGTACCAAATCTCCCGGCCTGAGAGACGGAGTCACCGCCTAACAGGCCCGCCTCCCCCTTCAGGGGAGGAATGAAAAAATTTTAGTAGTAGTAGACAAGCAGCTACATTGTTATGAATCAAGACGGCGGTAAACTTGTGAGTTAAGTTTGTAAATAAGACGAATGTTACTATTGTAATTTGTGACACATATAAAAGTTAATTTCATCTTTAAATATACGGTTGATAATTTAGAGAAAGAATGAAACGGTAGTTCTTTTTTTGCTATTTGCTTCACGTCGCACAGACACAGATATGTCTTACGGCGACGATGGGATAGGCCTAGGAATTGTAAGGTAGCGGCCGTTGCCTTAATTAAGGTACAGCCCCGGCATTTGCCTGGTGTGAAAATGGTAAACCACGGAGAACCATCTTCAGGGCTGCTGACAGTGGGGCTCGAACCCACTATCTCCCGATTACTGGATACTGGCCGCACTTAAGCGACTGCAGCTATCGAGCTCGGTAAAACGGTAGTTCATTGCTGTTGCAACATCAAATGGTGACCCTGTCATGATCTAATCTGGTTATCATAGGTCTGTTATCGTAACGAAAGGAATGGAGGCAGTACTTATGAGAGCATGTTTTATAAACATACACAAGAAATAGATTCTGAAAATCCGAATTAGGAAGTAGTGAAAATAATTTTTCAACTTTATAGGCTATGTTGCGATTTTTATCAAGTAGAAGATCGAATGTCCACGTCAATATTAGATGATGGAAATGCTGATTTTGAAACAGAAAAAATGGATCGTGTTAAGGTGAAGGTGGAAAACTTTATTACAAAATTCGGTCGTGTTGGTCTAGTCAACGGTGCCCTGTCGCTTAGTTCATCCATAACCTCAAGTAGGAGGAAACTTAAACATCCTAATGTAGACCTAAACGATTCAGTGGAAATGATATTTTGGAACCATTACATAAAATCAGCTTCATGGTCCGTATCGCACATTAACAGATTCACAACTAAGTATTTTTTATTTTCCACCTTGTCGATACATTAGTTGCTTAAGGCAACTTATTGGTTAAATGTGGTATATGTTTCGTATATTATTAACATCTTCAGCCACATAACACTGTTTAGATGAAAATTAACATATACTGACAGTTGCTTTCAACTGTAGAAAGAATTTATGTATTTTTTCTAGAGTATTTTCTTTTTAATGTCATTTAATCTTCTTATGCTAATTTTAAGGACACTTTATCTCAAAGCGTTGATACTTTGTCAACATATGTTAATTTTTCATCTGAACTGCACCCCTCCGTGTTCACAACTGAGGGTGCTGCCCTCTTTAGTAAACCTAAATCAGCAGTTAAAACATCAGAAAATTCTTCCAAGAGACCGTTTAACATCAAGTTTTGGTTCTCAGTCAAATCACACTAGGCGTTGGGGAATTGAGATTTTGAAAGGGCGCATACGGTAGCACGTTGGAAAGGGGCTTCAAAAGGGTAACTTACTCCTGGTTTGAATCGAAAGGCAATGCTACGAGTGATGAAATCAATAGGCAGACCAGTAGCCAGCATAAAATCGGTTCCTAAAATAACCGGGACAGATAGATCGGGAAGAACATTGAATGTCCAGTCCCACGAAAGATCATGAATTTTAACATGACACTTGACTCGGCCCACCGGACATACCTGACGGCCATCAGCAGACATGAACTTTCCCAAGCTCTCACAGGATTGGAGATATTTTAAATCCATAGAAGACACAAGGGATTGGTTCATGAACGAATCGCAAGAACCGGTGTCCAATAAGGCATACAGTACGCGCGATCCAACATAAATCTTGGCCCAAGGTGTAGACGAGGGAAGGCCCCAGATACTTTTATTAACACCAACATTAGGCGCCAACGACGGGCTATCACGCCGGTGTGCCTTTAGTTTCCCTGCCGAGAGTTGCACCGAGGACACACGTGCTGAGTGACACCAGCTAGACCACACTTCGAGCATTTCAGAGAAGGCTTAGACCGACAATTCTTTGAAATATGCCCTTGTTTCCCAAATTCCAGCACTTCCTTACTGCAGTATAGCTTACTATTGGCTAGTTAGAAGGTTGAATGGCGTTTACACAGCGTCGAGGCCGAAATACAAAGCTAGACCTGCGATCGGGACTACCAGCGGGGCAAGACGGGGAAGGGGTTGCACCAAAAGAGACCGATCTGACGGGCGTACGACAGGCAACGTCGCGAAATGAATAATCGGTCGGAGTAGGAGGCGGACGGTACAATTTATTCTGACTGACTCTCGACTCGAACTCACGACCTAAATTAATAATATCTTCAACACATTCAACGTGAGATCTTTTTATGTATAGTTTATAATCAGGGGCTAGATTTCTATAAAACTGGTCGAAAATATTTCAGATTCAGGCACCTTGATACACAAACGGTTGAACAAGGTCGAAATACCGGTGGTGTAATCATCGATTCCTTCCCCTACTTCATGGAGCCTTCTGAACATTTCTTGTTTTAAACAGTAGTCCATGTCGGACAACCCAAAGCGCTGTTTGATACGGGTAGAAAATTCGTCCCAGGATTGAATGTTAGCTTTGATCAGCCTGAACCATTTTAACGCTGGCCCTTCCAGCATCCCCGAAATGACAGGAACGAACAGATCAAGGGGTAGTGATCTATATTCGGCGCTATCATTCACCCGCTCAAGAAATTCAGCGACACTGGAGCTGTTCCCTTCTCCAGAAAAATTTAGCTTCCATTTCCTGACGACATCAAAAACAGGGTTAACATTAGCGTTACGATCACTAGCGGGTCTAGAATTGGGGAAAATGGGCTCCACGCGGTTCACGTCGAGGGCACAATTTCTACATACAATAGCATTCCTACTGTCAGGGCATTTACCACTATCGCTACCAGACACGAGTGATGCATTAACCTCTTCAATACCTTCCCTCTTTGCTCTCTCAAGTTTGGAGATTTCCCCGGTTAAAATTTCGCTATCATTACTCATCTCTAAAGCTTTCTGATTTTTCATATTCTAGGCAATGTTTCAACGGTAACAAACCCGACAAACACATGCAAATGGTCACAACAATACACATAAATTATAAATAATGCTCAAGATTAAGGTCAGAATATACTGGCTGCACAAAGCTAAATCTAGGATAAATTAGGGCTTCATTTAATATATCAAACATAAATCTCCATTTCCAGTTCTATCTCGCCCGAGTCTTTTTCAGAGGAGATATCCTAGTCGACCACACACCTGCTACAATTTGAACCGCACCCCTCCCTTACCGATAATATATGACATAATATAATACTCACATCGGGAGATTCGAGGCGTGGACCGCGACTAGGAAAGGCCGAAGACACAGCCCTGAACTGGAAACGTCCCTCATTAACAATGCACAACAAGGATGAGACTAATTCTACTAGCAATAAAATTCAAATAAAATTCAAATGAGGGTTTATTAATGTAATCAATTTCAAAGAAAAAGAAAATGAAGCCACCAATAGAAAGAATAAAAAGGATACATACATGTGTTCATTTGGTTCAGTCGAAGTAGTAAAGTAAATGCGTGAGCACAGCATTTCTCAAAACACCAACCTTAACATTTAATTTACGACTTGCTCACAGTCCCAATTGTAATTTCACTACATAATAAGCTAATCTGAACGCAATCCACACGGATTTGTTTGGTCGTTCTTTGCACGAGATTAATTACATTGTTTTACATTGTTTTACATACGCGTCCATCGAACTCCATGATCATCTCGACAACAATAGCTATAGAAAGATAAGATCCCCAAGCATCCCGGAGAAGAAACACAGAGCAGATATAATAAAGGAATGTAGGTATCAGCATGGCAGAGAGAGAAAACATCTCTGGACCAAAGGACAATATTCAAACCCAAAGAGAATCACAGGAAGACACATAACCTGAATTAAAGGTAAACAAACATGGCGACCTCGTGGGCAAGCAAACGGTAAAGGCAGAGACCAAGGCAAGATAATAAACACCGTACCGAAAACAAACACAAGGCACGGAAACAAGATCAAAAGGAAAAAATTAAACTGACTGATACGTCATCTTTTCACACCCCACACTCACGAACAGACACCAAACATTCAGACATTGTCTGTATCGGCCAACAATGCGAGCAGTAGCTCCATTCAATAAGTTAATCACAAAGTCATGTAGTATGACTCTCATGGTCACAAACAAATGTCTCACATATGTCAGAGCAGCGTGCACGACGCAAATATATCATCAGTAGGATAATAGGGACCCATTGGTCACGCATACGTCCACCAGCTTATGCACTCCGTACGACACGAATGGTCAAATGGACTGTATCGCGATTGACCTGTCTAAAGCATTTGATAGGGTGGATCATGAGAGACTACTGGCAAAAATGAGTGCAATTGGACTAGACAAAAGAGTGACTGAATGGGTTGCTATATTTCTAGAAAATAGATCTCAGAGAATTAGAGTAGGTGGAGCTTTATCTGACCCTGTAATAATTAAGAGGGGAATTCCTCAAGGCAGTATTATCGGACCTTTATGTTTTCTTACATATATAAATGATATGAGTAAAGGAGAGGAATCGGAGGTAAGGCTTTTTGCAGATGATATTATTCTCTGTAGAGTGATATATAAATTACAAGATTGTGAGCGACTGCAACGTGACCTCGAAAATGTTGTGAGATGGACAGCAGGCAATGGTATGTTGATAAACGGGGTTAAAAGTCAGGTTGTGAGTTTCACAAATAGGAAAAGTCCTCAGTTTCAATTACTGCGTTGATGGGGTGAAAGTTCCTTTTGGGGATCATTGTAAGTATCTAGGTTTTAATATATGGAAAGATCTTCATTGGGGGATTGTTAATAAAGGGTACAGATCTCTGCACATGGTTATGAGGGTGTTTAGGGGTTGTAGTAAGGATGTAAAGGAGATGACATATAAGTCTCTGGTAAGACCCCAACTGGAGTATGGTTCCAGTGTATGGGACCCTCACCAGGATTACCTGATTCAAGAACTGGAAAAATCCAAAGAAAAACAGCTCGAATTGTTCTGGGTGATTTCCGACAAAAAATGGCGTTACAAAAATGTTGCAAAGTTTGGGCTGGGAAGAAATGATAGAAAGAAGAAGAGCTGCTCGACTAAGTGGTATGTTCCGAGCTGTCAACGGAGAGATGGTGTGGAATGACATTAGTAGACGAATAAGTTTGTGTGGCGTTTATAAAAGTAGGAAAGATCACAATATGAAGATAAAGTTGGAATTCAACAGGACAAACTGGGGCAAATATTCATTTATAGGAAGGGAAGTTAGGGATTGAAATAACTTACCAAGGGAGACGTTCAATAAATTTCCAATTTCTTTGAAATCATTTAGGAAAAGGCTAGGAAAACAAGAGATAGGGAATCTGCCACCTGGGCGACTGCCCTAAATGCAGATCAGTATTGATTGATTGATCTCCGCGTCGACACGCAGGGCATACATTCATTTGATGGCAAATTACATTAGAATGCAGTGCGCATAAATAGAATTGATCGGAGGCCCAGTTACCAACATCTCACAATCACAATAATAGCAACAAACACGCGGTCCATTCACGCCGCAGAGCACAAGATGCATATCAGTCAGCTATGATTAAATGCGGAGAATATCGCTACAGAAACGTGGAAAAAATATTAATACAAGGGTCACCATACCTGCAATATTAGCCGTCAGAATAAAAAGAAGGATGGCAGTATAGGCTGAGTTTAAATCTAATAAATACCCATCTATAGCTCAGAAAAGCCGCTCCGATCTCTGTGGAGTCCATTTTATATTCCTCTCTCATAACCACAACAAACATTCGAGTCAAAGAGATGAAGTTACAGACTCGCCGGAATATATGACCCTCCGTGTTCACAACTGAGGGTGCTGCCCTCTCTAGTACAACCTTGGAAATAGTTAAGTCAATCAAGCTTAAGCTGATACAAGCTCTTAGCAATACGGGAAACATCGCTTTTTAGCAACATGGTATATTAGCATGTCTCACATCTAAACAGTGTTATATGGCTGAATATGTTAATAATATACCGAAACATGTACCACTTTTAACTTTTAACCAATCGACAAGGTGGAAAATAAAAAAATCTTAGTTGTGAATTTTGGAACCAGTCTAAAGAACATATATAGTCAGGGACATGTACGATGCAGATAAATTTCAGTTTTTACTTCAGGTTACAGTAAAACGTTCACGGGCCAGTGAGATTGTATTAAGTTTCTTCGCGACTGCTGACAACTGTAATAAAGCTATAGAAAGCTTAAGGAATAGATTCGGTAAGGAAGAATTGTTGACCGAGTATTCTGTGAGAGAGGTACTGGAGAACTTTTGATAAGGAATGTAACAGAGACCAAAGCCAAGCAATACGTAGCTTATCCCTACGATAAGTTAAAAGCACACCTGATAGCACTGCAATGAATCGGGATGACTTCAGATAAGAACGCAATACTTCTATTTCCACTAGTGGAATCCTGTGTACCCGAAGCTCTACTGCACGTGAGGTTGGGAAATCCTGTGGCAGTCGATCAAGAGAACGATCTTGGATCATAAAGACAAGGCAAACAATTTGCAGCATTCTGGGGAACTGTCTTCGATGTAGAAGGTTTAAATCAAAGAAACTATGGAACTGCCATAAGTTCGAGTAAGAGCATCCTTTGTATTTTAAGTCGCCGGAATTGGTCTAAAGGTCCATTGCACATAAGAAGTAAAACATAATCGCGGATAGCAATCTTTACAAGTGTTGTTGTCAGGGCAGTTCATTTTGAACTAGTCACCTCGATCTGTGTGTCCAGTTTTATGTTGGCATTGATACGACGTGGTAGACTAAGTATGTATGTTGGGTATTAGGCCCGAAGGCTGGTTTGATCCTCTGCAGCTCCGCCAACAGCAGTCATAGATAGCCTAGGCGTCACTGGAGAGGCGTACTAGAGAAATGAGGAGCGAGGTAGTTTCCAGTTGCTTTCCTCACCGAGCCAGCCGCTGTTATTACATATCAGTCTGCCAAGCCCACTAAAATGCATGCACCAACCGACCCTATGAGCGATATCTTCACACCATTCATAACAGGGACTGGCTGCATAAACAATGGTATTACTAGCATCACTCATACCTCAGTCACTTTCAAATTGTCAAAGCCAAGCAAGAGACTGAAAAAGGTCAATGAAAGTAACAAATTTGATATAGCCTATACCAGAAGACATAGTGCACTGTAAACACTACATCTCGCCAGCAAAGGCATCGTGGTAGAATATATGTTATATACAGCGATAGTTGAACAAATGTCCGTGGAACGGAGAATTTATTCAAGACACTTGACTGAAGAAGATAACCAAAGAAAAAGCAGTTTAAAAATTTAATGGAGATTGAACCGCCCATTGCTGCCTAATGGGGTGACTGGTGCGAACGAGTCGTTCAGATGGTCAAAAAGATTTTGCGACGTGTACTAAGTCATGCTTCTTTAAACTATCAACAAATGATGACAATATTAATTGAATGTGAAGCGGTTGTAAATTCCAGATTATTGACATACATATCAGATGACTAGAATGACCTAGTGGCTCAGACACCTTTAATGCACATACAACATATCAAAATGGTGGGATTGCCAGATCTCGATTCCACTGATAACCCGCAATAACAAAACCGTTGGGAGTATCTACGTCAAGAAAGGAGATGTGAAGATCAGGAGGGAAGAGACTGGCCCTTAGCGAGATTGATAGAAGTGTTCCCGGGGAAGGACGATGTACTACGAGTAGTGAAGGTAAAAACTGCTTCATCCGGCCAATACAACACATCTACCCGTTAGAGACGTGTTTCTCTCCCATAAGCCCACGTAAATGTGTAACACCAGATGTTACCTCAAAAAATACCAAGGTAGCTACTACAAGGTTTCCAGCTCCTGGTGCCCCCTTGGAAGGTGCCGAAGTTACCAGGATATCCCTGGAGGTTTCTGTGAGTGAAAGAACATTAAACTGTGTTTGTTATTCCGTTTTATATGTATTGGTAACGTGTTGACAGTGTAAAATCAATTGCGAGATGATGTTACGTCTGGACAAGGAGCGATGTTGTTGTCAATTTAATGTTAATTTGTATCCTATAAATCATATGGCGGAGTGTACAGATGTGCATGAATTATATCGTAGTGCTGAAAATCACATAAATTTCATTAAGGAGGTGCTTAATTCTGACAAAAGGACCAACAAACATTGGAACAGCAAAGTACTTGATTCAGAAGATCATATCAAGAAAGCTCTTGAATCGTTTAAAGAAGAAATACTCAAGCTACGGGAAGAATAACTACAGCTGAAAGCAAACAACAGAGCTACTCGGATGTTCTTCAGGCCACTACACAGTCCACACAATCAGTTTCACAGAAAACAGTTAATACTGTACTGGTTACTCCAAAAGACGCTACTAAAGTTAAAGATTCGCAGCAAACCCTTAATATATTGCAATCTGAGACAAAATTGGCTTCACTGCAGGTAGGAGTTAGAAACATCAAGAAAACTTCAAATAAGAGTGTTATATTGGAATTAAGGAATAATGATGAGTGTAAGACCTTTGTAAACCATCTGCAAGGGACGCAATCTAGCTTGTCTGCACGAATTCCGAAGAAATTAAATCCTCGAATTATGATACACGGGATCGAGGTGGATTTTCCGGAGGAGGAGCTAACGGAAGCCATATTGGAACAAAATCCTCTCGTGAAGCACAGCTTGCTAGATACGAGTGCGTTCCTGAAGAAATGCTTTGTAAGGAAGTCAAGGAATGGAAGATCTCAATACTCTGTGTTCGAAGTGTCACCGAGTGTTTATAACATCATAATGCGATCAGAGAGGTTATACATCGGCTATTGTAGCTGTCCAGTCAACGAGTATACACGTGTGATACGCTGTTACAAGTGCCACGGCTTCAATCATTTTGCGAAAGAATGTGAAAGTCCTTTAATCTGTTCTCAATGTTCTGACTTACATGAAACAAAAGACTGTCCTAAAAGTAAAACTGAATGCATTAACTGCAAGAACACAAATCGGAAAATGGCTTGCAGAACAAAGTACGAACACTTGAAAACTTATCATCTTGCCACATCAACTGACTGTCCCATTTATAAAAGAATTGTAAATATTATCAAATCGAAAATCAATTATGGCTGAAATTAATATATATCAGCAAAACTTACATAAATCAGTTGTCCCAACGCAGGAACTCATACAAAAATCGGACTTTAATAATGTAAAAGAGAAACATGCTATAAAACTTCTGTGTGTACAAGAACCGAACACCAGAGGGAACAAAGTCGTAGGATTTGGTCCGAACTGTACAGTTATTACCAATAATAATGTGCAAAACTGTGATAGACCGTGTGCCGCTATCGTAACAACTTCAACGTCCGTTTTTCAGTTGATACAATACTGTTCCCCTGACAGAGTTGTAGTAGGTGTCGACTCAAATGGTAGGACTTTCTATATATGTAATATTTACTGTGAATCCAAGGATGATTTAAGTGAAGTTTTAAATGACCTCAACGAACTCTGTATTGATTTGAAAGGCAAGGCCTTCTTAATAATGGGAGATATTAATGCTAAACATAGTGCATGGGGAAGTCCTGTGACCGACAGTCGTGGAAATCAGTTTTTCGATTTTTGCTCCTCCAATAACCTAATAATACTTAACGATGGACGAATTCCAACTTTCAGTCGAAATTATAGTAATAGCTTTATAGATGTTAGCGTCTGTTCACCTGCACTTTTAAAACACATTGTGGAATGGGAAGTTAGTGAAGCTCCTAGTCTTTCTGATCATAGACTTATTACTATGAAAATTAAAACAGACATAAATACGGTTAGTGCAAATCAATCCATCACACGTATTTTTAAAACAAAAAGTGTTCAGTGGACTCATTTTCAGATGGCTGCTCGGAAACTTGAAAGAATAGCAGAGCAGGTGCTACAAGTGACTACGAGCAAACAACTTAATATAATGATAAATGACATTACGCAAACTATTTATAATATCTCTGAAGCGCATCTTCCGAAATTGTCGCAGAAACCTGCAAAAAATTACTGGTGGAACTCGGAACTAGATCGGATGAGAAAGAAGGTCTTAGCATCATACAGGAGATATAAGCGATCTACTTGTGAAATACTTCGTCGACATTATGAAGAGGCTTATAATAGAATTAAATCGGATTATAAAATAAAAATAATTCAAACAAAAAATGAGGCATGGAAAGCTTTCTGCTCTGCACAACACACCAGTAACCCTTGGAACATTGTATATAAAATGACACGAAGACCTGAAAATTTCAATAATACTATCACAACCTTACAAACAGCGAGTGGGTTCACAACAACCATTCAAGAAACAGCTGAGGTACGTTTGAGAAAATTCTTCCCCGAAGAATCACAAGATAATAATTTTCAGAAATATGTCAGAAATTCCACAAAAATTGCACCATACACGGTAAATGATTCTCCCTTTACACTTGAAGAAGTTCAACGTGTAATCAACAAACAATGTGATAATAAATCCCCAGGAATAGACGGAATATCAGCCAATATAGTAAAAAATAACCAAAAGTGTTGCCCAAAATTATTTCTAAATATATATTACATGTGCCTGAAACTTGGTGTGTTCCCTGACTGTTGGAAGGTGGCTGCAGTGAAAATTATTCCAAAACCAAATTCTTCAAATAAGGCTAGGGAAAAATCTTATAGGCCTATATGTCTATTGCCAGTGTTAGGAAAAATATTAGAAAAGCTTTTAATTGATCGAGTTATGTTCCACCTCCGCAGTAACAATCTTTTAAGGGACAACCAGTTTGGGTTCACAGCACAGAAGTCAACAGAGGATGCAATACGACTGGTAGTCGAATGGATAGAAGAGGTCTTTGCAGAAAAGAAGACCGCTCTGCTGATCTCGCTAGATATTTCAGGAGCGTTTGACAATGCCTAGTGGCCAAAAATATTACATCAATTGAAGAAAAAATCCTGTCCTAGAAACTTGTATATAATAATTAAAAACTACTTTAATAATCGAATGGCAAAGCTCACAATGGGCAGTACTACATTTACCAAAAATATCACAAAAGGCTGTCCTCAAGGTTGTGAATGTAGTCCAGGATTCTGGACAATTCTATATGATGATTTACTGACTTTGGAATTACCTACTGACTGTCACATAATTGCTTATGCTGATGATGCCCTTCTCTTACTTAAAAGTGATGATGTTTCAAATTTGATTTTTCGAGCTAATACAGCGCTGAATATAATTTACAACTGGGGATTAGAAAATAAATTGGAGTTCAACCCTCAAAAAACAAGGGGCATGTTCATTACGAGGAAGAGGAAAGCTGAAACACCTGTAGTACACATGAATGGACAAGTTATAAAATTGGTGGACCAAATGTCATACTTAGGTATTGTTTTAGATAGAAAACTAACATTCAGAGGTCATTTCAATGCTCTGTCTACTATTGCTACCGGAATGACATGGGGTCTTAATCCAGAACTATTAAATACAATATATCATGGAGCAGTGGAACCATTATTATTGTATGGTTCATCTGCTTATCGTAATGTATTGAAAAGGAAGTGGGTTCAAGCCAAACTAGCCCAAATTCAAAGAGGTTTTGTACTCAGAATTATTCGTGCGTACCGCACAATATCCACGGAAGCAGCCCTTCTTGTGGCGGGAATCCCACCTCTGTATTTAACAGCCATTGCCAAAGCTGAGCTCACATTAACAAAAAAGGTGTTTTTTATCCTGATAGGATATTAACGGTCACTCCTGAACTACAAGCTAATGCATTGACAGCAGGTCACCCAAGTCAATTTGCCAATATTCTTTTGCAAGAAGTGTGCAACACACATCATTACAATATTTATACGGATGGATCCCGGATTAGCAAAGAAAAAGATGGCTGGCTTGTAGGATGTGCTTTTGTAGTGCTACAGAATAACAGTGAGGTGCATGCTGAAAAATTTAGACTATCTCCCTCATGTTCAGTCTTTCAAGCAGAATTTTGCGCTATACAACAGGCAGTTATGTGGATTAAAAAACACAATTGTGCTGCACAAATATTGAGTGACTCTCAGGCAGCTTTGAGAGCAATCCAAGAAAAATATAACTTTCATCCGGTAGCTGTTAATATAAGATCACACATATTAGGCTACAGTAACCATATCTGCATGAAATGGGTCCGAGGTCATGACGGAGTAGAAGGAAATGAGAGAGCTGATGAACTTGCCAAAGAAGCTACTACTTCTTCTGACGCCTTGTTGATATATGAAAAGTCTCCTTTGTCTCATGTAAAAAAGGCACTGAGTGAGTATACCCAAGATATGTGGAACAACCAATGGATCACCAGCAATAATGGCCGCCTAACAAGAGAGTTGTTCTTTCCAAATATCCAAGACAGATTACAAAGTAGGTTGTTGCAACATGAACATATTACAACTCAGTTTGTGACAGGACGTGGAAAGTTTGGATCATACTTCGAGAGGTTTGGAATCAGTGTTCAGAAGCCCTACACTTGTACCTGTGAAATGCAACAAACTGTTCCTCATCTCTTATTTGAGTGTCCGATTTTTAACAGGAGTAGATATGAATTATTAATGCATTTAAACATGTGTAATATAGAATACCAAGCACCCCTCACTATGGTATTTCAGAGAAGATGTCGTTATAAAGTGTTTGTTAAATTTCTCCATCTAATTTATAAGTCATCTCTATTTTAATTGAATTGTCATGTATTAACTCAGTCTCACTATCTATAACCCTAATATACTACTTGTAAAATAGGGTTTGTAATGGGAAATTCAATAATAATATTATAAATCATGTCGTTGGTGCGCTTAGAAAAACCGCTACGTGATAATATTTCCGTTTAGAACTCTGAGCAGAAAGGTTCCGTATTGCATGAACTGTATCAACGAATTTTCGTTCCAAATGGTACATGTGTTGCGGGTCAGTATTTCTATTCGCTCGTGCATTGACTACGTTACTCGACGTGATACAAGAAAACATTTCAGTGGCTATATCACACTGGAGACAAACAAACAGCCTCTGATTTTGAACGAGAACGGTGAAACCAAGCAGCCCAGCATTGAAGCTCAACTTGGACGAGTCTCCGTAGAAATATCACCTGTCTGGAGAAAAGGTATGTTTTCTTCAAATTGAGGCTCAGTTTTCTGCACTTGGTATGAAGAATTAGAAGACCAAATTTAATCCTGTCATAGGGTCTTTGGAGACTTGCGTAGCCGAATAAATCTCAGATTTTGACCAGGCCTACCTTACACCCTTCAAACTCAGCCAAAAAACATCATCGTATGTCCCGTATTCAACAAAGCTGGATCGAACTATTTTAGAATTTCTTTTGTCGCAAAAGACTTTAAGCGGTATGGAACACAGAATAATAATATTAACATTAATGCGTATAGGATAGATGAGATAAATATAGCCGGTCCTCTGTATTTCATGAAAGAAATGAAAGAAAGGCACATCAATCTACCGTACACAGAGGATAATGCAGATACTCGTTATTTTTGGATTAATAATTTCAGTAGACTTGTAAGCAGTCAGTTGTCAAAACATTGTAGTAAGAGGTTGTTATATGATAGATATTTCCAATATTTTCAAAAGGAAATCTTGTTAATTAGACACTCCAAGCAAAACTGTAATCAAAAACGTACATTCCTGCCCACTCCTAAAAACTCTAATAAAGTGTTTGAGAATTATAAAAAGCAGATGCGAGTTCCTTTTGATGTATATGCCTACACTGAGGCTATATTAAAGTGACGTTCGCTGGATGAAAGCATATCTCCTACCAACACTACCCACAGATATGAACCACATAGTTGCGGGTATAATAAAAAATGTAGTTACGATAGCTCACTAGATAACTTTGAGCATTACAGAGAAGCAAATGCTGTTAAAGTGTTCTTAAAACGCTTGAGATACGTGCAGTATTTTTTATTTCGCCGTAATTTATATGCAGAAACTCCAACGGAACAGGAACGGAGTTGTGAAAACATGAAAGTTCTATGAAGAGTGATATTTACAGAGGCGTATTTTGATCATGGCCACTTGACATGCTGTTTATGTATGTACTGCTCATAATAGTTGAAATATGAAGCATAAATCCCCTAAATTAATCCCGGATATATTTCATAGTTTATCCGTATACGACTCGCACTTCATTATTTGAAAATATGGAGCTTCCTATGAAAAACTTGACGTAATTGCTCAGAATAGAGAGCAGTGGACTTCGTTTACAAAATACGTCAAGGCAGATGATAAATGTAAGTAGCAGGGCAAGGCCGATTCTAAAACACCGAGTCAGCGCCGAGTCAACATTTTCCCACGAGGTCATTGATCCCTAGTGAGTAGGTGTTCTAGGGGGGTTCTCACCGAAGACTTTGACCCCCAGTTGAGTAGTACGGGTATGGTGATTCACGGATTTTGCGCACGAGAGCAAGCTTAACCTCACAGACACAATTTTAGAGGGGCCTAACCTGACTACTCCTCCTGATCTGATCTAGTTATACGGTCAGATGCCCTTCCCTCCTCACCAACATCCTAATAGTGTACTCTTCCTGTTCTGGCCCAGTTTTACGGTCGGATGCCCTTCCCTCACCCTTATCTGGCATAGTTTTACGGCTAGATGCCCTTCTCTCCTCATCCTCATCCTAGTACGCTACTTCTCCCGATTTGACTCAATTTTAACGGTCAGATGCTGTTCCCTCCTCCTCACCTGGCCCAGTTTTACGGTTATATGCTCATCCGTCCTCATCATAATCCTAGTAGTGTCTTCCTCCTAATCTGGCCCAGTTTTACGGTCAGATACGCCCTCCTCGCCATCTGGCCTCGTTTTACAATTACATGCTCATTCTTCATCCTCAACATCATCCTCGTAGTTATGAATTTCATTATGGTCCGTATTGACCCTTCCTACCCTTTGATAGTCATCCTAGTAGTGTCTTCCTCGTTATCTGGCTCAGTTTTACAGTCAGATACCCTCCCCTCCTCCTCATCTGGCCCAGTTTTACGGCTATATGCCCTTCTCTCCTCATCCTAGTACGCTACTTCTCCTGATTTGACCCAGTTTTAACGGTCAGATGCCCTTCCGTCCTCCTCACCTGGCCCAGTTTTATGGTCAGATGCCTTTCTCTCCTCCTTATCTGGTTCAGTTTTACGGTCACATGACCTTACTTCCTCCTCAACATCACCCTAGTAGTGTCCTCCTCCTGATCTGGCCCAGTTTTATGGTCTGATACCCTTCCCTCCTTCTCATTTGGCCCAATTTTACAGTCAGATGCCCTTCCCTCTTCCTCATCGTAGTAGTGTCCTGATCTAGCTCAATTTTACGGTTAGATGCCCTTCCCTCTTTCTTGTTTGGCCCAGTTTTAGAGTCAGATGCCCTTCCCTCCTGCTCATCACATCTCTACTTAGTTGTCCACCTGTGCTAGAGTTGTCTCCTGCAGGGACTGAGCACGTGCCATACTAAGGTCATTCTGTTATAACATGCAGCGATTACATCGACATGGTTACGCATGTTTAGACTTGTTCGTTATCAAGGACACTCTCTAGTAAACTCAAGCCTTTATAGATAGTATAAGTGTGAATTTTTCTTTAGTCTCTGAGATACTGTGATAGAGAATAGAGAGCTTTATTCCATCATGACCGGAACATTAATAGATGATCTGCAAGGCTTTAAATTGAACGGTTACATATGTGTGTTCAAAGAGGTGGCTGTTTGGGATTGCACGATGTCGTGGGCTCCAAGACCCGTCAGTTTAATATTTAGCCCGCCTTTCCCTTACTGTTTGCAAACAGATGAAGACAAAAGCAGACACAATGGATAGAAAAATAAGGTCTGCAGTGGAAATAAAAAGGAATACCTTATCGCTTTCTAGGTATGATCATGAACGCAAATTTATGAAGAGCAGATCTTGCTTTTTAAAAAGTCGTGAAAAGAAGGAATGGTTGCGTGAGTATCTACCATCAACATGTGGAATTATCGACATGCATTAATTAGGATGTCCATCATTTAAAACTCTTCTGAAGGAGCACAGTGGAGAAACAATTAAACAGTATTTACGCCATGTGTGCATGCTCTTTGGTTGGCTGTGTTACAGTGCATGCCGGGATGTGAACGAAATATGTAAATTACAGTGTCAAAATGACGTCAGTGTGAAAGAAACATTTCTAGAGTAAAGACATCATGTCATTTATATCTCATACAAAGTGTAACACAGTTAAAAAGGCAATCGTAAAGTTTTATGCTTGCAAAAAGGAAGTAAACACTTTCACTGAAGAAGAGCTGAATACATTACCAAAGGCATTTTGGTTAATGTAGCTGCGAATGATGTAAAGTATATCTGGGGTAAGGTGCCTCGTGAGTGGACTCAAAATCCTGTTTTGTCAGAGCTTCAAACGTGTAGTTTACACCATGGACAAGTGAATTTAGCTAGGAGATATTCAGTGAGACAGTGCCGTACATTCAGCTCATTAAACTGTATCACGAACCTAAAATTGACGAGTTGTCTTCACTTATAAACACTTATCATGGCTGCGAAGAGTAAGCAAGCTGTCACAGATAAAGGTGAAGAAACGTGCTGGGAGAAAGGTGAGGAAGAATGCTGGACACATCAATAAGATGATTGATCTTCTTCCTTTCGGGTTTCATCTTCCTAGTTACCAGTACTGTGGCCCTGGAACTCGATTGACGTCCGCTTGGCAAGTGGCGATCCTGGTATTAATACTTAGTACAGTCATTAAGTTCTGAGACTGACCACATGCTGGCGCTCTGGTGCGCTATAGCACCGTGGTATCGTACCATGTCGGTTAGTATCTCGTCCCTACAAGAGACATTTGAGTGCATGCACTGGAAGCAGACGAAGGTCGTTGTTGTGACGGTAATTTTAATGCGCCAGTCGGACCTTGACATGTCACAGTTTGAGCAACCGCAAACATCAAGTTCAGCCAGAAATGAGGCAAAACCGCTGCCGAAACATATGAAATGACGCAGAAGGTTTACGATGAGAAAGTATTGAGTCGCAGTGTTGTGTTTAGGAGGCACCGACGTCTTGTGCAAGGACGGGACAGTTTAGAAGATGATTTGCTTACTGGTCGGCCACAAACAGTTCGAACGGAATGCAAGATCCAAGATGTTGCAACATTGGCCCGTGCTAACCGCTCCCAATCGGTAGACGATCTCTCAGCTGAAATAGTGGTCAGCCATGGTACCTGCCACAAAATTCTGACGGATGACCTCAACTTGTCTCCTGTTACCCTGCACAGTGTGCCACGAATCCTGTCGCAAGGCGAAGGTGATGATCTAATGACGATTTGCGGTAGTGCTGACGATGATCCGACGTATCTCAACCGAATAATAATTGGAGACGAAACTGGGTGCTTCCTTTGCGATCTGAAACTGAAATGACAATCTACCACCTGGAAAACGCTATCATTACCACGACAGGGAAACCACGACAAAACAGGCGAAAAGGCAAGGTTGTGCTGGAACTGTTTTTATTCAAATGGAATCGTTCACATTAAATTCCTCCCAGACGGTGCAACGGTAAACAAAACTCGCTAGAAGGAGGTCATTGGCCGTTTACGCGATGCAATTCGCCGTAAGCGACTTGGGCTTTGGCGTACAAAAAATTGGCTGTTGCTACACGAAAACTCCCCTGTACATTGCTCTGTCCTTGTCCAAGAGGAGGCAACAGGTGACAGTTTTTCCACACCCTCCGTACTCACCTAATCTCGCACAATGCGATTTTTCTCTTTCCTTGCCTGAATGCACTCCTACGTGGGCACAGATTTCAGTCGTCCGAACAGGCCATGACGACCACAAGAGAAGCCATACGGGACCTCCCTGCCAAGTGCTTTCAGCGGTGCTTCCAGCAGCTATGCCAACGTGCATTACGGCCAACGGCGACTATTTTGAGGGTGGATGTGGTTCTACGGAGGTGTACGCCGTGTAATACGGCATCATGTGCAACATAGAGAGATATGTGAGTGTCTATCACCCATGCGTCAAGTCTCAGGAACTTAATGACTGCATTACGTATGTTAGATGCCGCCTGCAAAGAGCATGGCATTGTTTATCGTCAAGACAATCCTAAATTAAGACGTGTCGCTGTTGAAAATCTGTATCGTAGAGCTATGCAGCGTGTGTCGTCACCTAATGCTACAGTTGCTCAGAAGATAGCAGCATTTGTCGTTGCCGGTGCAATGAAAGGAAAACTGTTACTGCGTGGTGACATTAAACAGCGAAGACAGTAGGAATAATCTATGTAAGAAAGTACAGAACAGATTTACTTCAAGAAAGAAAAAATATACATACAGTATATTGTACCGGGAAATAGTTATGGGGCCGGAGCATGGGAAGTATATCTGGTTGTGTGCGGTTACTATTGGAGCAGGTACAGAGGAGGATAATTTCGATGGCGAATAATAGATGGTAATTAAAATGTTTGACAATATTTTTTTGATAATCTCAAGTAAATCACCCTGCTTCTGATTTATCAAACTTAAATTTTCCATTGATCCGTTCAGAATGCAATTAAGAAAATGAAATATGTGCGCTGTTATATTATGATACATCCACTCGATGTTAATAATTTTCAGAAAAATACCAGTTTTCTAAGATCTCAATATACCCTACAGTTAATCTAGGATCTATCATATAGTCTCAAATTCAAAATAACACTTTGAACTTAGAACTTAATTCAACCACTTGTTGATTTACCAAGATTTTAGATTACCAAAAAATTAAGTCCATCACTTGTGATGCAAACCTAAAGTCTTCCTAAATTATTAAACATAATATTAACTTTCACTTGCTTTAGCAATCTTATACTTCAAATTAAATATTTTTAATCACTTGCTGAAAAAATCCTACAGTTCATCTAAAAAATTATTATACAAGATCGTTAAATTGTGCAGTTGTTATATGACAAGCCCTACAGTTCATCTAAGTTATTGTAAAATGACTTCAATTTCCACAAACTTCTAAGAGAAACCTACAGTTCATCTAAATAAGACCTGAAGTCTTCCTGAATAACTTCCTATAATTATTACAAGTAGGAGAATTAGAGTTCACTTGATCAAAAATTACGAGGCACTTTTCATTTGATGAACGTAGCACTATTGAATGATTGAGTGCTTCATCAAAAGGTCAGTTATTGTCTAAGTGTAATTACTCACTCAAGAAAATGTAAAATACACTTGTGTCACCTGTGATCTGCTCATAAGAATGGATAAAGTACAGCTCTGCAGCTTGGTGACTGGAACTTTCTGCAGCGAACGGCCTGAACTCGAACTCAGAATCAGCAGCGTACCACGTTCCACCCCACGAAGACACCACGTTTTAATCCCTCGCTGGATAAGACGTTCTACGTAGTGTGATATCAGGACACATCGCCAAGATTTCCGATATTTTTTTAAAATGTTGAAACACGGGAAAGTTCAATTGGAACTATACAGCGAGTTGTAGGACTATTAATTATCATTAATGAGTTGCATTTCACACTGAAATAAGTCCGACTGCACTTTTGTACTATGGCATTCAATACGTGACTTGGAATAACACTGACTATGTTACAGTTCGGATCATAAGTCAAGTTACTGTGGTAACTAAATAAGATCGTGTTTTAAAGTCGAACACACAGTCTTTCACTCAGAGTTTATAAGATGTGAAGTTAGGCACTGTCACAGTTCATAATAATCACTGATTATGTCTTAAATTCAATATTAGAGTAACTACCACAGTCCGTAAAATACTCGAGAAAATGCAATTTAGGTCACTTCTATAACAGTCTCTTGAATCACTGCTTAAGGCATTTTTGTGAATGAGCTTGCATAATGAAGTTCCGTATTACCTAATATAACCATAAAATGTCCTTAATATTCAGTTCTTTTCTTATGGCACTAATCGAAATTTCGAGAAAATAGGTGAAAAACAGTTACATTCAGACCTATGAATTACCGAATATTCGAGTGGAATAGTATTTCAAATAGTTCACAATCGTAATTGTATACGGGAAATGCGTCAAAATTAATGAAATTCTCATAAATTGAAAGTTCTGTTTATCACGCACAATTCCCCAATATGCTGGTCACTGTAAATGATCACGACAGTGTTCAAATATATGAGAAATTAAGGAAGTCCATAATACTGTCGAATGGTAAATTTAACACTGGTATTCTCAATTCTACCTCAATGCACAGTTTCTATTGCAAGATCATTCGTTCAAGAAATTCGCAAATCTTATCCGACGGAAACTCAGTTTAATATAACTTTGTAACATCTCACACGTCCACGACGCGGTTGCAGTTTCACTGACTACGATCTCGCATAAATTCAAGGTACTAGAATATGACTTTCACATCTCTCACGAAGTGCGACGGAGCAGTATGACATCTAGTCATGTTCGAGTTGTAGATTTCAACTGATTATACCCTGAGGCGTAGATCTATTTATATTCTGCTGGAAGCGAGCTCACTGGGTCAGGCGACAGAGGGGTGGTTATGCATTCCAAACTTCTACCCGTCATTTCTTTTAAATTTCTAGGTGGGTTAATCTCAAATATTCAACATTGTACATTTGAAATGTGGGCTACATGTTCGTGTTCGTCTCATATTTATCTGTCAAGCCGTTGAGAAGTTATAAAAATTACTTCTAGGCGTTTCCCTGGGGTGGTGAGATACATGTGGCGCTGACGTCACTCGACCTTGCTCCTCTCTCTTGCTGTCTCCCTCACACTTACACAGAGTAGTAGAGAGGAGAACCTTCCCTCGTACAGCTGTTTCAAATGTCGCAACTCAGTCGTTCTTCATGATTAAGGATTTCATAACACTGATATTCCAAGGGCCTATACCTTTCTGGTACATATTCCTCCCGATCTGAGCAGAAGAAAATTCTCAGCATTTTCTTTTCATCGGTCTTACTCCTCTTGTCGGATGTATTGCTTCAGATTGAATGAGTTGTACTATTTGTACTATTTCGTAGGCTCCATTCCTTAAAACAGTGTGGACACGACAAGGACCCACAAATAGCGGACAAAACTTAGCGTAAATTCTCCTCTCTGAATTTGAGGTAGCCGGTCTGCGGATTAAAACTAAGTCTCCAGAATTTAATGGCCTTCTGAACCTCCTATTACGCTGGCGCCGTTCTCTAATAGTGGCTGCATGTCTCAGCCGGGTTAGTGCGTTGTCAGTCTAGACTTGCTGAGGCACGATCACATCAGGCAGAGCTGGTAGTACTCTATCCCACGGTCTCTCTGGATTCCGCGATGCAGGCTGAGGGAAATATCGTTAGTGGATTCATGCACTAACATTTCTTTGTATTACAGGTAACACATCAGTCCACTTCCAATGGTGTTCACTACAGTAAATTTTGCAGAATTTCGCTAGTTCCCTCATTATTCTCTCAGCTGGGTTAGCTTCAGGGTGCCTGATAGAATTCATAATGTGTCGGATGTTTAGTTCTTCTAGAGCCTGTTCAGTCGTCTTTGAGTCAGCAAGGTGTGCGGATGTGCTGAGTGGAGCGCGAAGCAATAGGTAATACGTTGACACAGTACAGGATAGCGACTGGTAGCTGAAACCGTAAAAAGGGAAGCAGAATGGAGACAAGAATGGAGCTGAAGGGCGAAAAAAGGAGGATGGTGGCTACTCTACTGGTGGCGGCGGTGGTGATGGTGCTGTTGATAATAGGAGGAGTGGAAGTTAATCCTGGCCCAGGTCCAGTGGGTTCCATTGGATGGGAAGTGTTTGAAGCGATAAGAGAGATGATAAGACAGGCTTGTCAGACGGAGCAAATAAGGAAAATGTTTCGAGAGCTATCCAAGGAGTTTATGGACCTAAAGTTAAGTATTAAGGAAGACTTAAAGAAGATGTTAGAAGAGGAAGGGTGTAATAAAGATGAGTTGGACTTCTTGAAATTGAAAGTAAGAAGTTTGGAGTGGGACCTGAGAGAAACTAAGAGATTAGTAGAGAGGAGTGTGCAAGATAGTGTGAGAAGCAATATTTTTATATATGGTGTCCAAGAATAGGAAAAAGAGTCAAAAGTGGAACTAGTATGCAAAGTGGTGAAACTGGTCCAGAATAGCATGAAGATCAACTTTAGTGAAGTTGATATAGACGATGTGCATCGTGTGGGGAAATTTAAGGGAAGGAGGCCCATCAGAGTGAAATTATTATCCACGTTGATGGCTGATATTGTGATAAGAAATTCGAGCAATTCAAAAGGAGAGAAAGTGTGGATAAGAAGGGAGATGAACAGGGAATCCATCGAGAAGAACAGGATCCTAAATAGACATTTAAGAGACGCAAGAAACAAGGCCTTAAAGCATATAATAGAGGGCAACAATTGGTGGTTGGAGACGGCAGATGGAATCGTATATTGGGGTGGGACGGCTAAAAAAACTTGATGAGGAACACCAACAACAGCAGAATGAATCCTTGACAGCAGAGGAAGTAGCAAGGAAGGGCACAAGGAGATGTGGCAGTGACGTAGAGGAAAGTGACATTACGGAAATGAGTGAAGTCCACATCATATCAGGTGCGGAAAGTAGAGAACTGCTGGACAGCAGTGCCAGCAACCAGATGATCGGGAATGCAGAGACCTTGAAGAGTCAGCGCAACGTAGAAGTGGAGGAAGCAAGTAATGTGTCACGAGTGGTGCAGAGTGAAGTGAAATGTGCGAATGAAGATAATAGGAAGCAGGGTAAAGATTCGTCCTCCCCAAGTAAAAGGAATACAGAAAATAAAATGGAGAGAAGGCAGGTGCCAAATAAGGAAAGATCATTAAGCTTGAAGGATTTATGGGGAAAGAAAAAAAAGCGTAGGTACGGAGAAACGGAAGGAGGACGAGAGAAAGGAAGAAGAGGAGAGAGATGGAGAAGACTTGCAAGGAAGAGTGACAAGGAGTAAGGGTGGAAGTGGAGAAGCACAGAAGCAGAGAGTGGGAGGGAATATATAACTAGATATGACGATAGGTTTGTGGAATATTGAGGGGTTGATGGGGAAGCTAGGGAATAAAGAAATAGAGAAATTATTGAAGGAGTTTGAGATCATTGCCTAGTAGAGTCTTGGTTAGGGAAGTGGGTAGAAATTGAATGGGATGGGTATAGAGTAATCAACGTCACAAAGAAAAAATGGGGAGGATGGAAGAAACCCTGGTGGGATAACAGTTTTAATAAAAAATAAGATAGTAGGGAGAGTAGGGAGAATACAGAATGAGGTAGAAGGTGTGGTGTGGTTTAGAATCAAAATGGGAAGTGAAGAGAAGAGGCAATTTGTCTAGCTCTATTGTACAATCATCCTAAGGATTCAATTTATGCGAATAATTTTTTTGAAGAACTGACTGAAGAAATAAACACAATTAAAGGTGCATGTGTGGAAGATGGAATGTTATTAATAGGAGATTCGAATGCAAGAGTGAGTAATATGGTACCAGATTATGGGAGGAAGGATACCGAAGTGAGAGGGTACAGAAGAAGCAGCAAATACAAAGATATAAATAGTTATGGTGTAAGGTTTCTAGAGCTACGTGCTATAGAAAAACTATATATCTTATACGGATGGATGAAGGGAGACAGTATGGGAGAATTGACATTCATCACATCGAAGGGAGTGAGTGTGGTAGATATAGGAGGAAGCACGGAAACAGCTATAAGGAAAATAATAAGTTTTGAGGTGGTAGAATGTGGGACAACAGATCACATGCCCATTAAGATCAAATTAAGAGATGATAATGGTGAAGTGAAGAGAGGGGTAGGAAAAAGGGTGAGGTGTAAGGAGGGATGGAAGTATATTTGGAATGAAACTAGGGTTGAGAAATTGAGATTAGAGCTAAGTGAGAGGGGAGATAATATAAGGGTAGAATATGAAAGAGCGCTGGAAGAAGAGGACATAGATAAAGTTTTAAAAATAATAGAACGCCAAGTATGGGAGGTGGGAAAGAAAATGAAGGTAAGAGAAGAGGGAGACAAAAACAGAGTCACGGGGTGGTTTGATGAAGACTGTAAGAGGGAACGTGAGGTAGTTATGTCAGCTCTAGCAGAGTTTAAGAAAGGAGGGAAGCAAGAAAAAAGAGAGAAATATTGTAAATTAAGAAGAGAACACCAGAAGTTACTGAAGGAGAAAAAGAAATGCTGGAAAGAGGCGGAAGCGGAAAAAGTGAACAGATATTGCAAAGAGAAAAGATTTGAGAGGATTTGGGAAACTATAAATAAACTAAAGAGAACTAGGCCTACGGGGAAGGGAACAAGCATAGAGGAAAATGAGTTGGTAGTATATTTTACAGGTCTTTTGGGTGGGAGGGGAGACTGGCATGGGGACTTCAGCATGACTTATATTCTAAGAGAATTACAAGTAGGAGTACAGTTACTAGATGGGGAGATAACAAGACAGGAAGTAATTAGTGTGTTAAGTAAATTAAAAACGAAAGCAGCGGGTGGGGCGAAAGGTATTACTAACAGAGTATGGAAGGAAGTAGGGACAAATGAATCGATGTTGAAGGTGATGGTTAAAATTTTTAACAAGATATGGGAAACGGCGAAATTTCCTAGCGAATGGAGAAAAGGAATATTATGTCCTATATACAAGAATAAAGGGAGTCGAAGTGATCGTAATAATTATAGACTCGCTGTCGAAGTTATATACAGGAATTTTAGCCAATAAGATTAGAAATTGGGCAGAGAAGTATGGAAGGATATCGGAGTATCAAAATGGGTTTAGAAAAGAGAGAAATACGGTGGATAATATATGGATTTTGGATACCTTAATTACGAAGTATGTCAAGATAGCAGGGATAAGATTTTATGTAGCAGCAATAGATTTAGAAAAAGCCTTCGATGCAGTGAATAGGGAGGCGTTGTTTACTAGATTATGGGATATTGGGTTATCGAAGAAAATGAGGATGGCGATGAAAGGAATATATGAGGAAGTGATGGTGATGATTAAATTACAGGGGGGTGAATTGAGTAAGTGTATTGAATCGAAGAGGGGTGTGAGACAAGGCTGTAAGCTGTCACCGATATTATTTTTATTGTTTATAAATAATATATTAGGCAGACATGGAGGCGAGGTCTGGCAATGTCCTTAGATACCGGGACTGCTATTTGCGGACGATTTATTGACCTTGGCACTAACAGCAAGTGGATTGAAACAAGGCCTAGAAGAGGTTGTGGAATATACTAAAAGATGGGCACTTAGAATAAATGTACTGAAGTCGCAGATAAAGGTATGTGGGAAAAGGAAAAACAAGAAAGTAGAGGAATTTTGGATAGTAGAGCAGGAAGAAATCAGACCAGAGAAAAATCGAGTATTTAGGAGTAATAATTAGTAGCAACGGAACCTGGAAGGATCAGACCAGGAGAGCCAAACTTAAGGGGAGGGGAGCACTTGCAGTAGTGGGCGTATTAGAAAATAAATTCCCGGATATTAAGTACAAAATTCAGAGAATGGTGTTTCAATCAATGGTTAAAGGAAAAATGTTATATGGGGTAGAAGTGTGGGGATTGGAGGAGAATAGAAATGAATTAAACCGGGTGGTGGCAAAATTTAGTAAGATTATGATGGGGGTTCCAGACTGTACTGCTAATGTGGGGACTAGATTAGTATGTAAAGAATCGATAGATATTACTATAGCAAAGAGGGTAATGTATTGGATGAAATTGGAAGAAGGAAAGGGAGGGTATTTATTACAAGAGGTGTATAGGTTCCAGAAAAGTATAGAGAATGAAGAGTACTGGGTGAATAAGTGCAAAAATAAATTACGAAAGCTAGGGTGAGGAGAACAAAGGTGTGAAAGATGGGGAGAGAGGAAAGAATGGGTATGGAGAAGGGTGAAAAAGAGAGGGGCTGATATAGAAAGACAGAGTTTAATAATGGAATGTAGGGAAAGAGACTCGCTGTCAGTATTAAATACATTGGCAGAAACTACGAACCCGAGAACCGAATTTGAGGGTAGGAGGGGTAAAAGAGGTTTATACTGGTGGTTATGGGAGTTCCAAAAAATAGGGGATGGATAGTTCGAGAAAATAAGGATAGATGTATTTTATGTGGAGAGGGATGGTCGGACCTGCATATATTTACTCAATGGAGTGAGTTAGAGGAGATGAAAAAGAAAGTGTTGAATAAGAAATAGAAAAGTAGAAAAGGGTTATAAGATAACGTCATGGCTATGCAGAGAATGGGAAAGAGGAACAAATATATCAAAATATTTAAATTTGGTTAGAGCTAGATTTTTAAGAAATTAAATTAATAATAGGAAGAATGGAGTTTCAGAGGAATGGGAGGAATCATGTAGGCGAAACTGTTAGATTATATATAATGTAAAAAATAAGAGATCTGAATATACTGGAAAAGAAATTATTATTTTTTAATTGTAGATATTGAAGGAAGATTGTATTACGTTGTTGAATGTGTTATATTTCAGTTAATGTAGTGACAAAAAGAAGGGATTGTATATTAGTATTAAGAAGAGAGTTGAAGTAGTTAGATAGGGACGAGGATGAGTTGAAAAAATGTTAAAAGATAGATAATCTAAACATAATGGAAGAAGCCAGTAAATATGAGTAAAAGATTCTAATAAGTGATGAGTAGGTACTTGCTACATAAACTGAGGTAGGAAAATCTTGTTATAAAGAAATTAGAAGATGAACGTAAATTGAGAGAGAACCTGTAAAGAGATGGTATAATAATTGAATTGGTAATGTAAAGAAATGTGCAATTAGTTAGTGGTTTTTTAGACTAGGAGACGTAAATAAGATGAAAGAACTGTGAGGAGTAAGGGAAATGTAGAACTGTTGGCAAGTACGGTGTTGTTAAAAATGTTTAAAAGATTAATTCTAGGACATAGTGGACGAGAATGAGCAAGCAGTGTGTAAACGACAGTGGATAAGTTACAATAAGGTAGATGAACAGGTATATAGAAATTGGTAATGTAAAGAAATGTGCAATTAATTAGCGGTTTTTTAGACTAGGTGACGTAAATAAGATGAAAGAACTGTGAGGAGTAAGGGAAATGTAGAACTGTTGGCAAGTACGGTGTTGTTAAAAATGTTTAAAAGATTAATTCTAGGACATAGTGGATGAGAATAAGCAAGCAGTGTGTAAACGACAGTGGATAAGTTACAATAAGGTAGATGAACAGGTGTATTGAAATTGGTAATGTTAAGAAATGTGCAATTAGTTAGTGGTTGTTTATACTAAGAGATCTAAATAAGATGAAAAAGGAACTGTAGAACTGATGACAACTTCAGTGTTGTTGAAAGGTGTTTAAAATATTAATTTTAGGTCATAGGGTTGAAAATAAGTAAGCAGTGTGGAAACTATAGTGGGTAAGTTAGTATAAGGTAGATGAACAAGTGTAAGTGAGAAAGAGAGATGGGTAAAACTGGAAAAGGGAGGGGGCGGGTATAAGAGGTGGAAAGATGGGGTGGGGTAGACCCATCACAAGGTGGAAATAATAATTGAATTGGTAATGTAAAGAAATGTGCAATAGTGAACGGTTTTTTAGACTAAGAGGTATAAATAAAAGGAAAGAACTGCGATGAGTAAGGGAACTGTAGAACTGTTGGCAAGTTAGGTGTTGTAATAAATGTGTAAAAGATTAACACTAGGACACAGTGGATGGAAATAAGCAAGCAATGGGTAAACACGACTGTGGATAAGTTACAATAAGGTAGATGAACAGGTGTATTGAAATTGGTAATGTAAAGAAATGTGCAATTAATTAGCGGTTTTTTAGACTAAGAGACGTAAATAAGATGAAAGATCGGCGAGGAATAAGGAAACTGTAGAACTGTTGAAAAGATCAATGTTGTTAAATGGTATTTAAAATATTAACTCTAAGACACAGTGTTCAATTAAGCAAGCAGTGTGAAAACTATAATGGATAAGTTACTATAAGGTAGTTGAGAAGGTGTAAGTGAGGAAGAGAGATGGAAAGATTTGGGAAAGGGAGGGGGGATAAAAGATGAAAGGATGGGGTTTGATAGACCCATCCCAAGGTGAAAAGAACAAGCATGTCCGCACACAGAGATACTGGAGATTCAAGGATGGGAGCAGGCAATGTGTATGTAAGACGACTTGGATTAGTAGGCGGGTCAGTAGATAAGAGCGTGACGAGTCGCATGATGGTCTGGTTTCCGCCTCTGCGATTGGCCACGCAAAGAATGGGAGGGAAGCACATTGCCAACGAGCTTTGGTGGGGATGACATCTGACCCACGGGTGTGGCTGATAGTGGTATCATGGGCGGAAAGGGCTACCTCTTTATCAGGGGATACCGCGAACAGCCAGTTGTCTCTTTTTTCCTTTTTATTAGTTAGTTGTAGTTAGTACAATAATAGTTTTAGTGAAGGGTGGTGCAGCTCATGGTCTGGCGTTCCGCCTGTGCGGCGACACCAAATTAGTTAGAGTATGTAGTTAAGTAGTTTTAAGAGATAGATAGTAGATATTGTTTTGTTTTAAAAATTTTGTTTCTGTGCGTTTCGCTGTCTTTATTGCCTGTAAGCCGATGGTGTAAACTACGGAGGGCAATAAAGAGATGTTCTATTCTAGAGCCTGTTGAAATTATAGGTATGTGAATTGAGTTCCGTGATCCGTCAGTAAGTATACAGGTTTTCCCATCTCGGGAATGATGTTCTTTTTCAGCCTCCTCAAGATATTGCCGGCGCTAGCTTTCTGGATGGGCAATAGCATGGTGTATTTAGAAAAGACATCCACTACAACAATGAAATGTCTGTTCCCCCTGGTCGCCTTGGGGAGTGAACCGTATAGGTCGATTGCCACGACCTCTCCGGACTTTTCCGGGATCAGCGGTTAAGGATAATTGTTTGGCTTTACCCGCTGACAAAGGTCACAAGACCGCGTATCTCTTCTGAGGTAAACCTTTCCTCAATAAGACTTACGACTTTGTCAGTACCAGCGTAACCAGAGGTTCAATGACTATGCCACATGATGGCTTTCCTCATTTTCAAAGGTGCATAAATCCTGTACTGTGTCCTGGCTAAATCAATAGATTTCATGAGGAGTCCATCCTGTAGGCAGTAATTCGAAGATACACGTTGAAGCCTTGGAAAATCTTCGTCGTCAACGGGGATCGAACCCGAGAGGAATCTAATCAGTTCTCTCCACTTAGCGTCCCTTCGTTGCATCAGGCCTAAATAGCGCAGATTGCGAGGAAATTCTTCGTCATCATCATTAACTGTGTCAACTTGATGGAAATGAATGATGTCAGTAGGATTGCGGCTAAGCGCATTCGCTAAAATATTCTTCTGACCAAGCCTGTTTACTACTGTCAAGTTGAACTGTTGGATGAAGAGAGACCATCGGGTAACGCTCTCATTCGTCATATCAGACAACAGTAAAAATGTCAGAGCTTTATGATCGGTGAAAATTGTAATGGGATATCCATAAATGATCTTCTTCCAATACTGGAGAGAATAAACAATAGCCAAAGCTTCTAGTTCCGTAATGGTGTGGGACTTTTCATGAGGTCGCAATTTTCTACTCAAAAATGAAATGAAAAATCTGTGATCAGGATCCTCAGGTTTCAATTGGTAGAGTACCGCGCCTATTCCCACAGAACTGGCATCACATTCTATAAAGAATGGTAGGGAAAAATCCGGGTAGGCTAGCCTGACTGAAATTCTCAACATTTCCCTGGTGTACACATCGATTACAGTAAGTATATAGTTATACCCCTTATTGCTAGAAAACCAAACCAAACTCTTGGCCTACCAAGCGACCGCTGCTCATCCCGAAGGCCTGCAGATTACGAGGTGTCGTGTGGTCAGCACGACGGATCCTCTCGGCCGTTATTCTTGGCTTTCTAGACCGGGGCCGCTATCTCACCGTCAGATAGCTCTTCAATTCTAATCACGTAGGCTGAGTGGACCTCGAACCAGCCCTCGGGTCCAGGTAAAAATCCCTGTCCTGGCCGGGAATCGAACCCGGGGCCTCCGGGTAAGAGGCAGGCACGCTACTCCTAGACCACGGGGCCGGCATTTTTGCTAGAGGCATATGGAATCATTTCTGCTAAGTCTGCTTGCCAGAGATAATCTTTCCCGCGAGTAGTAACGCGTCTGCAACAGTAGGTGAGACGTGCTGGTTTATGTAACTCGTGTGCGATGCTTATCTTTACGGGTGATGTCTTATCTTGACGAGCTATTACCGAAAAATACTTGCATGTCGTAATTATCTCTCTATTTCTACAATTTCTGATCTGTGACCTATGTGACCAATATCTTGCGAAGCTCTTGGAAGTTGTAATCGTTCAACGAGTAAGTTAGTGTCATTCCAGTACTTTTCGTCTACATACGGCAACAAAGGCTTGTAGATAACATTAAGACCAACGTGCATTTGATTGATGTGAAGGAAACAGCTTAGAAATATTCTCCCGATACTTGTGACTCTTATTTGTATTTACGGTTTCTGTCCTCCTGTAATTACGTCGTGTTGTGTCAGTAGCAAAAAGTACTGATGTATATTTTTAAGATCATCTTGTAAAATTATATCGTTGTCAAGTATTCGTGAGAAAAGAAGTTCTAAGAGACCTTTAGTAGGTTTACAGGTAACTCCTTTTATGATGAGTCTGTTGACATTAATTTAACATTTACATTACCTGTCCAGAAACTGTCGTCTTCATAGCGAATACCTTAGGTTGTGTCAGTTTGTCCTGTACAGAGTTTTCTATATAAGGAGCAAAGGGAAATCCATAGGTATTTCGAATAAAAATCTTAAACTGATTACGATACGCTGGCGTGAGCATAACCACAGGCAAAAAATTAGATCTTGTGTTGATATAGTAGGTGTTTCAGCAATAACATATGTAGTTAAAACTTAACATCCTTAGATGGTGAAATTTCGTTAAGTTCTTCCTCATCCTCTTCTTCATCCCTATCCTGCTTCTCCTCTTCCCCATCCCGCTTTTCTTCTTCATGCTTTTCTTGTTCATGCTTCTCTTCTTCTTCTATCATAAGATGTTCATATGGAAACAAAACTTGTAGTAGACTGGGGCAATGAAGTAGAATCAAAAATTCCTTTCAGTGGCGTACCTAATTTCGTTTTCAAAAATGAACCAGTGTCTTCTTGAATACGTTTAAGCTCTTTAAATTTTCGTCGAATATTATTTCGTGCACGGATTATATGTTATGTAATCTCTTTGCTGGATGTTGACATGATGATGGTTTATGATAAAGTGTGTCTGTAACTCTGTGTTAATGCATATAAAATGATCAAAACCCATGGGATATCGTCCATAGTGAACATAACTTTCTTTATCAATAACTAAAAAGCCGCAACGATGTGGTGACCAGCATGTAGCACACATACTTTTAAAGTCATTGAATGCCATATCATTGTTAACATGATCATCATACACATGTCGCATGTTGCGCTCTTCTTTCCGAAAAAAGCACATTAATATTTGCGTTGTCACGTGTCAACTGCTTAGGCACACGAGAATAGGTTTGACACAAATAGATGCAATCTACATATTTATGTCGCCCCATATTAAAGTATGTACGAATAACGTTTTGCTGTTCCGTTGCGACATCGTCAAATATCATAAGAGAATTGGGAAGCACATCATGCGGTGATGGCATTTGCTCATGTGCATTAACCCGTTCGGTGGACGATGAGCGACATCCGCGGCTACAAGTCGCTCGCTCGGCGGGGAACGCGTATACATCCGCCGATTCAAATTATATTTTTTTCTCAGTTGCCTGCCTGCATAGGTTTATTTCCTTTTCAGCAGCGTATTCTGGATGGGTCTCCTCTCTGATGTGAATTTTTCAACTATATTCTCCCAATACCAATGTGTCATCCACGAGTTCCATCATAAAGAACCCAGCTTACGTCCGGGCAAGAACGACCTAAGGCCTAATAGCTTCGCACTGAAGCTTTAGCTTATCGTCTAATCGTCCCTTGGATATTATAATATTGCTGTAGAAGAGATTTCTAGACATTATGATACTGAACAGACCTCTCTAATGACATATCAGAACTGTGACCTGATTTATTATTCCCAGTCTTGAGTTCTTCCTTTACGACGGGGTGTCTGTTTACCGCGAGTTACACATCATTTATTATCGTACGCATCCGTAATACAGGCTCAATTCATGATTTCCGTCCAAACTGCAGAGACCGGGGTTCTATTCGATCCTTTTTCTTACATTTTCTCCGGTAAACTATATATAACGAATTACCGGCCCCCACAGTTAGAGGAAGATAATTTACGGGTCATAAAACGAAATGTTGGAATGTGGGGAGAATAGTGATATTAGTGAAGTAAGTTCTGCCTAAAGTGAATTCGTAAGTGACAAGAACTTACCTGGAATAAGTACTGCAGGCTTGAATGAACAGGGTTCGGGCGTAGCTGATGCGAATTTTCAGCAGTCGCAAAAGGGACATCACGTGTTCGATTCCAGTTCAAGTAGCGATCATGACAGTAACAGTTGTGACAATAATACTGATTACAATCCAACCATTGCAAGTTCTTCGTCAACTTATACTGAAAATGGGCAAAGAAAAGTCCCACTTTGATCCAAAATTCCATCGTGATGTAAAGGGAGAGTTTTTAGGGCAAAGAAAACTGAGCGAAATACTTCAATTACCTTTTTTTTGACGAAATATGCCAGAACATATCTCAACAGATAAAAGATGCCGAGCAGGTAATCGCACATAATACCCAGTTTAGTAAGATGAAACGAAGGAGTCGAGATCAAGACTGTGTCCGAACAAATAAGGACGAAATAAAGCTTCTTATGGCCTACTGTTGCGACAGGGGATTGTACAGGAACCTAAATTAGGACACTCTATTCCTTGCAATCGCTTGTTCACTACGCCTATTTTCTATGAGCTGATGACACAGAAGAGATTTTTTCTCGCCGGGCTGAATGGCCTAGACGGTTGAGGCGCTGGCCGGCCTTCTGACCCTAACTTGGCAGGTTCGATTCTGGCTCAGACCGGCGGTATTTGAAGGTGCTCAAATACGTCGGCCTCTTGTCAGTAGATGTAATATCTCTGACAATGAGGTGAATAATGGACAACTTCCTCCCAAAATATACAAGATAAATCCAGTATTTGACCACCTGTTAGCAAAATATTACGAAGCTTATACCCCTGATGGTGAAATGCCAATTGATAAGAAACTCTTGCTTCGGAAAGAGTGGCGTTTCGGAATGGAATCATAAATTATGCGAAGCCGAGACAGGTTATGTAACATGATCTGCTTCCGTGTGTATCATAATGAACAGCAGTAAAAGACATAACATTGTGAAGACTGTAAATACTGTAAATATTACCTGTATCGTAGTGTAATATAGTCCGTGTGTGTCTCTTATGAATTGTAGGTAGGCTATATAAACTTGAACCCTCGAAAGCGCTAACCAGCATAACAGAAATTTCGTGAGTATTATAATTTATTCCATTGTAAATATTTTAAGTACATGTAAACTTTGTAAATCTACAATTTACATATACAGAAACATTTATTTCCATACAGAGATTTATAGTAAACTGCCTAAAATATTCAGGTAAAAGTTACTGTATAAACGAAAACCAGACCTTTCCTATCAAGAAGAAGCAACTTCGATATCACATTGTGAAAGCAATTAGTACGTTTTTGCACAAAATATTGAAAAATTAAAATAATAGAATTTTTCAACAATTAAATTCATTATATTCAAATAAATATTTCTCTTATGGACCTTCAATAGTTCATTTTAGTCTAAGATTGCTTTTTATCAAGTAATTAAATATTTTTTTCAATCAGGGAAATCGCTCCCCACCTGGGAGTGAGCCGTTGTGTACCGAGCTCCCCGCTTCAGGGGTTAAATTGAAAATATTTCAGTCCATCTTTAACCAGGTCGTGCATTACAATTTGTAAAATAGTATATAGCGGTTGATAGAGTCACTGCGAAAACGTAAATATTCTCGAAGCGCATGCAATTTAAAGAGTGTGAGTAAAAGATTTGTCTTCCCACATGCCGATGGGCCAGATATAATACTTCGAAGAGTAAAAGGAAACAACGTTCCATGACGTCCTTTTGTTGTTTTACCAGAACTAGGTATGAGATGTGGCACTATGTCACTAACAGGTAGTGTGACTTTCTGCTGAATAACTGAGTAATAAAGAAGTCAATAGTAATATATATAAATCAAACGAAAGAACAAGTAACTGTCGGTTCATAATTTGCTCTTGACGAGTAAAGTCGAGTACAGAATGGTGAAACAATGATATCCCAACGTTATGAAGAAGAAACCTAAAACTACTGGATGGAAATAAGTTGTAAAGTCTGCACGAAAAACTACTCGAGGGGAATAGAATCCACGTGTAGCTATTACTAAGGCACTACGCACAGCAAGAGCGAGAATTTCTCCAAACTGCAGAGCAATGTTTTCTAAACGCGCACGAATTATTCTTGAACCAAAACGAGGATTTCTTCCTGCATTGTTTACTGGCCCAGCAGGTTTAGAGTGGGCGGTGCTAATGTTGTAGCAAGAACTATTAAGGCTTTAGAAGGAGCGAAGCAACAGTTGAAAGAGAGTGAACGTCATAACAAGACAGTGGAGGCAATTTCCTTAAGGTGAAAAGGCGCACACATAAAGCTAGCGCCATAAAAATTGCTTGGCATATACATATCTGCAAAAAACGTCTACTGAATGCACTGCCACATCGAGCTCTAACCCACGAAAAAGTTTTTACGTTTGCTAAACAACTAGCAATTCATTATTTTCGAGTGTGTATATGCACGATCAACTACCAGCATGCCCACGTGAACGTGAAAGTGCCGTAAATAACTTAGACAACAGTCGTGGACCTGGGACTCATTACGTTGCCTACGTTAAACGTAAAACTAAAGTATGGTATTTTGATAGCTATGGTGAATTACCTACTATATTTGAGCTCATGCGTTACTTCGGAAGCAGTGCAGACATTGTTCATAATAAACCGTCATCAAAAATTCAATACACGCACGTGCGGGCGATTATGTCTTATGTTCTTATATCAAGCCCGGACAGTAGACAAATATCAAGTGTGCATGTGATCACACACTGAAGGAAAGTGGTTATACTGTTCGTGAGAAACCAGCAGTAGTTCTTTACCACCCTGTGTCTGTAAACACGTTAGTAACATCACTCTTAGGCTTGTGAATAAACATAATCAGCTTATTAATTTAGATCGACACACGCACGTAGCTTACATACTTCATCTTAAACCAGTATGAAAAAATCTGTAACACACGGTGTACATTTCGGGGACATACTACATGTTTGCGAAGTCTCAACAAGCAGATCCTCCAACATTTAGGTTGTACGCTACTACAACAAAATGGAGGAAATGCTAGACATCATGAACACAGGGGAATCACATGAAGGTGGAGTGCGAAGTGAGCTTCTTTCTTATAAACCTTATAAGTTTGGACCCAATAACAATGATCGATAGCAACGAAGCGTTGAAATTTTCTTCTACTTCATCTTGCATGAGGTTTCCACAGCGACAGAACGTGTAGTAGGCTTAGAAAATGAAGTAAAATCATCAAGCTCTAATTGCAATGAAACAATGAGGTCATCTTTTCTTCTCCTTTTCCTTTATTATCACTGTTATTATCCCCATCGTTATCCTTATTATCATAATCATGAACTTGACTCTCTTTGTCTCGAAATGTGCGCTTAGTAACAGAACACGTAGCAGGCCTAGACAACAAGGGAAAATTAAAAGTCTCTCGCAGAGGTGTACTTTTTAAAAATAAATCAGTGTTTGCTTGACTACGATTGAGCTCTTTGTACTTTCTTCTCGATGAAACTGCATTACACGCGGTTTCGTGACGTTGAGCGTTGTATGCGTTCTTGAACTCTCTTCTACAATGTTTGCATTGAAATATTGCCCTACATGATATCTCATGACGTTTCTTGTGATCGCCTCGGGAAAATGTTTTTTCACACTCTTAGCAAATATAGCTAGAAATAGGTTTTCCATGACGGAATTTTATCTTCTGCTAACAGATTCTTCTTTAAAAGATACAAGTTAAATATACTAGAAACTTGTTACTCTCTACTTCGATGATGCGAACAGCTTAACGATTAACAGTAAACTAACACAAAAGCGTATAACCAAGGTAGTAACAGTGAGGTTTAGCCCCGTCAAGATGGCAGCAGTGAGGTTAGCGGTGTTCTGTTGTTTAAAATTCTGCGCCCACGTGGTTAAAGATGGCAGCTGTTATCTTGACAGGTGTCAAAAAAGTACGTGAATTTTAAATTCCGCACCACGATGCTCATAAGGTGAAAGCAATGAGGTTTAGCGCTGTAAAGATGGCAGCAGTGAGGTTAGCGATGCTCTAATGTCCTAAAAAGTGAGGTTAGTGTCCGTCAAGATGACAGCTGTGACCGTGATAGCTGTTACAAAAGCACGTGGCATTGTTTACAAACAAGAGCACGTGGTCGCGGCGTCACGGTCACGTGGTATGTTGCGTCAGCACGCGAAGTTCAAAATCTACGCCGATGTGGTTAGAACTTGAAAAAAAAGCACGTGGATTTTAAATTCCGCGCTCTACGTAGTTAAGTTAGTGCACATAGACAGGACATGCTAAGATAGAAGCTGTCATCTTAACGACGTAGGCGCATGAAATTTAAAATCTACGTGTTTTCTACGTTATTCTTGGCTTCCTAGACCGGGGCCGCCATCTCACCGTCAGATATCTCCTCAATTATAAGCGCGCGGGCTGAGTGTACCTTAAATCACCCCTCAGATCGAGCTAAAATCCCTAACCTGGCCGGTAATCGAACCCACGGTCTCCGGTAGGAGGTAGGCACGCTACCCCTAAACTGCGAGGCCAGCTGGTTACTGTTGGGTCTTCTTATTTTAGAATTTGACTGAAGGCATCCTGCATTTGATTCCCGGCACTGACAGAGTTAAGAAAGGCATGGGATGGGGAAGATACAGCCTTGTTTGTGGGTGCAGTAGAGTTGGCCTTGAGTCTCCCGTAATCGAAATATCTACGACCTGTAAGGTAGTCACCTTCACGTGGCGTAGTACCAACGTGGTTCCGTTTTTAAGAAGACAGAATAAATTAAGATTCTACTTCCTCACAAACAAAGAACGATATTATCAATTTTACTAACAGTTTCAATAATGCAGCCGGTTTATGTTAAGAGTACATAAGCTATTATTGTACATAATAACAATCAAAACCATCATTATCTACTGAAGGTCCGTCACTGCTCTCGGTAGGACCGACTTTCTTTTCATATCCACCAGGCGAGTTAGCCGTGCGGTTAAGGGCGCACAGCTGTGTGCTTGCATCCGGGAGATAGTGGTTTCGAACCCCACTGTCGGCAGCCCTAAAGATGGTTTTCCGTGGTCTCCCATTTTCAAACCAGGCTGTACCTTAATTAAGGCCACGGTCGCTTCCTTCTCACTCCTAGCCCTTTCCTTTCCCATCGTCGCCATAAGACCTATGGTGCGACGTAAAGCAAATTCTAAATAAAAATAAAAAATCTTTTCACAACCCCTTCCAAGAAAAAGTTGTATCCATGCTACTGGCCTGGACTTATACCCCACCCATAGAAATTATTTTTTGGGTACGCCACTGCATCCACTCACCATTTAAGGTACAAGGTAAGCTCGAAGAATGGTTGGATACTCAAAATACAGCACCATAAATGATGCGGTTATGGCTCAAAAGTACTAAAGAAAGGTAAGGGACGGGATCTAGTGTTTTAAGTAGAATCCGAATCAATAGAACGTCACTTCCCATTTTAAAAATGTTTCATGCATCAACCGCGATAGAAGCCTTGGCCGTCTTGATGAGAAAATGAACTGAGTTATCACGCACGCTAATTACAAAATAGTTACCCGCACTTTTGATGGTGCCATTTGAGGTTCCAATCAGTCCCCGGGCATTGACAAAATACACAGGTCTACCTATAGAACTTAGGTACGCGATCTGTCTTGCTACTGTCAGAATAAAAAAACGTTTTCATAACTTACCGAGGATGCACATAGTTTTGGTTTCAAGAAAGTTACTTATATGGCACAAAATGAGGAACTAACGTGCAGCTCATAATGCTGTCTTAGTCTTCCCAACGTAAACACAGCACATCTCTCAACCACGGTACAACCCCAGAATCGGTAGGGCATTGTTGTTTCCTGACACGATGTTGTCAGCTTTCTCGCCGTGGCCCCCGTTATCTCCGTTATCTCGGTGGTCATGTTCCGGCCTCATACTGAGTAATCCCTTGCTAATTGCCCTTTTTGTCATCACTTGACTGTCTTCAACACACGGTTACATTCCCAATACTGAGACCTTTACAGGGAAATATCCCCGCACCTCACAATCCTAAGTGTTTTCCTTTCATTCAAGCAGTACAAATATGGAGAATTATATATGGCCCTATTGAGCCTTGCTAGTAGATTCTTTGTCGCTATGTTAATATAACATTTCAGCGTAAGTTTTTAAGTTGTTCGTATCATACGAAAACAAGGGCTGATACTCGCTCTAGTTTCAGAAAATATTTTGGGAGGGGCCCTGACCACCCCCCGCCCCATTTGGCCCTGCCAGTGGTTGGCTGTGTAATCAATAAAAAAGACATTGACATTGCTCACAGAATTCCAACATCAAATAAATCTCTGCCTAGACCTATTGTGGTTAGTTTCGTGAACAGATGGAAGAAGAACTATCTTATGGTTGCAAAGAAAAATGTTAGGTAACTTTCATCCAACGCACTTAATATTACTGCCACCACCATACTATTTATATCAATGTCCAGCTAACAGCTAAATCTAAAGGTCTTCAGACAGCTAAAGAACATAGACTAAAAGACTTCGAGTACGTGTGGTCAAGGAAAAGGAGATTTTTTGTGAGGAGCAATGATACTTCTAGCATTATTCATACCAAAAACATTCATGATGTCTTAGCTCTCTCTTTCTCTTAGACGTAGGTAGGCTATTTACTTGTAGGTACATGAATAATCCACGTTATTCTTTATGGAATGTTTTGAATTCCAAATAAGTGAATTACAGGAGGTTCAAACAAAGATGGAATTATAATTCTATACATCAACTCCCGAAGCATTCATAATAAGTGGAATAATTTACTTTATACACCGGGCGAGTTGGCCGTGCAGTTAGGGGCGCGCAACTCTGAGCTCGCATCTGGGAGAGAGTGCTATCGAACCCCATGGTCGGCAGCCCTGAAGATGGTTTTCCGTGATTTCCCATTTTCACACCAGGAAAATGCTGGGGCTGTACCTTAATTAAGGCCATGGCTGCTTCCTTTCCATTCCTAGACCTTTTCCTGTCCCACCGTCGCCATACAATATACAATATACAATATACAATATACAATACAGGAACCACAATATCCTGAAATCATTGTAATTGTTGAAACATGAGTTTCTCCTGAGGAAGAAAAATATTTTCAAATGAATGCATATGATGGTCTATTTTGCTCTAGATCACTTAATAGGGGTGGTAGAATTGCCATTTCCATAATGAAACCATATAAGGCTAATGTATTATTATCTATTTACAGTAATGTTATTTCATATAGTATATTATTAATCGAGATAAACGGTTTTGTGAATGACATTCTTTTAGTGGCAGTATATAACACTCATACCAAATTCTCCAAAGATTTTCTAAAATTCTTAGAAGATATTTGGAGTAAAGGTGGTAAAATCCTTTGTATTACTGTTGGTGACTTTAATATAAATAAATGAGAACAGAGTCATATATCTATTGAGCTTCAGAATCTCTGTGGGTGTTATAATCAGAGTTCATGTAACACTGTCTTTCCTACTAGAATTTAACTGACTTCTAGTACACTTATAGATAATTTTTATGTAAACAGAGTCTGCAAATATAAAATGTACAACATAATAACTGATCTGAGTGATCACAATTCATTAATTGTGGATATTAATATTACACCCAAAATGAATACACAAATAAATTATGTAATGCAACCTACAAAATACCATGTCCCATCTATGGAAAAATATATGTCTCAAACACCATTAACTATAAATGGTGATGATAGCTCTGATATCATAACAGATAAATTAATTATTTTAAAGTAAGTACTGCTTTAGTTAAAAATGAAAGTCCAAATCGAAATAAAAAAGATAGACCCTTTTGCCAATGGTTTACTTTAGAGCTGTTAAATTTAATCAGACAAAAATATAATTAGGCCGTATTATAAAATTAAAAGGCAACAGACGAGTTTTGGTATAGGATGTGGCTGTATTTCACAGCAGTTAATTCTACACTAATAAGTTTTGCTAGTTGCTTTACGTCGCACCGACAGAGATAGGTCTTATAGCGACGAGAGGACAGGAAAGGTCCAGGAGTGGGAAGGAAGCGGCCGTGGCCTTAATTAAGGTACAGCCCCAGCATTTGCCTGGTATGAAAATGGGAAACCACGGAAAACCATCTTCATGGCTGCCGACAGTGGGGTTCGAACCTACTATCTCCCGAATACTGGATACTGGCCGCACTTAAGCGACTGCAGCTATCGAGCTCGGTAATTCAAGGCTAATAAAGACATACATAACAGGGTTAATAGAATGAAAAGAGATCTAGAAAATAAATATTATTGTACCGGGCGGTACACCTCTACGACGCAAGTTCAAATCTTGCGCCAATTGAAACTTCTCTACTGGAGAAACCCGGAACTTTAACAACTGAACTAACTCTACTGTTTATCAGAAGATGTCATGATGTGATTTTGATTTGCTTTTGTTTTTCATTGATCAAGAAGTGTGGACATTCTCTAACAGAGGTCTCTACCCAAAAACTATGATTATGCACTCTAGTGTGAAGGAATGAACTTTCTTTAAGAAATTTTGTTTTCATAAGTTTTGTCTTTACAAAATTTTGTTCTTTTATTTGAGGGTTGGCAATATTAAGCTTCCTTTCCGCCTGTTTTGAATTTAACCAATCCTAAATTTCTGTAATTAATTTCCCACCAATAAGGTGTTTCTTCATTGCCTTGTGTATAAGTTTTTGCTGTCAACCAATAAAAATTGAGTGGGTGTGTCTACTCATTCCTGAAAGGTCTCGAATTTTCCACGAGGGTTTAAAAACTGCTGATTTTCTTGTCTCCAATATGTAGCAGGGGGCGGGAAGCGTCTCGTTCTTCAGGCAGCAGCTCTTCATCAAGGTAATGGCCTCTTAACATCTTTATTTCTTGCTAGCTCAGAAATTTAACTCCCGGGGATGGTTCGATACCTTTAATATGTAACCTATATCTTTAAAAATGTAACCCTTTTCAATCCTTGTAAAAAACTTTACATAACTTGAACTGTAATTAGGGGATAGAGAGTGCTTTACCCTCTCGAGCTCCCCTTCATTTGAAATTGAGGTGACTACGGTTCCATAACCGTTTCTTCTCTTCCTTAATGTATTAGAGTTTTCTCATACGGGTCACCTCCCTAGCTTGGGATTAGCCCCTGTGTATCGGCCTAGAGCCACTTAGGTTTTACAATGTATATTTAGGAGTGCAAGTTCATGCCTCCAGTCCTTTCTATACTTTGGGCCAGTAACTTAACCTGATGTTTTTTCTTCATGCGAAGGGCCTGTAGGTTGGGTATATGATACCCCTGTTTCTTTGTAAGTGTGCCTTGATGGCAGTTAGAAGTAAAGTGTGTTGTGGCCTTTGATAGGCTTGTAAAACTGAGAGCAGGTCAGCTCTTTCCGGTATTTAGGAATGTGCCTCTAGGAGGCTTGACATTACTAAGCGGGAGCAAGAGCTCCATGTAATGAAGGGGTTTTCTGCCCTTTGGTAATTTGTGGTTGTGAGCTGAGAGCTCAGACTTTGGGGCTCGTAGCCCAGAATTTGAAAAGTTGCTTTGTACCTGAGTTTCTTTGTTATTTCCCCTAGTGGAAACTGGTTAAATTTTCATCTAATTTTGGACTTCTTGATCGTGTACCTGATTTAGCTGGTTGTAATTTGTTGTAAGCTCAAAATTCTATGTCATCATTGTTAAGTTTTGAAAATATTACCTTTGTTGAAATTTTAATTCATCTTTCGAACTTGTAGTTGGACCCATTCCAGCCCGCACCTTCGTTCACATCGGACTTCCACGGATAACTCCGTAACAAGTGGTAGCAGAGCGTGGTTGAATGGGTCTCAATTTAGCCCCTTATGACGGCTAAACATTGTTTTTGATTCGAACTCTAACAATTTTCTCCGTCGCTGGAATTTTTCTTTTTTTCTAAATTTGTAAAGTGTCTGTCATCATGCCCGGCCCTCGCGATGTCCTCCATCACGGCTATTTGTGCAAGGAGCAATTAATCTATGAATTCACAATTAGAAATGTGCAATCTGGAGGCACGGTTGCGGCCGATATCACTAAGATTAAAGATTCTCTTCATTTGCCGATTACCACCCCAACTTTGGGAGAGAAAGAGATTGATGACTCTCTCTCCACGATCACTGACAACACTACTGAGCTAGCATCCGTAGTTAGTTTTTTTTAGGGGATCCACCCCAAATCAACTCAAAAGAGTACAGGCCAGATTGTACCATTTTTCTAATAGAGTTAACGATCTGTTGTCTCTAAAGTTGAATGACATTCAAGGGAAGGAGGCTGGTGCTCTTCTCGAAAAACTTTCTAAACTGTCCAGTAAGGTTACCCTATTGTTAACTGGAGCTGTACCCCCAAAACTGACCAACCCACTCTGGTAAACGTAGTTAGCGAGGAAGACTCTTCTAAAGGAGAAGAAAGTAGGAAATCCGTAGGAGCTCAACAAACCTCTGTCCCATTAGACAATGAATCCGAACGTCGCAACTCGTTGAATAACACACATTCTGAAACAGCTTCTCCGCCACTTAGGCCTCTACCTACTATGTCACCTGACTTCAGCAGTTTGCCCCATCCTTTAGCAATGTTGCTCAGAGGTATTTCGAAGTTCTCCGTGAATTCCACCAGTGATATTATTGCTTTTCTAAGATTTTTCGTTGAGTTTCAGGATCATGCTCTTGTTTTTTCTATTTCTCCGTGTCAAATTTTGCAGATCATTTATCCCTATTCAATTGGTGTTTTATCTGACAAAATAGAAAGAGCAATTGCTGATCAATCATCTATAGAAGAATTTCACTTCCATTTGTTAGCTAATTTTATTCCGGCTCGAGCTAGGTCATCTCTAATTCAGAAGTACTATTACCAAGTACAGCGGCTGGATGAAAATTTTGCCGACTTCATCCAAGACATCAAATTCTACACCGGAGTATTTGCCCTCCATTTTCCTGAGGATCAAATTGTACAAGCCGTTGTGGAAGGCATTTCTCCATCGTACAGGTCATATTTGTGCTTTGCGTCGCGTCCGCAAACTTTAGCCGAGTTGGAAGCTATGGCTGTTTCAGCCGAAGGGGTTAGATACGCCGACACCTTACGTGTCGCGAAAGAACCCCTCCATCCTCTAGTAGTTTTTGGCCTCCACCTCGCCGACCCGTCACACCCCGTAAATGTTACGCTTGCGGGTCGCCTGACCATCTTCGGAACAAGTGTCCATTAAATAAATCTAGCGGGACAAGGAATGGAGCAGGGTCATCCCAAGGCTGTCTTAAATGCGGCGCTTTCTCCCATATTGCCAAAAATTGCCCGAATTCGAATAGCACTCCCTCCTGCTCAACTTCGGGTGCAACTTCCACCAACAATCATAAGTGACTAGTGGCATCGGCTGAGTCGGCTAACTCACCTTTTCGAGGCTCAGCCCCAAGTAAACCAGCCGAAATCTCAGTGAAAACTCAGTCCTCTAATTTATCATTTGAAGGTCCCAAGTAATGTCTTAGGATTGCGGCGGATACTCCGGCACCGGTCCCATATCTCAAAATTGAATTATATAATGAGCCTGTAACTGTTCTTTTAGATTCTGGCAGTGTGTGTTCCATTATGTCGGACGAGTGGTATTCCAAATTGAAATCTGTTTGTAAACTTCCCGATTACGGTTCGTCTTTGGTTCAATGCGTTTCGGCAAACTCTTCTCCATTAGAAATTTAAGTTTGTCTGTATGACAAATTTCGCATTTCTAAATTCACTTGGAAAGTTAAATTGTTGGTGGCAAAACACTTGTCTTGCCCCATTATATTGGGGGCTGACTTCATGTCTCACACTGGTCTAGTGCTCGACCTTCAGAGCAAGTCTTGCACTTTCAAATTTGCTAGTAATATCAAAATCCCCTTACTTAAATGTAGTTCTGTATCATGTTCATCTGTTTCGCCTACCCAGGATGAGATGTTGTTAGACCTTAGACATCTACCTGAGGAGCAGGCAGAGAGTATTCGTAAGTTGTGTCAGTCGTTTCCAGATGTTTTCTCTGATACTCTTGGCGTTACTGACCTTATAGAATACAAGATTGAGGTTACGGATTCGATTCCAGTCCGGTTTCCGCCTGATAGGTTGTTTCCACCAAAAATGAAGTCTTTGAAGGAAATCATAGATCAGATGTTGAAGGATGGTATTATTCGACCCTCTAAGTCGGCGTATTCTTCGCCTATTTTTCTAGTCCCGAAACCCCAAGGTGGCTTCAGGCCTGTGATTGATTATAGGGCTCTCAATCGGAAGGTGGTGTTACAATCTGTGCCCCTTCCCGACCTTCACTCTTGTTTTTCATGGTTTCGAAAAGCTAAGTTCTTTACCATCTTAGAACTTAATCAGGCTTATAATCAGATAACTTTGGTGGAAGAATCTAAACATCTGACAGCGTTTGCCACTGATTGGAACTTGTAGGAATACAACCGCGTGCCTTTCGGGCTCCCCACGGGAGCAGCCGTGCTTACGAGACTGCCAGACAGGGTCTTCTCCGATATCAAATTTGAGTATCTACACCATTATCTTGATGAGTCGTATTTTCTGAGACCTTTGAAGAACATCTAGATCATCTGAAAGAGGTCCTGAGTCGCCTTCGTAAGGCAGGGTTAACGGTGAAGTTGTCCAAGGTTGCCTTCGCTAAATCTTCCATGTCATTTCTAGGGCACATTGTGTCGCCCGATGGTGTCGCTGTAGATCATTCTAGAACACAGGCCATCCGTGAATTTAAGCCTCCTAAGGACATCAAAGGTATTGCCAGGTTCATAGGCATGGTGAAATTCAGGAAATTTATTCTTAACTTTGCTAATAGAGCGGGCCCTTGAACTTACTTCGTAGGAAAGGCGTCAAATTTGAGTGGGGGCCTTCTCAACAAGCCGCTCTTGAAGAGCTGAAATTAGCTCTTTGTAATGCCCCTGTTCTTGCTATGCCGGATTTCTCGAAGAAATTTATCGTCCAAACCGACGCGTCGTCGTCGGCGGTAGCTGCAGTCCTTCTTCAAGAGACTGAACTAGGGAGGCGACTCATCGCCTATGCCTCTAGGACATTATCGGCCCAAGAATCCAAGTATTCCATCTATGAACTTGAAGGTTTAGCAGTCTTGTTTGCTCTAGAAAAGTTCCGCCTCTATCTGGAACATGTCAAATTCGACTTGGAAACGGATAACCAAGCCTTACGCTGGGTCTTAGCTAGGCCGCGTCGTACGGGTCGTATAGCCCGCTGGGCCATCAGAAATTCTGCCTTCCAGTATGACGTTAGGCATATTAGAGGTACTGAAAATGTTGTGGCAGATGGACTTAGCCGTATGTTTTCTAATGATGTAGAGACCTCTGAACAGGAAGACACTTCTTCACCTCCCGAGTCCATTCTACCTGAGGTTAATGTCATTCTAACGGATGATCCCATGTTATTTAGGGTTATCGAAAAATATCAACGTGCAGATCCAGTGCTGGCTCCCATTATGGAAACCCTTTCTTCTGGGGAACATGTCGTCCCTTATGTATTGAGAAATGGTGTTTCATGTTGCCCGTCGGGGCATGATAAGAAGATGAAACTTGTGGTTCCAGCTGTTCTCGTGCCCATGATCTTCAAGTACTATCATGAGACCCCATTAGGGGGGCATTTAGGCATCTTTAAAACTCGAGAAAAGATCAAAGAGAGGTTCATTTGGAAGGGTATGAAAGGAGAAATCCGTGAATTGGTAAAGGCTTGTAAATCTTGTTGGCTTAATAAACCCACCATGTCCACTAAGCTTCTCACCAAGCGTCGCGCCCCATGGAACGTCTTTACATCGACTACGTAGGACACTTCCCCCCATCAAAGGGGAATGCCAATAAATTTATCTTTGTGTGTGTAGATGGTTTTACAAGATTTTCTTGGTTATTTCCGACTAAGCTGGCTACCGCTCAGTCCACCATTTCTTGTTTAAATTCTATCTTTGCTTCTTTTGGTCCATGTCAATATATTGTGTCTGATAATGCTAAAGCCTTTACCTCTAATATCTCTCGTAAATTCTGTTTTGATCTATCTATCTCACACGTAACAACTTCTGCATACTATCCTCAACCATCTCTGGCTGAACGGGTCAATCGTAATCTGAGGTCGGCTGTTATTGCCTATCATCACGATGATCATTCTAGGTGGGACACGTCCTTGCATTGGTTAGCCTTCGCTTTGAACTCGGCGGTTCACGAATCTCATAAATTCAGTCCTGCTTCATTCATGTTCAAGTTTGTACCCAACACGCCGCTCTAACCTTTGGTCTCTTAGTGATATTCTACCTGAGACAATAGATCCAGATTAATATTATCTGGATCGTTGGAAGAAGGCTAAGGCCAATATTAAAGTGTCTCATGATAAGGTTAGGGAAAGATATGATCGTGGACGGAGGCCCACCAATTTAAAGGTAGGAGACCAAGTTATGGTCAAGAATTTTGTTCCCGCGGGCAAGTTTGCCCCCGGATTTCATGGGCCGTGCATTATTTTAGGTTTTCTTACGCCGGTCACATTGTTAGTGAGCAATCCAGCCACCGAGAGGATCTTTAGGGTTCACCTGTCACAGGTGAAACCGGTGTAAATTACTTGCTCAATGGATCTTTAACAGCTTGTAAGAACCACAAAGGTTATATTTTTTGGGTTTTATTTTTAAGGCCTTCTGCTCTGTGTTTGTTCATTTACCTTATAAAACCTTCCCCATAGTACTCTGCTGTCCTGTCAATACGGCCATTACCACTCTCCTGTCTCCTGCTAACCCACACCAGTGGCAAATAACATAAAGTTTCCATGCCGCAGGCCCCTCAGCCTCACCACAAAGACTGTACCCTAAAACATTAATGTCCAACACAAATTCTGCCGCCGAGATCTTACTGTTTCAGTGCCCCCGCAGCCATGCGGCACCGTACCGCCACTGAGGTGGGGTACGGGCCCACTCCACTCTAGTGAGGTCAACCAATGTACGGCGAGCCGGAGCCCTCCTTCCGGCCAAGGCTGACGTGCGGCGCACCACCCGCAAGCTACTCGAGTACTGTAAACAAACTTCGTATCTGCGGCGTGCTTCACCACGACTACCCCTCTCATAGTAGTGGGAGAGGTTTATCTCAGGGTACTTGAGGGGTCCGAGCGGCCTCCTCTGGATACAGGCAGCGGCGGCAGGTCTTGCCTTCAAAATTAATCGGCAGCTAATGTACTTCTTCAGCTACATGGGCACTCTATTTCTGCAATTAATAATTTTTTGCTTCAATCAACCTTTGGTGGACTTAGAAAAATATTACCCCATGAATTAATGTTTTTGGTTTCGCAATCCTACTACAATAAAGAAACTCTAAAGCTGGACTTAAACTAGTCCTACTCGTCTATATATCAAACAACTTAAGAGAACTCCGACTGCAAAAATTGTATTTTCTCTTCTAAATTCTTCATCAACCAATCAGCAACAAACTTGGGCTTTGTTATGGATTTTTTCTTCTGTGTCACCCCTTGGAAGGACTTTTGGGTGGGGGAGGGCTGTACCGGGCAGTACGCCTCTACGACGCAAGTTCAAATCTTGCGCCAATTGAAACTTCTCTACTGGAGAAACCCGGAACTTTCACAACTGAACTAACTCTACTGTTTATCAGAAGATGTCATGATGTGATTTTGATTTGCTTTTGTATTTCATTGATCAAGAAGTGTGGACATTCTCTAACAGAGGTCTCTACCCAAAAACTATGATTATGCACTCTAGTGTGAAGGAATGAACTTTCTTTAAGAAATTTTGTTTTCATAAGTTTTGTCTTTACAAAATTTTGTTCTTTTATTTGAGGGTTGGCAATATTAAGCTTCCTTTCCGCCTGTTTTGAATTTAACCAATCCTAAATTTCTGTAATTAATTTCCCACCAATAAGGTGTTTCTTCATTGCCTTGTGTATAAGTTTTTGCTGTAAACAAATAAGAATTGAGTGGGTGTATCTACTCATTCCTGAAAGGTCTCGAATTTTCCACGAGTGTATAAAAACTGCTGATTTTCTTGTCTCCGGGCCACTATTATAACATCTTGCTCAGTGTGTGAATATGTAGCAGGGGCGGGAAGCGTCTCGTTCTTCAGGCAGCAGCTCTTCTTCAAGGTAATGGCCTCTTAACATCTTTATTTCTTGCCAGCTCAGAAGTTTAACTCCCGGGGATGGTTCGATACCTTTAATATGTAACCTATATCTTTAAAAATGTAACCCTTTTCAATCCTTGTAAAAAACTTTACATAACTTGAACTGTAATTAGGGGATAGAGAGTGCTTTACCCTCTCGAGCTCCCCTTCATTTGAAATTGAGGTGACTACGTTTTCATAGCCGTTTCTTCTCTTCCTTAATGTATTAAAGTTTTCTCATACGGGTCAACTCCCTAGCTTGGGATTAGCCCCTGTGTATCGGCCTAGAGCCACTTAGGTTTTAAAATGTATATTTAGGAGTGCAAGTTCACGCCTCCAGTCCTTTCTATACTTTGGGCCAGTAACTTAACCTGATGTTTTTTCTTCATGCGAAGGCCCTGTAGGTTGGGTACATGATACTCCTGTTTCTTTGTAAGTGTGCCTTGAGGGCAGTTAGAAGTAAAGTTTGTTGTGGCCTTTGATAGGCTTGTAAAACTGAGAGCAGGTCAGCTCTTTCCGGTATTTAGGAAGGTGCCTCTAGGAGGCTTGACATTACTAAGCGGGAGCAAGAGCTCCATGTAATGAAGGGGTTTTCTGCCCTTTGGTAATTTGTGGTTGTGAGCTGATAGCTCAGACTTTGGGGCTCGTAGCCCAGAATTTGTAAAGTTGCTTTGTACCTAATTTTCTTTGTTATTTCCCCTAGTGGAAACTGGTTAAATTTTCCTCTAATTTTGGACTTCTTGATCGTGTTCCTGATTTAACTGGTTGTTATTTGTTGTACGCTCAAAATTCTATGACACCGTTGTTAAGTTTTGAAAATATAACCTTTGTTGAAATTTTAATTCATCTTTCGAACTTGTAGTTATACCCATTCCAGCCCGCACCTTCTTTCACCTCTGACTTCCACGGATAACTCCGTAACAATTATATCAATAGATTAAACAGCACAAATAATCATCCTAAAGTTATTAACAATATTTTAACAACTAAAAACCATAATAATGAAAAAATACAATTGAAAGTAAATGATAAGTTGGTGACTGATTCAAGTCAAATTTCTACTATATTTAATGACTGTTTCACTGATTTGGGGCTGTCTTTAGCTAAGAATAATCCTCAATCTAAATACCCTCCCCATTAACCTGGCCCATCTAATTCCTTATTTTCAACCCCTACTAATGAAAATGAAATTTAACAAATAATTAATAACCTTAAAAACAGTTTTATTGTTGACGCGTTTGGTATCAGTAATACACATATAAAGAGTCTCTCTAAATTTATTATACCTCACATCACAAAATTAGTTAACAAATCTCTATCAGAGGGTAAAGTACCAGCTAAACTTAAAATCGACAGAGTTGTACCAGTCTATAAAGGCATGGATAAATCTAATGTTAGTAATTACAGACCAATCTCGGTATCACCTCCTTTACCTAATATTTTATTATAAGTGGTTAAAAGAAAAGATTATTAGATTTTTGGTACATAATAAACATTTTTATCAATTTCAATATGGTTTCCTACCTCACTCGAGTACCAGTAATGCTATTGAGGATATTATTATGAAACTACAGTGAGCTTTAGACTCAAGTATGTTAGCAGCTGGTTTATTAAAAGATCTTAAAAAGACTTCTGACACAGTTGACCATAAAATTATTGATCATTAGAGACGCCTTTCTCAGAAACAATATACCCTTAGAAGGATATCTGTGGCTACGCAAAGGTAACTTTACTAGCCTTAAGGGTTAGTCCTGCTTTACGGAGTCCTTCAAGGAATTCCTTGAGATGAACAAGGTGCTCTTCAATGGTTTCACTTATATTAACCAAATCGTCCAAATAATTATAGCCAAATTTGAATTTAATGTCTGACAAAACATTATCAAGGAGCCGAGTGAGGCCCGCAGCTCCCGTCGCTAAAGAAAACGGCACGCGTTCGAATTCATAGAGGTTCCAGTCAGTGGCAAAAGCAGTGAGGTGCTTGGATTCCTCAGCAAGAGGTATCTGATAATATGCCTGATTCAAATCGAAAGTGGTAAAAATGTTGGCATTAGCAAACCAAGAGAAACAAGAGTGTAAGTCCGGAAGAGGAACAGATTGAAGCACAACTCTCTTATGCAACATCCGATAGTCAATTACAGGGCGAAAGCCACCCTGTGGTTTAGGGCCCAGAAATATGGGAGAAGAGTACGCAGATTTAGAGGGACGTATTACACCATCAGCAAGCATTTGGTTGATGATAGCCTTAAGGGCTTTGATCTTTGGAGGCGACAACCGATACGGAGGAGAAGGAACAGGTACATTATCAGTCACTTCAATTTTATATTCCAAACCATTGGGCACACCTAACATATCTGTAAAGACATCAGGAAATTTATCACAAAAATTCGTATGTTGGTCGGCCTGGTCATCAGGCAAATGATTAAAGTCAAAAGCTTTGGGTTCACTTGTGTCCTCAGAGACAGCATTGACATGATGAGAAAGAATAGGGGAACGATTACACAAGTTAAAGTTGCTAACGGAAAATTGAAACTGGAACTCATTGTACTGGAGGTCCAATATCATACCAGTTTTGGCAATAAAATTTGCACCCAAATTGAAAGGACAAGATAAATCTTTTTCCACAAGCACGGGCATTTTCCACGTGAAATTATGGATTTTAATTTTGACTTTCAAACATCCAATCACATTCAAGTAATTAGAATTAGCCGTGTGGCAGGTTAAAGACACAGGTTTAAGGAAGGGAACTTACAAACAGATTTCATGGAATTATACCAGTATTCACTCATCAAGGTGAGGCTACTTCCAGAATCAACCAAAGCACAGAAAGGTTTATTGTTCACCTCTAGGAATATGTAAGGTAATTTACAAGGAGGAATAGCAGAAATACCACAATATTGCGGGAAATTGACACTAGGGTCAGACAAAGGCTTATCATCAGCTACAGGATTGGGTAAGTCATCATCTAACTGACAGCGAAAACAGACGAAACATGAAGCTACACTATGAGGTTTGGCAAAATAATTGGCGGCTAGTCATTTGGAATTGCCATTTACAGAACACCCAGACCCGGAAGAATTGCGAGGACACTGTCTAGAAAAATGTCTATTCGACCCACAGTATCTGCAAGAATTAGTCGAGGAAGAAACTCTACCCACATTAGGACTTGAATTGCCTAAGGGCTCAATCTTAGGACAATTTCTCAGGAAATTTTCAAGTTGACCACCCACGGCAGGTTTTGAATTGCCTAAGGGCCCAGTCTTAGGACAATTCCGCTGGAAATGATCAGTGGAGCCACAACTATAGCATGCACGTGAATTACGTGGCTTAGAAGAAGTAGAAGCGGTACTAGCGACCTGAGAAGATATGCTCATGGGGGGCGGAGCTAACGCAACGCGTATCTGGTCGGCATACCTAATGCCTTCGCCAGCAGAAGCAGTGATAGCTTCCAATTGAGCGAAGGTAGCAGGTCGCGGTGACAGAGCAAGGTAGACCGATAATTTTATGCAAGACCCTCAACAATGCTAAGAACCATTTGAGTTTCAGAATAGTTGAGCATAAAGATCCTAGCATTGAACTTAATGTCCTGAATATATTCAGACAATGTTTCATTCAAATGCGCACACGGAAAAAATACATTTGCACCAAAGAAGACAATGCAGGGAAAGGAATAAAGAACTCAAATACACATGCGCATGGAATTGGTCAACAGACCACTTTTAGGAAATGGCTCCTATGTCATGCTCAGGAAGAGCTCCAGATACATGTGGATGTAAGACTTGGAAGAAATTGTCCCTACTTAAAGAGTATACAATGCCCTGATCTTTAAATTCAATCAAGAAACGTAGAAAGGCAATGATTTCATCAATTGAATTACCGGTGGACTTCGATACACCCTTAAATATAGCAGTTAATGGGTGAGGTAAATAAGAAAAAACGAGAACAGCAGGTGTAGTAGGTACCTGAGAAGGTTCTGGAAAGGACTCACAGTTGTATAATATTCTTGGCTCAAACGTCCTTGGGAAAAGTTAAGAGTACTGAATGTGAGGTTAGGACTGCAGTTCGATTGCAACGAAACTGGCGCAGATACGCTCATCTGCGCAACAGTTTCGCACATCTGAGAAACCACGGAAGCGTTTGATCCAGATGACACATGGACGAGGGGATATCTTTGCATTATTGGAAGAGAAACACCCTGGGTTTCAACAGAAGGTTGAGACAAAGACACAGTTGAATTAACTGTTCCCATAGGAATGATAGACATACCAACTCGTGTAAAAGAACCATCACTGGCATTACGCACGGGCAGAGAAGCACTTGTACATACAATAGGAGAAGATTGCAGGGGAACATTATCACAAGTTACCACTGTACTAATTTGTGAAGCAGTTGATACAGAGATAGTATTATTGACACTAGTATCAGATGGATCAGACACATTAACTACAGAACTGGTGCTAGGCGACGCATTGCCTTCCAGCAAGCCAACTATTTTATCGAAAATGCCAGAAAACTGTGATAACAACAACTCACACTCCTGTCGCTCGTTTGCAGATAAATTTTGAGCTAACTGGTCGCGAATCCTGTCCACGTAATGCTGCACTTGGGCTTTCACACGTGTTATTTGACCACTAGACGGTTCAGAGGAAAAAGGACAAAATCATAGCATTGAATTCAATAATTTTATCTCTAATGGTTGTCAAATATGCGCACATTTCGTCTGTCGATAATTCCGGGACGGATACTGATACATTGTTTTAACAAGCACGCGTCATCTCTAACCCTTCCCGTCGAATTCAATTTACGAACACGAAATTCGTAAATTAATTCCTCCTCCCTCAAATGGAAAGGGACAGGGATAACACGAGACATGTTGACCAAATGGCACTACGAGATAATAAGTTACTTTAATTACAGTAAATTTTAAGTTATAATCACCGTCAATCTCACTTCTTCAGTAACCAAAGGTTCAGGTACCATTATGTAATCTCTACTTCGTTACACATGAACACAAATGAACAAGATAATACACGATAATAATAATAATAATAATAATAATAATAATAATAATAATAATAATAATAATAAAGCCAAACTAAAAATGTTTAGAAGCGCTCAAATATAAACGAAAACCATATGCATACCTAGCACAAGAAAACAAACAGTAACGATCAGGTTAAGCAACATGACGGCTAAGGAAAGGATAGTGGAAAGCGGCTATGACCATTCTCGGGCGGTGAAATGTATTGGCAGTGCTGATGAAGCGAAATCAATGTGATTCAAATTAAATACAATTTACTTAATAATTATGATTGAAATAACATAACTTACAGAAGTGATCAAATAATATTACACAAGGAAATCGCAAAATAATAATAACAACAATAATAACGAAAAATTACCCAGAATGTACAAATTCAGTGACGCTAATTTACATTATTTTAGGAAGAAAAATCACACAGAATGTTCAATTTTCCCAGGGCAAAATTTAAGTAACATTACACTGTAAGAAAGAATATACACGGAAGGAAGGGAAAATTCAACATTTAAAATTATAATCTTAGTACAGATCTCGTTTAGGAGGCAGCCTCCTCAAAAACACTTCTGAGAAAAGGTGCTCGTCCTAAATAGTAATATCCTCAGATGAAGCACATCTACGCGAGACAGCCCTAAGGGGGAAAGCTTACGATTTATATTTACAACCAAAAAGGGAATTGAACATTTTACATTTTAACACAATTTAAGAAAACAAAAGGAAAAGGGAACTGCCTCTTAACAAACATGATGTGACTTGCCGCAAAGGCTAAGTCATATTATGTTAATTTTGGCGACTGAGAGAAAAGCGGGTAAGCTCCGGTGCTAAAGAGAAATTAAACTCAACACTACATTTGAAGATTACTACCAGAAAAATGAAAAAGCTAAGTGCTTACCATATCGGGGGTGGGGGGCCCTAAAGAGACCCGTCACCTGGAGAAGGCAATCTCTACCGTCGCCGGTCCAAGAAATAAGACGGCTTGGAAGAACTTCGCTCTCGCCAAGAGTGTCGCTGCCTTAAATGGTTAAATTGTGAAACAACCAATGAGCGCCCCGCACTTCTTTCGTTCGCCATTCGCAAATAGTCTTATTATAGCCAATGAGAGCCCAGAAAATTATGTTGACAAACTACCTCGTGTAGCATCGAGAAATTTCCGAACTGATGCAACCGGAAATTCCTGGAAGCATCCTTCCCGATCTGGCACGTGTCCCACCGTATGTCCCACAAGTATTTCATCTTACCTTAAAAAGTTCTTAATGCTAACTTTTTACAACAATTCAATAATTTTGAAGTAGTGTCATAACCAAATAATTCTAGATATCTTTACACACAGGAGATATAAAAACAAAAAAGCAATAAATAAACACATGAACATATAAAATTCCCCACAGTTCAAACTTCCAAGTCCAAATCACCACATTTTTTCAATTACTACAATTACGGGAAGGATTACGTCACGAGTCCCGAAGAGCAACAGATAGCATTCATAGCTGACCAGATAGAAATATTTAATTCACGGCAATTAGTATCAATGTATCAAATAGAAATCGTAACAGGTAATTGAATTTTAGGCAGACATATTTGTAATCTAGGAGAAAAATCAGAGTTGAAACTTAAAGAAACGCTACATTTGATACCAATATTAATGTTAGAAGGCAGTGAAGTTTTTAAGATAACGAAACTGACTCTGTTTGTGTGCATTTTTGTTACATTTGCGCAAAAGATGACCGTCAACATGAGCTTAGGAGACCATGGCCCAATGTTCGGAGAAGGCTTGCCTGATATGATGGAGATGGAAGCATGACCTCTCCCATAGCATCCCAGAGACCAGGAGGATGTAGCAGCCAAACTAAATCACAAATGTACCAGTACATCTAATTCCAACGTCATTGGAGCGGAGGGAAAAAGAGAAGTCATATACGTCAATGCAGTAAGTAAAGTAAGATTCTTTTGCACGAAATGTTAATTTCGTATGTGATAAATAGTTAGTGAAGCGGTGAGATCTTCGAATTAGCTAATAAATAGCGGATTTTCGTGAGATAACATATACATGTGACAATGCAAAGGGATGATAGGTAGTCATCTAAACAAAATAACAAATCTTTGGCTAGGATGTGAATGTGATATATATAACCTGTAAATGCGTTCGTAATGTGTGAATTATGTGAATTATAAGAGGTATGTTGACGTAATGGTTAATGTGATGAGTAAGTTAGGGTTAGTATTTTATAAATTGGAAATAATTCGGTGCCATATGTAGGTTATAGTTGGATTTGAGAAGATATATGAATAACATGAAATGAAACAGAAGTGAATTAAGACGAAAAGGAAATATTCAAGCAAATAGATGATGATCAGGTAATTATCTGCATCAAATCAACGTGTACATGAAGGTAGTCGATATGAAAGGAGAACTATGATAATCAGATATGACGCAGAGAATATATATGAAGAATGAGTAAATAAGAAGAAGAAGAAGAAGAAGGAGAATGATTGTGATAGTTATTATTTCGTCGATAAAGAAGAATGATTTATCGTAGTGGTTATAATAATAAAATTGACGCAATTTAAGGTTGATAACATATATTTAATTCCCTGATGAGTTATAATTCTTAGATATTCCATATCCAACATTGAATATGAGTTGTATAGCTCACATATAGAAGGCAGGCACTTATAAACCGTCGAGATAAATCCATATATGGAAAGTTGAGTAGAATATTAACCAATATTAACCAAGATTTCAACCAGAGTCCTGTTTGCTTAATAGATAGACTTATATCGTATTTATTTTATCACATTTATGCTATTGGAATAGTTACTCTCACATAATTGCTAAAGATAATGGTTGTTAGAGTCTTCTTAAATGATATACGATACCTATTTTCATAAATGACCTGTTGGCATGTTTCAAGTGACACATTTATAGAGTTGACCTAAGTTATAGAATTTATGAGAGGGATGATATCCACATGAGCTATTGGTAATGATGATAGACGATAATTTTGATGAGTGCAGATGTAGTAAATGACTTATCACTTATCTTTTTCCTGACGTATCCGCATATAAAAACTGATGTGATTGATGTCCTCGATATTATTGATTTTATTGATATTAATGATATGATGAAAGTGTGAAGATATGAATATTTAAGATTAGGATATTTAATTCAAGGCAACGGATTGATGCTCAATAAAACATTTCCAGATAGATTAGTAAATTTTGCAATAAATGATGTAGGGATAGTAATCTCATTCAATCACAAAAAGAAATGAATCAGAGATGTGATTTTAATTTCTTGGTACAGAATTCATGAAATAATTTGATACATACTTTCTACTTTTCAAGGTACATAATTGTAAATATTATATTTTAATCAAAGATCTTTGATGAATCAGTTCAACAGTTAACTAATTTTTAATGAAGATAGATATTTCTTCCCAAAGATACTTTATTTTTCTTTCCTTTTCTAGAGTTTCCTATTAGAATAAATGAGAATAATCAAAAGTTAATGGCATTTTATGTTGCACTAATATAAGCAGACAGTAGTAGTCAACTTTAGATTCAGGATTACGAATTATATTATGTAAAAATGATTGATCGGTGCGATGGAGAAGTCCATCGACTTCATTGAAAGGAAATCAGCCGGCAAAATGCAGCTATCTAATGATCTCTGTGAATCCACGACCTCAGGACGAAATGGAATTTGGAACATAATCGAAAACGAGCTAGTCTGGATTTCTTCGCGACCCGCCCTGGACGCAGGAACAGCAAAATATGGTGTAACAAAAAATACATACAACAAAAAATGTTTATCTAAAAATCTTAAAATAAAGCACTACAACACACTTGTGAATCCAGAATGCTTATATGCCAGCGAATGCTTAGTACTCAGTTATAAACTTGAAAGATTTGAGTTACTGGAAAGAAGAATTATGAGAAAAATATTAGGCCCTCTAAAAACTATAGAATTTTGGAAATTAAGAAGAAATAACAAAATTTATCAGAACATAGAAAACATATATATAGCAGTACGGAAGAGGAGACTGCTATTTTTGGACATATTTACAAAATGGACGACAGTAGACTAACCAAAAAGAGCTTCACGTATCTTTGGAAGAAAAAGTCAACGACCACCTGGATTCAAGAGATCAAAAAAGACTTGGAAAGAAACATCAGAGAAGAAAAAGTAATGGAAGGAGAAATTTTCAGGAGGAAAGTTTTAAAGATGGAAGGATTCCAAGAGAGAGAGGCAAAGAAAACTGGCACAAAGTGATCTGAAGAAATGAAAAAGTTACAGAGTGAAACATTGAAGAAATATTGAAAGAAAAGGAAGAAACAACAGCAAACGATGAAGAATACATTGGAACGTGGTCCCTAGCAGGACCTAACGCAAGAAGAAGAAGAATATGAATGCTACAAGGTCTGCAATTGTTTAACCCACTGCTATGAAGGTTGTTTTATGACTCGGCTCTAATGGTTTGCCTAGCACAGCTTGTGTAGGTGTGAAAGATAGTTCAGGAGAGATTGTACTAGTTAAAGCTTTGTTAGACTCTGCGAGTCAGTTATCCTTTGTGACTTCTGATCTTGTCAAGAAGCTTGGCATCCATACAAGGGCTTGTTGTCTACCTATTGTTGGTACAGGCAATGCCTATTTTGTGCCTGTGAGGTCCACGTGTATTCTTGTTTTGTTCTCTAATGCCTCAGATTATACACTGAAGTTGAACTGTGCACTTCCTGAGCAGGAAATTGATATTTCCAATTAGATTATTCCTCATGATATTATTTTGATGATAGGACATTCAATCAGGCTTCTACTGTTGATATCTTGCTAGGACGCAGTCTAGCTCGAGCGGTCGAGGAGAGAGGTTGCGTAGTGAAGTGCGTGCTGTAAACATGGTCGGCATTGAACAGTACCGGGCCGCTATTGGGAAATGGCAGGCAAGGCAGAAGAAGGAGACCAGGAGTGGATTGGTGATAAGTACGGACGGATTGAAAATGAGTGAAGCGGTGCTGGTGGTGACAGTGATAGCAGTGCTACTGGTTATTGGGGGGGTGGAAGTAAACCCAGGCCCAAATACCAGTGGAAAATATAGTACGGAGGACTTGGCCGCACTCAGGGTGGTTGTAAGTGAAGTTATGCAGGAAAAGTGTCAATGGGATAAGGTGCAGGAAATAAAGGACATGATGGAGGAGCAGAGAAAGGAGATAGGGAACATGAAGAAATGGCTTGAAACGAAGACTGAGGAATCGAGCAGGAGAGTGGTCAATAATGAGAAAGAAATCGAGTTATTGAGAGGGGAAGTGAAACATCTGAAAGAGGAGGTGATGAAGATGAAGAAAGAAGCGGAGGGGTACAGCCAGGAGAGATTGAAAAAAGCCATATTTATATATGGAGTTGAGGAAGGGGCGAGAGAGAGCAAGATTGAGCTGATATATAAGGTGGTGGAAGTTATACGTGATGCAATGAAGATAAACTTTAGTGAGATAGACATAGATGATGCAGAGAGAGTTGGTAAAATCAAAGGTCGGAGGCCAATTAGGGTTAAATTGTTCTCAACCTTAATGGCAGAAACTGTGTTGGGTAACAGCAAGAATTTACAAGGACTGAAAATAGGGGTGAAAGGAGACATGGGAAGAGAAGGAAGTGAAAATATGAAGATCTTGAATAGGCACCTATGGAGAGCGAAGAACCAGGGGCTAAAGGCCCGAATAAGAGGTCTGAGGTTGGAGGTGACAAACGGGCGATGGGTTAGAGTTCATTCAGTGACGAAGCTAAAGGAAATGGACGAAAACGAGAGGGTTGAGGGTGGTGAGAGGACAAGGCAAGATGGGAAGAAGAAAGAAGAAAAGAAGAGGAGGAGGGACGTGGTAGGAGAGCAGAGCATCTCGGAAGAGAATGGGCAGTGCAGCAGGGAGACAGAAGATCAAGATAGTGAAGTGGACGGTGAGAGTGAGCAGCAAGAAACTGGGAGAGTAGAGTGTAGAGGTGCAGTGAGCAAGAAAGGACAAAGGAAGGTGGATTCAGAAGTCCAAAACAGTGAGGGGGTGAGTGGGGGTGAGCAGCAAGAAGGGGTGAGAGCAGGGTGCAGTGGTGTAGTGAACAAGAAAGGTCAAGAGGAGACAGATCGACAAGAAGGTAAAAAAAATTATGAGTAAAGTCAGAAGTAAGAGCTTAAAAGACATATGGGGAAAAGTACGTAAAGGGATGGAGGATACAGAGGATGAGAGGTCGATAAATACTAGAAGTAAGAATAGAGGGGGAGACCTAGAAGGGAGGGAGGGAAAGTTATAACTATATTGGAGGATAGGATGTGTGAATATTGAGGGACTAAGGAACAAATTAGGAAACAAGAAAGTTCGGGAAGTAATTGAAAGTTTTGATGTTGTGGCACTCTTGGAGACGTGGTTGGAAACAGGGAGGGAGATTTCATGGAAGGGGTTTGAGATAAAATATAAATATAGAAGAAAAGAGAGGAATAAGGGACGAGCACCAGGAGGGATGATAGTTCTAATTAGGGAAGAAATTAGTGAAAGAGTAGAGGATATAGAGACCGATATGATGGAAACCATATGGCTGAGATTGAATTTGGGAGGGAGTGAGGGAAGGAGGAAGAAAATAAATCTAGCTTTTGTTTACTGCCACCCTAGTAATTCAGCATATGCAAATAAATATTTTTTTGAAGAGTTATTGGTGGATATTGGTAGGATAAGGGGAATGTATCCAGGTGAGGAGGATATGTTGTTATTTGGGGATTGGAACGCGAGAATAGGAGAACAGAGCCCAGTTTATAGTAGGGAGGATGGAATGTGTTTGTTGGAAAGTAGAAGGAGTGAGGACAAAATTACAAATAGTTATGGAGAGAAGCTCCTAGAGATGTGTGCTGTGGGAAATTTGTATATTCTGAATGGGTGGATAGAGGGTGACAGGACGGGGAAATTGACATATGTTACGGAGAAGGGGGGTAGTGTGATAGATATGGTTTTAAGTTCGGAAGGGATGATTGAGGAAGTTGTAAGGATGGAAATAGGAGATTGTATTGAATCACACCATTTCCCGGTGAGGGTTATGCTGAAAAGGGAGGAAGAGAAGTGTACAATGAAGGAAGATGAGACAAATGATAAACGAGGGAGTGGTTATAATAAGTATAAATGGACAGAGGAGGTGGGCCGGGATTGGAATAGGGTAGTAAAGGAGGAGCTACATCTTCTGAAATATGGGTGGGAAGGGGCGTTAGAAGAGAATAATACTGATAAAGCCTTGGAATTGTTGCTACATCCAATAAAGATGATAGCGCAGAAGGTGAAAGCTAGAAAAGGAAATAAGAAAGAGGGAGAAGAATGGTTTAATAGGGAGTGTGAAGGATTGCGGAGGAAGGTGATGGACGCGTTAGGGGAATATAGAAGGAAAGGTGGGAGCCAAGAAAGGGAGTTTTTCTGTAGATTGAGGAAGGAGTATAAAAAGAAAATCTCTGAGACAAAAAAGACGTGGTTAGAGGAACAAATTGAAGTCATAAATAATGACTGCAAGACAAACAAAGTATTGAGGAAGTGCAATGGGTCAGGCACTTTGATGAATTACTAGGAAAAAAGGGGGGTGATAGATGGAGAGGTTCGGGAGAAGAAGTAATTTGGAGGAATAGGGGAGTGGCAATTTATGACCTGGATAAAGAAATCACAAGAGAGGAAATCCGGAAAGTGATAAGCAGAGCCAGAGCGAAGTCGGCCGGGGGGTGTAATGGTATAAATAACAAGTTTTGGAAGGAAATTAGTAAAAATGAGATAATGATAGAGGGCATGGTTAAACTATTCAATAGGATATTTGAGGGAGGAAATTACCCTAAGGAATGGGAAACAGGAATTATATGCCCTATATACAAGGGGAAGGGTAGTAGGAACAATGTGAACAGTTATAGAGGTATATCTCTGTTGGATTCTTTGAGTAAAATATATACTGGGGTGCTAGCGAACAGAATAAGCGGGTGGGCGGAAGAAAATGAAATTTTGACAGATTACCAAGGGGGATTTAGGAAAAAGAAAAGAACAGTGGATAATATAATGATAGTAAAGACTATTTTAGAAAAGTATAAGAATATGGCTAGAAGTACGGTTTATGTAGCAGCAATAGATTTTGAGAAAGCTTTTGACAAGGTGAATAGAGAGGCCCTACTAGAGAAATTAGGTAGGTTAGGGATTTCGGAGAAGATGTTGAGGGCAGTGGAAGGAATATATAGGGACGTCAGGTTTTGTGTAAAATTGGGAGAAGGGAGACTGAGTGGACCATTAGAGTCCAAGGTGGGTTTAAAACAAGGATGCAAGTTATCGCCAATACTGTTTATTTTATTTATCAACGATATTTTAGAGGGGTTTGGGGCAGAAAATTGGGCTGTACCAGTAATTAATGGTTTGGAAGTACCAGGACTGATATTTGCGGATGATGTGTTATTGATGACGCTAACTTCAGGGGCGATGAATAGGGCCTTAGAGTCAGTGATGCTATTTGCGAGGAAATGGGGATTGAAAATTAATGGAAATAAGTCTAAAATATTGGTAGTACAGGTGGACAAAAGAAGAAAGATAGAAGGGAATTGGGTAATTCAGGGAGAAAGATTGGAACAGGTAAGGAAGTTGGAATATCTAGGAGTTATTTTTAATGATAAAGGAACTTGGAGTGACCAGATCAAAAGAGTGAAATATAGAGGATTGGCAGCCTTAGCCTCAGTCAGAAATTTGCTACTCAAGTACCCGGGGATCAGTTATAAAACACTGAGACTCGTGTTCAGGTCGGTAATCGTTGGGAGGGTATTATACGGAGCAGAAGTTTGGGGGCTGGATGAGAAAAGAGAGGAACTAAGAAGGATTGTTAGTAGTTTTGCTAAGTTAGTGATGGGCTTACCGAGGTGTACAGCAAATGTAGGGGCGGAATTAATGTGTGGGGAGGATTTGGAATCAGAGGGTGTGAAAAGAATAGTTAGAAACTGGATGAATTTAAAAAGACAGGAAGGTGGGAGAGTATTACAGGCAGCATATGTACAGCAATGTAAGAGCACGTATAAGGGTGGATGGTTAGAAAAAATAAAGGGATATTTGGAGGGGATAGGATTAGGACACCTGTGGGGGGAGGTTTGGTCAAAGACAGAAGTGAGAGGGATGAATATACTGGAAAGGAGAATTAGAGATATCCATAGGCAGAAATTATTGGGGGAAAGCAGACTAAGAAATTCGCTGACTGTTTTGACGAACATAGAGGAGATAGCAGGGTTGAATATTAGATACGTCGATAGGTCAAAACGATATGGGATGATGTGGTGGCTTTTAGGTTTGCCAAGGAATGCAGGCTGGTTACAGGGGAGGGATAAGACAAGGTGTGTACTTTGTGGAGATGTGAATGATGAGTTTCACTTGCTAAGAGACTGTGAGGTAACGAGGGGGTTAAGACATGGATTATTGAGTGCCGAGCATCGGGAAATATTAGGGAGAGGGGATGAGAACGCAATACTGAGATGGATTATTAAACAATGGGAAAAAGGGGGTGAATTGAACAGGTACTTTTGTGCGACAAAAAAGGCCTGCGAGAGTAAAATGAAGGAGAGTGAGTTAGAGGGTGGGCAGGGGAATAGGGGGGTGGAATAGTTATCTGTATAAGGGAAGGGGATAGTATGTTAGAATTCTAATGGATTAGGGAATATAGGGACAGAGTACTTAGTTAGGTGGAGTTGGGTAAGAGGACAGGATTGCATGGTCTGTTTGTTTTAAAGTTAGCTGGAATGCAAGTACTGAAATGCTGAGTGTTGTTGTTTGACTATTGATCAGGTGTAGGTCAGTAACAAGAATGTGACGCAAGTACAGAGCATAATAAGGACACTGGATGAACACTGAGTGAGTGAACTGCTTCAGCTAATGACTGCTAATTATTCTTATTATTATTATCCTTATTATTATTATTATTATTATTATTATTATTATTATTATTATCCATTTTATTATTATTATTATTTATTATTCATTTTATCATTATTATTATTATTATTACTATTATTATTATTATTATTATTATTATTATTATTATTATTATTATTATTATTATTATTATTATTATTATTATTATTATTATTGCATGTGAACATGTATAGGGGCGAAGTCGCCTGTTATATTCAATAAATGAATGTATATATATGATATCTTGCTAGGAGCTGAGGTCTACTATGAAATTGTCTCTTCTAATTTTTGCCTTGTTAGATACCGAATTTGGTTAGGTATTGTCAGACACCTTCCCTGAGTTTTGCATTAAGAATAATTCCAAGGCTCGTCGTGCCAATCTTGTAAAACTTGATTCAATTGACACTAAACTCTAAGGTTCTGGGAGCTTGAAGAACTTCATCAACCAGTTCTTACTCCTCAAGAAAGGGCTTGCAAAGAAAACAATACACCACAGCCCGAGGTCGTTGCTACAGTCTCAGTAGGATGTTCCGATCCTCAATTAGAGCCTGCAGATTCCTCTTCTGAACAAGTTTCGGCATTTGTTTACGTAGTTTTGACCAATTCCCCTTTCCTTTTCAAAGATATTTCTAAACATCAAGAATACGACCCTGAACTGAAGGCTATTATTGATAGGATTAAATCTGGTGAACATATCAAACCATATGTCATTAAGAATGGTGTTCTGTTATGTCTTGCTCGTGGCCGCAGAGACTCCAAAATTGTTGTACCAGCTAATTTAGTTTTGTCCTTTTCAAATATTTCCATGAATCCTCTGTTGGTGGGCACCTTGGTTTGTTCAAATCTAGAGAGAAAATCCATAAACTTTGATTTAGAAATCCACGGATGGTGAAATCCGCACCATGGACAAATCTTGTAAAGCCTGTCATATTAGTAAACCTGCTCCTAATACTCGCCTAGGTCTGTTGTCATCTGAGCATACTTCTCGCCCAATGGAGAGACTGTTTATAGATAACATTGGTCCTTCTCCGCGATCACGGACCGGCCATCGTTTCATACTTGTGTGTGTTGATGCTTTCTCGCGATTTACGTGGCTGTTCCTAACTCGGATGAGTAATGCTAATACTACCATTTCTTGCTTGAAACAGATCTTTGCTTCATTTGGACCCTGTCAATTTCTGGTGAGTGATAACGCTAAAGCTTTTACATCTGTGCAATTCCGTAATTTCTGCTTTGACCTATCTATTTCTCATGTAACTAGCACCCCTTATTATCTCAGGCCTAATTATGCAGAAAGAGTCAATCGGAATTTAAGATCTGCTCTTATTGCCTACCAATCTTCTGACCACTTCAAGTGGGATTCATCACTTAATTTGCTATCATTTGCTTTCAGTACCGCTGTTCACGAAAGTCATAAGCAAACTCCTGCTTCGTTGATGCTCGCGTTCACCCCTAATTCTCCACTTTCCAATCTGTGGTCCATTAACGATCTTCTGCCTCATGTCGCTAATCCAGAAACGATCGTGCGCGTAAAAATCTGAAGGTTTATTATTCTAAAGTTCAACGTAACTGCAATCACGGGCGAAGACCTCACAATCTGTCTGTGGGTGATCAGGTCTATGTAATGATTCATCCCATTAGCAGTGCTGCGGACCATGTAATTAGTAAGTTATCCCCCAGATTTCGAGGTCCTGCACTATTTTGAATTTTTTTAACCCCTGTGTCATTGTTAGTCAGTGATCCTGAAAGAAAGAGGATCAGTCGTATTCATTTGTCTCAAGTAATAATCCCCCAGTTATGAGATGATGTGCTGATGTGCTTCTCGATTTAAATTTCAATCACTTTTAAATTGTGAAAGGCCTGATGACGGGGGAAACATATAATGCTTTCTCAATGGCGGCAGTGAAGAAGTGCATGTGAGAGAGCTCCGTAAACCACCTAGCAAATCAGCAAGTTTATCTACAATTCGTGTGTACTAGATCAAGTTTCATAACTAAATAACACTCAGTGGTTACATACATTCATTCACAATGTCTTTAAGTCATTGAACAAGCGGATTTCTTCATTCGAAGACAAGCTAAACGACATCCAAGCTCGCTTCGAGAAAGCAACGCGCGCCGCCAACAGCAGTGCTACCAACCCCGGCGATGTTTCCCTAGACGCACTCGTCCTTGAGTTCCAGTCGTTCAGAGCTGCTGTCACCGCGGAGCTCAAGGAGGTGAAGTCCGAACTTACCCAAATGCACAACCAGATCTCCAAACAGGACGATCTAATCGACGAAGCAGAGCAGTACAGCAGGAGAAACTGCCTATTACTCCACGGGGTGGCAGACGCTCCGAACGAGGACGTCTATGACAAGGTGTTCGGTGTTGTGAAATCCCACCTAGGAATAGACTTGACATTGGACAATTTAGATCGCTGTCACAGGATTGAGAAACCAAGGAGAACAACAGCAGAGGTAGTGACGGGAGGGAAGAGGCCCATCATAATAAAGTTCACGCGATAACACGAACGTGGCCGTATCTGGCGTGCAAAGAAATCGCTGAAGGGATCGGGTATGCTGATAACAGAATCGCTAACAGCAACGAGAAAGGACATACTAAACGCCGGGCGTGACCACTTCGGTCAGAAATCTGTATGGACTAAGGATGGACGTATCATTATTCTAAGCTCTGATGGGAAGAAAATTCAAGTGACCACACGAGCTGACTTTAACAATGTTATTCAAGCAGCTAGGGGGTGAAACAGTGTGAAGCAGTAGCGTAGCCAGGATCGGCCAATGGGGGGGGGGGGGTTACAGTTACAAAATTAAGATATAACATAATGAAAGTGCTTGTGCTTGTGCGTGTCTGGTACGCGCATGCATGACTGTCATAAGGATACTGATACAAGAGTGAATTACTGTATGTGATATTCAGATTGCAATACACTACAAAATTCTTACTTTAAAATACAGAACAAGAACAATATGATCGTGGTCAGCAGTTTTATCTCAAACGGTATGTTCAGTTTACAATCTAAAATCTAATTTTCGAGGCTTCCTAGAAAATAAATTTAACACATCTGTTGGTTTTACAACTATGTCTCTGTGAATGTTCAACGGAGCCAACCCGTTGAGTCGACTTTCACTTGTGGTATTTCTGAGGTAGGTTTTAAGGCGTCTTAATGTTGAAAATGATCTCTCACTGGCTGCAGTGGTGACAGGTAGGGTGGCAAACACTCTCAACAAGCAGTAGATTGCAGGGAGTTTATCTTGATCACATAAAAGAAGTTTATTGTTCACTGTCAGTTTCTATTTATTTTCTTTTTGTGAAAGTTCAATGGGGGGGTTCTAACCCCCAGTAAGCCCCCCCTGGCTACGCCCCTGGTGTGAAGTAACGACAATGTGGATTAGTTTAAGTTTGTATTATAGTGTTTTATTATTGAGTGTGAATGTGAATGAGTACATGAAAAGCCGGCACGATATCAGAGGAAATACGCAGGTAAGGAGCATGTATTCTTCTTGGTATTCTGCTTTGTGTGATGAGTACTGTTATAACCACTACCAGCTGTGAACCTGACTGTCCCGCTACCCCTAACCTCTCCTATCCGAGAGCGGAGACACCCCGCTGCAAGGCTCATTAGTGAAAGTATTTCAGGCCAACGCACGTTCATTGAACTGCATTCATTTAAATTCTCAATCCCTACCTGCTTACCATGAGGAGCTAACAGCTCTCCTTGAAAACAGTAATGTACACGTAGCTTGTATCAGTGAGAGCTGGTTACGCGCAACTATCCCTAGTAGTATGGTACACATAACGGGCTATAATATTTACAGGCATGACCGAATAGATAAAAGAGGTGGAGGAGTAGCCTTGTACTGTAGAGATGATATTAAATGTAAAATCGTATGCACATCTGCCCACTGTGTTGACGCGAGACCTGAGTTCATTTTTGCCGAGATAACTGTGACAACATTTAAAGCCCTAATAGGAGTTGTTTATCAGCCACCACGGGTAGGTCACCTCTCAGACATTGAAGATATCCTGCAGAGACTATCACCTGCTTATGAACATATTTTAATATTTGGAGACTTCAATACTAATTTACTGGAACAGGCTGGAGATACAAAGCAACTCTTAAGTATTTTCCAGACGTGTGACATGACAATACTTCCACTAAAACCGACAAATCATACCTCATCTTCACATACACTAATTGACTTAATGGTTACTAACAACCCACAGAAAATAGAATCACATGGACAAATTCCTACCCCTAGCATATCGACACATGACTTACTATGCTTATCTTCCTCGCTCAAAGTACCGAAGTATAAGCCCAGATACATCACATTCAGCAACGAGCTAGAAAGAGGACTATAGAGTGGCTAAAATGGCTGCTATAGCGCTCTGGGTGGTGCCAAGGCGAAATAGCGACTCCATAATTTAAGCGCCATTCTTCCGCTTACGATGCATTACTTTTAATAGATTAGATCGAATAGATTATGCTCTCTACGTGTGTGGCAAGCTAATGCATACATTGTAGAAAAAACACGAAGAATGTAATCATATTTCAAATAAGATTTTTTTTACTAAAGTACACAGTTATGGGCGATTAGCAGAATTACGTTGCCTGTGTAGCACAATCCAGCACGTATAGGGTAGGCCTACTTTTATTTTGTTGTAGGAACTGACCAGACAGCCGGACACGATAAACTGTATCCTGCCTGGCTGAGTGGCTCAGACGGTAGAGCGCTGGTATTCTGAGCTAAGTTGGCATATTTGGTATTTGAAGGTGTTCAGATACGTCACCCTTCTATCAGTAGATTTACTAGCACGTAAGGGAACTCCGGCGGGACATATGTCCGCCACTTCTGCGTCTCCGAAAACCGTACCAAATAGTTGGTACTATTTATTATTACATTGTATCCTACAGATCACATTTCCCCAGCATTTTGAAAAAGAAGTAATGTGAACAAATACTTATTTTTCGTAAATTATTATTAGTTTTACGTCCTACTAACTACTTTTTCTGATAAGCTGAGGTGCCTGAATGTAGACCCGCACGAGTTCTTTTGCGTGCCAGTAAATCTACTGACACGAGGCTGAGGGATTTGAGCACCGTCAGATACCATCGTATTGAGCTAGGATCGAACCTGCCAAGTTGCTTTGTGTCCGGCTCCTTGGCTGAATGATCAGCGTGCTGGCCTTTGGTTCAGAAGACTCCGGATTCGACCGAGTTGAGGATTTTTACCGGGTAGTTGACAGTTAATTCCTCTGGATCGGCGACTGATTAACAATCTTCATCTACACACAACAGAACATACTACAAACCACCACAGAAACACGTAATAGTAAATACATCACTCCACTCAGGGTTGGCGTCGTCCTCAGAAAGGGCATCCGGTCGTAGAATCAGGCTAAATCCATACAAATGCCAAATCCAAGTAACTGGCAAAATACCAGGATTTATTATTATTATTATTATTATTATTATTATTATTATTATTATTATTATTATTATTATTATTATTATTATTATTATTAAAGTTATCGGAGCCTCCATGGCTCAGACGGCAGCGCGTCGGCCTCTCAGTGCTGGGTACCGTGGTTCAAATCCCGGTCACACCATGTGAGATTTGTGCTGGACAAATTGGAGGCGGGACAGGTTTTTCTCCGGGTACTCCGGTTTTCCCTGTCATCTTTCATTCCAGCAACACACTCCATTCTCATTTCATAGCATCCATCAGTCATTAATAAATCACGTTGGGAGTGGCGACCCCATCGCACTAACAGCCTATATCTGCTTCATTCATTACATTCCTGACCCGGTCAATGACTGGAAACCAGGTTGTAGGTTTTCATTTTCATTAAAGTTATATGCATTATTTCTCGGTGTTGTTATATTACTTTGTTCAAGGTTTTCTGTTCTATATTTTCATTCCCTGTATGTAGGTCTAAATTTGTTTAATGGCAATGTACTATTGTGATATGTTTTGTAATTAGGGCTACCGTACTGGAAATGCACTAATTTTCTTTCTTTATACAATATGTAAGACGGAGCTCGATAGCTGCAGTCGCTTAAGTGCGGCCAGTATCCAGTATTCGGGTGATAGTGGGTTCGAACCCGACTATTGGCAGGCCTGAAGATGGTTTTCTGTGTTTTCCCATTTTCACACCAGGCAAATGCTGCGGCTGTACCTTAATTAAGGCCACGGCTGATTCCTTCCCATTCCTAGTCCTTTCCTGTCCCATCGTCGCCGTAAGACTTATCTGTGTCGATGCGTCGTAAAGCCAATAGCAAAAAAATAAATGTAAGTATGTAGTCTGTACCTTGTATTTTTTAATGTCCCTTTAAACAGGCATTATGAATCTTTGAGTGCTTCTCTAATAAAGAAAACTGTGAAACTGTATTTATTCCCGCAGCTTCTGTACTTGCTTCATGACACGCCCACTCGGTTTGATCGCTTACAATATGGTGGACGTGGCTTTCAAGTAGATTCAAATATGGCGGTCCAATAGCCACTCTATAGTCCTCTTTCTAGCTCGTTGACATTCAGGGACATTAAACATATAAACTTAGATCATCTGAGAGTTGACGCCTTGAATAGTCCTTGGGTTTACGTAAAAAATATAAACGGTATCGATAAGAAAGTTGAAACTTTAAGTTCACTTATACTTGGTCTCCTTGATAAACATGCACCTAAGCGTACGGCCAAAGTCTCCCGACCTCCTTCTCCATGGCTGACCGATGACATTAAACAAATGATGTCTCACCGTGACGCGTTACACCGGCTCTACAGACGCATACACTCTTCCAGAGCGCTTGAACAGTATCGGACACTTCGGAATAGAATTAAAGTAATAATTCGAAATAAGAAATTTTCTTTTTACACTCAGCTGGCTGGAAATTTAAATGTGTCAAACACTTGGAAACAACTTCGTTCCATTGGAATTGGGAAAGCTTTGCCCCAGCCATGTAATCCAGACATCTCTCTGAAGAGATTGAATGTTCATTTTTCTGAAGTAAAAATTAAACCGGAAATACACACAATATCACAGACTATAAAATCTCTTCTGAACCAGCCACCACCAAATAGGCCATTCTTTGAATTTCGCGAAGTCACAGAGATTGACGTGAAACGCGAGGTATTATCAATCACATCATCTGCTGTAGGACCTGATGAAATACCCATACTCATACTACAACACGTCATTGACATTATTCTTCCTGCCATTACTCATATATACAACACGTGCCTCACAAGTGGCCACTTTCCAAAAATGTGGAAAAATGCCATTATAAATCCTGTTCCTAAAACTTCCTCACCTCTACTTATAACAGATTAGCGACCTGTTTGCATACTTTCATCTCTCTCCAAGCCTCTTGAACGCATAGTACACGTGCAATAAAACCGACTATTTAAATAAATAGAAACTACTTGAACCTTTACAATCGGGTTTCAAAAAGGGATACAGTACGGCTACTGCCCTGATGAAAGTTACAGACGACATGAAACGCGCTATGGACGAAAGGCAGGTGACGTTACTTACACATCTTGATTTTAGCAGCGCTTTTGACACAGTAAATATAGACGTACTGATTGCTAAATTGAAATCGTTTCACCTTGGACAGACAGCTCTAGAATTCTTTCTCTCATATCTTACGGAACGAAAACAACGCGTAATTATTCAGAATAGGTCATCTGAATGGGTAATGAAATTTTCAGGAGTACCCCAAGGCTCTGTACTTGGACCACTTCTCTTTGTTATCTATATTAACGATATATCGACACGGCTAAGACACGGCTGACGATCTACAGATCTATTATCATTCCAAAATTTCAGACATCAATCCAGCAAGAGGTTATATGAACTCTGACTTACACTGACTGACAGAGCAAATGCAACACCAAGAAGGAGTGGTCAGAACTTTATGCCAATTGCAGGGTAGACTGACGTCACTGAGGTATGCTCATGATGTGAAATGCGCCGCTGTGCTGCGCACGTAGCGAACGATAAATGGGACACGGCGTTGGCGAATGGCCCACTTCGACCGTGATTTCTCAGCCGACAGTCATTGTAGAACGTGTTGTTGTGTGCCACAGGACACATGTATAGCTAAGAATGCCAGGCCGCCGTCAACGGAGGCATTTCCAGGAGACAGACGACTTTACGAGGGGTATGGTGATCGGGCTGAGAAGGGCAGGTTGGTCGCTTCGTCAAATCGCAGCCGATACCCATAGGGATGTGTCCACGGTGCAGCGCCTGTGGCGAAGATGGTTGGCGCAGGGACATGTGGCACGTGCGAGGGGTCCAGGCGCAGCCCGAGTGACGTCAGCACGCGAGGATCGGCGCATCCGCCGCCAAGCGGTGGCAGCCCCGCACGCCACGTCACGTCAACCGCCATTCTTCAGCATGTGCAAGACACCCTGGCTGTTCCAATATCGACCAGAACAATTTCCCGTCGATTGGTTGAAGGAGGCCTGCACTCCCGGCGTCCGCTCAGAAGACTACCATTGACTCCACAGCATAGACGTGCACGCCTGGTATGGTGCCGGGCTAGAGCGACTTGGATGAGGGAATGGCGGAACGTCGTGTTCTCCGATGAGTCACGCTTCTGTTCTGTCAGTGATAGTCACCGCAGACGAGTGTGGCGTCGGCGTGGAGAAAGGTCAAATCCGGCAGTAACTGTGGAGCGCCCTACCGCTAGACAACGCGGCATCATGGTTTGGGGCGCTATTGCGTATGATTCCACGTCACCTCTAGTGCGTATTCAAGGCACGTTAAATGCCCACCGCTACGTGCAGCATGTGCTGCGGCCGGTGGCACTCCCGTACCTTCAGGGGCTGCCCAATGCTCTGTTTCAGCAGGATAATGCCCGCCCACACACTGCTCGCATCTCCCAACCGGCTCTACGAGGTGTACAGATGCTTCCGTGGCCAGCGCACTCTCCGGATCTCTCACCAATCGAACACGTGTGGGATCTCATTGGACGCCGTTTGCAAACTCTGCCCCAGCCTCGTACGGACGACCAACTGTGGCAAATGGTTGACAGAGAATGGAGAACCATCCCTCAGGACACCATCCGCACTCTTATTGACTCTGTACCTCGACGTGTTTCTGCGTGCATCGCCGCTCGCGGTTGTCCTACATCCTACTGAGTCGATGCCGTGCGCATTGTGTAACCTGCATATCGGTTTGAAATAAACATCAATTATTCGTCCGTGCCGTCTCTGTTTTTCCCCAACTTTCATCCCTTTCGAACCACTCCTTCTTGGTGTTGCATTTGCTCTGTCAGTCAGTGTAAATAATATCTGTGCATACGCTCATGAAAACTGTATTTTAATTAATCCATCAAAATCTGAAGCTATTATTGTTGGACAGACGAAACAAATCAGTGCGGCAAAAAACAAAAACATTCCTCCACTAACTTTATCTGGTAAAATTATTCCGTACGAAAATTTGGTAAGAAATCTTGGTGTAATTATAAACGAGAATCTTAACTGGGGAGAGCACATTACAAATATCTGTAGAAAAGTGTACGCGTCCCTTCACCCACTAAAATATCATCAAAATATGCTGCCACTAAACATGAGAATTAGGCTTATAAATACTCTTATCCTCCCTATATTTTCCTACTGTGACGTAGTACTAATTGATGCCACGAGAGAACAACTAAACCGATTACAACGTGCTATGAACTCGTGTATCAGATTTATCTTTTCCTTACGCTATGATGTTCATGTTACCTCCTTATTATCGGCAACTTTCCCTTCTAAAATTTGAACAATATAGAAACCTCCACGTGGCAGTATTAATCTTTCGAGTATTAAAAGAGAATATCCCATACTACTTATCTTCACAACTCAATTTCCTATCCTCTTTCCACCAGCATAACACACGCTCTGGCAGTACACTTGCTATCCCTCTCAGCAGGTCAGCAGCATTTAGCCGTTCCTTTGTTGCAAATGGAGCTAGAATATGGAATTCTCTCCCCCACAACATTAGAGCCATAAAATCCTTAAATTCCTTCAAGTTGTCTTGCCGTGAGCATCTCCTCGATGTGTGCCGCCAGGCTGAATGAATCTGGTAGAGTGAATGTGTGTATGAATGTACGTTTACTGTGCTTATGGTATTTAGTGTCATTCAACTTTTAATTTGTAACGATAGTTTTAGGAGATGACTAAGAATATTTATAGAGTTTATGTTATTTTGTTTCATATTTTGTTTCTAGTTTGTAATGGTAGTTTTAAGATAAGAATATGAATATTGCTTTCAGATGTACAATGTTAATGAAGTGTGGTTAAGTGTAAGAGAGGACCATGAGTCCTAACTTCGCCACTACAAATAAAGGCAAATATAATAATATAATAATATAAAGTGTTTGGGGCATTTAGGTAGTTATAAGGAATTTGTTGTAAGCAAAATTCTAGTTAATGGGCTGGCCAGCCATCTTCTGGGTTTTATAGTTAATAATTTAATTAAGAGTTGCCTTATTTGTAGTAAGAATGGTCATTTTAATCATGTCAGTTATAATTTAATATGTGTTTTGGGTAGAATTAAGATCTTCATAACTAGGGATTGTGGTAAAAAAAGAGAATGAGGGTAAACTCCGGTAGAATTTTCTTTAGATTTTCACCATTTTCTAAATTTTGTGTTTAAATTATTTATAGTGCTTGCCTCAAGGGGGAGGGGCTAAGGTAGTCCCAAATCTGTGCGTGGGGGATCTCCCAATGGAGGTCGTGGAGACACCAGTTGGGTGCCTCGAAGTTCTTGTCCACCAGGGTGGCTTTAACTTCTGGAATTCCGTGTCCGCTGCGTATAAATTTATGTTGCAGTGGCCGGAGGGCGATGCAATCCCCGTTTCTACTGTCGTGCCTAGAGGAGAGGTACGTGATGTCTTGGGCTCTGCCGTTCTACACCGCAACCCAGTGACGAGATGTCCAGGTGACGACAACCGTTCCCTGAATGATAACCGGACGTGCCTGGTTGAGGGGCACCATCTACATTTTGGTGACCATCGTCCCATACCAGATACCCAGATAACACTGATGCATGTTTGCCAGACTATACCTGACATGCCTATTGGTGGGGCACATCATCATATGTTTTGGACATGTCACCAGACATCGCAACCCAGTAGCCAGGTGTCCTAAAGGCGCCAGTCGTGCTGGACTGTGCCCTGTTTTGCTATTTCGTTGGTTCAAAGTATGGAGGAACCACATAACTACTTGTTTGTGAACCCTGTTTGAACTGAAATAATGTGGAGGCTGCGGACATCGGCCGAGTCGTCAGTCACATGGCCAGAGAAAACTAGTGGCCCTACTGTGTAAATAAAGAACGAACTGAAAATCCAATGCAGAAGATACCTTTATTTTTGTTTTCCACAGTGTTTTTATTTTCAGGGGACAATTAATTTTTTGAAAATTCAGTAATATCTTTTTCACGGTGTTGTGTTTTTTGTGGACATGAAAGTGACAATGTCTTTTTCTGTAAATTCAGTAATAACACTAAGTTATTTAATTTTTAAAAACCTAATGCAGAAACTGGACTGCTAAATAAGGTGTAACAAAATTATTTTTATTTGAGATATGCTCAAAGTTGAGGGCGGTGAGGAATGTAGTGATTGAAAAACTGTGGTGATTTGGACTTGGAAGATTGAGCTGTGGGGAATTTTTTATGTTCTTGTGTTCATTTATTGATTTTTTTATGTCTCCTGTGTGTAAAGATATCTAGAATTATTTGGTTATGACACTACTTCAAAATTATTTAATTATCGTGAAAAATTAGCATTAAGAACGTTTTAAGGTAAGATGAAATACTTGTGGGACATACGGTGGGACACGTGCCAGATCGGGAAGGATGCTTCCAGGAATTTCCGGTTGCATCAGTTCGGAAATTTCTCGATGCTACACGATGTATGTCATCATTATTTTCTGGGCCGTATTGATTATAATAAGACTATTTGCGATTGACGAACGATAGAAATGCGTGGCGCTCATTGGTTGTTTCACAATTTCACCATTTAAGGCAGCGGCACTCTCGGCGAGAGCAAAGTTCTTCCAAGCCGTCTAGTTTCTTGGACCAGCGATGGGAGAGGTTGCCTTCTCCAGGTGACGGGTCTCTATGGCCCCCGATAAGGTAAGAACTTAGCTTTTTTATTTTTCTGGTAGTAATCTTCAATGAAGTGTTGAGTTTAATTTCTCTTTAACGCAGGAGCTTACCCCTTTTTCTCTCAGTCGCCAAAATTAAAATAATATGACTTAGCCTTTGCGGCAAGTCACATCATGTTTGTTAAGAGACAGTTCCCTTTTCCTTTTGTTTTCTTAAATTGTGTTAAAATGTTCAATTCCCTTTTTGGTTGTAAATGTAAATCGCGAGTTTTCCCCCTCAGGGTTGTCTCGCGTAGACCTGCTTCATCTTAGGATATTCCCATCTAGGACCAGCACCTTTTCTCAGAAGTGTTTTTGAAGAGGCTGCCTCCTAAATAAGATCTGTACTAAGATTATAATTTCAAATGTTAAATTTTCCCTTCTTTCCGTGTATATTCTTTCTTACAGTGTAATGTTACTTAAAGTTTGCCCTGTGAAAATTGAACATTCTGTGTGATTTTCCTTCCTAAAGTAATGTAAATTAGCGTCACTGAATTTGTACATTCTGGGTAATTTTTCGTTATTATTATTATTATTATTATTATTATTATTATTATTATTATTATTATTATTATTATTATTATTATTATTATTATTTTGCGATATCGTATTGTAATATTATTTGATCACTTCTGCAAGTTATGTTATTTCAATCAAAATTATTAAGTAAATTGTATTTAATTTGAATTTTTCATCAGCACTGTCAATACTTTTCACCGCCTGAGTATAGTCCTAGCCGCTTTCCACTATCCTTTCCTTAGCCGTCATGTTGCTTAACCTGATCGTTACCGTTTGTTTTCTTGTGCTAAATATGCATACGGTTTTCGTTTGTTTGATTGCGTCTAAACACTTTTAGTTTGCCTTTATTATTATTATTATTATTATTATTATTATTATTATTATTATTATTATTATTATTATTATTATTATTATCGTGTATCATCTCGTACATTTGTGTTCGTGTGTAACGAAGTAGGGGTTAAATGCAATCTTCTTCTCAATATGCCACTTCGATTTATTGGCGTTTATTTACACGTTTCAGCGTAGCACTCTGTATTTCTGATCTTCTTCTCCCAAATTTTATAATAATTCTCTTCAAATCTCAGTCAGCTGCTCATATTATATGCTTATTTTGCCACGACTAGTACCTTGCTTCTTCTAGTTTTCTGTATTTTACGAGAAGTGGTAGTAATAATAATATACCATAATTACACACCGAAATACTTGGGTGTTATTTTGGATCGTTCTCTAACTTACAGGGAGCACTGTTCAAACATCAAGGCAAAGGTCTCCTCTCGGAACTCCCTGCTCCGTAAAGTGACAGTTCCAAAGTGGCGCGCTCACCCTATATGGTAACGACAACAATCTTAGCACTTTGTTACTCAGCAGGGGAATATGCTAGTCCCGTTTGGTATAAATCTACACATGCCAGAAATGTCGATGTCGAACTGAATGAAACATGCACCCATTTTACAGAATGTATGAAAGCAATACCAACAGACAAATTGTACTCTCTTGCAGGAAGAGCCCCTCCGGAGATCAGGCACGAAGTAGCTGCAAATGTGGAGAGGTTACGGGTTTCCACCATCTCAGCCCACCCTCTACATGGACACAAACTACCACCAACTCGATTGAAGTCCAGGAACAGTTTTATGCACTCCTCGTCCCCCGCTAGTGCAGATGCAAGGAATCAGAAGATCCCTTTTAATCCAGAACACTTAAAATTGGAGGAAAAGCTTCCCCCTGGTCATGAAGAAACCTGGACTACATGGAAGGCACTGAACAGACGAAGAGCAGGCGTTGGAAGATCAAAGGACAATATGAAGAAATGGGGCCTCGTGAAGGGCGGCCAGACCCTATGTGAATGCGGCGTGGTACAAACGACAAGGCACCTTATTAATTGCCCTCTATGCCCTGTTAAATGCACAGAACTTGATCTGGCACAGGCCAGTATCAGTGCTGTTAATGTGGCCAAATTCTGGGCCGATATTTTGTAAATAACTGTTTTATTTTATGTAATATTGTAACTTCATATATTTTATCTAATTTGCATCTGTAATCTATATTGTGCTACACGAATAAATAATATTTTTTTTCACCGCCGCTTTGATATTTCTTGCTTCGGTTACGCTATATTGTACCCGGGTGAGACGTACCGAAGGTATCATGATTTGGTATTATAAAATAAATTCAGGGATATGAGAACATTGAAATACATACTGTAAGTCTTAAGTTGACGGGAGGATTTCAACATTGTCAGACGTACTGCGACAGGCTGGCACCAGGAATTTTAAGCTCGTATAATGGGTGATGTATTTCCATGTCAAAAGTTAAGAGGATTAAATCGAGCACTCAACAAAAGTGCTGATTGCTACAAGGAAGTAACGGAGCGTTTATTTCTGAACAAGGCTGCTACACATGCTTCACCAATACGGAGACATGTCGCAATACATTTTCCCGTGCCTCCAGGCATATTGTTGTCAAGTTGTCGAGGAGAGATATATAAAGTACCCGCTGCGGTTTCATCCAATGACAACATTTCTAAAGGGTCCACAGATGCACCAACATGACAGAATACAATATGAACTCCAGTTATTTTCTCAAATAATGACAATTAAAAAATTCCAACCATCGAATTGAACAGAGGGGAATTTTTAGATATAATCCCCATGTTAATAAATTGTTAGTTTGATGAATTAAAATATAGAATTCCAGGAATAGACCCCCGCTGGTTCGCTATTGGTCAGAATGATCACGCTAGCATAGACGCCGACTTAGCGCGTGGAAAGAGGACAGAAATCGAGTAATATCTTCGTGATCTCCGAACGATATGAGATCAGAATACGACACGTGAATGTTTATCGCCAGTCTTATTTATTTATTTATTAAGTTTATTAAGTGGGATAAATTAAGAGATCCAAATCAACGTGCAAGTTCCGATTTAGGATAACCAACAACCCTCCCTCTGGTATGACCGCAAATGACCCACGCGGGAAGGCACATCGTTCATAAATACGAGGGACTGGAACCTCACAACAGTTTGATACTTTGCCCCGTGGACACTGCAAGTCAGTACCTCGAGACGCATTCTAAGTCAGTTAGGGCTGAAAGTACGTGAGTCCTTATGGAAGAAGAAGACGGACAGTGATATTGTTCGCAGTACCGATTGTTAATATCAGTATAACTGTATGATGGATTTTATACACTTATAACAGTTTCATTTGATTGAAAATAAGTTATCAAGAGAGAGCCGATAGCACTTTATGAAGGCAGTATGCGGAGCCTGAATTAATATGTTTCAAGATAGACGTAAAACAATTATCCGGAGCAGGGAACTGTAGGAGCGTGGCGAACACTAGACGGCCTAGAAAGATTTCTGGAAATGCCGGTTGAAAATCGCGAAACGCGCCGGATCGAATAAAACGACACCTCGTCGTAAGTGTCAAAGCTTGTGGTGCGGGCACAAGCGAAGAAAGTGTAATGGGTTTTAGGTACCTATAAGTGTTTGTTGAATAATAATAATAATAATCGTATGGCCTCAGCTACCGTTTGCAGACATTTCGATTTGACGCCATCTGGCTGTCTGCTCGTCAATTTCGACGTTCCGGTTTACTCTGTCTGCCATCTAGCGGACCTAGAGTAAACCGGATCTCTCTTGGGCGTCTATGGCTGAGATTTAATTAATTTTGTCGGGTAAATACCAAATGTATCACCAGAGATCTTTTACATGCCGACATCGTACGACATGGAGTGTCGAATGGACTTTTTTCCGCCCTTCAAAAATCCGACTACCTCTGCCGGGTTTGAACCCGCTATCTTGGGATCCGGAGGCCGACACTCTACCACGGACCAACAGAGGCAGCTTGTTTGTTGAATAAATTATTGTAACTTCATAATTAAGGTGTTAATAATGGGTAATCGCCCAGGAGTGTTTTTTATGTTAATGTTATAAAGTTCCGCAAGATAAATGAGAAGTCATATATGGGGCCATGAGGCTCCTCAATAGCCACGAGACAATGGAATTCTACACAGGAATTAGCACCGTACATATATATTGGATATATCTGGGGATGTTATCGCGATAAGACGGGGATAAGATAAATTAATCAGGGTTACCTAACGTAACGCATGGATCGCTTCATGAATCCACCATTATTTGATTAAGATAGACGGAAGAACTAATTTACATAAACTAATTATGGGTTAGATTAATTGATTATTCGTTTGTTGTATATAATGCTAATATGGGTTATATCTTTCAAATAGTTCATGCTGTTTGTAATAGTAAATTGATTTTTTTTGCTAGTTGCTTTACGTCGCACCGACACAGATATGTCTTATGGCGACGATGGGACAGGAAGGTGTTAGGAGTGGGAAGGAAGCGGCCGTGGCCTTAATTAAGGTACAGCCCCAGCATTTGCCTGGTGTGAAAATGGGAAACCACGGAAAACCATTTTCAGGGCTGCCGACAGTGGGATTCGAACCTACTATCTCCCGAATACTGGTACATTGATTTAAGTTCATTTCAAGTGTCAGGTTTTTCTGAATGCTAACCCAGTTTATTTTGATTTCTCAATCACTGCGGTGATTATTTGTACTGTAGTTATGCGTATTTTGTTACCAGACATCCAGATATATGAAAGTGCCAGGGTGTGTAATTATGTGCTTGCGTACGGAAGGTATTGGGAAAATATAATAATAATAATGCTTTGTGAGTTTGCAAGTTAAAGTAAACATAATAATAATAATAATAATAATAATAATAATAATAATAATAATAATAATAATAATACTTTGTGAAAAAGACACGGGCTTAATTTAATAGAATGATTGCAGGTTAAAGTAATTTAAATGTGGAGATAACTTGTGGCGTAAAAGATTTTAATTCGGGCAGTAAATGGGATTTTAACATAAATTGTTGATTTCACTTTTTTTGGACTCTACAGTAATCATAAATATTGGTTTAGAAGCGGTAGAGGTACTTGTATATGATGGTCACGCTATGTTGAAGGCGAGTCCAGAAACACAACAATGCGGTGGTGAAAATCCAATATTCATTGACATGCCCCACAACGGGCGACTTAAACGCACTCTACAGTGTGCTATCAGCAGTGCCAGACCTGTAGCTCAGATCCTTTCAAACAGAGCAAAGATGGCCTAGGCCACCATAGCTCAACTGGTAGAGCAACCGACGCGAAATCGGGAGGCTGTGGTTTCGGATCCCCCTGGTGTCCGGCTGGCCATTTTTGTTCTGTACTTAATATCTCTTCAACACGTACTACATATACGTAACACGACCTAATACGTTGAAAGTCTGTTTCGATTACAATGCGGTCGTGAAAATTCAATATTCAATAATAATAATAATAATAATAATCATCATCATCATCATCTGTTTACACTCCAGGGTCGGCTTTTCCCTCAGGCACAGCGAGGGATCCCACCTCTACCGCCTCAAGGGCAGTGTCCTGGAGCTTCAGACTCTTGGTCGGGGATACAACTGGGGAGAATGACCAGTACCTCGCCCAGGTGGCCTCACCTGCTATGCTGAACAGGGGCCTTGTGGAGGGATGGGAATATTGGAAGGGATAGGCAAGGAAGAGGGAAGGAAGCGGCCGTGGCCTTATGTTAGGTACCATCCCGGCATTCGCCTGGAGGAGAAGTGGGAAACCACGGAAAACCACTTCCAGGATAGCTGAGTTGGGAATCGAACCCACCTCTACTCAGTTGACCTCCCGAGGCTGAGTGGACCCCGTTCCAGCCCTCATACCACTTTTCAAATTTCGTGGCAGAGCCGGGAATCGAACCCGGCCCTCCGGGGGTGGCAGCTAATCACGCTAACCACTACATCACAGAGGCGGACAATAATAATATTAAGCCAAGTAAATCATGTCTTAATTGATTGCTGAGTGCCAAACTAGACCGAAATTGTAAAAGTTTATGCATTAAACATAATAATAGTGAACTGAATTGTAACAAGTGAAATTAATTTATCACAATAATAATTTGAACAATAATAAAACGAATTTTTTATATTATTTCTGAGTATAATAATAATGATGAGAAGTGAAAATAAAAATATTAAATCAATGATGAAAAGTGTTACGATAATGATAATCTCCACTGGTGTAAATAATAATAATAATAATAATAATAATAATAATAATAATAATAATAATAATAATAATAATAATAATAATAATAATAATAACAATTTATCCCGTGTGGGGATATACCAGTTACCTCCATCGGGCGCGTCCCATTGGAATTGGGGAAGCTCGCTGGCTCTGCCACGAGCGGAATCAGAGGGTAGTAGCGAAATAAAATACCACCGTGAAAAAAACTGTTCCCTTGCCAGGGTTACGGCGAAGATTGGTAAATGACTACAAGCCAGAAAACATCTTGAGGCAACCTCTAGGGCTAACAACCCTAGTTGTAAAAGGATGGGTATCCGTCCAAGGCAAAGTCAAGTCAAGAAGCATGATGGCACAACGTTTCAAGAAACATGTCCCAGGGGGCAAATCTTCAGATAAATCCTTCGTCGTGAACGCCACGGCGCACGAGTCTCGGTCGGATTCTGGGGGAGACTCGACATCATGCAAGAGACGAGTCGGAGCGTCTCGGTATACCCCGAAGTATCAAAAACTCAGGCCAAAATCTAAAACCTTTCTAGCAACTTTCAACATAAATTCACCTACACAAACCGGCAAGCTGAAAACACTCACCAAAGCTCTTCACGAAAATCAGATATCCATAATGGCCCTACAAGAAACAAGGTACCCAGATGAAGAGATTTTTGAATCCGAAGGCTACCGATCTTTCAAGAGCAAAGCGCAAAGAGGAATCCTCAATGGAGCTGTGATGCTTGGAACCGCGTTTGCTGTGAGAACCAAGATCCTTAAATCGGTTGCAAATTTCGAACCTGTGAATGGCAGATTGTCTATACTAACAATTAAATGCGTGAACAAAACCTACGCCCTAGTTAACGCACATGCTCCTACAAACGATAAGAACAAGTCTGATACAGACCAAGTTGATAATTTCTGGGACCTGCTGGATGAAAAATTAAACAAAATCCCCAAACACCATGTCAAGCTTCTTTTGGGTGACTTCAATGCCCAACTAGGTCGTGAACAGAAGTACAAGAAAGTTATAGGAAATTGCCCTGCTCACAAAAGAATCGATCCCAACGGCAAAAGACTGGTGTCCATTTGCGAAAATCACAACCTGCGGGTCATATCGACCCACTTTCGCCATCTACCCAGAAAGCAAATGTATTGGGCGTTCTCCCGTCCAATCTCTAGGAGAGTTCCAAATAGATCATGTTGCAATCTCCAGCAGAAACAGCCCTGAGATTATGAATGTCAAGGTATAGAAAGCCATCAATGTGGCCTCAGATCACTATATGTCTCTGATCAAATTCAAACCAATTCCTGCAAACACAAGGAAGACAACCAAACAGATCACACGCTTCGACAATGATAAACTTCGGCAAAGGGTCGAGGAGTTCCAGGAGAAGGCTAGACCAAATGACTGTAACTTTAACAACACCAAAAGTCTCCTTGTTGAGGCCACCAAAGACGTTGCAGAAATCAAGACAAACAAAAAGCATGCCTGGTAGAATGGTACCTGCGAATCACTCCTCAAAGAAAGACTCAATGCGTGGAAACAGTACTACTCTACGAAATCAGAAAATGATTGGGAAACCTACAAAACCCAACGTGCCCAAGCAGCTAGGGTGATCAGAACTGAGAAACGTAAATACGAAAAATCTCTCATTGAAAAGATAGAACAAAACTTTAGGAAGAATGAAAGCAGAGAGTACTACAGAGCCTTCAAATGCAAAATCACTGACTATAAACCACCATATCTATGCTTTGAGAGAAAGGACGGCACACTGGAGACGTCAAATGAAGAAAATAGCAGCATTCTGGCAGACTACTTCGAGAATTTACTTAATTGCTCTAAACCACAAAGCCCCATTGAGACCAAGGAACCCTTACTCAGGTACCCAGATTCCAGACCACCCGACAGAGATGAAATCAAGCGCCATATTGGCCGTCTCATAAATAACAAAGCGCCGGGGAAGACTCAGTAGCAGCAGAACTATGGAAATATGCCCCAGAGTGGCAAATGCAAATGGAAGAAATTTGAAACAAGGAGACCCTACCCGAAGATTAGAAAATAGTTTTGATTCATCCATAACACCAAAAAGGCAGCATGAATAACATCAACAACTACAGAGGAATATCTTTGCTACCCGTGACTACAAAATTTTATCACTTGCCATCCTGGAGTTTTGGAAGCATAAGTCGAACATCAAATAGGTGAATACCAAGGAGGGTTCAGAAAAGGTCGCTCAACAGCTGAACAGATCCAAAATCTCAAAACGATCATCAGATGTTATACACTAAGATCCAAGCAGTACGTGTCTGTCTTTTGGACTTCAAGAAAGCGTACGACTCCATTGACCGGGAAGTCCTGCTAAACATCTTAATTGAATTTGGAGTTGATTTGAAACTGCTAGCATTAATTAGAGCCACCCTGACCAATACAAAATCCAAGGTGAAGATCCGCGGATGTCTCTCGCATTCCTTTGACATCAAAACAGGAGTCCGATAAGGTGATGGGCTATCCCCGATACTCTTCAACTGCGTTCTTGAAAAGATCATCAGAACCTGGAGGGTGAGAATACCGGAAACCAACTACAGTCCATTAAGAATAGGAACCAAATCCAAGGGGATCACAACAGACTGCTTAGCATTTGCCGATGATATTGCTGTTCTCTCAAACGACATAGAAACTGCTAGAGCTCAAGTTGAAATTTTCAAGGAAATTGCCGAACAATCTGGTCTGCAGATATCGTTTGAGAAAACAGAAGTAATGACTAACATCAAAGAGGCTCCACCAAAACTCCATACAAAATACGGGGGCATCACCCGAGTAGATAAATTCAAATACCTGGGTGAGATCATCATGAAAAATGGACTGACAAAGAAGCACTTCAGGAGCGAGTACGCAAACTGGAAATAGCCTACCAAACATCCCGCACAATCTACAACAAAAAATGCCTTTCTCAAAACACCAAGCTGCGTCACTATCAAACAGTTCTGAAGCCAGTAGTTCTATATGCAGCCGAAACGCTGTCTCTAAATGCCAACAAAGGACTCCTTGAAGAACTGGCGAAAAAAGAGCGCAAAATTGTGAGAGGAATCTTGGGATCAAAGTACAGAAATGGAATGCATCAAAAGAGATCCAACGAGGAAGTCTACAGCAAAATAGAGAAAATTACCGACACAGTAAAAAAAACGGGCACGATTTTACAGTCATCTGAAAAGAATGGACGGAAGAAAGTTAACTAAAGAAATCTCTCACTTTTTTTATTCAAACCCCAAAACCACAATTCCCTGGTTTAGAAATACCAAATGCTACATATCTCAGCTGAAGACGCCCTTAAGAGAGATAGCTTCAGCAAGAAAATATTGACGAACGGGCTACACCGAGACGAGCAACCGAAGAGAAGACACGGTGCCCCTTGGACAGAGGAGCGTAAGCAGGCCCACTCACAAAGAATGAGGGAAATTTGGGCTCTAAAGAAGGCCAAGTTCAGTGTCTAATGCAACAAGACTTATGGCCGGTTTCTGGAATGACAGTTATCTGTAGATGCGTAGTTATCAGTGACTTAACATGGTGATATGTTTAAAACGAGTTTCCGAAACACCAGTTATCGGCTTCTTCACAGTTATCTGCGCAACGAATGGTAACTGCAGCTAGTGCTGTAGTAACCTCTATGTTAGAACTGATTCCAACATAGACCGCTATGAGGCGCCACTCGTAGAAGGTCTTATATTAATTTAGTAAACATTAATACGTGATAATGAACTGGTTATAATATATTTACAGTCATTCATTGTAGTTTTAACGTGCTTGGGTGCGCTGGAGTCGACATTTTTTAGTCACTGATTCCACTTAAATGGTGTCATCATTCCCTGTCATCTGTTTAGGTTATAGTCTTCTCGGAGTATGACGCCTCTAATGTAGATGTATCTTGCAATACAGGAAATTAATCATCAATTAACATAGAACTCGAATCAAATGGATTTTCATCAGGCTCAAATTGATCTTTCTGTGTACAGTAGAATGAATATTAAGATCTCTTTTGCCAGGCTTTTATTCATGTGTCCCACCAACAGTTAGTTAACACCCAGTCTGAAATTATGGAATATTTACATTTGTATTAAATAATAAATATCTCAGGTACCCGTATGCATTTAATATAAGCCTGCTGAATAATAAATATCGATTTTTCATTGCTTTTTAATGTTAATATATTCTTTAACCGGTGACGTGAGGTCTCATAGACTCCCAGTAAACATAAAACATCTGGACTTAATTAAAAATCTTGCAGGGAGCTGTAGATTATGTCATCATTTTATCTGTGTCAACACACTTCACACCCTAGGTCGGGAACACCTCGCTAGGGTTGATTGAAATTCTCAAGTGGACTTCACGTCAGCAGTTACGAGAGTATTTTTGTCAATGCATATTGCGTGCTCAGTGTAAGTAAAACATCTCAAATGTTGCAGTTATTATGAACTACAAATTCTCAGTTCGAGGAGTACATTAGGGAACTACAGTACTAGTGAAAAATTGAGTGATATGGCTATTTTCTTTTGGCTGTTGGAGATCGCAGATTGTAATGCTTTCGTGTTGTCCCAGTTGTGCCACGAAAGCCCGGAAAAAATTAATTCTTGAATGGTTTGGCATCTGATCAGGTGAAATTACATGTCAAAGATGAATGATAAATGAGAGAGTTCCCAGGGAGATAGAACAGGAATAAGCAACATTTCGTACGTAAGTCTCGGCGTCGAGAGGCGAAAGAAAACTGAAGAAACTGCAATCTTGCCGTACATATCCAGCATCCTTGAAGAGAAAAACGGCATATGCGTGCTTTAAGTAGGAGTTTTCGGTTTGTTTGCAATACCTGTTTGTTTCTGTATTGTCGTTTTCAGCGTCACTTTTATGTCGCACTGAACCTGATCGCTTGGCACGGCCTATTTACCTTGCCGTACGACATATCGATGCAGTATGAAATGCCTGTTCACATCGGGAACAAATGGATATCCCACCATCAGTGCAGAACTTCAGTGCTGGAATGATAGGTTCCAAAGTGTGCTGCACGTTTTCATTTATATATTGTTTTCGTTTACGCTTGTTGTGTTCTCGATCAGTCAAAAGTGATCTGTTTGGAAATTGCTGTGTATTTTTATAATTTTACTGACGACAACGATCAAGGTGCAATTTAGACGATGACTGCGTACTGTAAATAAGAATGAACGGGAAATATATATAATGTTTGCATTATTTGATCGTACATACTGTATATTCATATTATGAGAGATTATTACATGCTAATCAGATTGATTGAGATGACTGTGCACATATTTGCTAACCATTTTTCATTGTAGAAAACTTCTGGTAGTAAAAGTAAATAGATATTACTAAAATAACCCTAAAATCATTTGCGTGGAGACATCTATTGGAGGACGACAGATACTAAACATGACGATAACTGCACTGTTTATTACCAGGGCTTAAAAATCTGGATTTAAGTTTCCGGAAACTCATTAAAGTTAACAGCGCAGTTAAAGTTACAAGCGCATTTAGGTAACTCACAGGTAACTGTGGTGTACTAGAAACCGGCCATTAACGTGGTCCTTAATGGCCCCAGCGAATTATATACATACATATATATATATAATTTATTGTAAAACTGATCATTAAATTGTGCAGATTAAGTACGAGGAGACACGACCCTTCGTTGAAACGTCGGCGAAGGTTACCATGTAATCATCCCGGATGATAAATGATAATAATCAAATATAAGGTGATAATGAAAATAAATGATGATAATCATAGGATAATATTATGGTGACAGTCGTCATTGGTCGGAACCATCATTGGTCCTCCACTTGGGAGATAGTTGGCAGTATGTGCGGAATAACCCACGGAAGCACATGTCATAATTATGTGAGCATCATAAATAACCTTCCCGTACGTTATTGTCGTATTGACAAATGTAAATATTGAGTTAAGCTTTGAGTTGACCAGGTATCTCTGGCATGTTTGTAGATCTGGTTTTATAGGCTAGGGTTCGTCCAAGACCAACTACAATTACATCAGACCGTAATCCAGGAAAAACATGGCGGACATCGGTGGGCGATATGAGAGGTTGAGAGTAAGGTTATGCATGTTTATTCAGAGTCACCTAAAGAAAAGATCACAAGTCGAACGTCATAAAATGCAACTCATTAACTCGAAATATGAATAATTAAACACCAAAAGTAGCGTAATGCGTATTGTAAGTCTAAATGTAATTTCAGAGGGGAAAATAATAACGAAGGGAGAATTATTGTATCAACGTCAGGTTGAAAAAGACACAGAGTAGGGCCTACTGTATAAAAATATTTCACATATGAATCTCCGGTCAGCAAATACGATATATAGATGTCAACAAAGCATTATTATCCTTACATGAAATACTATGACACCACCATTAACCACAGCCCATTATGTAAAACACGCGAACAAATTTCTCCAACAATATTTCAACCCTCCAAAATCCACCTGTATTGTTGAGTAGGTACAAGCGATATTTGTATGATACACTTGACCATCTAAAGCACTCGTCACCTTAAAACTCACCAGAATTGATGGCATAATTGTATATTATATAAAAAAGAACATAATCCTCATGTTCACTCACGGGAAATGGGGTTAGGTTTAGTTTACGCACGTTCATTGTAAAACGTTGAAAATTAATTACATCATTCTTGCACCACCGTTTAAGATTAATTTCGTCTCTAAGTCATAAATCTTGATCATGATTTTCCGGATCTTTCTGGGACTGATTTAATTTTCTTTGTAGTAAGGTACGTTGGCTGATAGGGCATCATTAGTTTAAACTTCGGAAGTTTGCGCGGCACTCGAATTAGATCATCACCTTCTATGGGTATATAATGTCTTCCCTAACAATACATTTGATTTCAAAAATGATAAAATGATTAATGCACAGAACATTATTAGGCCTATGATTTGGTTCGAAGTTTTCCTTACGAATGCTCTTAACCCAACTTTGCCTTAATACTAGGTCTTTTGGAAACGGGAACACTGAAACTCTTATACTTACATCCAGGCATACAGCACATTAAACTATACACATCGATACACATATTGCATAGGTAACTAAAAATGAAAATACTTTCAGAGAACAACACGAGAATGAGCATTAACCTAATCACTACCGATATTGTTGGAATGAATAACCTCTTTGAGAACAAACAACTTCTTACGGCACTGCAAGAGGATCTATAACCTTCTTAAGACTATAAATAAATATAATGTACGATTAATAATATTCAAAGTTCCGTAAATATTTGGTAACAACACGACTTTCACAAATCAAAACAAACGCATGCTAGCACTCCAGCTGCCGCCATTATGTACAGTTTCGATGGTCGGTTAAGGTCTGAGATATTGTAGTTGGTCTTGGTTCGTCCGTCCAATTAGTTCCCGTTTTAGATACGATAACATTTCCACGGTCGGAATCCGGCCTACTAGAATGTAAATACCCGGACGTGACTCATATCCTACGGAACGTGGAGATGGTGGTAAATCAGGTTTACTTTCGTGCCCACGTGTCCGAAAGAAGATTTCCAGCGGTGAAACCGTTGCCTACGTTATAATACAAGGCCTGGAAATAGAGCCCGTAAAACGCTATGGAAGTGGCACCGCCGTCTCAATCTCTACATACTGCCTGCTCTGTGCCGCAAGAATTGCGTTTACGGCGACATTGCAGATGGCAGCACTTACCGCACCCAGAGCACATGTTGGTTAAATGAGAGTTGGTCCGTAACACCAATATATAATGAAAAATAATCCTTAACATGTCACTAATTGAGAATATAATGCACATACAGAAACTTACATTTCACATATGAGCTTGGCTTAAGATATAGATACGTAGAATGTATACAATCTTACCACTTACAGTAGGTATATTAGGATCATCCCACTGCTGCGTGGTACATACAAATTTCAGAATTTTCTCGACAAGAGTAACGGAGCACCTTTTGAGTCCTTTTCTTGCTGTAATTTACCAGTGGTGGGCGCAAAAATATTTCTATCACTATTTCGATGGCCCTTTTATTCATGACCAGTTTTCAGGATACGTTCGTCATGTCATTAAATACACCACCCAATCTCACTGCACTAAAAAGAGCTTCTAATGCGTCTCCATAAAATCATCTAGTGAGAACATAAAATAACCGATTCTCTAACAGATAAGACACACATTCCACTATAGATTTCGCAGTTAGCGAGACAGCATGTGCCGTCTTATTAGTCAGACACTTCAGTTTTTCACGTTTTGATTCCAACCGAATTATTTTAACGTACTCGATGGAATCATCATTCAACCATTGTAAGTATTTTATCTGCTGGTGAATAGAAATGCACACAATCTGGATTGTTTTTGCCGAAAGGCATTACAGTATTAATTTCTGAACTAAAAGGGATAGATCGGAGACTTCTAAGCCTTTGACGGGGAAGTAGGCAGCAGGACTAGAGAACTTCTTTGAAAGTCGGATTACAAGAAAACACAACTGTTAATTCGTGAGAGCAGGAGATTTTACTATACCTGTGCCGCATACACCTTCAAGATTGACTACTGTACCATTTCATTGCCCTGGTCATTTAGAATCGCGACATTGAAATCGTCATTTGCCGAGAATAGCGGTAAAGTTCCGTAAATCGTGCGGCAGAAAGTTCGAAGTAATGAAATACAGACTAATGGAATCCATGTGGCCGCTAACATAAGGGAAAATATACAGGCAAACGGAATCCAGGTAACCGTGATATAAGAAAAGTTCACTATAAACCAACAGTATAGTAATGGGAAGGAGCAGTTCACCTGTGGGAACTAGTTCATTTACTCTCGCTCCCAAGAAAGAACTACTTCATGAACTACTTCACCAACTACTTCAAAATGTTTAACTTTCCCGCTAGACTACTCTGCAACCGCTGAAGTAGTTCGTCCGCGAACAAGTTCTTTCCCATTCCCTTCACACTCGTGAAGTTCTACAGTTCGAGAAGTAGTTCTCGAGAGACGAGTAAACACGTCACAGTTCGTGGGAGTGAAGTAGTTCCCGAGAACTAGTTCGTTCGCGAACTACCCATCACTACGAACAGTAGGAACATTCGAAGATCGTAAAAAGGAAGAATATACACAGAATATTTCAAGAAGCTACTGTATAAAGAAATAGCAGATTTTAGAGAGAAGATACTAACATTATCGGAAGAATTAACAAAAATACGAAGTCCAAATGTTATATTTCTCGTAAAGATATAGGGTCATAGGCAAATTACACTGCAATTCGTGTTGTTAAAACTGCAATAGTTGAATTTACGTCATCATATTCTCCTCATAAGATCCTAAAGAATATAAGAAGGCTTTATAACTATGGAGACCGTGGAATTAATGTTATATTTATCTATGTTTTTCATGCATGTACGTGAAAACGCTGTGATGGCCTGCTAAATGGAGATGGGATTGGCGACAGACGGGAACCGAACCGGCCTTGCCCGACAACACAAGTCCAGCGATCAAGACTCGGAGATGCCTCAGATATAAACCAGAGATGATCGCCACATAAGAGGACGAAATCACAGCAGTCCCAGCCCAAAACACAGGCAGAATAAGATAAGTTTAAAAGCTGTATTTTTCAAAAGTAGATATTTGTGTAGTATCATGTAGTAATATGTTGGTTGTGTTGATGTAAGGAATGGATCGATGTATCTTCGAGAGATGACTTATAAAGATAGTTTCATCGCGAACGTATTGATAATGCTGTTCAGATGAAGGTGTTTGGTAATCTTCAAAAGCAGATAAGAACTTCCATATGTAGGAAATGTCGCATTCGCCAATAAAGCACTATAATAACGTCTTGTCAGTCGATTTTCAAAGAGTTATGCCATAATCAAGCCGTTCAAATGTACTTGGAGTAAGTAAATACCGGTAATGCAGATCGAATCGTAGGTTACCTAGATCATCATTAATACCAACTTACTGCCAAACGTGAATAAATATGGGTTATATTTATACATATATATTTTGACAAATCAAGTGCATATTGTCAAAAATAGATGTTGTCGATCCATAATATTGTAATTTCATTGGGATATGGAATTATTCAAATCGAGCGTTACATTGAATAGATCAAATGAAGTTTATGTATGCGGTGATGTAAGGATATGATGGAAATATGAGATAGGGAGTGCGAATAATAAATAATAGATATCCTTGAATATTTGTTTGGGGAATGATAATAAATGGAAGGTCGTTTGAGGAAAGAATCTCACGTATAAGTAATTAATGAGAGTGTATGTAACGTAGTGTAGAATTAAGGTTTTATTTAATGCTTAAAGCGACGTAACCTCGAATAATCTATATGTGACGTATTGGCAAATTGAAGATGGGTTTACAGGATGTTAATGAAGTATGGTCATCGGAAATTAATATCAATTAACCTACAACTCAGGCTATTATGGCAACCTCAAAGAAAATTTCCACATCCTATTTGATATTTAAGTTGATTTAAGCTGAAACACTAGATTAGTGTCGGCAGGTATGAAATTAGTGTCATCGTAATGTTAGCTAATCACTATTAATGGCTTAGGAACTGTCATCTAAGGTATTCCTTGACTCATTGCAAACATATAATTGAATTTATTAAGCGGTGCGACATATTATAACCTGAATGCAAATGTGTTGATTCTATCTTGAAGATTTTACAGGTTTCATAGGAATATTTTGATCACATCTAGTCATGAATAATGATATATATATATGTGTGTGTGTTTATATATATATTAACGTAGGTAGCTATTACGAGCTACAATCACGAAACATTTCTTATTCTGCGTGTGTTTTCTGAAAGATAAAGTTAGTTGAAGAGCCCAGACAGATAATTAAGCTTACTTACCAAAAGTTTAAAAAAAATATTCTCGGATTTTTAAGTTTGAAACTTTGTAAAATATCAATAACCGAAACTGGATGTATGACAGAACTCGACTTTCTGCTGGAATTTCACGAGAATTTGACTTTATTCATGAAAGTTTCACTTTTATTTTACCTTTGTTGTGTCATTTACACAATTTCAAGCTAATTCATTAAGCTAATTAATTTCTAAATGTCAATATAAAGAACTATACAATTATAATTTTTTTTCAATAAGAGAATGAGAATATGAAGATAGATTGTAATTCATGAAAAGTCAGGATGAATCCATCAAACAATCTTAATCCATGAAAAATTTTAGGAGAAGAATTATTTGGTAGGATGAGACCATAGGCAATAATGAGGCAGTTTTTTTGATTAATTGTCATGGACTTCAAGGACTAGTTCAAGATTTTTGTTTGTTTGGATGAAATACCAATGTACATACAAAATATTTAGAAAACATTTAGCTCATCTGAAAATATGATATAATTTTGAATAAATATTAATAATTTAGAAGTTAAGTGATTTTATATTATTTATAGATTATAAGATTAATTTAAGGTAATATCTTACCTGATGATGGTAATTGAGTTTGAAACCGAGTCTTCATGACCAAATATTCTAATCGATGTTCGCATATAATTAAAGGTAGAGAGGGTAATCCCAGTCGGATTCACGGTAAAAAAATGCTGATGTAACTTATTCCCTGAGATATTGTTTGAACATTGAATTTTCTTGATTGCTGAGGAGGACCGAAAGGTGAGATAGGCACTGTAGCACGGCTCAAGAAAAAAAATTGTCACCCACTCGTAGAGCTCGAAAGGAGAAAGACGCCGCGGGACTAAGCGTTCGATTCAGGAAAAAGGTAGTCGCCCACTCATGGCAAGAAAATTTTTCCCTAGCTCGGCTCAAGAAAAATTGGCGCCCATCGTTGGAGCAAGACTGAGGATACCCGACGTGGATACAAAAATAAATGTTGGGCGTAACGACAACAAAAAGTCGATGCCTAACAGTACAGCAGGACTGAGAGATTGGAGGATGCCCAACAGTGAGGCAAGTCGTAGGAAGAGGATAACATGACCAAGAGAAAGAATAAATAAGAAAATTTGATACATAATTTTGAAATGAAACTGAGATGAATGCGAAGATAGCTAAAATTTGACACTCATGATTGAGGTCAAGAGAGGAAAAGGAGAGTAGAAGAACAAAAATTATGTAATACTACGGTATAGAAGAGTGAAAAAAGGAGGACAAATCAACAGTCAAGAGAGAAGTCCTGCAGATGCATACAGAAACAAAAGAAGAAATAGATAATAATAAATATTAATTAAAGTTGCAATAATAATTTGAATAATTGATAGGCTAAGATAATTAATAGTATTATTTTAGATTATGGTATGATTTAATATTAAGATAGATATAGTTAATTAGACAATAATTTAAGAAATACCGAGAATATTTTTTATGAAGGGCTGGGACAATAGGATAGTCGGTTTATTGGTGAATGTCTGGTCGTCAATCCCAAATTGGATTGAAGTATTGATATAAGTATTGTAATTATAATCTATACATATATTGAGAAATTGGAACTTTAGCGAAACTTGATAGTTCAAATATTAAAATGTCCCATATAAATCAACTTCGCTCACAATTCGAGGAGTATCAGAAGGAGCAGCAAGAGAGATTACAGGAAAAGGATGAGGAGATAAATAGGATAATAGAGGATGTACAAAAGGCAAAAGGAGAACAGAAACAGAAGGACGAACAAATAAACAAGATAACCGAGGATTTAGAAGACGATAGAAAACTAGAAGATAAGGAGCGAGAATGGTTGGAAGAAAGAAGAAGAAGAAGAGATAAATTATTGGAAGGCATGACGGAAGAAGGAAGAAAAAGAATGGAAGAACTTTACAGAAGAAGTGATGAGTGGAAGATAAAATTCGAGAGAAAAATGAAAAAAATAAGTCAAGTAAGAGAAAGAAGTGAAAGGGAAGAAAGAGAAAGAGAAAAGGAAACAAAGAGAAAACAATTGCAAGAAGAAGAAGGGAAAGAAGAACAGAAGGGAATAATAGAATTGTTAAAAGAAATGATGAAGAAACAAGAAGAAAGTTATCGAAACCAGATGGAAGAATCCATGAGACGGATGGAGGAGAGATATCAAGAATCCATGAGACAAATAGATGAGCGTCATCAAAAATTTATGAAAAATTTGAGAGGAGAAAATAACGAGAAAGATCAAGAAGCTAGTGAAGAATTGGAAACAAATGAAGAAGAACGTATAAGTCCACAAAAATCATTACATGAAGAAACCGAGAAACAGGAGAAGAAGCAAGAAGAATGGCGGCAGAAGCAGCTAGGACAAATAAGAAGAACGGAAGAGAGGCAGAAGAAAAGAAGAAAGGTGGAAATTGGAATAGTCCGAGCAGAAATTTGGCAAATGCAGAACGAATTATAGAGGAACCAAATCAACGAACAGGACCAAGAAGGAAGACACTTATTTGAGTCAGACCAAATAATGATGAAGAGAATCGTGAGAGAGCTTACAACTATAACAGATGTAAATCAAGTACATCACCATGGAGGAGGTGAACCGAATCCAAAGGTGAAAATAAAAGCAGAACAGGCAAGAACGAATGTCAAACGGACAAGGAAATTTCCAAAGGAAAGGAAGAACGAAATGGATTATCGAAATAAAAGAAAACGAACCAGAGAAAAGAAGAAATAGGAAGGAGCGATTAAAGGTCGACATATCAATGGAGATATAGAGGAAGCCGAGGGTCTAGAACTTCAGGAGGATAAAAGAAAAGATAGAGAAGAGCAGAAATTGAATACGAAAACCCAAACTTGTCAGTTATGAAGAAGACCGAGAATAGAATGTAGAATGCTTCATTAGAACTATGCAGGACACTATAATATAAACAGGTCAATGAAAGCTCCATTTATATACAAAAATGAAATGGAAATAAATATACTGCAAGCAGTACATTTATTTACCCATAGCAGGGGAGAAAAATGTACCATTTCATTGCCCTGGTCATTTAGAATCGCGACATTGAAATCGTCATTTGCCGAGAATAGCGGTAAAGTTCCGTAAATCGTGCGGCAGAAAGTTCGAAGTAATGAAATACAGACTAATGGAATCCATGTGGCCGCTAACATAAGGGAAAATATACAGGCAAACGGAATCCAGGTAACCGTGATATAAGAAAAGTTCACTATAAACCAACAGTATAGTAATGGGAAGGAGCAGTTCACCTGTGGGAACTAGTTCATTTACTCTCGCTCCCAAGAAAGAACTACCTCATGAACTACTTCACCAACTACTTCAAAATGTTTAACTTTCCCGCTAGACTACTCTGCAACCGCTGAAGTAGTTCGTCCGCGAACAAGTTCTTTCCCATTCCCTTCACACTCGTGAAGTTCTACAGTTCGAGAAGTAGTTCTCGAGAGACGAGTAAACACGTCACAGTTCGTGGGAGTGAAGTAGTTCCCGAGAACTAGTTCGTTCGCGAACTACCCATCACTACGAACAGTAGGAACATTCGAAGATCGTAAAAAGGAAGAATATACACAGAATATTTCAAGAAGCTACTGTATAAAGAAATAGCAGATTTTAGAGAGAAGATACTAACATTATCGGAAGAATTAACAAAAATACGAAGTCCAAATGTTATATTTCTCGTAAAGATATAGGGTCATAGGCAAATTACACTGCAATTCGTGTTGTTAAAACTGCAATAGTTGAATTTACGTCATCATATTCTCCTCATAAGATCCTAAAGAATATAAGAAGGCTTTATAACTATGGAGACCGTGGAATTAATGTTATATTTATCTATGTTTTTCATGCATGTACGTGAAAACGCTGTGATGGCCTGCTAAATGGAGATGGGATTGGCGACAGACGGGAACCGAACCGGCCTTGCCCGACAACACAAGTCCAGCGATCAAGACTCGGAGATGCCTCAGATATAAACCAGAGATGATCGCCACATAAGAGGACGAAATCACAGCAGTCCCAGCCCAAAACACAGGCAGAATAAGATAAGTTTAAAAGCTGTATTTTTCAAAAGTAGATATTTGTGTAGTATCATGTAGTAATATGTTGGTTGTGTTGATGTAAGGAATGGATCGATGTATCTTCGAGAGATGACTTATAAAGATAGTTTCATCGCGAACGTATTGATAATGCTGTTCAGATGAAGGTGTTTGGTAATCTTCAAAAGCAGATAAGAACTTCCATATGTAGGAAATGTCGCATTCGCCAATAAAGCACTATAATAACGTCTTGTCAGTCGATTTTCAAAGAGTTATGCCATAATCAAGCCGTTCAAATGTACTTGGAGTAAGTAAATACCGGTAATGCAGATCGAATCGTAGGTTACCTAGATCATCATTAATACCAACTTATTGCCAAACGTGAATAAATATGGGTTATATTTATACATATATATTTTGACAAATCAAGTGCATATTGTCAAAAATAGATGTTGTCGATCCATAATATTGTAATTTCATTGGGATATGGAATTATTCAAATCGAGCGTTACATTGAATAGATCAAATGAAGTTTATGTATGCGGTGATGTAAGATATGATGGAAATATGAGATAGGGAGTGCGAATAATAAATAATAGATATCCTTGAATATTTGTTTGGGGAATGATAATAAATGGAAGGTCGTTTGAGGAAAGAATCTCACGTATAAGTAATTAATGAGAGTGTATGTAACGTAGTGTAGAATTAAGGTTTTATTTAATGCTTAAAGCGACGTAACCTCGAATAATCTATATGTGACGTATTGGCAAATTGAAGATGGGTTTACAGGATGTTAATGAAGTATGGTCATCGGAAATTAATATCAATTAACCTACAACTCAGGCTATTATGGCAACCTCAAAGAAAATTTCTACATCCTATTTGATATTTAAGTTGATTTAAGCTGAAACACTAGATTAGTGTCGGCAGGTATGAAATTAGTGTCATCGTAATGTTAGCTAATCACTATTAATGGCTTAGGAACTGTCATCTAAGGTATTCCTTGACTTATTGCAAACATATAATTGAATTTATTAAGCGGTGCGACATATTATAACCTGAATGCAAATGTGTTGAGTCTATCTTGAAGATTTTACAGGTTTCATAGGAATATTTTGATCACATCTAGTCATGAATAACGATATATATATGTGTGTGTGTGTTTATATATATATATTAACGTAGGTAGCTATTACGAGCTACAATCATGAAACATTTCTTATTCTGCGTGTGTTTTCTGAAAGATAAAGTTAGTTGAAGAGCCCAGACAGATAATTAAGCTTACTTACCAAAAGTTAAAAAAAATATTCTCGGATTTTTAAGTTTGAAACTTTGTAAAATATCAATAACCGAAACTGGATGTATGACAGAACTCGACTTTCTGCTGGAATTTCACGAGAATTTGACTTTATTCATGAAAGTTTCACTTTTATTTTACTCTTCTTGTGTCATTTACACAATTTCAAGCTAATTCATTAATCTAATTAATTTCTAAATGTCAATATAAAGAACTATACAATTATAATTTTTTTTCAATAAGAGAATGAGAATATGAAGATAGATTGTAATTCATGAAAAGTCAGGATGAATCCATCAAACAATCTTAATCCATGAAAAATTTTAGGAGAAGAATTATTTGGTAGGATGAGACCATAGGCAATAATGAGGCAGTTTTTTTGATTAATTGTCATGGACTTCAAGGACTAGTTCAAGATTTTTTTTGTTTGGATGAAATACCAATGTACATACAAAATATTTAGAAAACATTTAGCTCATCTGAAAATATGATATAATTTTGAATAAATATTAATAATTTAGAATTTAAGTGATTTTATATTATTTATAGATTATAAGATTAATTTAAGGTAATATCTTACCTGATGATGGTAATTGAGTTTGAAACCGAGTCTTCATGACCAAATATTCTAATCGATGTTCGCATACAATGAAAGGTAGAGAGGGTAATCCCAGTCGGATTCACGGTAAAAAAATGCTGATGTAACTTATTCCCTGAGATATTGTTTGAACATTGAATTTTCTTGATTGCTGAGGAGGACCGAAAGGTGAGATAGGCACTGTAGCACGGCTCAAGAAAAAAAATTGTCACCCACTCGTAGAGCTCGAAAGGAGAAAGACGCCGCGGGACTAAGCGTTCGATTCAGGAAAAAGGTAGTCGCCCACTCATGGCAAGAAAATTTTTCCCTAGCTCGGCTCACTACGCAAACGAACTTGTCACTGGTTCGGTCGTAGAGGAGCCGTACCTAATTAGTATTTATTCGGCGATCACTGTTACACACCTCTCTGTTGGTCTGGGAATTTTCTGTACATTCAGCTCGAAGTCTTTCCTTCACTAATTGGGAGATCTCGACAAATACTATCAACATTTTCCATTTAGCTACCTGTCCAGAGTACTTCGTGACGGAGCTGACACTAGACCAGGAGTCCTGCCATATTCGTAACCGTTTGGGATACTATTCCCCACGCCACATAGTACCGCGTGATCTGTTCTGACTACCTGGATTTTGTCTTGCGAAAATTATAGATTTCATTTTTAAAAGGCGGTCGGTTTTCCTTTATATTTGTCTGCTTCCTTTACTTTATTCAGATGATCAGTTTCTGGCTTGTCCTCGAATTGTCTCTGTAGCCTTTCAACTTCATTATGGTTACTCATCAGCTGTTATCGCAGTCTCAGAATTCTTGATCAGAACCTCTAATGTCTGATTTTCTGATTACTGCTGTCATTCTTACTCGTTGGATTATTGACTTGGATTGATACATCGTTGTTCAAATGAATTTCGTACTCGTCATCCAATGCATTTCCCGCGGTTGAAGAGGTTGTTTCATGACAGATTTCTTCCGAAGAAATATCTTGTAGTTGTCTGGTCTTTCGTGGAGCTATTTTTCTGGTTTGAAGGTAATGGGGATAATTCTAAGACCGACTAAGCTCGCTCTCTGGCTTCAATATATTTTTCTTTTAGTTTTATCTTTTATCTCCATCTCTAAAATTCAGGCTACAAACACAGAAATAATCGGTTGGAATCCATTACCCTTGGTTGATCCTTGCTTTGATATAGCGTTAAGCCAATTTTCCCAAAGTTCTTTACTTGGGGCGATATCAGAAATCCTCACACCTGAAGAATTTGGATTCCCTGCTATGATATACGGAGAGGAACACAACAATTCATTATTTTGCAACCAGAGACAAACACATAAATGCTCGATGCAAAAGCACTGGAACACAATAACGTGGGTGCGTTAGCTGGCGCCCCTAGCGGAGGTTCGTGATACTAACGGCTCACGCTGAGAAGCATGTTAACCGCATAGCATAGAGCAGGCAGTATATAGGATTGAGACGGCGGTGGGAAGTGGTTACACTGAAGTTCAATGCCGGGCCGCTAGGATCGCTATGTTGCCCCATGTCGACCAAGGTCTGTCTAGGGAGGTCAAGTCACGAATGCTTCTTATGGAGCCGCCATATTGGGTCTTTAAGCGAGCGTAACCAAAGGCAATTTAGAGGATTTCGGTGCCGTACATTGAAATAATAACAGAACATCAACTATTTTTCGTAAAGAATTTAACTGGGCATGTACTGTTCATGTATATATAACTGTATAACACTTAAATGATATGAATACATTCACAGCTATTTGAATAGGAAGATAATTAGCAGAGCCTGATTTTTTTTTTGAAACAAGAATCAACAGGAAAGCTCATGTCCTACTCTTTTACTTCCTTACAACTTGGTCTTACTGTGTTTCCTATTAATATAATCTTTCAAATACGTAATCTTATTGACAGAAACATAGAAATCTGTACAGTACATGTGTCATATTATTATTAACGGTACATGAAATACTGAACTTGAAGTACTATACTTAAAGTACTAAGAGACAGTTGTAATAAATTACCTTCAGCGTTTTCTTTATTAAGAAAGTAATTACCAATACTGCGTTTCTAAGGGGTTACCCCAGTGTGTTGACGAACACTGAATGCCTCTTGAGTTGAGTGCATTAAATGATGTATGGTAACTGTTGTTATCTATAAACACTAATCAGAAGAAAACAAATGGAAGGGGTCCAACACTTCGAAAAATGAAGGTATCGGCAAAAGTAAGATGAAGGCCACAAAGTGCATGGAAATGAAAAACTTCCTAGGCCTCGAATGCGCTAATGCCGTCGCGGTCGGAAAAGAACAAGTGTTGACCAGGGGAAGTCGGATAGGATAGGATAGAATAGGTGAGAGCCAAACACAAGTGAAAGCAATGTCACGACTCAGCTAAGGCCCTCGTAGTCACAACCCAGATTGATTTCCCCCTGTGGGCGGGGGCAATAGAATAACACCCACGGTATCCCCTGCCCGTCATAAGAGGTGACTGAAAGGGGCGTCAGGAGCTCCTAACTAGGGAGCGAGGGTTGGCGACCACGGGGCTCTCAACTGAGTCCTAACGTTCATGCATATAATAATAATAATAATAATAATAATAATAATAATAATAATAATAAATAGAAATTCAGTCACTATTAAGTTGAGTTAACCTAGGTTAGGCTATTTTAGGGATTACATTAGGATATTATGTTAGGCTACGGTACGTTAAATTACAGTAGTTGGTTAGTGCGAGTGTTGTGATCTTTAAGTATTTGTCCAGCCAGATAATGTACTCCATAGAGCATTTACGGTGAATGAAATATAGCTGTAAATAATAACTACAGTACCGTAAAAGACTGCTATTAACAATTATTGTTGTAATGATGACAAGCTGGACACAAATTGTTGGTTTGAAGAGATAGGCCAGCGAAATTAACCAATTACGGTTAAAATTGCTGACCTTGCCGGGAATCGAACCCGGGACCGCTATGACCAAAAGGCAAGCACGCTAATAATTTAGCCATGGAGCCGAACGCATGAAAATGAAATTTTCATAAACAACAATACTACTATTACACATTTCCTGTTACTTTCCTTGCTTGTTTTGAAAGACAGTTCCCTTTCTTTGGGAGGTTTCCTATCACATGTCAAAGACTTGGGTGGATTAGGGACGTTGAAAATTGTTGGGATGGAATTCCACTTGAGTAGTTTCCGTGCATCTGCCCTCTTTAGTTCAAATAGCGATTCTTCAAAATTTTGCTAGAAGAAAATACATAATAAGACCTATTAATATAAAACATCGTTCATACAAACATTCTTCAAAATTTTGCTGGAAGAAAATACATAATAAGACCTATTAATATAAAACATCGTTCATACAAACATATTACTGTATTATTCAGGAATAATACGAGTGTATAAGTTCACAAAACCGCGCACAAGACGGAATTATCTGTAGATTACCATTTGTCATGCCTACGGTTTTGTACCCACTGAGCTCTCCTTTGCTTAACTTTCGGGAAGCGAAACACTCTAATTCCGTTAGTTGTCTTATTTTGACAATTTGGAGCGGCACAGTATCCCATTTTATTTCAAAATACAAGTAATAACTCACATCATTACATCGTGCACGCCACATAACAACGATATTTGAGACCCAGTATGGCCGCCACCGCAAAGGATTGTGGTAGCGTGACCAGACCTCCCTAGACAGGCCTTGATGTCGACCAGGCTCGCGCCTTTAAACGTGTTCATTAACTGAGTTGGTTGTGAATGTATTATGTATTTGTCTGATGTTAAGCATTCACAGTTCCAGTCATGGTTTATTCACGAGAAATTAAAGGTAGTGGAATTTCGTTTCACAAGTTTCCAGTGAATTTCCGAAGTTTTGATCCGAGTTACCCGTCATAAGAATCGGGCGATCCCAAAATTTGTCACTGGATTTTTTTTTAAACTATGCTACCGTGACCGGCAATCATTTGAGAGGCATCTTCAAACTCAGAAATCCTTAAATTAGGAAACCAACGAGGAAAATAATTTGCCCAACAAATTTCATGAAAATGAATGTAGCAAGAGCTAAAAATATTGTATTTTCTCCTGAAACAATCTCTGGTTTGTAAAGTATGGAGGTGGTTTTGTCCCGAGAGCATAAAATACAGTTTAAAATAAGCCATTTGTTTTATGGAGCATTTTATTAAATTGTTCAATGCGCGTAACAGTCTGCAAGACCTCACATGGGACATATTCAGGAACGAGAACAAACGAGCATCTTTTAACCGGGCGAGTTGGTCGTACGGTTAGGGGCGCGCGGCTGTGAGCTTGCATCCGGGAGATAGTGGGTTCGAATCCCACTGTTGGCAGCCCTGAAGATGGTTTTCTGTGGTTTCCCATTTTCCCACCAGGCAAATGCTGGGGCTGTACCTTAATTGAATCGATTATTTCAGAAACCAGTCAAGCGCCAAGTCTGTTATTTTTTGGAAAATGAAAAAAAAAACTGTCTAGCATCAGACAAAATGTTATGGTAGGGGTTTTAATATTTTAGCACGAAAGTATTATATCTCTTAATAATTTCTATCCAAGGAAAAATATTTTGTGCTTATTAACTTTGCTATAAAAAACCAGAAAATATTTCCATTTAACTAGTTTCTGAAATAAACGAGTGTTGCAAACATATTTTTATGGAATAATTCTTGAGTTTTGAAGGGATTTTGTCATAAACCCCATATTTGTTTTAAAAAATACATATTTTAATAGGTTTAGACTGTATTGCTGATACAAAAGGATGAAATCAGCAATGCCTGCTCATCATGACAAGAGGTAATCAGTCCTCATAAACAAACTCCACAGCACATTCTGTCTCTGTATTAGGCCATTGTAAAATGCTGTCATAAAAGTGTTCATATTCCATCAGGCAAGGTTTTAAGACATTTAATTCACGTACCTTCTTGATATTGATGGGCACCTAAAACAAACAGTAACAAAGAATAATGTAGGGCTCAGACCAGGTACTTCCTTGTCTGAGTAGGAAATGTAACCTTCTCCTTTTACCCTTGCATTCCGAATAATATTACGCATGTGAGTTTGTTTGTCTACCACTGCTCGTTTGCTTTTTAGATACAGGTTCGTCTTCTGAAATTTTTTTTTTGCTAGTGGCTTAATGTCGCACCGACACAGATAGGTCTTATGGCGACGACGGGATAGGAAAGGCCTAGGAGTTGGAAGGAAGCGTCCGTGGCCTTAATTAAGTTACAGCCCCAGCATTTGCCTGGTGTGAAAATGGGAAACAACGGAAAACCATCTCCAGGGCTGCCGACAGTGGGATTCGAACCCGCTTCTGAATTTTCAGACATATCACTAAGAATATAAAAAACACTGCACTAAACAAAAGAAATATTTTTTGAATCATTTGTTCACAAAACTAGGAACATGCAATTCCAGAAACACAACAATGACAACAAAAACAGATGAACAGCTGGTTATTCTGGATTCAGAACAGCAGCGCCAACTGGAAAGGTACCAGCAGTTTACCGCAGAAACCAACCAAGCGGTATCACTTAACTGGTTTCTGAACTAAATACGAAATTCAATGTAATGCCTGACCATTATAGGACGTTTCTTGACTGGTTTCAGCACGAAAAATGTGCGTATACCCTCTTAGTAACATATTCTGCCATTAACTCATTTTTCCATTTTTTGGCACTTGACTGCTTTCTGAAATAATCGATTCAATTAAGGTCACGGCCGCTTCCTTCCCACTCTTAGCCCTTTCCTGTCCCATCGTCGCCATAAGACCTATCTGTGTCGGTGCGACGTAAAACAACTAGCAGAAAAAAAAAAAAGGTGACACTTGATGAAGAGGGATATATCAAAGTGAGGAGCCCAGCACAAGTCAGTGGAAATAAAGCTAGGACTCAGCTAAGGGCTCCGTGGTCGCCGACCCAGACTCCTAAGTTCAGAGCCCATGGGGCCCGCTTTAGTCGCCTCTTACGATAGGCAGGTGATACTGTGGGTTATTTTACTACCCCCACCTACAGAGGGAAGTTGCAGTGCCCCTCAGCTGTGGCGTTCTTTACCAGCACCGTTTCAGAGTTTCATAACGGGTAGGTATACAAAACTGTCGTTTACAATCCTTGTATTTCTTGGAAATGGGGTTTTTCAATGTAAATAGAATAATTCACAGGTCAGATAGGTCATTCCGGTGAGCAGCGTTGCTATTGGCTAAAGCGCCTGACGTCACCGAAAGCGAGAATGAAGTGGTATTCTTTTGAGCTTAGTAGTTACTCTAATTACACTCCACTCAAGTCATGAAATACAGAACTAATGGATATTTAGATGCTGTAACATTTATTATTTAAAACTTATACGAAAACATACGACTTCAAATCCGTCTTTGTAAAGACAAAGAGACTCTCACAACGGCTCGAAGGTTGGAACGCAGGCCTTCTGTCCCTTGGCAGGTTCGATCCTGGCTCAGTGTGGTGGTATTGGAAGGTCTTCGAAAACAAGTTATCTTATCGAATTCAAATTTTAACACAATATGCAATGGGATGTTTTATACATTGTTTATATATTTCAGAACTGTTTGTTTCCAAGGGAAAAAAACTGTTATAAATTTGTAAGGCTTTTTTTTTTACTCAGGGTTGTTGGAAAATTCCGTTCTTGGTCGCGTTACAATCTTCATCGTATGTCCAAAGTATCACTGTGTGACTAAAAAAGGCGTAAATGAATTCTTCTGTTATATCAGTTTGTATTTTCATTGGATAGAATTATATTATGTATCACTTACTGGCCGGTACAGGGAAAGACGTTGATGCACTACTTCATTTCAACATCGGAAACAGTGTCCGGCGTGCTGGCCGTTGGTCACAAGGGTCCCGGGTTTGATTCCCGGCAGGGTAGGGAATTTTAACCATAATTGGTCAATTTCTCTGGCATAGGGGCTGGGTGTATGTGTCGTCTCCATCATCATTTCATCATCACAACGCGCAGGTCGTCGCCTATGGGAGTTAAATCAAAAGACCTGCATCTGGCGAGCCGAACTTGTCTTCGGACACTCCCGGCACTAAAAGCCATACGCCATTTCATTTATTTTTGTCGGAAACAGTACCTTATTTTGACTGCTTTGCTCAGCACTAACTAATGCTCAATAATTTCCTGAAATGTTTCGCATTCCGTACAAATGTCAACACCATCAGCTCCGTGCAAGTACTGTATCACAACTGCCTGATGACAGACTATGTGACGCTGGAGGGTGAGAGGGGAATCACTCGTTTGGCCTTGGCCTTTCTTACTGCCATCTATGCACCCGCGATGTAACTATCAGTGGAGATAGTTGTCGACATCAATGAGACTAGTGGCGATATTTTGAAATAAAAGATGGATCTTGAGCTGATTACGGCCGCCTCTTAATGGTTGAGAGCCCCATATGCTACCAGTGATTTTATGAACAATGTTATTCCTAGCTTTCATCTTCAGCCTCGCGTTCTGGCAGTCAGAGTACAATTGAGAGCGACTCCCAGATATTTTGGATGAGGCGTGTATACTAAACATAATCCTTGCCATAAGATGTTCAGTTTGTGATGTGCCTGATTGTACTAAAGATGAAATGTACATACAGTAGTTGGGTTTTTCCTGCATTTGGACAAACTTCATTGTTATAGTAACAGGCATCCAATTATCTCAACACATCTGTAAGTTGGGCTTCAACATCTTCAAAAGATTTCCCTTGACTTGGTAATGCCAGATTGTTGGCATACAGGAAACTTCTTGTGTTCACCATAAGTGGTTGATCATCAGTGTATATGTTAAATAACATTAGCCATTTCTTCTTCATCGACTATGTTGTCCCTAGAAATCCATATAAAATCTCCTGTTTTGAAGACATTGAATAAGTTTGGCAAAACCGTAATCGTTCTTGATCGCATAGATCTTCTGTGACAATGAACAGTGGTTGACAGTGTCATAGGCAGCAGTCAGATCTATGAAAGCCACTCCTATGATTTCAAAGCCATGCTCAAAGAACTGTATATAGTTTTCCCTAGTCTGAAGCCTGCTTGTTGTTGTATTAGAACTGGCTCTACAACATAAATTAAATGGTTCAGTAAGTTTAAGCAAGTGATTGGTCTGCAGTTTTTGAGTTCAGTTGACGTTTCTCCAGGTTTTTAAAGAAGTATGACGTGTGATAGAACAAATGAAATAATGTTGTCAGACATCATCATTATTATTATTTTATTATAAAACATAATCCATTTATTTACAATAAAATTACAACATGAAAAAAGAATCTATATACAAATGAGTTAATAGCATCACTCATTCTAAGTCAGATAAGTGTAGATCCTCTATGATGTCATTGTCTGCTTGCTCACTTTCTACAGTCAGTGCAGGTTTGGTGCTTTTACTCTCACGCTGCTTCTTTCCTTTTCCACCACGTTTTCCCCGTTTCTTCTTTGGTTCCTCAGTTTCTTCAGGTCTGCAAATAAAAAAGAAAAATATTTCATCATTGGCCATGCAAAGAGGAGAGGAAGAGCTGAATAAATGGAGCAACACACTGCAAAAATGGAAACAAGACTTGAATCGTTCACAACACCACAGAAAGCAGTGAACAACATTTAAGTGCATTTCCCACATGTCAGCTAATATGCTCAGAGTTATAGGCCTTTTCAGTGCATGTGCGTCTTGTCTTTGTACGGATTTTGATGATTAATGATAATTTCCTGAAGATTCTAGTCATTTTTGAGTTTATTTAACAGTTTATGTATTTTAGTTATGGAGTGAATTGTTGCTGAAGAGGTTGTTTACACACCTTGGACATTGATAAACAAAATATTTATTTTGTTGACATCTTGCATTTAGTTTATTACGTATACGTCATATCAACTGACTGACAAGTTCAACTATCGACTTCTAATCAAAATCTTTCACCATGCTGATACTTTGGCAAATTTTAGATGAGGTTAATTATTCATATTACACAATCTCAACTGAATAAACACAGGAAAAACCTCGTTGAAAGGCATGTAGCTTTCGAAGATAATAAGAGTCAAGATCATGCCAAGATGAAAATTGATGTTGAAAGCAGCAGTTCAGCGAATGCACATATGCAACAAAATCGAGAAATAATTTTGTCTGCATAAATACATCTTCATTACAGACTGCTGCTATGCCTTTCAGTGTTCAGTCTGGAAGCCTCCTGTGAATCTACTAATGCCGCCACAATCCTCTATTTGTAACTAGCTCTGTGGCCACATTTAGTTTTACTCCTCATATCTTCAAATCATTAGAAACTGAGTCTAGCCATCGTTGTCTTGGGTCTCTCTCTCTCTCTCTCTCTCTCTCTACTTCTCTTACCCTCCATGAGATGATGATGATGATGATGATGATGATGATGCTTGTTGCTTAAAGGGGCCTAACATCTAGGTCATCAGCCCCTAATGGTACGAAATGTAATGACAAATTAAAAGTTCAAAATCATCCACTGACAAAAATAAAAAATGTCATGACGAATGAATGGATGGATATGAATTTAAAACAGTCAGTGGATTTGACCCAAAAACTTTCATAAAAATAATATTACTCACCAAGGGACCACTTCTAAAGCACAATCCTGAATCGAGGATGCTTGTTGTCCAAAGGGATCCAAAATTCACGTCAACGGCCCCTCATAATGGTACTTATCGCTAGTAAAGTAGAACCATGGTATTTGTCATGTATCAAAAGTAGCGTAGACTCACGGTATTCCACACATGATGGTACTACTCACAAGTATTGTACGTCGCACAGGTAACGCAGATCGATGGTGTTCCTCACCTACGTGCACTAGTCACGGATGCCGGTATTCCCGTGGTGTTCCTCATATAGTGGTACTAATCACAAGCACCGCAGACCCACGGTGTCGCTCATATAGTGGTACTAATCACAGGCAACGCCCAGACCCGTGGAGTTTCTCACAATGGTACTAATCACAGATACTGGAAACCCACAATGAACCACACTCTGCTGCTACTAATCACAAACCTATTGTGTACCTAATATACTGGTATTACTCGCAAGTAAAGGCGATCCATGGTGTTCCCCACGTGATGGTACTAATCAAAAGTAGTTTCATGGTCCTAATACAAGCATCCTTTGGTCACCCCTTTTAGTCGCCTCTCACGACAGGCAGGGGATACCGTGGGTGTATTTTTCGTCTGCATCCCCCATCCACAGGGGGAAGACAGAGAGGAAAAAGAAGGGGTCCATCACTTCGAAAAATGAAGTAACGGACAAAGAAAGGCAAGGGCCATGAAGGGCGTGAAAATGAAAGACTCCCTAGGCCTCGAATACTCTAATACTGTTGGGGTCGGAAAAGAACAAGAGTTGACCAAGGGAGGTCGGACAGGATAGACGAAAGTGAGGAGCCTGGCACAAGTAAGTGGAAGCAATGCGAGGACTCAGCTAAGGGCCCCGTGGTCGCCAAACCACACTTCCAAGTTGAGAGGCTCTTGGACCTCTTTTAGTCGCCTCTTACGACAGGCAGGGGATACCGTGGGTGTATTCTTCATCTGCGTCCCCCACCCACAGGGTGTCCCTCCATGAGAGAACCCATTATTTTCCCAGATAAGATATCCTCCTCCATTCACCTTACATGACCCCTACTACTGAAGCAAGTTAATGCGCACAGCTTTAGCAATTGAGTTATCGATTTCATTTCTAACTTAACAGTATACATTAATTCCTTCCTCTTACACATCTACCTACTTCTATTCATAGACTATGCTATTTTATTGCTGTTTTCACATTTCTCTGAAGAGATAAAAGAGAGGCAGGTGTAAAGACTGTGGGTGTGAGTGGGAACTAAGGAGAATGACAGCAAGTTTGAGGGGGATAATTAGACTTGTAACTGAAGACAGGAATGAGATAAGTCTCCCTTAATCAATGTACAGAATATGACAGGTAGGCAAGAGGGAAGGGAAGGGAAGGGAAGGGAAGGGAAGGGAAGGGAAGGGAAGGGAAGGGAAGGGAAGGGAAGGGAAGGGAAGGGAAGGGAAGGAAAAGAGGAGCTAAGGGGGTGGCCCTGGGAAAAACATTGGTGAGGATTCAGTATAAGTCACTGCAGACGGAAGATGGAGATCAGGGCAGTGTTACAGAGGAGGGGCAGGGACCGGTAGGAAAGGGAAAACAGAATAGAGAGAGGGAGGTGGAAAAGGGTAGTGAGATGGAGAGAAAGGAGGAGGAAGTGGGTTCTGCAGGCATCAGAGAAGTTAAGGGAGACCAGAAGAGGAGGGGATCTAATGAGGAGGGTGGTCATGGGTGACTCAATTGTCAGGCATGTGGCGAAAGTGTGTGGAGGAAAAGGAGCAAGAGTAGAGTGTTATCTAGGAATTAGTTTAGGCAGATGTTGAGGAAAGTAGAAGAGAGGGAGGAGGGTAAGATCTATTAGATCTATTTTGTTGTTGTTGTTATTTCCTTTACATCACACCACTACAGATAGGTCTTACGGCGGCAATGGTATAGGAAAGGCCTAGGAGTGGGAAGGAAACGGCAGTGGCCTTAATTAAAGTACAGACCCAGCATTTGCCTGGTGTGAAAATAGGAAACCTCAGAAAACCATCTTCAGGGCTGGCGACAGTGGGACTTGAAGCGACTATCTCCCAGATGTGAGCGCACAGCACAGCCAACTCACCCGGTAGGGGTAAGGACTGGGTGTCAGCTGTGGATCTCTTGCAGCCTATCTCTGACTACCAGCTAGTCATGGAAGATGACAAGGCCCGAGAGGAGGAGGCATGTCAGAGAGCTGAGTTTGACAGGTTTTGGTAAACTGGCACTCATAAAATATGAGTTAGGTTACAGTTGTGATGTCTGCAAGAGGCTGTGGTACAGGAAGACATCCAACAGACAGAGGTGCTATGTGTCGAGTTTGTCTGCCAAAATGAAATTAGCTATTGTCGCACTCACCTTGCAAAAGGAAAGGTGCCTCCATTTTCTGGATTTAATGGGTTCGATACCACCTAAGCCTGACCACCTTCCATCGCAGGATGCAATAATAGAGGACTGGCATCACTTCGACTACTGTGTATGCGGATACAAGCAAAATACCCATGCTTTGCTACGGCTTTAAACTGATAGTTATTATTCAAATTTTTTACATTTTGGAGAGTCCACTGTTGGCTGAGCCTGTGAATTACACTCTCAATTTTTATGTCAAACGATTTTGGGGGAATTATTATTTCTTATTTGATCTAACAGTCATTTGAACCCCGTACAGAAGAACTGAAATGTTTTAAATCCTATTTTATTTAACATCTGGGACATAAAAGTGACCAACCTGTAAAATTTTGATTTTTTACGTCGAACAGTAATGGAGGAATGAGTGCTTTTTAGGGGATGAATGTTTACTAACATCTAGGATATACAAGACCAACCTTGATGTAAAATTTTAAGTTGGTGCCTGAAATGGTTTTCAAAGAATGTAGATTTTGCTTTTGAGAGTCAACCACATCTAAACCCCTCAGAGGAGAAATATCTTGAAGTATACAATATTTTACACCTAGGACATAAAAGAAGAACTTTGTGCGTCAAGCGGTTTTGGAGGGATGAATAATTTCCGGAGCTAACCCCATTTAATACATTAGGCGATTTTCCAAAAACAAAAAAAAAGTACGATTACTTTATTTTCAAAGGAGATTCCAAATACCAGGTTTTACATTTGTAAACTGTTACATTTTTGAGATATAGATATACTCATTTAAAAAATTCAACCCCCTTTTCACCCCCTTAGCGAAGGAATATCCGAAAATTCTTCCTCAGTGAGCACTTACACTGTTATTTATTTACACTGTTTACGCCCACATTGGAGTACCAAAATAAACCTTATACAATAAAATCTTCAAAAAATACGTTCAATTTTTAACATTTGATAATTTGTTCTTTTCCCAAAACTTCTTCATTCTAGATGATCTTGAAGCCCGTTCTTCTGCTGATATAACATACTGCTTATGTTTTGATGTTTTAAGTGATAGTTTTGTATATTTGTTGTTTAGAATCTTCTTCTCTTATCTATTTTGAATTTGTTCTGTAGTAATTTTCAATTCATCCAAATCCATTTGTATTTCTTTAAACCAAATGTTTTTTGTTTTACTATTTTAAAAGAAATCAAATGGCTTTATTTAGGGGTCTAAAATTTGGCAAACGGTATGTGTGTCCAAAAAATGCAATCCTCTGTTTCCTCATCGTGTCAATAAATGATTTAGTTTCCTTGTAAATTACTGAATTGGGTAAAAGTCTCCACTGGCCATCAACCTGGTGTTTTTTTATTAATAATTGTCTGGAGAATTCTTCTATCCACTTTCTGCAGGTTGTCTGTTGTTGCTTGCATATTTAGTTTGAATAATGTTTCACTTGCATACGTTGCTTCTGGTTTGATGACTGAGTTATAATGGCGACATTTAGCATTAATTGAAAGAGACTTTTTTTTTTTATAACTCGGCCATGTAATTTGTTGTGCGCGTCTCAATTTTAGAGTTCTATTATCTATGGATGCTTTTTCACTAGCATTCCCAGTGGCGATTTCACCAAGATATTTAAATTTAATTACAACTTTTATTTTGTGAGTATTATTTAATATAATATGTGAAGTGTCAACTTTCTTCATAGTTATTCTACTTGAAATTTCGCTTCTTCTATACTATTACATTGCTAATAGCGCCAGATCATCAAATGCAAGTCAATTTATCTGAATACTTCTTCCAACCTTAACAGTCGGAGGACATACCTTACTCCATTCATGCATAATTTTTTACTTCATCTAAAGACTGAGATGTGTATGTATTGAATAGGACGACATATTAAATTTCCTTTGTAAAGTAATTTTCTCCACACACAATTAAACATCAATGGGGATAATCCATCTCCCTGTCAAAGACCAGTATGAATTTCAAATGGTTCAGAGAGTAAGGTTAACAAGTTTCTGATGTAGACCAAATTCAGTAAGGATATGTAGTAACGATTCACGATGGATAGTATCATAAGCCTTTTGAAAATCAACAAAAGTGATCACTAAAATTTTACTCCTATTGTGTTGATGTTTTATGATCCATTTGAGACTAATAATTTGATCTGGACAACTTCGTCTTGGACGAAAACCATCCTGATATTCACCCAATTCACTATAAAGCTGGTCATGGATTCTGGAATATAGGATCTTAGAGAAAATTTTATACGTGCTATCTAGCAAAGAAACTCCCCGATAGTTACTAGGATCTGATCTACACCCTTTTTATGGATTGGGTGTATAACTGCAACATTCCATTCTTCAGGCAATTTTCTGTATTCCAAATGTCAATGAGATGTTTATGCAGATTCTGAATAGTCTGTATATTTGCATTCTTCCAGAGTTCCACTGCTTTAACATTTTTCAGTGAATCAATAGCTGCACTTTACTTCATCGTAAACTGGTGGTATGACCTTCTCCATAGGTGTTTTATTTCTGGGAAATAGATCAAATTTAAAATAATTTTCAGGTTCATCACTATTAAGTAACGTTTTGAAGTATTCAGCCAAAATTATTGCATTGTCATAATCATTATGGGCCACCTTATCTTTCATCAGAAGAATAAGGGGAGTATAATTTTTTTGGCATTGTTTAAATATCCTATAATAGTCTCTTGTTTTATTTTGATTGAAAGCTTCATCAATAGATTTTAATGTTTCCTTCTGACAATTTCTTTTAACTCTTCTGATTTCTTTAGCCAGCAATCATCTAGCATTGATTAATTCTTCTCTAGAGATTTCTGTTTGTTGTTCTTGTTGTTGATCACTCAACCAGGCTTTATGCCGGCATAGTATTGCTGTATCACACTCTTCATTCCACCAAGCAGGTTTTTCTTATTTTTTAATGGAAGTAACTTCCCCTGCAATGGCTTTTGGTTAGTTAATAGTGGTTCTCAAGCTGCTGGTCCTGTAGAGTAGGGGTAGTGTACTTGCCTCTTGCCTGAAGACCCCTGGTTCGAATCACGACCAGGTCAGGGATTTTTACCTGCATCTGAGGGCTGGTTCGAGGTCCACACAGCCTACGTGATTACAATTGAGGAGCTATCTGACGGTGAGATAGCGACCCCGGTCTAGAAAGCCAAGAATAACGGCTGAGAGAATCCGTCGTGCTGACCACACGACACCTCCTAATCTGTAGGCCTTCAGGCTGAGCAGAAGTCACTTGGTAGGCCATGGCCCTTCGGGCAGTTGCGCATGGGGTTCGGTTTTTTCTGTTTAAAATAATAAACTTCATTTTCATCCATATTGAACTGAGATTAGAAAATTTTAAAAGTTTTAGGGTTCACCTTATTCAATATTATACAATTTGTTGTGTAGATGTAATTACAACATATTATGTTTATTCAGAACTAGTTTTGACGCTATACTGAGTTATCATCAGCTGAACAAAGGCATTGGAAAACTGGCAATCTTATAAATATTATCAACATTATCATTATCACAAATTAAAATCTTATAATATTACAATTAAAATGATTATACATTTAGAAAGATACAGTGTTTGTCCTTCCTTTCTCAACAAGTCTAAGACTTGTGGGTCTTTTGTACCAAATTACTAAAACCATACGTGATCAGGTTCAATAAAATTATTGTAATTTTAAGGTGAATTCAAATCACAATTCACACACAAAGTTATTAAAATAGTTCCGTTCATAAAACTCTTTGTGTTTAATTAAATACACTTCGTAATTCTGCATATAGTGCAATCATAAAAGCAGATTCCATGAAGTTATGCAGTGTCCTTTTTGACAGTATTGTTCAGTGAAGCGAGCCTGATGAGATGGGAACGTACATGGAGTCCTTAAGCTATTAACAAGAACTAGGCTTCCCAGTTCAAATGGGGAACCTGTGAATTAAAAGACATGTAATAGTTATAACGTCACAGAGGGAAGACAAGATATAAGATCGTATCCAATACCGTAAATGTTTATAAGGTCGTTGACTGAGCTAAGCGTAATGAAGCACCATGAGCAGTGATATGATTGAGTTCAAGTGCTCACGGTGGGTTGGGACAGGAGAGGAGGAATAGGGGTAAGTGAGAGGAGAGACTGAGGAGCATCAGCGTGAAGGGGATCTGGGGGCCATAGTGGAGGAAAGGAATGACGAGCAAAACTATTACGCATAGCACAAAAAACCTAACCATTGACTGGAACTTGTACGTGTTTAAAAAATGCAATAAGAAAATCAAATAGAACCTGTACCAGGCGGTACACCTCCGCTCCGCTAATTCAAACTTTGCGCCAGTTGAAACTCCTCTACTGGAGGAAGCCTGAACTTTATCTACAGTGTTAATTCTCAAGTTTCTCAGAAGATGTCCCTATTTGTAAATTTTGAAGTTTCTGAACTGGGTCGTTTTCGATGTATTTTTGTTTTGCCTGTAGTAAGAAGTGTGGACATTCTCTTCCAGATGGCACTACTGAAGGACTACAATTATGCACCCTAGTGCGAAGTGAACGAACTGTGTTTTTGGAGAAATTTTGGGTTTATAAGTTTGTTCTTTGTTAAATTTCTTTCAGTCATTGTTTAAGTTGGCAATATTAACCCTTTCTTTCCGCCGGTTTTGAATTTGACCAATAAGGAATTTTTGTAATTAAGTTTCCACCAATAATGTGTTTCTTCTTCATCTAGTGTAGGGGTTTTCGTTGTTAGCCAATAAAATGATTGTGGGCGGGTGTTCTCATTCATGAAAGGCCTCGAATGTTCCGTGAGGGTATATAAACTGCTGATTTTCGGGTCTCCGCGCCACTTCAGTAACATCTATCTTTGTGTAAATTATGTAGCAGGGGGCGGGAAGCGCCTCTTTCTTCGGGCAGCAGTTCAACCACCAGGTAATGGCCTTTTAATAACTTCTTTTCTTGCTAGCTCAGCAGTTTAACTCTCGGGGCAGGTCCGAAGCCTTTTACCATGTAACCCTCCCCTAAAATGTAAAGACACTTGGTATCAATTCTATCTTTTTGAACTACAAATTGGGATAGAGAGTGCTTAACCCTCTCGAGCTCCCACTCATGTTGCTTTGAGGTGAACTTATTTTCACAACCGTTTCTTCCCTTCTAGTGTAATGTAAATCGTTTTCTTATATAAGTCACCTCTTTAGTACGGGATTAGCCCTTGCATTAGCAGCCTAGTGCCAGGTAGGTTTTAGAAAAATATATTAGGAGTGCAGTTTTGCCTCCTCTCAAGTTGGTATTGTGGAGGCCATGTAATATTTCTGTTTCTTCACTGAATGGGCCTCAGTAGGTTGGGTATTTTTACCCCTGTATATATGTCCTTGGAGGACAGCTTGAACGCGGAGTTTGGTGTGGCCTTTGATAGGCTTGAACTTAAGAGCGGGTTTGCTCTTTCTTAAAAGTTGATTTTGTGTGCCTCGAGGAGGCTTTATTAGGTAATTGGGAGTAAGTGCTCCTGGGCATGATTGGGGTTTTCTGCCCCTTTGTCGAATCTTGTATTTGGGTAAAGTTGGGCTAATTGCTCAAGAATTGTGAGTCTGGGGCTCGAAGCCCAAATTCTGTAAAAACTGTAATTGTACATTCTTAAATTGTTGATATTCAACTGTGTTTCTGTTATTCTTGTTATTTCTTGATCTTGAAAAGAAAATATAACCTTGTTAAATTAACTTTAATTTCGTATTTTGAGACCTGTTCACCCCAGCACCTTCTTTCACCTCTGCACATCCACAAAACTCGGTAACAAGTGGTAGCAGAGCGTGGTTGAATGGGTCTCAATTTAGCCCCTTTTGCTTTGATTTGAACTCTAACAATTTTCTCAGTTGCTGGAATTTTTGTTTATTTGCCTTTCTCAAAAATTTTCTCTCATCATGTCTGGCCCTCGCGAGGTTCTCCATCCTTTCTATTTGCGTAAAGAGGAATTAATTTATGAATTATCTCTCAGAAACGTTCAATCTGGAGGCACCGTTGCAGTCGACTCCAATAAGCTAAAAGATTCCCTTGATTTACCTATTACCATCCCGACTTTGGGAGAAAAAGAGATTGACGATGCTCTCTCCACGATCAATGACAATACTACTGAGCTAGCATCTGTAGTTAGTTTTTTTGAAGTAAGTGATCCATCTCCTAATCAACTCAAAAGAGTACAGGCTAGGTTGTACCACTTTTATAATAGGGTATGTGATCTATTGTCTCTGAAGTTAAATGACGTTCAGGGTAAGGAAGCTAGTGTCCTTGCCGAAAACTTGTCCCAAATGTCTAGTAAAGTTAGTCAGTTGTTATCTGGACCTGCCATCCCTAAAGTCGACCAACCTATGGTAGTAAATATTGTTAGTGGGGAGGATTCCTCGTAAGAGGAAGGAAGTAGTACTGAGGCAACAACCCAACGTACATATGCCCCATCAGAAAATATGTCAGATCGTCGCAAGTCCATTCCACCCTTTGTATTAAAAAATGCTCCTTCCGAATCTGCTTCTCCGCCACTTAGGCCCCTTCCTACTACGTCCCCGAGTTTCAGCAGTTTGCCGCATCCATTAGCAATGTTGCTTAGAGGTATCTCTAAGTTTGGCAGCCCTACCCAGGGAGTGGCGCCCCTGCCTATGTGAGTCCCAGAGCACACTGACCCGGTGTGTAACATCTGGTATGGGTCCCAGCTCAGGGTTACGAGTGAAGACCTCAACGGCATCTACGGCGGAGAAGGTGGACTTCGGTACGGCGGAGATGGCGGAAGGGGCATACCCGTAGCGTCTGTACTCCAGAGGAGCGGCTACGAAAGGCGTCTGTCTCCATGTTAGGGGCGGCCTAATTTTGAACCTGGCAGTAGGTATAAAATGCCTTTGGGTGTGGCGAGCCCATCGTAACAATAGCCTATATGGACAAAGCAGATATGGTGCCTCGGAAAAGGTTAGGGCGTCCCCTGCTAAAAGCGACGCGCAGCTCTTCAGGTGCTGGGGGAACTGTGAAAAATGGGCAACCAGCACCAAACTACATCAAAATTGCGACAGTTAATGTACTGACACTGACGGGAAAGACAGAAGAACTGGTGGACTTCATGATAGAAAAAGATATAGCCATACTTGGACTGTGCGAGACCAAGAAGAGAGGTACAGGGGAGATCCCTCTGAGAGAAGGATACAGGCTGTATTACAGCGGAGGACCTGAAGCAAAAAATGGAGTGGCCATCATACTTAGAAGAGAAATCCAAGAATATCTGGAATATACAAAGTACGTCAGCGATAGGATGATGATGATGAGACTCCAGTTTGAAAATGGCGTGAAAGATCTATTTCAGTTGTATGCCCCACAAACGGGTTGCATAGATGAACATCTAGAGGACTTCTTAGAGGAAGTGGAGAGACAGATAGAAGATAAGGAAGTACTATTGATGGGAGATCTAAATGCACAAGTTGGAATGGAAAGACAAGGAAAGGAAGATGTTATAGGGCCCTTTGGATATGGAAATGTAAATCCAGAAGGCGAGTTGTTGGTGGATTTTTGCATGAGGAATCAAATGATTGTTGGAAACACCTGGTTTAGGAAGAAGAACAGTCAGAAGATTACAAGGTATGGCTGGGGAGACAGACGAACAAAGACCATGATTGATTATATAATCGTAGAGAAAGAACACCGGAAGAACCTTGTAGATGTAACAGCCATGCCTGAAGAAGCCTTTGGTGGAGATCATAGAGTTGTGATAGGAAAATTGAAAGTTGGAAAGATTGAAAAACCCCAATTAAGAAGAGAGAGAAGAATTAAAGTATGGAAGTTGAAGGAGAAAAGCGTACAAGAAGAATTTCAAAGGGAAATAATACCCTTGGTACCCAGGACAGAGGTGGGGAATGTTGAAGAGGAATGGAAAAGATTTAAGGAAGCACTAGTTGGATGTGCAGAAAAGGTGTGTGGTAGAACATCAGGAAATGTGAAAGACAAAGAAACACACTGGTGGAATGATAGGGTAAAGATTAAAGTGAAGGAAAAGAAAATGGCATGGAAGGCATGGAAAACATCTAAGACTGAAGAAAGTAGAAGAAAATATGTGGAGGCAAAGAATTTGGCCAAGAAAGTAGTGGAGGAAGAAAAGAGGAAAAGCTGGGCCTTATTCACACAGAAATTGAGAGATGATATGCAGAGCAGCAAGAAATTACTGTATGGTATCTTAAGAAACAAAAAGAGAGATCAAGTAAACACCAGATTTGTGAAGGATGAAGGTGGCATAATTTTAACAAAGCCAGAAGAAATAAGAAATAGATGGAGAGAGTATTTTCAGAAGCTGCTGAACATAAGAACGGATGACAGTCATTCAATGGACGACCAGGAAAGACAATTAGTTGACAAAGAAATGGATAAAGAAATTACAATGAATGAAATTGAAATGGCAGTAAGAAAGATGAAGAATGGAAAAACTGCTGGAATAGATGAAATTTCAGTGGAGATGATAAAGGCAGCTGGAGCTGTAGGCCTGCAGTGGACATATCGGGTTCTCAGGAATGTCTGGGAGAATAAGGAGGTCCCTGAGGATTGGCAAAAAGGAATAATCATCCCAATTTTCAAGAAAGGTGATAAGAAAGTTTTGAAGAACTACAGGGGAATTACTCTAATATCCCATGTTGCTAAGATAATGGAAAGAATACTGGAAAGTAGAATAAGGTTGAGGGTTGAGAAGCAGATACAGGAAAATCAGTTTGGTTTCAGAAGTGGAAGATCAACAATAGAGCCCATTTTCATTATGAGACAACTAATGGAAAAGCATTGGGAGTACGGGAATGATATGGTGATGACATTCATTGATATTGAAAAGGCATATGACAGTGTCCCTAGGACGAAAGTTTGGGACAGTCTGGTGCAAAAAGGAATTGGGCAGGGATTAATAAAAATGATCATGGCATTGTATAAGGAATGTTGTAGTTGCGTGCAAACACAAGTTGGCAGGACAAGTTGGTTCAAAATAACTAGTGGGCTGAGACAGGGAAGTGTTCTATCACCAATCCTGTTTACAATAGTAATGGATGACATCATGAGAACAGCAAAAGCAGCATATGGAGGAAGAGAAATGAACACGATGTTATTTGCAGATGATATTGTGATTTGGGGAGAAGACGACAGGAAGGTTCAAGAACAGTTGAATGTGGTGAATGGGAAGATTGAAGAATGTGGATTGAAAATAAGTGTAGAAAAGAGTAAAACTCTTGTTATGACAAGAGGGGAGAAAGAAGGGAAAGGTCAGATTAGACTTGCAGACAAGCCCCTGAAAGTAGTGGAAACTTTTAAATACCTGGGGAGTGAATTAATGGAGAACGCTCGACTGGATGCTGAGATTAGTAAAAGGATTCAAGCTGGAAGTTGTTTCTATCATAGTGTAAGAAATATGTTATGGGACAAAGATGTGCCAATGGAAGCAAAGGATACTATGTACAAGATGTATTACGTACCCATAACAACTTACGGAGCAGAAACTTGGACAATGACAAAGAAGGATGAGAGTCGAATACAGGCAGCTGAAATGAAATTCTTGAGGAGTATGATACAGAAGAGTAGACGAGACAAAATAAGGAATGAGAAAATCCGGGAAGAAATTGGAGTGGAAAAAATGAATGATAGAATAGAGAAGAGCCGACTAAGATGGTTTGGGCACATAAAGCGAATGAGCGACGAAAGAATGCCAAAAAAGGTGATGGAAATGCAAGTCCAAGGAAGGAGAGGCCGTGGACGACCACGATTGAGATGGAAGGATACCATCCAACGCAGCATTATAGAAAGAAACCTGGACTGGGACACAGTGTTGGAGGAGGAGTGGTGGAAAGACCGAAGAAAGTGGAGAGGAACCATATTTGCCCCTACCCGGCTACAGCTGGATAAAGGGAAATGATGATGATGATCTACCAGTGACGTAATTGCATTTTTACGGTTCTTAGTTGAGTTTCAGGACCATGCTCTTGTTTTTTCTCTATCTCCGTGTCAAATTTTACAGATAATTTATCCCTATGCAATTGGTGTTCTCTCGGACAAAATTGTTAGAGCAATAGCGGAACAGTCATCTATTGAAGACTTTCATGCACACCTTCTTGCAAATTTCATTCCTGCTCGTGCGAGGTCATCCCTGATTCAGAAGTACTATTATCGTGTACAGCGGTTGGATGAAAACTTGGCAGATTTCATCCAAGATATTAAGTTCTATACCAGGGTGTTTGCTCTTCATTTTCCTGAAGATCAGATTGTACAGGCTATTGTAGAAGGTATTTCACCACCTTACCGATCATACTTGTGTTTTGCGTCGCATCCACAAACTTTCGCTGAGCTAGAAGCTATGGCTGTATCGGCCGAAGGAGTTAGATACGCCGATTCCTTGCGTGTCGCGAAAGAACCCCCTCCTTCTTTTAGTAATCCTCGGCCTCCACCTCGCCGACCAGTCACACCCCGTAAATGTTATGCTTGCAGGTCGCCTGACCATCTTCGCAATAAATGTCCATTGATCAAATCGAGTAGGACAAATAGTGGAGCAGGTTCATCACAAGGCTGTTTTAAATGCGGCGCGTTCTCCCATATTGCCAAGAACTGCCCTAATACCAACAGCACCCCCTCTTGCTCAACTTCGGGTGCAACTTCCAACAACAATCAAAAGTGACTAGTGGCTTTGGCTGAGTCGACTAATCCATCTTCCCGAGGCTCAGCCCCTGGTAAACAGGTCGAAAATTCAGAGAAAATTCAGTCTTCAAATTTATCTTTTGAATGCCCTAAGAATGTCTTAGGATTGCGGCGGATACCCCCGCACCTGTGCCTTTTCTCAAAATTGAGTTAAATAATGAGCCTACAACTGCTCTTTTAGATTCAGGCAGTGTTTGTTCTATTGTTTCGGCTGAATGGTATTCGAAATTGAAATCTATTTGTAAACTTCCTGACCATTGTTCATCTTCTGTTCAATATGTTTCGGCTAATTCTTCTCCATTAGAAATTTTAGGCTCCTTATATGTCAAAATTCGTATTTTTAAATTTACTTGGAAAGTTAAATTGTTTGTGCCCCATTATATTGGGAGCTGACTTCATTTCTCACACTGGTCTTGTGCTCGATCTTCAGAGTAGGTCGTGCACTTTCAAATTTGCGTCTAATTGTAAAATCCCCTTATTGAAATGTAATTCTGCATCATGTTCATCTATCTCGCCTACCCAGGATGAGATGTTGTTAGACCTTAGACATCTACCTGAGGAGCAGGCTGATAGTATTCGTAAGTTGTGTCAGTCGTTTTCAGAGGTGTTCTCTGATACTCTTGGTGTTACTGACCTGATCGAATACAAAATTGAGGTCACGGATTCGATTCCTGTCCGTTTTCCACCTTATAGGCTATCTCCACCTAAAATGAAGGCTCTGAAAGAAATCATTGATCAAATGTTAAAGGATGGTATTATTCGGCCCTCTAAGTCAGCGTATTCTTCACGTATTTTTCTAGTCCCGAAACCCCAAGGTGGCTTCAGGCCGGTCATTGACTATAGGGCTCTCAATCGGAAGGTGGTGTTACAATCTGTGCCCCTTCCTGACCTTCATTCTTGTTTTTCATGGTTTCGTAAGGCTAAATTCTTCACCATCTTGGATTTGAATCAGGCCTATAATAAAATTCCCCTAGCTGAAGAGTCTAAACATCTTACAGCGTTTGCCACGGATTGGAATTTGTATGAATACAACCGCGTGCCTTTCGGGCTCCCCACGGGAGCAGCTGTACTCACTAGACTGCTAGATAGGGTCTTCTCCAACATCAAATTCGAGTACTTGTATCACTATCTTGATGATGTCATCGTATTTTCGGAGACTTTTGAAGAACATCTAGATCATCTGCGAGAAGTTCTCAATCGCCTTCGTAAGGCTGGGTTAACTGTGAAGTTGTCCAAGGTCGCCTTCGCTAAGCCTTCAATGTCATTCCTAGGGCATATTGTCTCGCCCGATGGTGTTGCTGTCGATCATTCTAGAACACAGGCCATCCGTGATTTTAAACCTCCCAAGGACATCAAAGGGATCGCCAGGTTCATTGGTATGGTGAATTTCTTCAGGAAGTTTATACCTAACTTCGCTAATAGAGCGGCGCCCTTGAACCTCCTCCGTAGGAAAGGCATCAAATTTGAGTGGGGACCGTCTCAACAAGCCGCTTTTGAAGATCTTAAATTTGCTCTCTGTAATGCCCCCGTTCTGGCTATGCCCGATTTCTCCAAAAAATTCATCGTCCAAACCGACGCGTCGTCGTCGGCAGTAGCTGCAGTCCTTCTTCAAGAGACTGAACTAGGGAGGCGACCCATCGCCTATGCATCTAGGACTCTATCGGCTCAAGAAGCCAAGTATTCCATCTATGAGCTCGAAGGTTTGGCAGTCTTATTTGCCTTAGAAAAGTTCCGTCTCTATCTGGAACATGTCAAATTCGACCTGGAGACGGATAATCAAGCCTTAAGCTGGGTCTTAGGTAGACCGCGTCGTACTGGTCGTATAGCCCGTTGGGCCATCCGAATTTCTGCCTTCCAATTTGACATTAGGCATATCAGAGGTACTGAAAATGTTGTTGCAGACGGACTCAGCCGTATGTTTTCCAACGACGTCGAGACCCATGAACCGGTCGGTAGTTCATCACCTCCCGAGTCCATACTATCTGAGGTTAATGCCATCTTAACAGATGCTCCCATGCTCTTTAGGGACATTGAGAAATACCAACGTGAAGATCCGACGCTGGCTCCGATAATGGAAACCCTTTCTTCTGGGGAACACGTCGTCCCTTATGTACTGAGGAATGGAGTTTTATGTTGCCCTTCGAGGCATGATAAGATGACGAAAGTTGTCGTTCCAGCTGTTCTTGTACCTATGATCTTCAAGTACTATCATGAGACCCCATTAGGGGGGCATCTAGGCATTTTAAAACTCGTGAAAAGATTCGTGAAAGGTTCATCTGGAAGGGCATGGACGGTGAAATTCGTGAACTAGTAAAGGCTTGTAAATCCTGCTTGCTTAGTAAACCCACCATGTCTACCAAGGTAGGCCTTTTGTCTTCTCATCAAGCGTCGCGCCCAATGGAACGCCTGTATATTGATTATGTAGGACCCTTCCCCCAGTCAAAGGGAAATGCCAACAAGTTCATCTTTGTATGTGTAGATGGTTTTATAAGATTTTCCTGGTTATTTCCGACTAAGCTGGCTACCGCTCAGTCCACCATTACTTGTTTTAATTCAATCTTTGCTTCTTTTGGTCCGTGTCAATATATTGTTTCTGACAATGCCAAGGCTTTCACATCTAATCTATTTCGTAAATTCTGTTTTGATCTGTCCATATCTCATGTGACTACTTCTGCTTATTATCCCCAACCATCTCTTGCTGAAAGAGTCAATCGTAATCTCAGGTCGGCCCTTATTGCCTATCATCATGAAGATCATTCTAGGTGGGACACGTCCCTGCATTGGTTAGCTTTTGCTTTGAACTCGGCTGTTCATGAATCACATAAATTTACTTCAGCTTCGTTGATGTTCAAGTTTGTTCCCAACTCGCCGCTCTCTAACCTCTGGTCTTTGAGTGATATTCTACCTGAGACAATAGATCCAGATAACATTAAAGATCTTTGGAAGAAGGCTAAAGCCAATCTTAAAGTGTCTCATGAAAAGGTTAGGGAAAGATATGATCGTGGACGGAGACCCACCCATTTGAAGGTAGGTGACCAGGTGATGGTCAAGAATTTTGTTCCCGCGGGCAAGCTTGCCCCCAGATTTCATGGGCCGTGTACTATTCTCAATTTCCTTACTCCCGTTACCTTATTGCTAAGTAATCCAGCTGCTGAGAGGATATTTAGGGTTCACCTGTCACAGGTGAAACCGGTGTAATTTCTGTGCTAACTTGCTTCATATAATTTTGAAAGAAATATGAAGGTTATATTTTTGTTTGAGGGGTGTCACTTTTAAGGCCTTCTGCCCTTGGAATCTGTTTCCCTGTATGTAAGCATTTTTGTAAACCTTCCCCGACCAGTTAAACTGCCATCCTGTCCTTGCATTGGCCATTACCACGCTCCCGTCTCCTGCTCAACAACACACAGTGGCTTTTAAATGAAATAAATATTGCTACGCCGCCGGCCCCTCAGTTCCACCACAATGAATGTACCCTAAAATCATTCTGGTCCAACAAAATTCTACCGCCGAGCTTTAATGTTTCAGTGCTCCCGCAGCAGCGCGGCGCCGTACCGCCACTGAGGTGGGGTAAGGGCCCGCCCCTCTCCAGTGAGGCCAACCAGTGTACGGCGAGCCGGAGCCCTCCTCCCGGCCAAGGCTGATGTGCGGCGCACAACCTGCAACTCGCCCGCGACCTGTATGTTCGCCGCGGGCGCGGCGTGCTTCAACTCAACTACTCCTCTCATAGTGCGGGCGAGCGGTATCTCAGGGTACTTGAGGGGTCCGAGCGGCCTCCTCTGGACACAAGCAGCGGCGGCTGGTCTGGCCGTCAAACTTAATCAACATTGAATGTACTTAATCAGCTACATGGACATTTAATATCAACAAGTACTACAGTTTTGAATCCAACTGCAATATCTGGTGGACTTAGAAAACTTTTCCTCAACTTTAAAAACTAAAAGTTTCCTTCTGAATTCAACTTCTACAAGCATAAAGACTTTACATCTAAAGTAACTACAAAGTATTTTGAAACTGGATCCAATCATTTTTACTTCATGTATGTGCTGGCCTACAGCAGAAAACTTGTTATACTTTACGGCATTAACATGTTCTGTATATCTGATTTTGAAGTTACATCCTGTTTGACTCAGATACGTGCTGCCACAATCATTACTTTGAAACCTATATACATCCGATTTGGAATAAGGATTGAATCTATTGATTGAGGTTGAATTATGCGATACTTCAGTGTTACTATTATCGGTACAAAATGAAACCTTGACATTATGCTTTTTGAAAATATTTATTTTTATATCCTTATTAAAAGTAAATGTTGCAAAAGCCTTTTGACTAGGTTTATCTTCAAGCTTTAGATATTAAACGGATGATATTCAACTCCTTGCTCAAATTAGCCTTTGTCATGGGGATCCTAAAAGCTCGTCCTACCAGGCTATTGTATGTGGGTCAAACAGGATGCAACTTCAAAATCAGATATACAGAACATGTTAATGCCGTAAAGTATAACAAGTTTTCCGCTGTAGGCCAGCACATACATGAATTCAAACATGCATTCACATTAGATAAGCTGACTCACACTAACATCTTTGTAGTGAATGTGCCCCACAGGCATGATTTGATTAGAGACTTGTGTCAACATTGAAGTGGACAAAGTTAATACATTTTTTTTGCTAGGGGCTTTACGTCGCACCGACACAGATAGGTCTTATGGCGACGATAGGATAGGAAAGGCCTAGGAGTTGGAAGGAAGCGGCCGTGGCCTTAATTAAGGTACAGCCCCAGCATTTGCCTGGTGTGAAAGTTAATACAGATATTGTTAAAATTTGTAAACATTTTCGTAATACACAGGTAATTGATAGCATGGCCTTCATCTAAACAGTTCAGGTAAACGAAAGATAGCAAATATTGTTCTAGATTTTATTAATCTTAAGATATGTACTGTAAAAAAGGCAACTCCCTTGAGTTATAACACTGACCAGGAAAACTAGTAGAAAGAGCCAGCTGTACTTCAAGCTGGCTCAGTCAACTAGAAAATGAAACTCAGGAAAGTAAGGAATTTCAAGTTACCCAATTGCAACAGTCAAGTTTTAGGGAGGAACGGGGTCTGAGATTGCTCTTGGTAAACTGTCAGGGTGTAGTAAATAAACAATTAAAATTCGGTACATAGATAGAATCTTATGAGACTGATGTGGTGATAGGAGTGGAATCGTGGTTGAGAGAAGGGGTAGGTAATAGAGAAGTATTTCCAGAAGGGTACACAGTCTATTGTAGAGACGGAGGAGATAAAAAGGGAGGGGGGGTGTTTATTCTGGTGAAGGAAACTTATTGTTCACATGAATGGTTTACCGATGAAAGGGATAAAATTAGTTTGTAATAATATGAAGGAGGTGGGAATTATAGGAACATACAGGCCTGGAAGAGAGGAAAGAGACATGGAAATATTTGAGAAAATAATAGATTATACTCATAAAAACAATAATAATGATATGGTAATAATTGGGGGAGATCTAAACTTGCCTGAAGTTGAATGGAATGGAGCTGCAAGTGAAGCCCATGAACAGAAACTGGCAAATAAGTTAATTTGGGAGGGAGGATTTACACAAGTAGTACAAGAACCGACTCGTCTCAATAATTTACTAGATGTATTCTTGGTTAAACCATGGGAAATTGTTGATAAAATTGAGGTAATTGAAGGAATAGGTGACCATAAGGCTGTAATAATGGATGTAGGACTGGTACCAAAAAGGCTTAATAAGAAGGTCACACAAGACAAGAAACTGTACAGAAAAACTAAAGTTGATGAATTTGGGACTTACCTTAAATCACAATTCAGTTGTTGGATAAGTGAAGGGAGTAATGTGGATACACTTTGGGCTAAATTTAAAGGAATCATTTGGGAAGGAGAGAAGAGATTTGTACCTGTTAAGAAGGGTAAAATGACCCAGACCCTGTTTATTATACAAGGGAGATAAGAAAATTAAAAAGAAAATGTAGAATAGTAAACAGGAAAATCAAAGAGGGTAGGGAGAGTAGAGAAACTAGAAAACAGCTAATGAGGAAACTGAATAGAGTGAAAAAGGAAGCAAAAGAGAATTATATGAATGACATACTTCAAGAGGGTAATGACCACAAAGGGAAATGAAAAAAAGCTGTATTCATATATCAGGAATCAAAAAGGAAAAGGAATCCAAATTCCTACAATGGTGGGAGAAGAGAGTGAACTCTATTTAACAGATACTGAGAAAGCAAACCTATTTAGTAGGGAATTCAGAGATTCAGTAGATGATTGTCAGGAGTTGGAAACCGAAACAGAAGATACAGAGGGAGAAACACAGAGGGAAACAAGAAGCTTCTCATTCACAAATGAAGATATTTTCAGAGAAATCCAACTGCTTCAGCAAAGAAAAGCAGCAGGAAGTGATCAAATTACTGGGGAGGTGTTAAAGGCAATGGGGTGGTACATAGTGCCTTATTTAAAATTTCTCTTTAACTATGTCATAAATAATAGTGTAATACCAATGGAATGGAAGGAATCTATAATACCAATGTATAAAGGAAAGGGTGATAAAAGGAAACCAGAGAACTACAACCAATCAGCCTGACCAGTATAGTTTGCAAAATACTGGAGAGTTTAATAGCAAAGTACATCAGAGGGATATGTGATGATAAAAATTGGTTCATGAGGAGCCAGTATGGATTTAGAAAGAAATTTTCTTGTGAGGCACAACTGGTGGGATTTCAGCAGGACATATCAGATCAATTGGATTCAGGAGACCAGTTAGATTGCATAGCCATAGATCTTTCCAAAGCCTTTGATAGAGTGGAACATGGAATATTATTAAAGAAATTGGAGGGAATAGGATTCGATGTAAGGGTTACACGCTGGATAAAAGCATTTCTAAACTCAAGGGTTCAGAAAGTCAAAGTAGGAAGTAATGTATCACAGGAAGAGAAAGTTTGGAAGGGAATTGCACAGGGTAGTATAATCGGTCCGTTACTTTTCTTAATATATGTACACAATTTAGGGAATAATATAACATCAAAAATAAGATTGTATGCAGATGACATAATTGTTTATAGGGAAATAGATAACATTGAGGGTTGTTTAGAATTTCAAAGGGACCTTGAGAGTATCCAACAATGGGTTGAAGAGAATAATATGAAGGTTAATGGAAGCAAATCAACTGTTATAACATTTACAAACAGGTGTGAGATTTGAAAGTAATTTGCACTGGAAGGGTCATGTTGATGACATTGTTGGGAAAGCATACAGATCATTACATGTCATAATGAGGCTACTTAAAGGATGCAACAAAGAATTAAAAGAAACAAGTTACTTAAGTATGGTTCGTCCATTATTGGAATATGCAAACAGTGTTTGGGATGCTCACCAAGAATACCTAATAAAAGAAATAGATAGTGTTCAGAGGTAAGCAGCAAGATTTGTAACAGGGGATTTCAGGAGAAAGAGTAGTGTATCAGAAATGTTAAAGGAACTTGGGTGGGAAACTAAGTAAGAGAAGAGAGAAAACTAGACATAGGATTATATAGAGCCTTTACAGGAGAAGCAGCATGGGGAGATATCCTTGAGAGGCTTCAGTTGGAAAACAATTATATCGGCAGGACTGGCCACAAATATAAAATTAGAAGGAATTTTAGCAGAAGCGATTGGGGTAAATTTTCATTCATTGGTAAGGGTGTGAAGGAATGGAACAGTTTACCAGGGGTAGTGTTTGATCCTTTTCCAAAATCTGTACAGATATTCAAGAAGAGAATAAACAGCAACAGAGAAAATAAATGAAATATTAGAGGGCATTCGACCAGTGCAAGTTAATGTAAATAAAAATGTGTGTAAATAAATTAATTCCATCCCCTGGTCTAAGGAGTTTGGACAGCCAAAGTAGAGACTGCCTGTAGGGGTGAAGTACAGTGGGGACTTCGAGGGCCCTGGGACCGCTACGGTAGCTGTGAAGGCCCTCCAGGAACTCTGAAAAGTGGTGGCAAAAGGGGCTCTGGTTAAGATGCAGCAGGTTGTTATGCTACTCAGGTAAAAAAAAAAAAAAGAAAAGTAAATAAATGCAATGTAAATTTTAATCTTAAACCAGTTGTATTGTATCATTTGAAGTAATTCCACATACTGTATATGAGTTGACTATGTTTGTAAGTATAGGAGATATTATATGTAGAATTTTGTAAATAATATAAATTTAGTAAGGGTGAGCTGTGTGTTTAATAGAAAAAAATTGTTAGTGTAAATTATCTAATATTGTATTATAGGAAAATTTTCTTCTTGTTAATTTAATATTTAGTGCTTGACAATAATGTATTTTAGTGTACCATTTGCCACCGAAGTAGACACCTCATTTGCAAATAAAGAGATTTTAGGTAAGGGAAGTTTGCCAGATGTTACAGAATGTTGCTATATACACTTGGATCAATACTTCAATCCAAACCTTAACTTAAATGAGATTTTTGAAAAATCAAAGGTTCTATTTGATTTTCTTATTGCATTTTTTAAAAACGTACAAGTTCCAGTCAATAGTTAGGTTTTTTTGTGCTATGCGTAATAGTTTTGCTCGTCATTCCTTTCCTCCACTATGGCCCCCAGATCCCCTTCACGCTGATGCTCCTCAGTCTCTCCTCTCACTTACCCCTATTCCTCCTCTCCTGTCCCAACCCACCGTGAGCACTTGAACTCAATCATATCACTGCTCATGGTGCTTCATTACGCTTAGCTCAGTCAACGACCTTATAAACATTTACGGTATTGGATACGATCTTATATCTTGTCTTCCCTCTGTGACGTTATAACTATTACATGTCTTTTAATTCAGAGGTTCCCCATTTGAACTGGGAAGCCTAGTTCTTGTTAATAGCTTAAGGACTCCATGTACGTTCCCATCTCATCAGGCTCGCTTCACTGAACAATACTGTCAAAAAGGACACTGCATAACTTCATGGAATCTGCTTTTATGATTGCACTATATGCAGAATTACGAAGTGTATTTAATTAAACACAAAGAGTTTTATGAACGGAACTATTTTAATAACTTTGTGTGTGAATTGTGATTTGAATTCACCTTAAAATTACAATAATTTTATTGAACCTGATCACGTATGGTTTTAGTAATTTGGTACAAAAGACCCACAAGTCTTAGACTTGTTGAGAAAGGAAGGACAAACACTGTATCTTTCTAAATGTATAATCATTTTAATTGTAATATTATAAGATTTTAATTTGTGATAATGATAATGTTGATAATATTTATAAGATTGCCAGTTTTCCAATGCCTTTGTTCAGCTGATGATAACTCAGTACAGCGTCAAAACTAGTTCAGAATAAACATAATATGTTGTAATTACATCTACACAACAAAGTAGGGTTTTTTTTGATTCCCAAGCTATTACTTAAAAGTGTTGTGGGTTTCTCAAAGTATGTTAAATTATTAACGACTGAAATAGGATCATACAATCTATTCCTATTAAGGTTATGCAGTTTATTTTTCCTTTTATGAGTTAATTTAAATTAATCTTGGTGATGTAATGGTCTGAATCAACATTGACATCACGCAGAATTTCTTTATGAAATTTAAGATTCATGGCCACAGGATCTATTTGGGATTCACCCAATTTAACATTTGGACTTTTCTAAGTCATTCATTTATGCGGTCTTCTTTTAAACCTTGTTGTTTCTAAAGTTAGTCCATGGTAAATACAAAATTCAATTAACCATTCGCCATTCTGGTTTCTTGTCCCACCACAACACGAAATTTTCTCTCACATCCAATCTTTTAATTAAAATCTCCAAGAAGAATTTTAATGTTAGTATCAGGTATATTTATTACAAATTGGTCAAGTTCATCCCAAAATTGATCTGTTCACTCTTTGTCAGTTCTGTTCTTTTCATTTGTTGGAGCATGAACATTTATCAATATATAGATCTTGTTGATATTTGGCCTCTCTGAGCATTCAAGAAATAGACAACTACAGGATAAAGTTTAACTGCATAATCCATACTACCATCAAAGCCAAAGAAAAAGGCGTTATTTGCAACAGTTCACCTATTCCCTTTCTTGCCTCAGATGCTGTGTATTGAACTAAAGCAGGGGTTTTAGTCCTTGTACAAACATATTTTTTAGATATTTTAGAGTCGGGGAACATTGATCTAAATAAATTTCCAGTGTTGTCTGAAACTAATAACAGAATATTATGCTCCAAAAAAAATTATGTGAACAGCAATTCGGCATTTGTCACCACAGTTTCATAACTTTTTACGAAGAACAATGAAACAGACTGGTTTCGTTATTTTGATTCACCGTATGTGTGATGTTTCTTGGATTCTATATGTCTTTTGCGATCATCTCGTCCACCGTGAGCCACAGAGAAATCACACGAACACACACTGCAGAATACGTGGTTTTCACTAACACATAAAGCAAGTAGGCATGGCCATTCCTTTGTGTAACCATCTCGAAATTTCTGTAACACTGCTGTCTTCATAGAAGAAGATGCAATTTGACAATTGCTCCACTTCAGTTTACAAAGCCATCACTTCTTTTCGAATCAACCACTAGGATAATTAGATCTGAAACATGCTAAATATAACACTCACGCCTATACATACAACAAAGAGTGAGCTGAATGCGCACACTGGAGAACAGCAGAGCAAGGAGTAGAGCCTACTTGACGCCCGACTTGATGCGTCATTCTAGCTAAGAAAGCAGCGTATATCTATGTAGCTGGCCATGATTTCACCATACTCACAGGAAACAAAAGGAAGTAACAACCAAATAACTGCCAAATATGTTTGGGGGGGGTTGACCAGTAATGTTCTAAGGGATTGAATATTTTTTACCTCTTTCCTTTTTTTCGTAGAAATTAATTTTTGATGATAGCCAAGCAGGCATCAATTGTTGGTAAAGAGGCAAAGTGCATAGTGCATTGGCACTGCCGGTGGCTCCAAGTAGCCTACGCAGTGACCTACACGGGATGCACCGGGCAGCGTCTTGGTAGGTGTGCTAGGTACCAACTGATGAGCCCAACCTAGCACATGAGGGTGAAACGCTGGCAACCAGGAATGAGTTAGCTGGAAAATTTATCATGTCCAATAATGGACCATTTATATTGGTATTAGAAATTAATTTTTATCGTGATAATGTTACTCTTCCGTAATAATTTCCCCTTCGACCATAATTCCATAATCGCGAAGTGAAATCCGCAATCATTATGGACAATCCGTAATAGTTGGCACCTCTGGGAAATGCAATCTTCGTTTTACGTCCCACTAACTTCTTTAATGGCTTTGAGGGACTTTTACGCACTATCGAGAAGCATAAAAATGCATTTTGTAATCTTACGAATGTCCCACTGTTATTTAATGTCAACAATGTACAATATCCTTTGCTGCAAATTTGAAGAGGTCATTACACACTAGTATAAAATACCCTATAAAGAAAAGACAAATTATAAAAGAATGGTATATGATATGAAAACATGGATTTTTGTCTTGAAATCAGTGTATCAGACTTGGTAAAGAACACGTAGCAACAGGGACACCCCAGAATGATGTAACGTAGTGGTATTACGACTGTTAGACTGCAAGGAAATTTTGCTCTTAACATTATTCTCTGACTTTACTGATCCACGCTGGAGAATACAACTCACCCAAACATGTTGTTATCTTCATCCGAATCATCAGATGGAAAGAGCTCGACTGGTCCTTCAGATTTGGAAACAGAAACTTTCTTTTCACGTTTCTTCAGAACGGGGAGATTAAAGTCACCAAGCTAAAAAATAAATACAGTAGTTTCACTAAAACAAATATATACAGAATTCTTAAGAAACAACATACCGTAGTTGGTGACACATTTGTCCACAATAATATTTAAAAAAAACTTTTACAAACCTTTTCATTTTCCGTAATTTTCTTGGCTTGCTGTTGTGTGTGTAATTTGTTCCAACTTTCATAGAATTTCATCAAAGGAGTTCCTTTCAATTTTAGATTTGTCTCCCAAGCATCAATTGCTTTCTGGTCATTCAAGGCGAATGAGACTTGGCTCCGTTCTTTCAGTACTGCTTGAGCATTTTCCTCTATCTTATCCACAACTTGTCGCATTTTCTTGCAGTAATTGCTTACTTTGCACTTTTTGATGAATGCTTTCAACTGAAAGAAAAAATACAGGAAGAACTATAAATAAAGCTGGAATTCAAGAGGACAAATTTGTTTATTGGAAGAAGAATTAGGGATAACAATACCGAATCTAAGACTTTTTTCTCTCAGAATCTCATGTGAAAAGTCAAGGGTTGTCTTGCATTCACGACCTAACAGTAATAAACACCACTGGCAACTACCACGGTAACCACGCTGCTTCTTTTCACCCCTGCACGCGAGACACAAACTCGTTGACAAACAATGTCCGCCTCTTTATTACATATTGCTAACTGCGGCAAGCGTGTAATGTCACTAGATCATGGGAAATAGTGAAGAGAGAATGTCATTCTAATAGCCTCTACAAAAACGTTTCTCAAATCCACAGAATGGCATCAAATCACGTGAGCCTTCAAATTCTTAGAAAGGCCACGGCTACTCAGTGGCAGAGTTATAACGCATCTACTGTACCTGACGCTTAGTAAAATGAAGTTTTATAGACGAGGAATATTTTCGTAATGGATCATCGTATTATAAAGATACGTGGAACAGGTGCTGCTGGCAAATTTTCAATGGGTTCTCGATGATATTATGGTGACAATTTTAAGTTAATGGTTATTAAACACGCGGAAATGAAGAATAATTGTGCACCCACAAGAAAATACGGCATAGGTGTAACTAAAGCCAATATTCGGCGTTAGCGTGAAGACAAAGATAGCTTAGTACTGTACAAAAAAAAAAAATGCATTCAGTGGCCTGCAATAAGGAAGCCTTAAAGAAGTTGAAGAGGAAATTGTGAGGTATGTCTGCGAAAAATACAAGGGTGGAATGGCCATACAATGAGACGCTCCTGCTTCTCTGACTGTATTTATCTTCAATTTCACATAAGTTTAATTACTGTTACAAAATCTTTGCTTTCACTCTGTACTGGCAATCTTACACTTAATAGTTTATCATTCTGTCACAAAAAGGCAATAGTGTCCCCTCTCGTACCTTTGGCTTTTCTACCTTCTTGATTTTAAGTCTCTTAATGATTTTTTTCTTTTAAATTCAGAGTAAAGCAAAACTGGAGTCCAGAAACATAATGCAGACCTTCTGATTATAATATTTATAATAGATTCAAATGATGTTATGCAGGAGGTTCTTTATCTTAACTTGGTAAGTTTGTGACTCTATGTCCGTGCCTTATCGGCCGCACTTTGGTTGCTGTGTGCTTTGAATGTTATGGCCATATTATTCCACCTTTGCTTGGGTTTTAGCCTATTTTTGATGTCTCGCCCCATTATATGTGTGTTTCTTACTTTAATTCCCACCTTATTTGTATGTATCACGATACGGTCTATTCCAATATTGTTGGTGTGATTGACAACTCCATTTATACGTGCCTGGAATTTTGGATCTCTTGTCGGGGATTTCATCGATGTCTTATGCTTGGCCCATCTTAAGGTCTTTAAGTCTGCTTTGTAAATGCTTACGTGGCATTTATCATCAAAGCTATTTTCTTGAGACGCTGTGGTGGTTATGTAGGTCATGGTTTTGTACATATCTAGTCTGGTAATTTGGGCCAATCTACGGTATTATCCCTGGTATTATTATACTGAGTTTTGAATTTTTGTGTATTTCTACATGGCACTCTGAATCTGTAAGATGCCCGATTTTATGTGTTTGTTGTGCGGTTGAGTGGAGGATTTATATCACCTTCAGTTTTTATTTTACACTGGATTAATGTTTTATTTTACTGACCCACCCTTACATCCCATTTGTGTCTTGCCTTTGTGCCCTAGCAGTAACCTTATCCTTTTATTTCTGGACTCTTTTGGAATAGTCATTTTAATTTTCTGGCGAATCCTTACCTTTTTCCTTTCATTTGATACCCATCCACATGTGACGCAGTTCTGCCCTTTTTTATTTCCTTCTTTGTCTTAAGACATTATTGAGGAGCTCCTTTTTTTCTCCGGGGTCTGGATCTTCTCTGTGGTGAATTATATATTATTTTGGAATAATATCGAAACATATCATCTCTGAGGTAAATGGGATGTTATGCGAACAGTTTTCTCCTGATGAAAGAATGAGTGGGGACCCTAGCCCATATCTGGTACTGAAGTACGCAAATTGTATTATCCCAAGAAAGTTGCTAAGAAGGGGATATGTTGACAACCTACAACCTTCACACACAATCATTAATGAGTACTCTCCAAAAGAATTTACGATGTGTGTATTTTTTTCTTGTTATGAATTTATTTATTTATTTATTTATTTATTTATTTATTTATTTACTAGCAGTTATCCGTGGCTTCGCTCACATGGATGTCATAATTTGATAAAAGTAATCGTTTCTCGGTATTTTAAGACACCATCTGTCCCTAAAGTATAAAAATTCACCAAAAAATTGAGTTTCATTTACCCCAGAAATTCTTTGTAAACCACGTTTTTAGTATTGCCTTTTGGGGGTAAGATGACCATGTGACATAGAACTGTTACATGTGAGAAACAGTCTTCTCAAAAAAACATGTTTCTTTATTTTTATATATTGTTAAAGCAGATTTCAAATACCAGTTTTCACCTCTGTAACATCTTCAGTTTTTGAGATATAAGTATCCTCATACAAGGTACTCAATCCCTTTTTCATCTTTTTCTACCCCCACCACCTTAAGAGGGCTTAAAAAAAAAAGAAGGTGTTTCTTTAATTTTAAAGGAGATTCAAATACCAATTTTTACGCCTGTAAACTTTAAAGCATTTCAGATATAGATATACTCATTTAAACAATTCACACCCCTTTTCACCCCCTTAGCGGCGGAATATCCAAAAACCCTCCCTTAGTGAGCACCTACACTGTAATATACAGTAAATATATTCCCAAAATTCAATTTCTTTATGTCCAGTAGTTTTGGCTCGGCGATGATGAATCAGTCAGTCAGGACAAGTTATTTTATATAAGCTATATAGATTTATTTATCTTTCATTAGAACCTTTGATTTTTAATAAACTTATGTTTAAGTCTTATCTCTTTCTTTCCTTTACCAGTAGTAAAGTTGGTTTAGGACAGAAGGAGTCCACCTTCGAACATTTTCTTGTTTGCTGCGATCGACGATTTATCAGACCCGAATACTTTTCCCAACATATTGCCCCTCTGCGTACTAGAATTTGCTATCTTATAATTTATCGCCTTATACTATCGCGATCACTTCATTTGCGTTTTTCTCCATGCTATCTCTCCTGTTTGGTAATGTGGTGTTTGGAGTAACCAAAGTGGAGGGGAGGGGGGCGGTGACAACTACGGCGCAATAAATCGTTTGTTGACCTTCAGTTGCACCTGACGCTGAATAAAAGTAACAGTTTTATAGACAGCAGGAATATTTTCCTGATGGATCATCGTATTGTAAAGACTCGTGGAACAGGTTATTGCTGGCAAATTTTCAACAGGTTCTCTTTGGTATTATGATGCCAATTTTAAGTTAATGGTTATTAAAACCATGGAAATAAAGAATAATTGTGCAGCCACATAAAAATACAGCATAACTAAAGCCAATCTGCACTGGTGTGAAGACAAAGATTCTAAAAATGCGTACTGTACAAGAAAGGCATTCATATGATTTAACAAAGCACTTTTTAAGCCTGATTTAATTTTTTTGAAGGAAAAAGTGGGCATGGTATTGGATTTGGAGAAATGTGGTAATTTACCAAGGGAGATCTTTGATAAATTTCAGACTTCTATGAAATGCTTTCAATAAAGACTAGATAAAGAACTGATAGGGAATCAGCCACCTGGACGACATGATGATGTGATCGGGGCCTGGACCCACTGACAAACCACAATACAAAGTACCAATTTGTACAATAATTTCTTACAAATGTAATTTAAGGGCATTTCTCCGGCTCCATGGCTAAATGGTTAGCGTACTGGCCTTTGGTCACAGAGGTCCCGGCAGGGCCAGGAATTTTAACCATCACTGGTTAATTTTGCTGGCACGTAGGCTGGGTGTATGTGTCGTCTTCATCATCACTTCATCTTCATCATGATATGCAGGTCACCTACGGGCGTTAAATCAAAAGACCTGCACCTGGCGAGCCGAACATGTCCTCGGACATTCCTGGCACTAAAAGCCATAGGACATTTCCTTAAGGACATCTGTTGTTTTTCTTTTCTTTTCAAGAATACAATTTACCATATTTACTTGTGCATATCTCTGATCCTCTCCTTACTGAAGTATGGTGCCTGTTGGCAGTGATCTGAGCTACAGGTGCACTTTCAGCTTATTAGCTCATGTTTAGTAAGTCTACATGTTCAGTACAGTCTTTAATATCTCTCTTTCCAGTCATCCTCACAATGATTCTCCAAACTTCTCTCTCTTGTGTACGAGTACACCTCAGACCAGTTGATCCAACCATTGTGAAGGTCTCTGTTCTCTCGGTCGCTTCTGGTTCATTCATACAGCACATAAAAAACCAAAATATTTCAGGTATCTTCTATTAATTCTAGAGGAAAGTCTATTTCTGATTTGTAGTTGTTCTAAGATTGATGCACTGGTATAAGGTTCTGTGCAAGATATTCTTAGTAATCTTCCATAAACCTACATTTCCAAGGAGTTGTGTTTCTTCTCGTCACAAAATTTGATCGTCCATGCCAAGGTTGCAATTGGAATAATTAGGCTCTACATCACCTGAATTAACAAACTTGAAATTTAAAAGGAACAGTTTAGTTTTTAGACCATAAAATCTACTTAAGAATCTCTAAGTGGCTACCTTCAGATGTGAAGATCAGTCGCAACTGAGTAGCAAAGCCAACAGTGCACGTGAAGTAGTAAGAGAGGAAATTGAACAAATCAAATGTAGCTGCCTAATACCAAAAAGAACATTACAAATCCCAAAGTGACCATTAAAACATTTTTAAAAATCAACGAAGAAAGAAAGAATTAATTGTAAAAGTAATACTAACCTGTATCTTGGTGAAAACTACAGAATCAGGAAAGTCAATTCTGTACGACTCATTGGTCAGGTGCTCCAAAAGCTGTTGGTATATCCTGTCTATAACAGCATCCTTGAAACCATTTTCTTGCAACTGTGTCTTGGATAGTCTTAGGGCAAAAGTGAAATCAATGGGCTTCATCGATACTTTTGAATGAGGTTTGTTGAAGTCATACGTATTCAACACCTGCAATTGAAATAATATAATTAATGAGCTGTAGCATATCTCATTATTGGAGATGTTATATAATCTGCAGTTCTGCGGAATGATCTTTCTACAACCACAAACAAGTAACAAATCAAGTCATGTGTGTATAGATACATAAAGACAATGTAGAAAGAGGGACAAACAGAATGTGGAGATGGGGACAAGTGTATAAACACTAAAGGAGCAGGACAGTATCCAGAACTTCATACTGTAGGATATTTACGAAAAAAAGATGATCTTAGGGTGATTATTAACTGTATAATTGTTGTTAAAACTAGTCACCATTTCATAAAAAACACATTACACAATATTGACATTGTCTGCAAAACAGATGGACTTACCGAGTACGAGTGCGTGGATAGAGAACACAAAAGAAAGACATGGGTTTAAAATTTTCGGCTGCAGCCTTTGTCAATGGAGAATAGAATAACAATATTAGTGGTTATTGTTGACAAGTAGACGCTGTTGTGAGGCAAAGAGAGTGAGGAGACAGACAGTCACGAGAATGGAAAACAGGAGCAGTTATTGAATGTTAAGGCCAAGTGCTTCCCTAGACCTGAGCACCAGCTGATGTTCAACTTCAGAGGGTGGGAAGTTTGAGGGTAAGTATTTAAGGACTTATCATACGGGGTTTGATGGTGCCAGGTGTGAATGGGGAGAGGGTGATCCATGTTAGGGGTTTTGCATATTCATTTGGCTAAAGTGGTGATAGTTAAGCCAGTGTAGAAAGCTGAGCGTGTTGGATGAAGTGCAGTCATGGTGACCTTGTATGGGGTAATATTTGTTGGTGATGTAACTGGTGAAAATGGTGCTACAGTAGGTATACGTAAACATTGCAGCTGTGTTCATCAGCGGAAAGAGAAGGTTTGGTGTTCTTCACAATGAGTGAGAATGTTTTCCAGGATAGTTGGGTGCTTGAAGAGTAAAGATGAGAGAAGATAGAATGCTTGTTTTAAAATGTGATTGTTTTTGGGTGGACCAGAATGGATAAGATGTGGTTATGAAGGGCCTCGAGTTGGGTCGCTTAGGGAGTCTGGGGACAGAGTTCTTGGCAGCCAACCAACCCTAGTGGTCTTCCTCAGGTTGTCATTGTAGGAGGCAAGGGTTCCTGGAATTGAAAAAATCTGCTTGCTTCAGATGACAAGGCTGAATGGATGGCTTTGTGTGATATGGGTTAAAGCTGTTGTGAAGATACCGCTGATGGTTTCTGGGTTTGACGTGTACAGAGGTGTTGATTCTGCCACCAGCTTTCAACAGTAGGCCTATTTCCTCCACAACAGTTTTTACCCATATCACATAAAAAGACAGAAACAACTTCAGAAAGGCCTTGACTGCTAGGGGTTAGGCCACCCAACTGGTTGATCGCCAAGCCCAACAACACCGTAGACTCCCTTAGCTACCTAACCTAGGACCCTTCATAACCATGTATCATCCTGGTCTACACAAAATCAATCACACGAGCATCCAAACTTTTCTCATCCTCACCCTAAAACTGTGATTTTCTTCCAAAAAGCCTCATAGTAACATTCAGAAATATTTTCACTCACTATGAACCAATCCATGCCCTTGCTGACAGGACCTAGTGTTTACAGTGCACTATGTCTTCTGGTATAGGCTAGAGCAATTTTGTTACTTTTATAGATCTGTCTCAGTCTCATCCTTGGCTTTGACAATATGAAAGTGACTGAGGTATGAGCGATGCTAGTAATGCCAATCCTTATGCAGCCAGTCCCTGCTATGTATGGTGTGAAAATGTTGCTCATAGGGTCGGTTGGAGTATGCATTTCAGTGGGCTTGGCAGACTGATATGTAATAACAACTCTGGCTCGGCGAAGAAAGCAACGGGAAAGTACCTCACTCCTCATTTCCCTAGTACGCCTCTTCAGTGATGCCTAGGCCATCTATGACAGCTGATGGCAGAGCTGTTGAGGATCCTGACGGACTGAACATACATACATGAACCATCGCCACGTTTGTTCACTACTGTAATGGATGAAATAATGAAAAGAGTTAAAAGACTCCACAACTCTTGAGTTTAACACACTGAATGCCAAGGCCTGGATCGTAAAACTTCCCCCAGGGCCAAATGTATTTTTTAAGTGATTTGTGAATGGTATACCCAATTCCGTTACAGGTACGGTCAAACCAAGCACACCAAAAAGTAACCCGTGGGCCACACTTTAAGGCTACCATTTGATTTTACCGTAATGTCGTTTGTATGTGAATGACGAAGCCTGAAACAACTCATCTGCACGTCATTCATATACGGATGACGCTGCAGTAACGGAAAGTTAAGTATCATTTATATATGAATGACGTGGCATTCAATGTGTTAAAGCTCTTGCCTTTGCAGATGATGTGATATGGGGTGATAATGAATTGAATTGAATTGAATTTATTGATCATGATTTACATGCCACTGAGACTGAAAAGTCCCTTTATGCAGCGTCTTCTTATAATACAATGCAGATTTATGAAAACAGTAACTACATTTTTATAATATTAAAGTATTAAACTAAACAAGAAACTTAAAAAAAAATGAAAATACAGATACCAAAACCAGTAAGGTTAAGACATACATTAAATAATAAGTAAGAAAGTAAATCATTAAGCCCTTCTGTTATTTTGGACTACATGGGTTTAAAGAATATAAAGCTAAAGCAGAGAAACAATTTTCTTCGAAATATACATATTCCTGATTGTTCGACACAAGAATGCCTGATCTCAGCCTCTTGCGTACTCCTCCAGAAAGATAGATGTTAAGAACTGCTTTAGTTGGGTACAGTTAGTGTTACTTGCGAAACGGTGAAGATTAAAGACGTTAAAGATACGTGATGCAGTGCAAACAAAGGATTTGTTAAATTTAGTGGTACGATGAAGGGGAATTTGAAGGGTGGTTTTTGTAAACCTATTATCTCTGTTATGTACCGACTCCATAGGTTTAAATGCATTATAAAGGTAGGATGGTGTCTTCAGTTTGAGAATTTTCTGCGTAGCAACAGCTACTGAGATATCCCGACGTTCATGGAGTTTCAACCATTGTAGCTGTATGTAATAGGGTGTTATGTGTTCATCACGCCTTGCATTTGTAACGTAACGAACACATGCGTTTTGTACCCTCTGTAGTTTTATGTTCAAAGTTTCAGATAAGTCGTTGTATACGACTGAACCATAGTCAATTATTGGAAATATAAGACTTTGAACAAGTAGTTTTCGCATGAAAGGTGGTGTACATGACACGTTACGTTTCAAAATATGCATGGATGACACAACTTTTCGGATTACATTTGACGTATGATCAGACCAGGATAAGGTTCTGTCGAAAATTAGACCTAGATTGTTAACTGTGTCACTATAATGAATATCTGTCTCTAGAATTTTTATTGCTGGGAGGGATTTGTGGTCAACAGTTTTCAGGAGTTTTGTGTAACCTATGCAAATAAGCTGGGTCTTAGCCACATTTAATTGGAGGTTATGATATGCGCTCCATTCAATCAATCGAGAGATGTCATGGTTAAAATGCGTTATAGAAGAAGATGCGTTAGTGGGACAAAAGTGGAAGTAAGCTTGTAAGTCATCCGCATACATGTGAAAGCTACTGCTTTTAAAGACTTCAGATATGTCATTAATATAAATAGAAAAACATAAAGGACCGAGGACTGATCCTTGTGGTACGCCACAGTTTACTGATTCCCAGCTAGAGAATCGATCGTCAACGAACGTGACTCTTTGTGATCTATTTGACAGATATGATTCAAACCACGACAGAGCACTCTGGGAGAAGCCAATTGACTTCAGCTTAGCAAGAAACAACTCATGATTAACAGAGTCAAATGCCTTAGAGAAATCAAAGAGACATAAGATAGTAAGCTGCCTCTTATCGGTGGCCGCGCGTATATCATCTGTAACCTTCAGAAGAGCAGTAGTAGTACTATGGCCCTTCTTGAAGCCAGATTGGTAGGGATTTAGAATGTTGTATTTAGACAAATATTCACATATCTGCTCATGAACAATTTTTTCTAGTGCCTTACTAAGTGCACAGAGGATGTTGATAGGCCTAAAATCACTACAGACTGTTGGTATTTTCTTTTTGGGCACAGGACGTACATTGGCACGCTTCCACTCTGAGGGATAAACTCCATTCTGTAGAGAGAAGTTAAATAAGTGCACAAGGGCAGGAAGAAATATGTCCATGCAGGTAGAAATCATGGATATTGGAATATTATCTGGACCTTTAGCTTTAGTTCGTATTGATCTGACTGCTTTTTCTACCTGTGAAGGGTGTACGTACATGAAATAGAATTTATCTCTGTTACTTGGAGTGAGATGTCTATAATGTTTGGCAGTCTCTGATACTTTCGGAGAGTTGGAGTTAGAGACTGATGTCATATAATATTCACTTAATTCAGATGGAGTAACAGGCATCTGGCTATCTAGAGAGTGACTGACTCCAATACCAAGAGATTTTGCAGCACGCCAAGAAGCTGAGGTGCTCTTACAATTACGGAAGATGTTGTACGTATACTTCACTCTAGTGTTCCTAATTACTTGTTTTGTCTCGTTACGCAAGATCCTGAATTGCTCGTAATCATCTGGAAGTTTAGTTTTAATAAATTTCTTCCTAGCTCTGTCCCGTTTGCTTATCAATTCCTTAATACGCTTATTGAACCATGGTGATGACCGGTGTTTTACGAGAATTCTTTTTTGTGGCGCATGCTTGTCATAGAGTAAAAGTACAAAGCTGTTGAAGAGAGATACTTTTTGATCTACGTCATTAGACTGAAAAAACATATACCAGGGTAGTAATTCAGCGTCAGCACGAAAATTGTTCACGTCAAATTTACTGAAGTCTCGAACAAGAATAGTTTTAGGAATTTGTTTTGGCGTGGATAAAGTGAATACAGCATAGAGCAAGTCATGACCAGGCGGAAGTATAAGAGAGGTGAATGACTCAAATGTTATATTCACGCAATTTGGTCTCAAAATAAGCAGGCCTGTTAGTCGACAGGACATTTGTACTAATATCTCTATAGATGAATCAAAGTTGGAACTAGTACCTCAGTTCCCCTATCTTGGTAGAGTGCAGAATGGAGCACATTTTTATCATCATGTGAGAAATCTTCTTTGGGATATGCAAGTTCCATTGAGGGCAGTTACCACATACAGTTTAGAAACTTGCATCGCAAACTACAAGCAGTGGAAATGAAGTTCTTATGAACTATGATTCAGAAAACAAGGAGGGAAACGACAAGATACGCCATCTTGTCCATGTGAAACAACCCCTTAGTGAGATCCGTGTTGAAGCCAGTCATGTCAAAATAATGGACCCACAAGAACAGCTAGAGTGTGGTTTGATAAGGAACTCCAGATGTCGGCCAAGGAAGAGAGGGATGGATCAGATTACGAAGGATCTAGCAGGGTGAGGTCTGGATTTGCAGCCGGTTTTGGAAGAAGACACCTATTTGGACAGAAATAAACGGAGAGCACTCACGAAACTGGGACATGTTCAAGATGATGAAGATGAGCCAACCAACCGCCACAGACTTCTGGCTCTCCCCTGTGAACACAGCCGCTGTAAGATCTGCACCACAAATCTTATCCAATATAAGGTCGTCATGACAGCACTTCATTCAACATCATTTACCAGCTTCAATGCAGACTCTGCCCAACTTTCCGCATTGGCTTAACTACCAACACAATAGCCACAAAAATACGTGGCCACTGCAGTACCAGTGGGATCCCCTGCCTGTCGTAAGAGGCGACTAAAAGGAGCCCCAGGGACTCTCAACTTGGGAGCGTGGGGCCCTTTAGCTGAGCCCTGACACTGGTTCCATTTACTTGTGCCAGACTCCTCAATTTCATCTGTCCTATCCAACTTTCCTTGGTGAACTCGTGTTCTTTTCCGACCCCGACGGTATTAGGTGGAGAGACCTAGCAAGTCCTTCATGGCCCTCGTCTTTCTTTGGTCGATATCTTCATTTTTCTAAGTGTCGGAACACTTCCATTTTTTTCTCTCTGATTAGTGTTATATAGAGGATGGTTGCCTAGTTGTACTTCCTCTTAAAACAATAATCATCACCACCAGTGGGATCTGGCTGGCCATTTTTGTTCGTACTTAAAAATCTCTTCATTATGTACCGAGCACGATGTAATATGCTGAAAGTTTATTTCGAGTACAATACGATCGTGAAAATTCTGTATTCATAAAAATAGGAAGCATTTACTGTGAAATGAAGTTCAGATATGGAGAAAGTTATCTGTGTGCGTCTCGTTGAGTGGCTTACAAGACTCGCTTCATTTACGTAAATTTCAGGGATCAAATTAAGGCACAATGGGTCGTCTTCTTATTTTATGAATAGGTCACATGAATCAACATATTATTTTTGGCGTTCCTTATTGTTTCTGTTTCGCCGACCACGTAGGTTCCTGTTCTTCCTCAAACCCTGTAGATTTGATGATTCTAGTTCAATAAGACACTTTGGTCTAGTAGCCCTGTTGTCGCAGTCGCATTGTATCTGTGATATATTTCACAATTAGGTTTAGGTTAATGAATTCCATTTTTAACCCTTGGCCCAAAGATTTTTTTCATACTTTTTCCTTAATCTGCAAATCTTTTTTGTTGCGGAATGAGCGTTTATGAAGCAGAGTGCCTCTGATTTAAACACTGTAATGTAATGTTGAATCTTACTGTTTCCACGAGAAGGCAACGGGAAACCACTCAATTAAAGATTCTAAGAATATCCCAAGTAGAATGCAACCATGGAAGCTGACATTAATGAGGAAACGTTAACTACTGATTGTAAATTTTGGAACCCAAGATCTGGCAGGAGAGGTAAGAGGACTCATTAGCAAGCATGAAGAATGAAACTTGGAATGTATGAATGCTATTGAAGGTGGGAAAACTGGATGAAATGAAAGACCAGATACAGATACAGACACAGGACAATTCATCACCAAACTTTATTGTTGCAGGTTGTATGTGATTTACTGGTGTGCCCAATCCTGAGAAAAGATTACATCACTGAGTCTCTGTAATTCCTGGAACAAACTGTATGAAGAGATGGTGAAACAAATTCCAGGATGTGAGAATGTTAACCAGTGTGAGGTGAACAAGTGGTTACAAATTAGATGATGTTGAAGTTGATCTAACAGACCAAGAAATAGTGGATTCCATGTTACTGCCAAGAGTTGAAGCAGACGACTCCGAACTTAACAAAAGCAATTCTGAAAATCGAGTTAGAGCAGATGATGGATTTAATGCATTGGAGGTAAGATTGATTTCAAATTTTTATTAAATTACAGTACCACACGTTTTAATTACAGTACTGAAATAAAATTACTGTACACAGTATTCAGTTCAAAAGCAATTGTTTCATTATTTCCGATCGCTTTGCACTTTGAACAAAGCAATGAATCTACACCAGCTGAAGTATTGTTGATTAAACGGTGGCGCGACAGCACTGGATCAAGAAAATTCAGAAGAAAATCACCGATTTTATACAATGAGTGACATTATGTAAATATACAGTATGCACCTTTGCTTAACAGAGTCTATGAATTTTTATTTTGACATTTAACTTCCGAAAATATTTACTATGTGTCATCCGAAAAAACGTGTCAACTGAAGTGGCTCTGCCCCCTTTATTTAGGATAAATGGGGTTCTATTGTTCATGATTTTCCATAAAAGTCAGGAAAAAGACCAAACTCATACAAAAACACATAAAAATCGGTATGAAACAGCAATCGGTTTGTTTAAACATTTTCGCGGATGTTTTCCCAAGCAGCGGCTTACTTGTTACCATGTATTTTCTAATTCCAATAGGCTGAACACGCATATTCAGCTTCATTCTTAAAACTTGTAATAGCATCACTCCAGAGGCTTGTGGCAAACATTTCCATTTTCTTATGTCCAACGGCGTCACCTAACCTAGGTTTACGGCGCACATATTATGAAGGAGCAAAAATCGAATCAGCTTCCCACTTCAAGTACCTCGGAAGCACAATCTCGAAAGACAACACTGTTAGGCAGGAAATACTCAGCAGGACACAGAAAGCATCAAACTTCTACAGTTAAGTCAGAAATCTTCTTTGGGACTGCAAAATACAACAGAAAGCAAAAAAATCATGTACCACACTTACTTCGTACCAATCCTCATGTACGGTTTAGAGACATGTACCCTACTAAACAAAGACTTCAGTAGAATCCAAGCAACTGAAATGAGATTCATTAGAACCATGAACCAAACAACCAGAAAGGACAAGATCAGAAATGAAGTAAATAGGAAAGTAGCTGGTATTGAGGTTCCTATTATCAGTGTCATACAGAAACGCAGACTTCAGTGGTATGGGCACATAATGAGAATGAACAGACCTGCCAGAGAATATTTCGACCTTAATCTTGTAGGAAGAAGACCACAGGGAAGACCAAGAAAATGTTGGATAGAGACTGTAAGATCAGATGTGGAGGATAGAGTATACAAATGGGAGGATGTACTGGATCAGAAGAAATATGAAGACAGAAGGAGATGGCGAGCGCTTGTACACCACACCTGGGAAACTGGAGTTGGGAAATGATGATGATGATATTATGAAAACGTATTTCAAGCTCCATGTAGAATAATGATAACATTTTCACCATGAATTTACATGGGAACAACCCTTAACAAGACATGAAAGTATATAACCTAACCTCTGAAATTAGTTATGCACATCGCTGTGTGAGAAGGAGAAGTATATCATTCTTATTTTATTTCAGTACAGTGTATTAAAATTAAGCTTTATATCTAAGGAGTTAACAACTGCTGTCATTGCACTTATTGCGAAAACATGTAATTCCGATGTTTGTTTACATCCGTTGAAGTTATGAGCTGTGAGCAGTCTCGCTCAAGATCGACTCGCTCGCGTGTAGCGAGGAATCGATATGGAAGATGATCAATCGCATTCAATACAAACGGTAGAGTCGAGTGTATGAATATTGATAACGGATAAAGACTAACACGACCGAATTTGCCCGTAATAACGGATGAATCAGTGAAAGGGTTCTCATTGTAACCAAAGGATATTGCACAGATTAACAAAGGAATTTCTAAAGGTTATAACAACATTGACATTAAAACGGGGGTTCTCTTCTACTACCGCAGCCGCGGTCGGATGTATATCTGAGTCTGAAATCTCACTTTAGCCCTAAGTGCCCACGCTATAAATTCCTCTTCTGCCCTGAATCGTCTTTAGCAAGCATATGACGTCTTTTTCATAGCTTCTTAATGTCCCATAAACAAAACTAATAGAAATTAATATTTGAGAATTTTAACATTTCCTTAATGTGGGTTTTACCCAATTGTGAATTACGTTACATCGAATACAAAATTGCATTGCTCTTATGGAATAATTTTCGAGACTGGAAATTTCTTCCGTTAAATGTGGGTTTACGCCAAATCAAGGTCATTATATTTATGAATAATTAAAATATTTTCCCCTGAAAATCAAGATCAATTATGCAAGGATTGTCGTCTGAGTTGTACAAGTCTGTCACATTCGTCTGTACACCAAACATGGTTTCTTGTTTTATTTAGTTGGTCAATATTTAAAACAGTGACTTTATTTTTGTGTGCTCATGTATTTTCTTTGCAATGGATGTATATGAAGATAAAGCTGGAATTCAAGAGGACAAACTCGAGCAAATATTGATTCATTATTTTCACCATGTTGGTTATTCCCGTCCGTATTGACTTGCATTCAAATTTCTATAAAATACAAGGTGGGAAAGTATTTTATAGAAATTCAAATATTAATTTACAAGTTGAGGTATAAAGGACTGGGATAATATATCAAGGGAAATGTTTGCTGAATTTTCAACTTATTTAAATCTAAGAATTTCATTTTTTGTCCATATTGAACTGAGAATGTAAGATAGGTAACTTAAAGGGTCCACCTTTTCAATACAAATAAATGTTACAAGTTTATTTACAACATATTTTTACTTGGAACTAGTTTCGACGCTGTTTAGCGTCATCTTCAGCCAAAATGTGAGAAACAGGCATAGGCGTATACTTGCAGACATGTACATTACACAAAATGTTACATCATTGTGATTAAATAAGAGTAAAAGAGTCATAAAATAGTGAATTACAAAGTCAGAAATTGCCTGGCGACAAAATGGTCCATGAAGGGTGAATTAAAACTGTATAAACATGAGTTAGGACTAAAAAACACAATCATCTAAAAATCATATAAACCACAACAAAATCACGCGGAAGTTCGAGATGAATTTGGCACTGGAGATTCAAATTTTTCAGACACTCTTCTATTGAATGTTACCTGCCGCGAGTGTAGTACAAAACACAAGTTCGGATTCAACAAACACAATCGTCTCAAAAATGCAAATAACCTTTTTTAAAAATTTTGGGTTGAGATGAACTTGGCAATTAGGGATTCAAATTTGTAGTCACTTATTCACTGAGCGTCAATTCAAAACCAGCCGCGAAGGGTGAAATAAAGTTGTACAAGTACGAGTTTGGACTTGATAAACGCAATTTTTTGAAATACATGTAACACGTTTGACTGTAAGTTCGAGAAGAACTTGGCACTTAAAGATTTGTGTTTAATTATTCATTGAATGTCACTGGTGCGAGTGCAGTTCAAATACGAGTTAGGACTTAACAGAATCAATCTTCTCAAAATTGCACATGACATTTGAACCTTTGGTTTGAGATGAACTTGGCAGTTGAAGGTTCAAATTTGTGGATATTCATTAAATGTCACTACAAAACAGTCCATGAAGGGTGAAATAAAATTATAACAAACACGAGCTAAGATTCAATAAACACTAATTTCTAAATACATATTTAAAAAATTCAAATTTTGCATAATTTCAATATGAACTTGGCAGTTAAAGAATCAAAATTTGTAGACACTTTTTCATTAAATGTCACATAGGCCGAGCGTAGTATAAACATAAGTTAGGCCTCAACATACACAAACTTTTACAAATGCATATAACATACCAAAATCCAAGTACAAGATGAACTTGGCAGTTAAAAATTCACAAATGTAGTGATTTTTCATTAAATGTCACTTGTTGAGGGTGTAGTAAACATATTCATTTGACCAGAATACAAACTTCGAATTATGTAAAACTTTCTTCTGAGAGCTTAGAAGTTGACTGTGCTATTATCTGTGGTCTATTGTTGCAATGTAACGTGTAGGGTGGAGACAGTTTCTATGACGTTCACAGTTAATTGAGGGACCTGAGGCGGTAAAGCTATGGCGCGAGATGAAGTGGAACTGAGCACGGTGGATAGTTTAGGTCGGGGGAACAGCCATTTTGTTGGGGTGCAAGGGGAGAGGGAAGGAGGAGGAGTGGTAGGGGAAGTGTGAGGAGTGGAAGGAGGGGGAATTAGGGAGGGTGATGCGGTGGAAATGCATGGCGTGACAAAGTATTATGCATAATGTGAAAGACAGATCTGTTATTCGGAATATTAATATTTTTGAAAAATTCAATGAGAAAGTCGAACAGGATCTTTGGTTTCTCGGAGATATCATTTAAGTTTAGGTTTGGATTGAAATATTGATCTAAATGAATATAGCAGTTTTCAGTGACGTCTAGTAAAGAACCTTTGTTTAGAACTTCTAATACCTCAAGATCTTGATCTATTTCAGTAAAGTTGTGCTTAAATTATTTTATATGTAGGCTGACTGCGGAAAAACGATTGTGCTTTATAGCATTGACATGTTCTGCATATCTGATTTTAAAACTGCATCCTGTTTGACCTAGGTAAGTGCTATTGCAGTCTTGGCAAGAAAACCTATATACACCTGATTTAAAAAAGGACTACATATATTTATTCATGTACAGTTATGCAGGATCTCGGTGCTTCTGTTGTTAGTATAAAAGGCTATTTTAACCTTGCGTTTTTTTTTCAAAGTTAGTTACGTAAATTTCTTTATTAAATGTAAATGTTGAAAATGTGGCAGTACTAGTATTGTCTTTTATTAAGGTGGTTTTTGGGTGGTATTTGAATTTATTGATTATTCTTTCAATAAAGGTTTCATTATATCCATTAAATTTTGCTATACAACGAATGGTGTTAATTTTTTTATTGAAGTTTTTCCTGGACATCGGAATCCTGAATGCTCAATCTACCAAGCTATTATATGTAGCCGCTTTATGTCTTTGAGGATCTAGTGAGTCATTTCTTATAGTAGAGGCCGTTTGAGTGGGCTTTCAATAAATACTATATGTAAATGAAGAGGGGTGCCTATTGACTGTTAGGTCTAGAAAGTTGATGGAGTTATTTATCTCTGATTCTAAGGATTCTAATGTTATTAAGATTTTTGAGGATGGATGGCGCGCATATAGAGCGTTCATCTAGGATTATAAATGTGTCATCCACAAACCTAGCCCAGAATTGGTCATTGGCAAATTTGATGTTATTGTCGATGCCGGTGTGCTCTAAGAAATCAAGATAGATCTCTGCTAAAATTCCTGAGGCTGGTGAACCCATTACCAAACCATCTTGTTTGTAAATAATCTTATCAAATGTGAAATAATTATTGTTAATTAGTAATTTTAAGATAGTCGTGAAGTCTTGAACTTCAAGTTTACTTACTTGATTGTCGGCTAGTAAGTTTTTTCGATGATCGGGAATAATGAGTTGGTTTTTATACTGGGATACATGTTGACTATATCAAAGGAGTGCATTGAATGATATGGTTGAAGTTTGAAACTGTCTAGTTTGTTTACGAATTCTACAGTGTTCCTGATGGATTTATTTGATGAGAATTTATAATATTTATTAAGAAATTGTTGGATAAATTGAGATAATTTATATAAATTATATATAATTTTATATCATTTTTGCCTGGTTGGCTGCTTCATTTAAATCTAAGAATTTAATTTTTTGTCCGTATTGAGCTGAGAACGTAAGATAGGTAACTTAAAGGGTCCACCTTTTCAATACAAATAAATGTTACAAGTTTATTTACAACATATTTTTACTTGGAACTAGTTTCGACGCTGTTTAGCGTCATCTTCAGTAAAAATGTGAGAAATAGGCATAGGCGTATACTTGCAGACATGTACATTACACAAAATGTTACATCAATGTGATTAAATAAGAGTAAAAGAGACATAAAATAGTGAATTACAAAGTCAGAAATTGTCAGGCGACAAAATGGTCCATGAAGGGTGAATTAAAACTGTATAAACATGAGTTAGGACTAAAAAGCCCAAACATCTAAAAATCATATAAACCACAACAAAATCACGCGGAAGTTCGAGATGAATTTGGCATTGGAGATTCAAATTTTTCAGACACACTTCTATTAAATGTTACCTGCCGTGAGTGTAGTACAAAACATAAGTTAGGATTCAACAAACTCAATCGTCTCAAAAATGCAAATAACATTTTTTTTTAAATTTGGGTTGAGATGAACTTGGCAGTTAGGGATTCAAATTCGTAGTTACTTATTCACTAAGCGTCAATTCAAAACCAGCCGCGAAGGGTGAAATAAAGTTGTACAAGTACGAGTTTGGACTTGATAAATGCTATCTTTCGAAATACATGTAACACGTTTGACTGTAAGTTCGAGAAGAACTTGGCACTTAAAGATTTGTGTTTAATTATTCATTGAATGTCACTGGTGCGAGTGTAGTTCAAATACGAGTTAGGACTTAACAGAATCAATCTTCTCAAAATTGCACATGACATTTGAACCTTTGGTTTGAGATGAACTTGGCAGTTGCAGGTTCAAATTTGTAGATATTCATTAAATGTCACTACAAAACAGTCCATGAAGGGTGAAATAAAATTATAACAAACACTAGTTAGGATTCAATAAACACTAATTTCTAAATACATGCAACCTCAGACTACAGGGGTAACACCAAACAAGGCACAAACACAGTTAAAAGGGGGAGGTAAGAGTACAATACACAATATAAGAAAACACTACACACTCGGAAAAACAGTAGCTAGCATTACGCGGATCTCCAACAAAACAAGTACGTAACTATCAGTAGGGCCAACTAGTGAACAACAAACCGGGAAGATGAAAAGGCTGGGAACCTACCAAAGGCATGGACATGGCTTAGATAGCGGGTTCCGAAATAAATCACCGTGATCCTTAGATTTTAAAAATATTATTTACAAGATAATTTTACAAATACATTCCAAGTTATGAGCTATAAGTTCAGTGATGTACATAGCTTATTTCATAGCAGTGTAAATTCAAATCTCAAATCAACTGTACATCTATTTACCAATGTAGTTGTACAATGCAATATACAGTGATGTGAAGAGTTTCTCCAAAATCTAGCGTACCTAAAGTGATACAGAACTACCAGAGGCAAACCCCAAGGGAAATAATATTAAACCACATTCTACATACGTTAGTGAAACAAGAAATGGGAATGCCTCGGAAACGAACAGGTAAGCCTAGCTGAAAAACTAAGGTGTCATAAGTAACTAATTTGGTGAATCTAGGCGAGGTTAGGGCAGACTCCTGTATGAAGAGCAAATCGGAACATTACCGAAATTTTAGCAGGAATGGAATTCAAGAGTGCTTACCCGAGGAGAGGGGCATCCCGGAAGCCGGGGGACGTCAACCAGATAGGCTTCTCGCAGACCGATAAACCGAGACCGACAGAATTCAGGATACAGAATTAATTCGAACACTGCCTCGCTCACTATATATAGGAATTACTGGCCTTGGAGGCAGCCAATCAGCGCGCACGAGTTCCCTATCGCCACCTAGACTCACCAATCACAACCTTACTTTCGATCGCGAACTTTGACCAACATTCTAGAACACGCATGATCGCGAAAGTCGTATTTTTTCCAGAATAGACAGACCACATTTTCTAGAACACATACCAACAAAGTAACACACCCTGTACAAAAGTTATGTAACTTTCTGGATCTTTCCAGGAACTATAGACAGAATTCTACTATTTACAAATGCCTATGTTGCAACATTATACAGTACAGGTTAGGTCAATAAAAATAAAACATCATATCATATTTTACAAACAAAGTCTAAAAAAAAATACATTCCACTCGCATTACATAGTTCACTTGTAACATACATATAAAAAAATATTCAAATTTTGCGTACGTTCAATATGAACTTGGCAGTTAAAGAATCAAAATTTGTAGACACTTTTTCATTAAATGTCACATAGGCCGAGTGTAGTATAAACATGAGTTAGGCCTCAACATACACAAACTTTAACAAATGCATATAACATACCAAAATCCAAGTACAAGATGAACTTGGCAGTTAAAAATTCACATTTGTAGTGATTTTTCATTAAATGTCACTTGTTGAGGGTGTAGTAAACATATTCATTCGACAAGAATTATGTAAAATGTTCTTCTGAGAGCTTAGAAGTTGACTGTGCTGTTATCTGTGGTCTACTGTTGCAACGTAACATGTAGGGTGGAGACAGTTTCTATGATGTTCGCAGTTCATTGAACTGAACACCATTCGTTCTATAGCAAAATTTAATGGATATAATGAAACCTTTACTGAAAGAATAATCAATAAATTCAAATACCACCCAAAAACCACCTTAATAAAAGACAATACTAGCACTGCCACGTTTTCAACATTTACATTTAATAAAGAAATTTACGTAACTAACTTTGAAAAAAAAACAAAAAAAAACGCAAGGTTAAAATAGCCTTTCGTATTAACAACAGAAGCACCGAGATCCTGCATAACTGTACATGAATAAATAAATGTAGTTCTTTTTTAAATCAGGTGTATATAGGTTTTCTTGCCAAGACTGCAATAGCACTTACCTAGGTCAAACAGGACGCAGTTTTAAAATCAGATATGCAGAACATGTCAATGCTATAAAGCACAATCGTTTTTCCGCAGTCAGCCTACATATAAAATAATTTAAGCACAACTTTATTGAAATAGATCAAGATCTTGAGGTATTAGAAGTTCTAAACAAAGGTTCTTTACTAGACGTCACTGAAAACTGCTATATTCATTTAGATCAATATTTCAATCCAAACCTAAACTTAAATGATATCTCCGAGAAACCAAAGATCCTGTTCGACTTTCTCATTGAATTTTTCAAAAATATTAATATTCCGAATAACAGATCTGTCTTTCACATTATGCATAATACTTTGTCACGCCATGCATTTTCACCGCATCACCCTCCCTAATTCCCCCTCCTTCCACTCCTCACACTTCCGCTACCACTCCTCCTCCTTCCCTCTCCCCTCGCACCCCAACAAAACGGCTGTTCCCCCGACCTAAACTATCCACAGTGCTCAGTTCCACTTCATCTCGCGCCATAGCTTTACCGCCTCAGGTCCCTCAATTAACTGTGAACATCATAGAAACTGTCTCCACCCTACACGTTACGTTGCAACAATAGACCACAGATAATAGCACAGTCAACTTCTAAGCTCTCAGAAGAAAGTTTTACATAATTCGAAGTTTGTATTCTTGTCACATGAATATGTTTACTACACCCTCAACAAGTGACATTTAATGAAAAATCACTACATTTGTGATTTTGGTACTTGGATTTTGGTATGTTATATGCATTTGTAAAAGTTTGTGTATGTTGAGGCCTAACTTATGTTTATACTACGCTCGGCCTATGTGACATTTAATGAAAAAGTGTCTACAAATTTTGATTCTTTAACTGCCAAGTTCATATTGAAATTATGCAAAATTTGAATTTTTTAAATATGTATTTAGAAATTAGTGTTTATTGAATCTTAGCTCGTGTTTGTTATAATTTTATTTCACCCTTCATGGACTGTTTTGTAGTGACATTTAATGAATATCTACAAATTTGAACCTTCAACTGCCAAGTTCATCTCAAACCAAAGGTTCAAATGTCATGTGCAATTTTGAGAAGATTGATTCTGTTAAGTCCTAACTCGTATTTGAACTACACTCGCACCAGTGACATTCAATGAATAAGTGAACACAAATCTTCAAGTGCCAAGTTCTTCTCGAACTTACAGTCAAATGTGTTACATGTATTTCAAAAGATTGCGTTTATCAAGTCCAAACTCGTACTTGTACAACTTTATTTCACCCTTCGCGGCTGGTTTTGAATTGACGCTTAGTGAATAAGTGACTACAAATTTGAATCCCTAATTGCCAAGTTCATCTCAACCCAAAATTTTAAAAAAATGTTATTTGCATTTTTGAGACGATTGTGTTTGTTGAATCCGAACTTGTGTTTTGTACTACACTCACGGCAGGCAACATTCAATAGAAGTGTGTCTGAAAAATTTGAATCTCCAATGCCAAATTCATCTCGAACTTCCACGTGATTTTGTTGTGGTTTATATGATTTTTAGATGTTTGGGTTTCTGAGTCCTAACTCATGTTTATACAGTTTTAATTCACCCTTCATGGACCATTTTGTCGCCTGACAATTTCTGACTTTGTAATTCACTATTTTATGACTCTTTTACTCTTATTTAATCACATTGATGTAACATTTTGTGTAATGTACATGTCTGCAAGTATATGCCTATGCCTATTTCTCACATTTTGATTGAAGATGACGCTAAACAGCGTCGAAACTAGTTCCAAGTAAAAAATATGTTGTAAATAAACTTGTAACATTTATTTGTATTGAAAAGGTGGACCCTTTAAGTTACCTATCTTATGAATTTTCAACTACCGATCTCAATAGCTGCAGTCGCTTAAGTGCGGCCAGTATCCAGTAATAACAATAGGTTAATTTATTAATTTGACCACCTAATCAATACAATAAGTCTTATCTTTGTTCATTTATATTGACATGTTAACTAAAATGGAACATGTTTCGCCTTGTATATAGGCATCATCAGCCATTGCCTTAACCTTGAAATAAAATCGAGCACCTGATTTACATATGAATGAAATGAAATAAAACTAATTTTTAAAGAAGCCTTGGAGAGACTAGAACTAAAATTAACATATAGTAAAAGACTTGTACAATGTTGGAATTTAAAGATATTGCAATGAGTAAGGAGTTTACAATTGGTGAAAGTATTTACAGTATTGACATTAGAAGGCTTCTATTATAATTGAAATGAACAAAGCGACAGTCTGTTATAAACAAGTGGTAAGATGTTGACCGACCAGCGGTTACAATTAGACAATGACGAAAATGACAATCAAAATCGTATTTATTCAAAAAATAATGTTGAATAAAATAATGTCGAAGGATGGTCAAGTGACCTGTAATTATTTGTTTTCATGAGATGAAAGTCGAAAGTCAATGGCGTATGGTGAAGTTGTGGTTCACTTTGATTTAATTACAGGTCATTGTCTAATTGTAACCGCTGGTCGGTCAACATACTTGTTTATAACAGACTGTCGCTTTGTTCATTTCAATTATAATAGAAGCCTTCTAATGTCAATACTGTAAATACTTTCACCAATTGTAAACTCCTTACTCATTGCAATATCTTTAAATTCCAACATTGTACAAGTCTTTTACTATATGTTAATTTTAGTTCTAGTCTCTCCAAGGCTTCTTTAAAAATTAGTTTTATTTCATTTCATTCATATGTAAATCAGGTGCTCGATTTTATTTCAAGGTTAAGGCAATGGCTGATGATGCCTATATACATGGCGAAACATGTTCCATTTTAGTTAACATGTCAATATAAATGAACAAAGACAAGACTTATTGTATTGATTAGGTGGTCAAATTAATAAATTAACTTATTGTTATTATTCTAATCAAATATCATCAATACGGATCAAAAATGATATTTATCACATATAACAGTATCCAGTATTCGGAAGATAGTGGGTTCGAACCCCACTGTCGGCAGCCCTGAAGATGGTTTTCCGTGGTTTCCCATTTTCCCACCAGGCAAATGCTGGGTCTGTACCTTAATTAAGGCCACGGCCGCTTCCTTCCCACTCCTAGCCACTTCCTGTCCCATCGCCGCAATAAGACCTATCTGTGTCGGTGCGACGTAAAGCAGCTTGAAAAAAAAAAAATTCCAACTTCTTTGAAAACATTTAAGAAGAGGCTAGATAGGGAATCTGTCACCTGGGTAACAGCCATAAATGCAGATCACTGATGACTGATGAAAGATCTGCTTCTGCGGGTGGAAAATTGTTTTGTGATGCTCCAGTGGAATTCCCTCTCTAAAAAGGAATATTTTGAGAACTGTGCACGGATAATCTGCAAAACTGGATAATCAAGAGTTTGCTGTAAATACAATTATGAATTCTTACCTCTAAGAGAAAAGGGAGCAGAGGTATGAACGTTCCCGTGCTCTTGGACAGCTGAATCAAAATCTGAATACAATGAAACCTCAGAGGAAAATACTGAGCAGTTGGAATTAACTTTATAGTTCCAATCACAACCTGAAACATACAAGGTAAAAGAACAGAACATGTCATGTAACTACTTTAACTTCCACTTTAGAAAATGGCACTTGAAAAGACTAGCAGTCTCATTTATGACTCTGACAGTCTGGTACGGGTGGTGACGCAACAGCACGCCTTGCTCTGGGGCTACTGTTGGCTGAACATATCAATCTAGAACCTACCTGCACAACAGGGTAAATCAACGGTTCCAACTGAGGTTTATTGGCCGTAGCTCCAAGGACATCAGACCACAAGTGCAAAGATTGAACAAACTGCCAATTGTACACAGACTGAAGTGTTTCCTGAAAAGAAGAAAAATAATACAAATATATTGTATAATGTCAGAAGATTCAACAGATTGTTTTATTTCTTTTAGCTGGTTCTACATACACTTTGCCTTTTGGACAGCCTCTAAATCGATCAAGTGTTCCTGTGTAATATGTATATTATTATTATTATTATTATTATTCTGCTTTTACAGCCGCATTGAGCCACTTCAGTTAATCATTTTCTTTCCGCTTTTCATTCCTTCTGATCTTTTCTGTCGTTCCTCATCTCATCTCCTTTTCACTGCACGTTGTTAGTCTATTTTTGGTTTAAAGAGGATGTATAATTATATTAACTTCCACGAGAGGAGTACCTGGGCAACAAGGATATCCAGATAGCAGAAAACTTGTATTGGGACAAACTGCTGCACAGCCTTGTCCAGATCCAGCAAGGAGGCATTCTTTTGCTTCTGTTATTCAATCTCTACACAGTCAATATCTCTAACTAGGGAGTTAAAATAGAGTAGAGTCTGCTACAGCGAGAACCACGTTATAATGAAAGTTCTTTTTCTGCGCCTTGAAAATTCCTGCATTAAACTGTGCAGTATCCTTCAGTTACTACTACTACTACTACTACTACTACTACTACTACTACTACTACTACTACTAATGCTATTTGCTTTACGTCCCACTAACTACTTTTTAAGGTCTTCAGAGACGCCGAGGTGCCGGAATTTAGTCCCGCAGGAGTTCTTTAACGTGCCAGTAAATCTACCGACACGGGGCTGTCGTATTTGAGCACCTTCAAATACCACCGGACTGAGCCAGGATCAAACCTGCCAAGTTGGGGTTAGAAGGCCAGCGCCTTAACCATCTGAGCCACTCAGCCCGGCTCCTTCAGTTACATCGAGAACCGTATCACTGATGCATCCGTTATTACGAGTGATTAAGCGCGCCCTATTTTTTCTGTTATCTATATTTACGCACTCAAGCGATTATAATAAATGCGATCGATCATCTTTGGTATTGTTTACTTGGTATGTGCACTAGCGAGCTCTCTCGTCAACATTCGAAGGCGATGTCGGAGTTCATCACTAATACCCATCGATTGCTGTTCTGTAAAGAACATTAGAGGTTATTTTATATTTTCTCGCAGGGTTATAAAGTTACTCACGTCCGTAGCAGTCCTTAAGCTACACGTGTCCACCCCCCACGATGGTTCAAAATGAGTAACAGCGTGGCACTGGTATCTCAACGACGAAACCCAACTGCCTTTTTTCATGGCCAAATCAACCTATCAAATGAAAAAAGATTAAAAGAAAACACTAAAAATTCTCCAATGGAATGCAGGAGACCTCTTGAACCCAAAGATGACTGAACTCAACAGGACACTAATCGATATGAACAAAAACATATTAAAGCGAACAAAGCTAATATTACTGAAGAAAACATCAAAAATTACCAAACCAAAGGATACAAAACATAGGCCTATACAAAAGCAGACAAATTGCAAGTGGAATTGCTGTAACAATCAAAAATGACCTCACAGCAAACTTCCAAATAGTCAAAGAGATGACACAGTAAGACTAGCAAAATAGTAGAGATGATAACAACACCAAAATACAAATTTATGAATTATACAGCCCTCCAAACAACAATAATCTCAATCTTGATATACTCCAACCACATAAAAACTCTACCATAGTAGGAGACTTTAATGGAGCATCCCAGTATTGGGGATACAATTACGAAAATTCAGTAGTTAGAATCGTCGAAAACTATTTTGAGTACCAACAGCTTCAGTATTGCGTTTCTCGTCTCTACTCGATGACATAGTGTAATTTTTGCTCATCTTTTTTTTCCTTGAGCATTTTCAACAATTTCTCTTGCTTTGTCCCTCTTGTTTTTTGTTCAGTTAGTTTGGCATTTCAAAAGTTTTCCTTTCTTTGCACTTTCCCTAAACTTGGATGCAGCTTGGCATGGAAAGTCTATCAGTTATGTCTTGCCAAAAACCTTCATGCACTACACAGGAAACTTGACCAACCTAGATTTAGCTATTGCATCAGCCAACATTGCGGATCATTGCAAATGAGATGTAATCTGCGACCCTGAATGCAGATACCGAATGTCAGTTATCAGCATGAAACTGGAGATGAAGGGAAGGAAACCTAAAGGAAAGATTCTGTGGAATTTTAAGAAAGCCAAGTGGAACAAATATCAAGAAAGAAGAATGCAAGACATTAAAGTGAACAAAGCTAATATTACTGAAGAAAACATCAAAAATTACCAAACCAAAGGATACAAAACATAGGCCTATACAAAAGCAGACAAATTGCAAGTGGAAATGCTGCATCCAAGTTTAGGGAAAGTGCAAAGAAAGGAAAACTTTTGAAATGCCAAACTAACTGAACAAAAAACAAGAGGGACAAAACAAGAGAAATTGTTGAAAATGCTCAAGGAAAAAGAAGATGAGCAAAAATTACACTATGTCATCGAGTGGAGACGAGAAACGCAATACTGAAAAGAAAAATCAGTGAAGCCAATAAAACAACATGGGATAAGTTTATTAACATAACAGACTACAGAAAAGACGGACCCAAAGCTCACACAAACTACCAAGTTCATTAAACAGAAAAATACAGCCACACTATTAAAATAAATGGCAATGTTATAAGAAGAAAATTTCCAACAAGTGTAATACATTCTACCTAAACCAATATAAAATAAATAAGAAGTTGAAAAATAAAGAACAGAAACTAAAAAGAGAAACAGAAAGCACATTTGGGAGTGCACATCTAGAAGAGGTGTTTACATGGGAATTCTCCAAGGAAGAAATGGATGAAGCAATTCGTAACATACAAAACAAAAAACAACCTGGAGATGACAATATCTTCCCAGAATTCATAAAAAATATTGGTCCCAATGTATGCAAAACACTCCTAAAAATTTACAATGTCTTTTGGCTCAATGATTTATCCCTACCAACAGACTGGACTATAGGCACTATCATCCCAATTCGAAGGTCTGGGAAAGATGAAAACGAAATGGAGTCATACCAACCCATAACCCTCACTTCAATACTTGCCAAAATATGTGGAAAAATGGTATCAGCACACCTAAATTGGTATTTGGAGAAACAAAAATACCTTGCTGAAGAACAAGCAGGATTCAGAACAAACATGTCACCCTAAAATGCAGTAACAAAACTTGTCCACAAGGCTTTAACGACCAGAAGAGTACAGACTTTAAAGGAGCTTAAGATATTGTTTGGAGATCAAACTCATCAGCAAGTTAAAAAACTATGAAGTAAGAAAGAACATGCTGAATTAGGTTGAAAGATTCCTAAACAAGAGATGGATAAAAACAGAATCATGTTACAAACAGTCTAATATAGGTTTATCAAAAGGAGCAACATTTAGTATCACACGTTTCAATATTTGTATCAATGACCTACCAAACAAATTTTAAAAAGTCAATGGTATTAAGGTTAGCATGTTCGCTGATGACGTCGTCATCTGGACGTCAGCCAGTAACAAAAGCAACGAGCAGAAAGAAAGGCTAGAACAAACCTTGAATGCAGCCTTCGAGGAACTTACCTCATGGACGACCAAGAACAATATGATTGTCAGCAAGACAAAAACTGTATATCAGTTCTTCACGCTTAAACATGCAAATACTCTGTTCAAACTCAAACTGGAAGACAATCATCCAGAAAAGAGCAACAGCACTAAATATCTAGGTGTGACACTGGACAAAAAATTAAATTGGAAAAACCAAGTAAGGAAAACATCTGAAAAAGTGAATAAACGGATTAACCTGATGAGGCTAGCAGGCGCTAAATGAGGATGTACACAAGACACACTCAACATCACCTATAACACATATGTAAAACCTATACAGTAGAAGTTCGCTATGGCGAGTACGGCATATAACGAGAACTCCGCTATAACAACAATATTTTGCTGTCCCTTCAAAATTCCTATATTAAACTGAGTGTTAACCTTCGGTTATAGCGAGAGCCCTATCACTAACGCATCCGTTATTACGTACGAGTGATTAAGTGCGCGCGATTTTTTTCGTTACCGGTATTTATGCACCCCAGCAATTTTGTTCCATGCGATCGATTACCTTTGGTATCATTTCCTCGCTATTTCCACTAGCGAGTTCTCTCGTTGACATTTGAATAGTTACTTGTAATATTACTCGACAACTCAAAAGACCTGCACCAGGCCTCTCCAGAGGCCACACACTATTGTTGTTGTTGTTATGAGATTTACATGATGAAAACTGTCCAAATAGATTACCCGTATTTTATGATTTTGGCTTTCCCCCTTTTTTATGGGACCCGCATTTACTGTTTTCCCGCATCCATAGTCATTTTCCCCCTCCTTCTTGAAAAACGATGCATCAAGATGTTTCTGCACCTGGTTGAACCTTGTCTACAGGTCAGGGAGCTAGACTTCGAAAGGGAAATCCAAGAATCGACTACAGGTGTTTGAGGTGTGGATCCAACACAAAATGCTGCACATATCTTTCGTTGATCTAATATCACACAAGGAAGTTCTTTGTTAGGGAACAAAGAGTACAAAAAAGAACTGATTAAAACAAATGCCACATAATTCCCAGTTCCAGCCACATATTGATACAATCCCCTAAAATACATTTAAAAATGGAACACTGAGGGAAGGAGCATGTCGGCTGGTGGGTTTACTCTAGGATTTGTAATAAATACAGTAAAATCCATCCCGCCTGGTGACCATGATTGTTAAGGCATTGAAGTCTAAAAGATCTGACAATGTGGTTAGTCGGTTCGAGTCCCATTCACCACCAGAATGTTGACCGGCATGGTAGGGTGGTATACAATTTCTAATCACTAGATGCATGCCAAAAGCCTGGATTAAATTCCAAACCTCTCCGCAGTGCTCATATGGACTGAGGACATACGATGCTGTTGATGGTGATTTGTCCATCAGATGAGGACATTAAGCCTTGAGCAGACCCCTTGGTGCTATTCGACAGGAGTAGGCTACGTGCTGGCACCGGGTTTCATCCTCTACCTTTCTACTATCATACATCTCATCATTCATTTCATCTCATTAACTCCACTGATGAGGCTGACGTCAGGAAGGCATCCGGTCCAAGAAACCCGCCACGACAGATACATCTCACCTTATACCTGACCTCATAGAGAAAAGAGACAGGCGTTGGACAAACAAACAAACAAACAAACAAACAAACAAACAAACAAACAAACAAACAAACAAACAAACAAACAAACAAACAAACAAACAAACAAACAAACAAACAAACAAACAAACAATTTAATTTAGTTAGTGCATGTAACGTCAGTATCATGCTATACTTATTCCTGTGAATCCCCCTCCCCACCAAATGTTTCTGGATACATTTTTCCAAAATCACTTACTAATGAAACTTTGTAAAGATTTCAGAAACGAAACAAAAATGCAGAAAATATAATTCATCATTCATCGCTTTTACAAGATTAGTAGCAGTGAAACCTCATGACTAGAGCCCGGATTTCCATGCACTATCAAATCTCAAAATATGCATGCATTTGTGCACTATGAAATGACGGAACATGCGCAATTCAGTTCCACGTTGTTATATTTGCATTTTCTTTTGAAACACTGTACAACAACTAATTTATCCGTCGTTTAAGAAAATAACTTAGAAATTCCTTTCCCTAAATCCATTTAGACACGAGGTGTCTTCCTAGACTTTTAACAGGTGGCATGACAGCAACACTTCACAGCACAGTCCAACACTAAATTACAATTTGAAGCGTGTTAGTGTGCTGCTTTTCAACTTCCTTCTTTTCTCAATTATTTTGACCTCAGATGTTTGATCAGTGGGAGTTTGGGGTAGGAAATTCCAGGAAAACAAAACAGGATTCAGTGCAAAACCAAGGTTTGTAAGCTGCTCTTTCAGTAACGCGGCGTCACAGAAGTGTGATTCAAGTTTTCATTTCTTCGTCTAACATAGACGAAAAAAAAGAAATAGCCGTCATTTAGTAGCGCAAAATTTAGGGTTCAGTGTTTACTGGGACACTTTATTTCGAAGGATTAGAGCGTTCAACGCGGGGATCTTCCTGCTTATGTCAATGTTTACTCAAGCAACAGATAAGAAAGTACTTGGTTAACGGGATTATAGGACCTCTATGCATCTAACTCTGGTTGTCAAGTAGCATGCCAGGAATAAATTTTCTTTCTCTCTCAATGATACACAAATAAGGTGGACGTACGGCCTCGAATTCTGCAAAGCAATGTTCAAAAAAGGCACTGTTTTCAAGTTAACATAATATGTGTCAAAGTATAAATGTCCAATAATTCGCTATTAAATCAAAAATTTTCAAAATATGCAATATGCATGAATTTTCTCCCAAAAAGGCCAAAACATGCAAACATGCATGGAAAAAGTACGGTTATTTGGAATTGCTTCGTCATAAAACGAATATTTGCAAAGTTTCAGAAGTGTAAGCAGCTTATGTAGGAACATACATTTGTATGGAAATCCGGGCCCTACTCATGAGCACGTTCCTCAATAAGATGTTTTCTCACCTAGCATGTCGTAAATTCAAAGTTCCGATTCACGATTTTTTGCTATTACCCAGGAGTAAAATGACACTTTTTCCATTCCTGGAATTATTCTTTGTCATCTGTTATAAATGGATTAGAACCCTTGCCATTGTAGGCAGGTCGGGGAAAAGTCGAGCAATAACAAGAAAGGCCCTGTAAGCTTCAGGAAAGTTCAATTTTGCTTGCTGCTTAGCCCATGAGCATCTTTGTGCTTGTATTTTGCACTATTCCAACAAGAAGTAGAAATATATTCTATGTTGAGTGGTACAGTCTTTCTCTCCTGTTGTTCCCTCAATTCTGAGGAGGCTACTGGTCAGTTGTCTCCATCTTCAGTGGTCTTCAGCCAGACGTGTTCAACCCAGTTATACTCTTGATAATGTTCGACTATCGAGTGCAAACTTCTCCACGATCCCTCTTGCTGGGAACATTTCCAAGAATGATTAGTCATTCCCATGTCGCAAAGTGTGTCCATAGAACTGTAAAACTCTTTGTTTACATATTAATGATAATCTGATTCTGAGGTTGAGCTGGTTTATAATGGAATAACTGGTGTGAAATGCTGTTTGTGTAACATTCCCCAGAATCACTTTCTTCAGGTGTGTAGCATGAAGAGCCCACGTCTCAGTCACATACAGGAAAACTAAAAATATCAGGCTGGATTCTACCCTAATTTTCAGCGAGCGATGGGACAAATTTGTCATTACATTTTTGGCCATAGTTATTCTCTTGATCTCAGGAGCACTAAACCACGGTATAGATGTTATCTAATTCCTTGGAGATGTCTGTGGTTGCTAATTTATCGGCTCTATCAACAATCATTATTTTGGTCTTGTTCACATTAATTTCTAGTCTCATTTGAGCACTGACATGTTTGACACGGGAAATGAGCTTCTCCATCACTAGCAATGAGTGCGGTATCGTGTGCATGACAAAGGTTGGAAATTTTCTTACCACCAACAGGAAATCTGCCATCCCTTTCCACATGTGAGTGGTACAGTGAAGGGTTGCGTGATAGCCTATGTGTAGATATGGAAATAAAGTTGTGAAATTGCTTACCAATGAAGACAAAATTAAAATCCTTCAGAAAGAGGACAAGCATTACAAACACTCTGAACCAATGCTGGCTACTCCGGAAGTGTTGTTTCATTCCACACGGCAGTAGAGTGGCAGTGACCAACTGGCTGACAAGTAACAGTTCAACATTTGTCTTAGAAAGAGACTTGCACCTTGTGATTCATATCACTATTGGGCAGTTTTTAATTGGATATTCAATACAATACTGTAATACGTGTAACCGTACGTATGTACGATCCCCGAGTTTTTAGGTTAGGAAATTTTCGTATATAGTTTGTAAGGTTAAAATCCTGTAATTTTGTTTATTTACCATGTAAAAACGTAATATTATAAGAAGAATGTATAGTTAGGGAATATTGCATATGTTCATCATTATATTTTGTATAAATTTCCGTTTGGGTAAGAGTCTGTAAATATGGCCTAGCCGTAAGGATTGTGCAACCGGAAAAACTGCGACTATATCGGGAAGGACGGTTGAAGTCAGTTGGATGTGTTGCAACAAGTGGCTTGGAAACACGGGGTACGGCAAGTTGTATCGGTTGAAGAATTGGAGTGAATCAATGTGGACATACATGAGTGGACGGTCTATGTCACATCATATACTCGATAGCCAATGCGAGGGCTTTGTTTTGAGCGAGGTTTGGGTTGACAGAGTGACGCGGGAAGAAGTGCCAGTGTGAGCGTTGCTACCACTAAACTTTTCAGGACGCTATAACCACGTGTAGCAAGGATATATAAGTGGGTACGCGTGTGCGGCGAGTCATTCTGATTCTGATTCTGATTCTCATTCTGTTTCTGACTCTGATGCTGATACTGTGTGTTTCTCATTTGTACTGGTCTGCGGGAGCGACGTATTTGCGCAGTTTGCTATACGATCTGCTATTATTCGTGAGTATCTGTTACGGAGTGAACATGATATAATCACAACGACTTACCGGCTTTGCAGTGGACTTTCTGTAAAAGAAAGTGTTTGTTTGGAACTTGTCACCCGAGTATGCAGCTTCAGTTGGTGGAGAATTTTGCTGTTTGATTGCCTCCGGACATGTAACGCTTTATGTCCAGCCAGCCATTGGAAAGAATTCAAGACGTCGACGAAGAAGTGTAAATAAGGTTAGGGATGCTCGTCTTAAAGAAGGTTGCATCCATATGTAGAGAAATAGTCGTCGTACTTTTCTCTACCAGATTAGGATTCACGGTAACAGTGGAGTGCGAAGGGGCTCTTACCTGGAGGTATGTTAAAAGTATAATGATGTTCTATATTTTTTATTAGTGATTTTAATGATGTGTAATTTGCCTTTGTAGACGGCAAACGAGTAAATCTCGTGAAGAGATGATTTTGTTGGGTAGTATTGTGTATATTAGCTCTATGTAAACGGCCAGCACTAAGTGGGTTGCATTAGTGTTGATTTTGTTGGTGTTTGTCACATATTAGTTCTTATTCGATGTTCTATTTTTATTGGTGATTTTAATGATGTGTAATTTGCCTTTGTAGACGGCAAACGAGTAAATCTCGTGAAGAGATGAATTTGTTGGGTAGTATTGTGTATATTAGCTCTATGTAAACAGCAAGCACTAAGTGGATTGCATAAGTGTTTATTTTGTTGGTGTTTGTCACATATTAGTTCTTATTCGATGTTCTATTTTTATTGGTGATTTTAATGATGTGTAATTTGCCTTTGTAGACGGCAAACGAGTAAATCTCGTGAAGAGATGAATTTGTTGGGTAGTATTGTGTATATTAGCTCTATGTAAACAGCAAGCACTAAGTGGATTGCATAAGTGTTTATTCTGTTGGTGTTTATCACATATTAGTTCTTATTCTGGGAGTAAAGTCATAGAATCAAACTTAAAGTGAGTCTTTTGTCAGTGGAGTAAGGGTGAACCTGGCATGTTACCCAAATTTAATTTCAGGGGTTATATAGCAACAGGTAAGGTTATAAAGCAAGTCTGGAGCCTCGTCAGCCTGATGACCGTCGCCTTGGGAGAGGGAGTGGCTCGTTGCTCTACATAATTAAATATTCCTGCAATTGTTTTGCAGGTGGCGCCCATTATCCTTGTTATTTACACTTAGTTGAGTCAACGTTTATCTGTTCAGTATTTCAATAGCTTGCAGTAGTTGCAATTGGCGCCGCCAACGTGAGGCAGAATGATATCCAGACTTGCTATATGACCTTGGTAGGCACAATTGGTCCAGTGTTTTAGTGAGCTTGTGTTAGGAGTTATGTATCAGTGTTGTCATGTTTTGAGTTCTATGTTTTATCAGTGGAATATGAATAATAGTAAGAGTAGTAGTGTAATGAATTTGAGAAGGAGAAAAGTGCATAAAGGCAGTATGTCATTTAATGATGAGGAGAGCAGTTGTGGCACAAGCACACAAAGTTTGATGAAAGTAGTTTTCAGAGTGATAATATGTCTATGGAAAAAGTGTATGGAATTGTAATGGGGGGTGAAGGGGAAGGTAGTGATCAAAATCAAAGTAGCATGGGGGGTAATAATGAGTTTATGAAGTTAGTATTGGAGCAGTTGGCCAAATTGATTGATCAAGGGAATAATTTAAGTAGCCAAATTAGTAATCAGGGGAAGGAATTAAGTGATAAAATTAGTAATGTAGGGGAGGAGGTAAGTAATTTAATTGATAAGCATTGCACGGCAGCTAATGATTGGGGTAGTAGTGTGGAGAAAGGAATTGATAATGTAGGGAGGGAAGGTGATGATTTGAGGGATTTTGGGGGTAAGGGGTGTGAAGAAAAGGAGGAGGATTTGTTGGAGGACCTACTATGTGCTAAAATTGATGGTGATAACACTGTGGTAATTGATGCTCTTTGGGAAGTTGCAGAAATTGAAAAGGAAGTTAGTTGTAAAGGTGATGAAGATTATTTTGTGGAGGAGGAGTCTTTGAGGAAGACATATCATGTTGTAGAGGATGGTGTAATTGAGGAGATTAATGTTACGTCGATAATGGGTCTGAGTAGCGATGATTTTGAGATTAATGAAACTTCCGTTAAGAGGGTCAAGAGCAACAGTGTTGATGGCATGAATGATGTGTGAGTGGGAACAGCGATGAAAGATATGGAAGTGGGAGAATTTAGTAGTAATGGTCGGGATCTCGAGTTCAGTGATAGTAGTGATTTCAGGAAGAGAGAGAGTGTGAGTGAAGGAAAGTGTGAGAAGGGTTGGGTGAATGAGATTGAGGTGACTGAGGCTGGTATGTCCGATAAGGATGAGTGGAGGAAAACTGTCGATGCTGTGGGTGAAATTCTTTGTGAAGTGGAGGTTAGGTCACATTTTGTGCATAATGAGAATCATAGGAGTGGTTGTGAATATTATGGGGATTCAGGGTTTGAAGATTTTATGAGGAGTAATTGTGTTGGAAAGCTTTTTGGTATTTGGAGAAAGTTCAAAGAAATTGAGAGTGACAATGTGTATGAGAGAACAGGAGGTCGATTCAAACGTATGTTGAGTGGAATATCTGATGCTGAAGATCGTACGAATGATTTCATTGAAGTGTGGAAGAGTATTGATGAAAGAGGTGCGATTGTGGTGTGTTTTCAGAACAGGAGGGATGTTTTGATTGTGAAATGTATATGTGTTCCGAATGTAAGTCTGTGTAAGTTGTGTGTGAAAGAATGGGAAGAGAGTTTTTGTGTGAGATTGGCAACCAGGGTAGATCTACCCTCAGCAGAAGTGGTATCTTCAAAGGTGATTGATTTAGCGAGGCAGAATTTAAGGAAGGCAGCTGATAGGAGAATGATGCAGCAGGGGAGGCATCATGGAGATAGTTTTGAAGTAGGGGAGGAGGTGTTACTAAAGGTTCCACACATTTCATCTGCAGACAACAAAGAAATTCATAAGTTTTTTCAATTGTATCAGGGACCTTACATAGTAGGTAAGAAAGTTGGCAAGTGTGCTTATCACCTGTTGAATAACAAAGGTGACATGATTGGTACACACAATATTCACAATCTTAAGAGGTATGTAAGGTGAAGTATTGTAAGTTCAGATGTTTTGTGTATGTTAAGAAGAATATGTGAATTTTCTTTGAATCCTGAGTGACTTTGACAGGCTGTGTAGGCTGCTGTACTGAAAAGACTGTGATTTGCTCAGATGTATTGTATATAATCTTCACAAATCAAGGGGAGGTATTGTAACCGTACGTATGTACGATCCCCGAGTTTTTAGGTTAGGAAATTTTCGTAAATAGTTTGTAAGGTTAAAATCCTGTAATTTTGTTTATTTACCATGTAAAAACGTAATATTATAAGAAGAATGTATAGTTAGGGAATATTGCATATGTTCATCATTATATTTTGTATAAATTTCCGTTTGGGTAAGAGTCTGTAAATATGGCCTAGCCGTAAGGATTGTGCAACCGGAAAAACTGCGACTATATCGGGAAGGACGGTTGAAGTCAGTTGGATGTGTTGCAACAAGTGGCTTGGAAACACGGGGTACGGCAAGTTGTATCGGTTGAAGAATTGGAGTGAATCAATGTGGACATACATGAGTGGACGGTCTATGTCACATCATATACTCGATAGCCAATGCGAGGGCTTTGTTTTGAGCGAGGTTTGGGTTGACAGAGTGACGCGGGAAGAAGTGCCAGTGTGAGCGTTGCTACCACTAAACTTTTCAGGACGCTATAACCACGTGTAGCAAGGATATATAAGTGGGTACGCGTGTGCGGCGAGTCATTCTGATTCTGATTCTGATTCTCATTCTGTTTCTGACTCTGATGCTGATACTGTGTGTTTCTCATTTGTACTGGTCTGCGGGAGCGACGTATTTGCGCAGTTTGCTATACGATCTGCTATTATTCGTGAGTATCTGTTACGGAGTGAACATGATATAATCACAACGACTTACCGGCTTTGCAGTGGACTTTCTGTAAAAGAAAGTGTTTGTTTGGAACTTGTCACCCGAGTATGCAGCTTCAGTTGGTGGAGAATTTTGCTGTTTGATTGCCTCCGGACATGTAACGCTTTATGTCCAGCCAGCCATTGGAAAGAATTCAAGACGTCGACGAAGAAGTGTAAATAAGGTTAGGGATGCTCGTCTTAAAGAAGGTTGCATCCATATGTAGAGAAATAGTCGTCGTACTTTTCTCTACCAGATTAGGATTCACGGTAACAGCGGAGTGCGAAGGGGCTCTTACCTGGAGGTATGTTAAAAGTATAATGATGTTCTATATTTTTTATTAGTGATTTTAATGATGTGTAATTTGCCTTTGTAGACGGCAAATGAGTAAATCTCGTGAAGAGATGATTTTGTTGGGTAGTATTGTGTATATTAGCTCTATGTAAACGGCCAGCACTAAGTGGGTTGCATTAGTGTTGATTTTGTTGGTGTTTGTCACATATTAGTTCTTATTCGATGTTCTATTTTTATTGGTGATTTTAATGATGTGTAATTTGCCTTTGTAGACGGCAAACGAGTAAATCTCGTGAAGAGATGAATTTGTTGGGTAGTATTGTGTATATTAGCTCTATGTAAACAGCAAGCACTAAGTGGATTGCATAAGTGTTTATTTTGTTGGTGTTTGTCACATATTAGTTCTTATTCGATGTTCTATTTTTATTGGTGATTTTAATGATGTGTAATTTGCCTTTGTAGACGGCAAACGAGTAAATCTCGTGAAGAGATGAATTTGTTGGGTAGTATTGTGTATATTAGCTCTATGTAAACAGCAAGCACTAAGTGGATTGCATAAGTGTTTATTCTGTTGGTGTTTATCACATATTAGTTCTTATTCTGGGAGTAAAGTCATAGAATCAAACTTAAAGTGAGTCTTTTGTCAGTGGAGTAAGGGTGAACCTGGCATGTTACCCAAATTTAATTTCAGGGGTTATATAGCAACAGGTAAGGTTATAAAGCAAGTCTGGAGCCTCGTCAGCCTGATGACCGTCGCCTTGGGAGAGGGAGTGGCTCGTTGCTCTACATAATTAAATATTCCTGCAATTGTTTTGCAGGTGGCGCCCATTATCCTTGTTATTTACACTTAGTTGAGTCAACGTTTATCTGTTCAGTATTTCAATAGCTTGCAGTAGTTGCATACGTTCTCTTCTTGAGATTTTACTGTAAGTGAATTTACTTGCTACCTACTCCAGGATTGATCACGCCTTAAATACACGTCTCCCTCATTGTCTAACAAAATCATTGTTAAGTTACTTGAAGTTTTGTGCACGGAGAAAATTGGAACAAAGAACAATAGCTATCCAAGAAATTTGACACTTCAAATTGTTGCATATATGACAATTTGAAAAAGGAAGGGTAAGGGATAATGCAACAGCCAACATCTTGTGGCACAGAAGATGCAATAATGATGAAAACAGTTGATAAACTAAGGGAAAGAAACAGACGACGAATCAACTCATACAAAGAAACGCAGGAACATTGACAGCATGACAGGTTACCTGGCATCTCGATGGAATATTGCCAGGTAGTAGAGGCAGAAGAAGGTTATCAGTAAACCTAACACTTCCGGATATAAAAACCAAGAGGACTCTTGTTCGGAGGAATTATTGGTAAACTTTGTACACCTCGACCTGTGTTTTCATCTTTCACTAAAAAAGAACATTTATTCAACACTTTGCCAATAAACTTGCGTACTTCTATTACTTTAGGGAGTCAAACAAGCAATGTCCAGGGCAATTCATAGCAAATGTTATCAAAAGCATAGCAGTGATTAAGTACACCTCTGTCCAAGAATTGATCCTTCCTTGTATGTACTCAACAGGCCGATATTGTGAACTTAAAAACTAATGAAAGCTTGTTTCCTATATATACAGCTCGTTCTAGTTTTGGATTCTCTCCCCTAATTTCCAACATTTACTTAATCATCAGCAGCAAATAATCAAATAAATGAACAGATGCATCAAATAGACAAAACATACCTTTTTCTGCAATGTGATTGCATTTCTAAGATGGATAGCCAATTGTCGGATATACAAGAACATAAGTTGATATGACACATTCATGTCCAAAGTGAACATTTCCGTCAATGATCGTCGCATAAAATTTATGGCAGGAAGAGTGCTTGGTGCCACGAATTTGCTATTGCTGACATATGCCAAGTACATTAGCTGAAAAAAATAAAAAGAGGTAATACAACTTAAAGTGATACACAGATCCAAATATAAGAGAAGTAATTATGTATAAAAGAAAATGCAGAACTGAAATTCTATGACACAGGCAGAATCAGGAAGAATTCATGAAAATTAAATGAGATATCTAAGCCCAGACTTATTCTAAACAAAATTAAGCAATATTACACTTGAATAATCAGTACATACTACTCTAACCCCTTCAATTGGTATTACACAGAGCTTTATAGTGGAACTGATTTCTGGGAAGGGGAATGAATCTCACTTGCACTGATTTGATCATGTTATGCAAAGATGTAAAGCTGTATCATAAGGAAAATTATAGGTAAAACCAGGAAATGTGACCTGGTACGAGTTCTTAATCAACACAGGTGACACAGAACTGTAAACTCTGGACAATGTGTTCTAGGAGAGCCAAAAATGGGAAATGGCAAGTATAAAAAAGCTAGCAGCAGAACCTCGATGCATCCTTCCCGGAACTGTCGTCTTCCCGTATTCATCATTCAATTTATTTGGTCCCAAAAATGTTCCATATAAACCAATGTTAAATTTCTCTGTATCTATCGTTCCTCAAACTATCATTTTAACACATCGATCGTCAAAAAATATTGTCCTCGGCCACAATTTTCCTGCATGGATCGATCGTACATAAGAAAAATACACGCAAAAGTTTTTTGAATTTAAAGAGACAGCTCAATACTCCAACATATAATAGCGGCAACCTGTTCTGTGAGAATGTACAAGCGATTTAGAGTTGCTAGTCTTGAACAAGGATCTTGTAGGCTGGAGTGCTGTGCACAGGTTATTCACGTGCAACCTCACTATGAGCCTCCTGGTAAAAACACTTCTTCTCGACTCATTAACCGGCCCCTAGAAGTATTTTTAATTTACAAGAATTAAAACGGAGGCACTGTAAAATTTAAATCTGCCAGCATTTTCTGTGTTGCTATTGGCTAGCTAGGGCTGCCTCCTTCATTGAAAATGAGAAAATCACGCAATTTAAAATAGTCATGGTGTGTGCCGGGTACATTTTAATTGATCCCAGGGTTATTAATAGCGTCGTACCTTATTAATAGCTAGAGGCCTGTTGACCACTTTGTTGTCCCCTGCCCAATTCTTATGTTACAAGCCAGACCTGACCGAGCCAGACCAATAATCTTTTCACTAGCCTGGTATTGAAACTAAGCCTCAGTTAAACCACTGTAATATCGTCCGAGAGGTACCATGTTGATTTTCTAACCTCTGTGACATCGTCCGAGCCTCGCCGTGTGAGATCTCTAACCTACTGTTCACAAAGGGTTTACAGAATCTTTACCAAATTATAGGTTATTGCCATAATATCAACGTTCCTTAGTTAATTCCGAAGGTTCGGGGGCTGTGTGTGTGCGCCGACTTATGCATTAGGATCCATCTTAGGTATGGCCCCATTTTCATAAGCACATAGATCGCCTATCAAGTGCCAACTCGAAAGACCTGCACCCAGCTTCAGAGGTCACATACTATTATTATTGTTGTTGTTGTTATCATATTATTTGAATCTTATTATTATACTAGCTGACCCGACAGACGTCGTTCTGTCAAAAATAAATGACAATGGAACGAACTCAAATTCAGTCTGTACTACACGCAAAAATCAGAATAATGCAAATTACTACATTATCAACATCGAATGAGTTAATTTTCTACTGCTACCAAAAGTTAGTAACAAACTACTGGAAAAACGTGTTTTCATTACCTGCAATATTAATATCTTGATTGTGAATAAGGAAATGCTGAAATAGGTCACAGCATATCACTACCCAGAAATAACACTGATTGACTGTAACGTAGATAGGAACTGTTCAGCAGGTCTTCAAATCCCTCCCAGAGCCATAATTATCCCCCGTTGCAAATAAAGTAATTTTATAAGTTGATGGCGCGAAGATAATGTGGCAATACTTACTCCTATTTCTTCGCAGGAAATAACTATCATAGAAAACACTGATTCCAATCAACACTATGAAGATACACGATACTTTTTGTTTGATTACCTGGCGCGTAAACAAACAAATTGATGGTTTTCCAACAAGGGAACAGACAACATACAATTGACCATGCGAAAAACATGGGTTTTCAAGATTAATGCCACAATCAATCAATGACTGCCCCTGGGATTTATGTATGGTCATAGCAAAAGCGAGCTGCACTGGAAACTGCAGTCGTTTAAATTCAAATGGTATGTCAGTCGGAAGCATAGGGATGCGTGGTATCAAAACGTCTTCTCCTTTATACTTCCCCGTTAGAATGGTTGCTTCGATCACGTTGTTCAGTAATGTTTTCACCGCTAGCCGTGTGCCATTACAAAGATGCGGTTGGTTGATATTTTCGCAACATTATGACCACTGATCAGACCTTTAATTGAAGAATGTGAGAAGGCAATACTGGTAAATCCAGCAAATTCAAAAATTCGGATGGATAGTTCTGATTACAATTTTGTGATTACGCCTATCAGATGGCATGAGATCCAGGGCAGTTCTGAACAATGTAAGCAACTGATTGTGTTGATGAAAAGAAAGTTTGTAATTGTTCTACAATAGACCTCTTCACTGAACTTTTATGAACACAACGCAGATCAATTTACTGTATTGAATTGCCCATGAAATAAATTTGCAGAAATTTGTAGTCGCCATCTTACACCGACAACTGTGAACCTGCTCTGTGATATATTTGGCCTTGTATCTGTAAATTAAGAAGGACAGGTTTATTATTTTAGTCACAAAAACTATAAAATGAAGTACACAAAGCAATAAGTCTGCTTGTTATATGTTACCTTGAAAGTTGGCATGAAATTGTCCCGCAGTACATTTATTGCCCCAAATGACGTCATTTGAAAGCAGTTGTTATAGTTTTGGATATTTGTAAGGAAATGTATGGAATCTGTTCCTCTTCCTGAAAGCAATGCGTGGAATCAATTGCACTAATTTCACTTTGCCATTTGCGCAACACAATCCAGGGACTTCATTTTTGTATTTCAATGCCTTACGATATTGGCAAATTGAGTTCATAGATCCAATAGCAACGCACTGATAGGCACTGTAGTCAATTGAAACATCGTAACTGAAAGCAGCTTGATTCAAACTTGCAAGATTATTAGCTGAACGACGCGCTGCATGGGTTCATGATATCCGAATCCTTTCAGTTTCATTTCGCTCTTCACGTTGTTGTGCAGTTCGATTAGACTGAAAATTAGCTTGGCTTGTGTCCGCCCACGTCTTATAGGCGGCATGAGTCTTGAAATGAGTATACTGTGTATGGAAGCACACACAAAATAAATTAATCAACCAAAGAAATCAATGAACTTGTTTGTTGAGAACCTAAGATTTAAAAACAATCAGGGTAGACAAAGGTCTCCAACTATAACAAAACACGACACTGCATGGGACTGTCTGGAGAGCGTGGGAGATCCGTACCGTCAGTCGAGACAGCAAGACAGCCAGCCAGCCAGCCAGCCAGCCAGCCAGCCGAGTCACGCGCGAAACCAAAACTCAAGAAGATGTTCTTCCTGTCACAAACTGAGAACTAAGCGAGATAAGAACTTGGGGTTTGTTTTAAAAATAAGTTCCATATCCGAAGACCATTTGCCTTGCTTTGACCCCCCATGCAAAATCAATAGCAAAGAAGTTGGCTAGCGACTGACTTTTTCGTGCCTGCACATAAAAATCTCTGAACATGACTGGAAAGAAACACAAATAGTGCATGTTCTTATCATTTAAATTTAAAAACAAAGTTATCTACGTCGAGCAGAAATGTTCCTTTACCAACAGTGAAAAAATTACAAATATAGTGAATATAAAATAAGAGTTATGACATGATAAGTTCTATGCAATGAAGATTTTGCATTTGAGGTAACATTCCATTATTTAAACATTTTCACACTCAATTATTTTGTAAACCGTTTTTTGTTAATGGCATCAAATGCGGCTTGAAATTTTGTACATAATCTGATATTCACCCATTTTAACCGATAACACTGAGATTTACGGACATTTGGCAAATGCGCTGGATTAGAGGAGGACAGCGCAAAGCAAACGTGGGAGAAGGAAAGAGAGACGAACAGTTTGAATGGAAAAAGAGAAATGGGGCTTTTACATTTTTCCTGGCATTTTTTCCAATTTTTCTCTTTGTAAAAACCTTACTCGGACTTCGACGAATATTTGAAAAAAGAATTAGCTGAATTGGTCCAGCCGTTTCCGAGTTTTTCGCTTAGCAACACAGTTAGCGATTCATTTTTATTTATATAGATTTACATTTTGAAAAATGCCCAAATGCAGTATCCATATTTTATTATTTTGCTTTCCCCTATATTTATAATCATCCGCATTTATAGTTTTCCCGGATCCATTGTCAATTCCCCCCCCCCCCCCTTGAAAAATGATGGATCGAGGTTTTACTGTAATTAAATGGCCAGCTGCTCATATGCTTGTGTATGCATTTGCTGGCACCACGTGCTTCAAGGTAGTAAAAAGAATTTGAGTATGAGGCAGGTTTTCTCACTGAGCAGTAGGCAGGGTCTCTGTCAACCATGAATCGGTCTTATCATCTGAATCCTTTCCAGAGCAAATTCAACATTGCAAATCTACAAAATTAAGCTGCTGCCACAGAATTCCCAGACTCCATTTTGAATCAGCCGAGTCATAATTCTGTCAAACAAAAGATAAACTAAAACAGGCCACCTTAGTCAGCTATGAAAATCACTGTTTTAATGTAAAGAGATATAAAAATAAAAAATAAAACCAAGGAATTCCAAAATCTGTGTCATGTCCCACCAAGGACCAAAATAATTTTCATGCCGGTATAACACGGCTCTCCTCATTGGGTATTCTAAAATTGCTGATAGTTCCAACATCCTTACTTTAGTTCTATGAGCTTTTGGTCTTCCTTAAGCAGTGGCGACAATGTTAGAAGTTGGAGCTTATTGTGAAGTTCTTTCATTACAGCAGTCTCGTCGAATACTAGAGTATCCCTGAAGGTAGTTCCAAGATAAAAACTTTGTTCGCCATCTCTGATTAAAGATAAAAATTTCATTGTTCATACTGAAAAGTATTATAGTTAAAATTGAAATAATAGATAAAGAGGTTCAACCTATTCAATACAAAAGAATAAGAAATGCAGTGATTACATTCTTATTTAATAATAAGTAAAAGTGGTACCGGTTTCGACCCTAGTCCAGGTTATCATCAGCCGATTAAAACATTTAAAAAATGCATAGGAAAAAGAAAATAAAAGATCAAGTTCACTCCGGATCAGTAGAAGAGGCGATATAAAAATGACGGGGGTAGACACTGTAAAATTCAGGTAAATCACTTAAAAGAAAACAGTGCGTAATTTTCTGAACGGCAGATTGGCACACGCAGTGTTAAGCAAAGTCTTATAATGTTTATGAATAGCGGAGAATGGTTAAATGAGATAGCTTTTATACACTATCAGGCACAAAGTCATAACACAATCGAACACATATGAAGATCCATAATCGTGCTGAAGCTGAAGATGAGTAGATCAAATGAAGTAACTTGCCAGCTCCCGGTGATCAGCGCGATATTTCAACATCAGGCACTGTGGTCTCAAACGCCAAAGTAAAATGAAGAATAGCTTAATGATCCAGTATTTCCTCACATGTTAAAAACCCAAAGAATAATCAACAGAATTTGGTTAAAAGACGAAATTAGTTTCTTATACAAGGAAAAATCATTTTTAAACAAGAGATTATACGAAACACATCTAGAAATTGCTAATCTTCTCCCGAGTGCACACTGGAACCTCTTCCTAACTCAAGTAGATAATAAATTATTTCATGAATTGTCAATTAAGCAACAAACCCTGGAGAAAAAACTCAACATTCTTAAGAACAACTCTTCTTCACATAAATTTCAGATTAAGAACATTGACACACCCTCCAAAACTGTTAAACAATTCCACCCTCCCATTGTAAATTTATCTAAAACAACTCTGAGTGATGATGAAAACTCAATTCTTTCAAAGGGCCCCAAACACAATTGGCCCAACCTCACCACTTTCAATGTAGCCACCAATTTAATTAGGTATTGAATCTGAAATAGCCATTAACAAAATGCCAACAGATGAACAAGATGAAATCAGATATGAAGTAAAAAAGAAAACTCAAAAAAATCTTCATTAACAATAACAAAAACACTTCTCTTAATAATTATAATAAAAATAATAATATTAATAATTTAAGTAATGATAATAAACTCTTTTTAGATCTTAAAAAGAAAATCAATGACAATAATCTCATCATCACCAAATCTGATAAAGGCAACACTACTGTCATAATGGAAAAAAACTGACTACTTAGATAAAACTAAAAATTTTTTCAGTGACTCTTCTTTTTCTATAGTAAAAAAAAGACCCAACCACAAAAATCCAACGCCTACTCAAACAAACTTTAAAAAACACTTCCTTTCTCCTCACAGATCAAGAAAAAACTAAATTAATAAACATGAACCCAGGCCTACCGACTGCCAAAGCCCTCCCAAAAACTCACAAAACTAACATTCCCATCCGTCCGATAATCAATTACCGACCCAGTCCCCTATACAATATTTCTAAATTCATCCGAACATTTTTACTAAAAAACTATCGATTTTTATCCAACAAATCTATCATAAACACTTCTGAACGAATCAACAAATTAAAGAACTTTGATATCCAACCAAATTTTTCTCTCCATTCTTTTGACATTGTAAACATGTACCCTAGTATTTCAATTTCCAAATTATTCCCCATAATAAACAACAACCTAAATAAATTCAGTAACCTAAGTAAACTTGAAATTCGAGACTTCATGTCTATTTTAAAATTGGTTCTCAACAATAATTATTTTACCTTTGATAACACCATTTATCAACAAGATGGCTTGGCTATGGGCTCACCAGCTTCAGGCATTCTTGCTGAAATTTACCTTGACTTCTTAGAAAACACAAAAATTAATAATAATAATAATAATAATAATAATAATAATAATAATAATAATAATAATAATAAATCCTGAGAAAGATTCTTGGACCAATCAAAGAAAATGGTGAGTACAGGAGACGACACAACAGCGATCTGTACCAGCATATGGAGAGGATAACGGACACGATTCGGAAAAGGAGGATTAATTTTTATGGCCATATAGCACGCATGAGCACACAGAGACAAACCAATAGGATCTTTTCCTACTTTCTTAACAAGAAAACCAAGGGACCCTGGTTTATCGAAGTTGAAAAAGACCTTCAAGAAATAGGAATCACACTCGAAGACATCCAGAAACGTGCTCCTCTCCAGAAAAAGCTCCAGGGATACAAGAAGTTCCAAGAAAGGCCAAAGTTGAAAACAGGCAAGAAGTGGACTGATGAAAGGAAGGAGGCTCACAGAACGAGAATGCGTGAGTACTGGGGAAGAATTAAAGCTCAAGGATGCAAACGGTTGAAATAACGTGGTCCACAGCAGGCCGAAACGAAGAAAGAAAGAATAATAATAATAATAATAATTATTTCTCTAACATCCTCTTTTGGGCCAGATATGTCGACGAGAAATTAGTAATTTTAAATGAAGAATCAACCAACGCAGCCTCTACACTTCTTCTCAACAACTTAGACTCTAACATTAAATTCACCCTCGAATCAGAACACAACCAAACTCTTAATTTTCTAGGCTTAACTATCACTAGACATCCTTCTTCTTTATCTTACAAAATATTCAGAAAACCAACCCAAACAGCAACCACAATACGACAAGATTCTTCGCACCCTCAAGCTCATAAACGTGCTACTTATAACAGCTTAATTTTTCGTGCCTTCAACACCCCTGTCTAAAAAAGATTTAAATAATGAACTGAACACCATCTGTAACATCGCTAAATTCAATGGCTTTAACAACTCCTTCATAAACCGTATCATCAACAAATTCAAACACCGTCCTAAAACCACTTTATCTAAAGACATAACAAAACCAACTGCATTTTCCACTTTCACTTTCACTCAAGATGCTTATAAAATAACTAATGTTTTTAAAAAACACAACATGAAAATTTCTTTTAGAACTAACAATAGAAATTTTGAAATTTTTTAACACAGCTCTAAATCACTAAATAAATCTAATGCTTTTTCTAAATCTGGAGTATACAGATTCAAATGTAACAACTGCAACTCCTCCTACATCGGTCAAACTGGCCGCAACTTCAACATCAGATACTCCGAACATATCAACGCCACTAAATACAACAGATTCTCCGCCATAGGACAACACATACAAGACTCCAAGCATAGTTTCACCAATATTGAAAAAGACATGAAAATACTTAAAATCATTAACAAAGGCCCCCTCTTAAACACTACCGAAAATTGCTTTATTCACCTTGACCAATACTTCAATCCTAATTTCAATTTAAACAACATTTCTGAAAAACCCAACATCCTTTTCGACTTCCTAATTCTTCTTCTCAAAAATTCTAAATTTCAAAACCCCAATTCTATTTTCCATGCCTTACAAAGTTCCTATCCACATTTTCTACCTCCAATAACCCACCCCTCCTTCATCTCCCTATCTTATCCTTCCTCGACACCGTTTAACATCAATCTCTTTTATTCTTCTATTATTCCACTACTCCTCTTCCTCTATTAATTTATTCTATCTTTTCTTTTCACCTCAAAAAAAAAAAAAAAGCCACCTTCATTTCGGTTCTTCTCATTCAAATTTAACTCTTGCCTTGTGCCGACTTCGACTACTTCAATCACGACCTGAATTTTTTACAATTTAAAAAATAGTGCACTGTGCATATATGTTTCCGGTATTGCGCTTTTTACTATATTTTTTTCTCTTCACAATTGTTTTTTTCACGTCAACTGTTCCAAAAATTCTACAGGATCACAATTACTCATTCAATTATATTGAATTATATTATATGTATCTATATATACTTACTTTCCCGCAACCGAAGCAAATACTGGATCATTAAGCTATTCTTCATTTTACTTTGGCGTTTGAGACCACAGTGCCTGATGTTGAATATATCGCGCTGATCACCGGGAGCTGGCAAGTTACTTCATTTGATCTACTCATCTTCAGCTTCAGCACCATTATGGATCTTCATGTGTGTTCGATTGTGTTATGACTTTATGCCTGACAGTGTATAAAAGCTAGCTCATTTAACCGTTCTCCACTATTCATAAACATTATAAGACTTTGCCTAACACTGTGTGTGCCAATCTGCCGTTCAGAAAATTACGCACTGTTTTCTTTTAAGTGATTTACCTGAATTTTACAGTGTCTACCCCCGTCATTTTTATATCGCCTCTTCTACTGATCCGGAGTGAACTTGATCTTTTATTTTTTTTTCCTAGGCATTGTTTTTATGTTTTAATCGGCCGATGATGACCTGGACTAGGGTCGAAACCGGTACCACTTTTACTTATTATTAAATAAGAATGTAATCACTGCATTTCTTATTCTTTTGTATTGAATAGGTTGAACCTCTTTATCTATTATTTCAATTTTAGCTGTAATACTTTTCAGTACGGAACAATAAAATTTTTATCTTTAAATGTCCTCTAATAGCTCAGGCACCAAAGGAATTGATGTGAACGAGTTATCAGCCGTGATATTCCTATTCGAACCTGCAACTCGTTCCACGATACGTTTCACTATTTCATTTGGCGCATTACTCTGCTTGAATGGTCCATCAGGTCCATATACTTCAAGCTAGTGAGTGTATATGTTTTTACAGTCAACGAGTACGAATAATTTAATGCTGTACTTTGCCAGATTACTAGCCAAAGCTATCAATTGTTCATCAATGGTGAAGTATTCACTTGCAGAATAATTCTGCCTACAGTTCAATAATTCTCTGAAGGCTGCAAACTTGTCCACCTACCTACGTTCAAGTCAAGTACGAATGTCATCAAACCGGAGGCAACGCATGAGAAATTTGAATCTTTGTGCACTCATAGTTACAAAAAAATAGCCTTTAGTCCTGTTCCACAGCTATTATCCCACAAATCTAACATATTTTGCCTTCCTGACTTCAACACACCAGCAAGATACAAAATACCTATAAGTGATCTAATTTCACACACATCTGTACGTTTTGCATCTCTTTTATGCTGAAACCCAGAGGAGTGCGACAGACTTTGGCAGCCGGCACAATTCCTATCCTGCCGCTACATGGGGCTTCATTCACTCCATTCCTGACCCGGTCGATTGACTGAAAACAGGCTATGGATTTTCTTTTATGGTGAAAATTAGACATGATTTTTTCAATGTAAATATTTTTATACTCAACTATTTTTTGTATCATGGTGTCATCAAAAAATAGTTGAAAACACTGCAAATGTGCGCTAGCATTTTTGGCTCTACTCTTAAGACCCGGCAAATGAACAGTAATGTTGTGGGAACATATGCGCGATGTTAGCACAACAACTGACTTTCTCCACTTTGTTCCATCCTTTCCAGTATAATAATTAGACGGCACAGAATCATCAACGGGTTCTTCGTCACCACCAGAAACACTATCATTCCCAATGTCAGCATCACTGTCCACATCTGGATGCACTTCTACATCGTCTTCTTCAACCTCACCTTCATCCTCAACACCAAGCACTTCACCTACGTTCAAGTCCAGTACGAATGTCATCAAACCGGAGGCAACGCATGAGAAATTTGAATCTTTGTGCACTCATAGTTACAAAAAAATAGCCTTTAGTCCTGTTCCACAGCTATTATCCCACAAATCTAACATATTTTGCCTTCCTGACTTCAACACACCAGCAAGATACAAAATACCTATAAGTGATCTAATTTCACACACCCACCTTATTATAATAGAGAAATAAAGAGACTAAGAAGGAGGTGCAGACTGGAAAGAAATAGAGTTAGAAATGGCTGTGGAAGTAAGGAGAAATTGAAGGAACTTACTAGAAAATTGAATCTAGCAAAGAAGGCAGCTAAGGATAACATGATGGCAAGCATAATTGGCAGTCATACAAATTTTAGTGAAAAATGGAAGGGTATGTATAGGTATTTTAAGGCAGAAACAGGTTCCAAGAAGGACATTCCAGGAATAATTAATGAACAAGGGGAGTGTGTATGTGAGGATCTTCAAAAGGCAGAAGTATTCAGTCAGAAGTATGTAAAGATTGTTGGTTACAAGGATAATGTCAAGATAGAGGAAGAGACTAAGGCCAAAGAAGTAATAAAATTTACGTATGATAACAATGACATTTACAATAAGATACAAAAGTTGAAAACTAGAAAAGCAGCTGGAATTGATCAGATTTCTGGGGATATACTAAAGACAATGGGTTGGGATATAGTACCATATCTGAGGTACTTATTTGATTATTGTTTGGCCGAAGGAGCTATACCAGATGAATGGAGAGTTGCTAAAGTAGCCCCTGTGTATAAAGGAAAGGGTGATAGACATAAAGCTGAAAATTACAGGCCAGTAAGTTTGACATGCATTGTATGTAAGCTTTGGGAAGGCATTCTTTCTGATTATATTAGACATGTTTGTGAAATTAATAACTGGTTCGATAGAAGGCAATTCGGTTTTAGGAAAGGTTATTCCACTGAAGCTCAACTTGTAGGATTCCAGCAAGATATAGCAGATATCTTGGATTCTGGAGGTCAAATGGACTGTATCGCGATTGACATGTCTAAAGCATTTGATAGGGTGGATCATGGGAGACTACTGGCAAAAATGAGTGCAATTGGACTAGACAAAAGAGTGACTGAATGGGTTGCTATATTTCTAGAAAATAGATCTCAGAGAGTTAGAGTATGTGAAGCTTTGTCTGACCCAGTAATAGTTGAGAGGGGAGTTCCTCAGGGCAGTTACAAGATTGTGAGCAACTGCAACGTGACCTCGAAAATATTGTGAGATGGACAGCAGGCAATGGTATGTTGATAAACGGGGCTAAAAGTCAGGTTGTGAGTTTCACAAATAGGAAAAGTCCTCTCAGTTTTAATTACTGCGTTGATGGGGTGAAAGTTCCTTTTGGGGATCATTGTAAGTATCTAGGTGTTAATATAAGGAAAGATCTTCACTGGGGTAATCACATAAATGGGATTGTAAATAAAGGGTACCGATCTCTGCACATGGTTATGAGGGTGTTTAGGGGTTGTAGTAAGGATGTAAAGGAGAGTGCATATAAGTCTCTGGTAAGACCCCAACTAGAGTATGGTTCCAGTGTATGGGACCCTCACCAGGATTACCTGATTCAAGAACTGGAAAAAATCCAAAGAAAAGCAGCTCGTTTTGTTCTGGGTGATTTCCGACAAAAGATCTTTAAAAATCTTTAAAAGAGTAGCGTTACAAAAATGTTGCAATGTTTGGGTTGGGAAGAATTGAGAGAAAGAAGAATAGCTGCTCGACTAAGTGGTATGTTAGGCATAGATATCAAGGATAATTTAATAAAAACCACCTATTCAATACTTTCCATTAAATTATCCTTGATATCTATGCCTAACGTCATCTTCAATACGGAACAATAATGAGAGTTGTTACTTGTAATAAGTGGTATGTTCCGAGCTGTCAGCGGAGAGATGGCGTGGAATGACATTAGTAGACGAATAGGTTTGAATGGCGTCTATAAAAGTAGGAAAGATCACAATATGAAGATAAAGTTGGAATTCAAGAGGACAAACTGGGGCAAATATTCATTTATAGGAAGGGGAGTTAGGGATTGGAATAACTTACCAAGGGAGATGTTCAATAAATTTCCAATTTCTTTGAAATCATTTCGGAAAAGGCTAGGAAAGCAACAGATAGGGAATCTGCCACCTGGGCGACTGCCCTAAATGCAGATCAGTATTGATTGATTGATTGATTGATTGATTATCTTCCTCACTGTTTAGTTCATTCAGCCATCGATTTATATTCTCATAGTCATCCAGTTAGCACTTATATACCAATAATTAATATAAACTCTTAAAACGGAGTAGATATATGCACAGGAACTGAGATTAGACACAGTAATAAGAAAACAAACAAAGTCAAGAGAAGTCATGCTAGTCGTTGCACGGATCATAGTTGTGATCCATAAGAATAAATTGCTTTATAATGCAACACCAACAGTGAAGGTTAGCAGACTACTGCGTGTCAAAGAGGGGACGGGATGCAAGGAAGGTACACAGATGGTCAAGGTCAACAGTCACACCAACAAACAGGAGCGAAAAAAAAAAAAAAAAACTAAACGGCTGGATCACTATTGCGATCTGCGCGACCACTGGAGTGTTAAAGAAGTTTCTGAGAAGATACTTCCAGAATCTCAGTCCAGAGGCACCAACAATACAATCTTTTGTGTCAGACAACTACATGAAAAGTGTAGAGAACAACAATAAAAAATCTGCTTTCAGTGTTTTATGATCTGGAAAAGGTCCCTTTTACAGTGCCCAGAAATGTGATGTGCATGGTTGTAACGTGTATTTGCAGCCCTGAACATTTGTTGGACTTGGTCGAGCACATCATGATGGTATGTTTGGACAGGTGCTTCATGAGAATGTCTTATCTGAAAAATGTCATATTACTAATGGTCTTATGTACTTGAACCTACATGTTTTGCCCTATACCAGGCCAGATTACACGCACCCAGATCAGTGAACTGCAGACGGCAATGCTCTTCCAGCTCATACACCTGACGAGATGTGACTGTTTGTCAACCAATTCAACAGTGCATATGAACACTTTGACCCGACTATCAACTCGCAGAAAACCAAAGTGTTTGCACAGCCCGTTCCTGGAATTGTTTTCCCAGATTTTGGTACTACCATCTCTGGGAACAAGCAGATAACTTCTCATATCTCGGGAACATTCTCTCAGTAAACAGCACTCACAGATGGATGTGGAAAACAGAATATGACTGCTTCATGTAGCTTTTAAATATCTGCAAATCCAATCTAAGAAAATACAATCAAACATGATGTACATCTGTTGTTGACTCAACATTAATATGGATGTGAAACCCAGACCTTATAACATTGTGGTATCAAGAAACTGGAAAGTTTCCACCAACAAAAATTCACATAGTTTATGATCATCAAATGCATCCAGTGCCGTGGTTCTTGAGATAGCACATCATTACTGGTGGACTGGACACGTCCAGCACATGGTAGATGACAGACAAACTTCCTCGGCAAATCGTGTATAATAAACTGGGTAATGGCAGAAGGTCTGATGGCACCAGACATAAAGATCAGATGAAGAAGATCGTTCTTGCTGGTGCACAACTACCAACTGCTGTTGTTCAATATGAATGTGTGTGTCGAAGACAGGAAATAGACATCAGTCAAAGATGAAAACAATGCCATGTCCTGCATCAGATGTAATGTATGTGGCACAGGTTTGCTTAGTCACCAGAGACATCTGCAAAGTGCAAACAAGTGGAGCATACATGTATCAGCCAGTGAAAGTTGGCCAGCTGAGGTGTACCTAAGAAACAAATAAATATGTCAATAGTACCATGCAGAATTTAATTTGCACAAAAGTGTCAAAGACATATTGCCCGAATCCATCTCTGGTAGAATACAGTGTTCACCTGATATGGGCTAAATCAAGTTCAGTCTCATCTTTGGTTCTGACATTCTGAAAGTGACAGGTAATGAAAGGTGCGAAGACGACACTCATAGGGTCGGTTGGTGAACACATGCACCTTCTGGCTCAGTGAGAGGAAACTACCTCACTCCTCAATCCCCCGGCACGCCTCGAGGTTATCTATGACGGCTGATGGTGCTGTTGTTGGCATACAGTCAAACATCATTGAAATAAACAAACACATTCAAAATATGTTCTACATTAATATCATCATAAAATTTAACCTGGTAAAACTAGTTGGCTGTGATCATTACAAAATCAAAGACAATTTCAGGAATATGATTAATGTAACTTACTTTCAGTACTTTTTCCAAGATTTCTTTCTGCTGGCCGGTAGTAATCTTTAATAGGCAGAGAAAGGCCACAACACGTACAGTTTCTTCACCACCAGACCAAAAATGAACTAATTTCTTCAGTAACGGCCTTGTCATCTGTGTGTAACATGCTAGAAATGGTGTCATCTGGTGCAAATGTTTTAGCAACACAGCCACAATCTGTGTTGACGTCACACCACCTAATAACTAAAACAATCAACAATCAATTAATCACAATAGGTTCACAGAAACTAAAACTGAAGAATTATCACGTACAGTGCACAAAAAATAAATACAATAGCAGGTCAGAACGGGTAGAGGGAAACTAAAGAACAACTCTGAACGCCACTGCAGTCTTTAAACACTCTCTCCACTCATCAATCCCATTTTTTCCATGAATATGGGTGTTCAGTCTGCAGAAACAACCTTGACATGATGGTCTTTTTGGGTTTACAGAATGGTCTCTTCTGAAAACATCTTGCCGCATTTTCCAGCAGTTTCACCCAGAAGAATATAACATCTATTAAAATGGATTTTTTAGTTCTAATGGAAGCCATTTTTCTTCAGTTCTAACTTAGGTAACTGTGAGCTACTTCAGTCTGTCAAAACTAATTCAATATAACATAAATTTGGACAAAATACCTTTAAAAAAGAGAAAACATTAGCAAATTATACCTGAAAAAGATACCATTAATTAGAAACAGAACAACTTGTTTCATACTTGAAATAACATCTCAGATCCTATTAGATCCACTTTTAATTTTTTAATATTATGAATTGATGAAAATTAGGAAATAATAATAATAATAATAATAATAATAATAATAATAATAATAATAATAATAATAATAATAATAATAATAATAATAATAATAATAATAATAATAATAATAATAATAATAATAATAATAATAATAATAATAATAATAATAATAATAATAATAATAATAATAATAATAATAATAATAATAATAATAATAATAATAATAATAATAATAATAATAATAATAATAATAATAATAATAATAATAATAATAATAATAATAATAATAATAATGCTACACACTTTCACGAACACTGATGTCACTGGAGGATGAAGTCCTGAGGAACCAGCCAGCTAGCCTAACATTAAGAAATGTACAAACATTTACCTATGTTTAAGATCTGATTATACGCTTTTAATAGAAAGTTAGAACTTATCTTAACAAAATCTAGCGAAGAGCGCAGCAAGGTGGTGCAATGCTCTGCCTAACTGGCTAGTCTGTCGGTAACATTCTGTTACGTCATGCTCCCATGACATCATCAGTGTACTTGTGCAGTAGCTTTATTCTTTTACTAGCGAAGTGACCAGTTATAATTATTCTACAATGTCATTTCTTTCTCTCTGTGTTCAATACTCCTTCACGTGTTCCATGGCCTGCTTCTGTTGTTGTTTTTCTTCCTTCAGCTTGAAACCCATCCACATTGTTCACTGCATTCCTAAACTTATTTCTGTCTAACATTTGGACCTCCTGTCCATATCTTCATTAATCCATGGTGTAGTGGTCTCCTTTTTCCAGAAAGAATCAAATATCTGCTTGGTAAATCTATTTCCGTTCATTCTGTACAAATGTCCTAGAAATGCCAGCCTCCTCCTCTTCATAGTCTGCAAGATTCTCTCCACCTTCTGGTAAAATTCTCTGTTGTTCCGAAGTTTCCATCTGCCTTAAGTCTGTACAGCGCCCATCATTTTTCTGAAGCTGCTTCTTTCTAAGACCTCTAGCTTCTCCAACTTGTAGTTCAGGAAGAGGCATACAGGCATTCTGTTTCAACCATGATGTTGTAGTGCAGGGCCTCGCAGGGTGCACGCACTGGTGAATTGCACGGCGCAAGGTTGACTCGAGTGCAGACCCCCACTCCTAGATCAGATCTTGAGCAATAGTGCTGTAAATCTGTTAAAAAACTATTTAAATGCATTATGTTCCTGAAACATGTATGAATGAATAAAAAGGTGTATTGAAAAGATGGACCCAACACAAACTATTTTAATACATTTAGACAAGTCAATACAGGACTCATTAAGGTTAAGTTTACCAACAATAGCGCTGCCTTGCCTGTGTCCCCTTTCCTCCCTTGCTCTACAGTGCTCCATCATCCGAACAGAGTTGAGCCGCGCTTAACGGAGTCACCCCAAGAAGGTGGTCCGAATGATGCCTCGGTTTACATGCATGAGATTTTGAGTGTTTGAGAGACCCTGTTGTAGTGTTTTATTTTGGCATTCCACTTGTTAATGTAAGATGTCTTTTGTTAATCCACATGTTCTCACCATTTTTGAGATACAATTTTCCACTGCGGCCTTTTTCCTAGTCCATTCAGTCCATGTTTGATGTTTGTCATGAATTTGGTCTTTTCCTTTGAGATCTTTAGTCCTGTTTGGCTGGCAATTCTTTCCAAGGGGTTAATTTGGATGGTTGTGACCTCTGGGCTTTCTGATAGTATAGCAAAGTCATCTGCAAAAGCTTATCGCTCTCAAATGCGTTATTATTTGATGTAAATAAATATCACACGAGAACACGTTGACTTCCTTGTGTAAATTAATTTATTGTCACTGTAAGCCACAACACACAATTATACACACTAGCAAGTGACATAAGAACACTTAATAGCAGAGTACCCTGAACTCAATTCTGCCAAGTACAGGTATCAACAACACTGACTCGCACACTATTGTATAACATACACTCTCTTGAACCGACCGCCTCACTGACTGATGGCTCAATACATATACTGTTCAATCCACAGTCTACAATTATCGCTTTCTGGTAGAGTTCTTACAACACTCTAATGGAACACTCGAAACATCGATCGACCAGCTAGTCGAATGGAGTACTCCACAGTAATGGATCCAGCTAGAACTTCCCTTACTGTTTACCAATACACATGGGAATCTCTCAAACATTCCTAATGTCTCTCTACATGTATCTGGATAATAAACCTTACAGTAAGTTTCCAGAACCCTTCATATATACCAAATTATAGCAGAATAAATCTAATATATGAACATTATAGAGTTTTCTACCGCTTTAGACTATACAGATTTTGAGGTTAAACTTACACACAATACGTATTTGAGGTTATACCAATTTATAATACATATTTACAGGGAAACCATGTATTAATCATATTTAACATTTAATAAAAGATAATCTAGCACTTAATAAAATACCGTTGAACCTGCTTTATACGTAACTCTATTCTGCGTAATTCGTACTTGTACGTAATTTCCTTTAGGTCCCGGCAAAATGTAATTTAAAGGTGTGTTATTTAAACCTTATTTATACGTAATCCGTTTATACGTAATTCGCTGTTATACGTATTAAGTGTCAGTGAAATATATCTGAGTTTTGCGTAATTGTAATGAGCACGTGCTCTTTTAAAAGAAACTACTGTATTTACGAAGTTTCCACTTTGTCGGTGAAGGCGGAAGTAGAGCGGTCTGGTTTCGGTGCTGAAACAGAACACAAAGAGTTTTGCCGAGTGACATGATTTACACTTACTTACTGGCGGCTTAACAAAGGCCAACCGATCGAGTCCTCTTCTCTCTCTATCTCGCTCCTCCTCTACCTTTGTCGTTTTTGAGCTTCACAATGCCGCCAAAGATTAAGTTACATTACAAGCAAAGTGGGCGGTTTCGGTGCGAAAACAAAAGAAAATACAGTAAATTTGTTTGAATATGAGAATTTCTTTCGTGGGAACAACAGAGAAGTAAAATGTCCACGGTGCCGGTATGTGGTGTTTACTGTTGAACAGTAGCTTTGACATTCAGTTGCTTTGAGTAGCCATGGAGAACAGAAAAAGGAAAAGTTATACCCTAGATGAAAAAGTAAAATTTATACAAGAAGTGGACGCTAATCCACCCAAAACAAAAACTGAAATTGCTTCAGACTTAGGGATTGCTTATACAACGCTATGTACAGTCATTAGTAAAAGAAACGCTATTTTGGATAAGTTCTCAAAACTGGGTTCAAAATCAGCAAAGTGCAGTCGTCGGCAAGAAGGAAGGTACGTAGATTTGGAAAGCACTTTTCACATGGTTCCAGCAAAAGCGGGCTGCAGCTCTACCAATTAGTGGCGACATGCTGAAGGCAAGGGCGATATGTTTAGCTAAAAAGATGAGTGTCACTGCTGATTTCAAGGCTTAATCAGGATGGTTGCAAGGATTTAAAGATGCGTCATGGAATCACAGGGAGAACAATTTGCGGTGACTCAAAAGCTGTGGACGACATCATGGTGCAACACTGGAGAGAAGAGGTTCTGCCGGGTATCGTAAGCGATTATCAGCCTTCAAACATCTACAATTGTAATGAGACCAGCCTATTCTACAATCTCCTTCCCAGTAAAACATCAGCTGATGCCATGGAGGGAAGAAAAGTAAAATTTCTGTAACAGTACTTCTCGCCACCAATGCAGATGGATCTGATAAACTTCCTCCACTTGTGATAGGAAAATCGAAGAATCCGAAGTGTTTTAAGGGTGCGAAAACAAAACCTACGGAATATGAATCCAACAGAAATTCTTGGATGACTATGCTTCTAATGGAACAGTGGTTGAAAAAACTGGACATTAAAATGAAAAAGAAACAGAAGAAGATCCTTCTTCTTATGGATCGATGTGCACCACATCCACCTGAAATCGTTCTGGAGAATGTCTGAGTGGAATTTTTCCCTCCTAACTATACCAGTGTTCTACAACCACTTGATTTGGGCATCATTGCAAATTTCAAAGTGCATTATAGAAAAATGCTGGTTCAACATTTGATAACACTGAGTGATGCAGGAAATGAACCTATCTCCATTAATTTGCTACAAGCTATGGACTTTATTTCGACTGCCTGAAAGCAGGTGTCATCCTCCACAATCAGCAACTGTTTCCGCAAAGCTGGTGTCTTACTAGAAGGGGCTGCCTCCAATGATGATTATGGGGATGAAGTTTTGTCTGGCAATGAGCTAACGCTACCGGAGGGTGTAGAATTTGATACTTTTGTGCATTTCGATGATAATCTGGCTGTATGTGGAGAACTACCGGATGAATACATTATTGCTGATGTATGTCAACAACGCGGTGGTGATCGACCAGCTACAAGCGATAGTGACAGTGATGGAGATGGAGATAACGACTTGAATCCTGAAACACCTCAACTGAGTGAAGTGTTAAATGCAATCGATGTGTGTAGGCGTTACATCAGTGCAAAAAGTTGTAGTGAAAATGCTTTGAATTCATTACTAAGTTGCAAAAGGAGGTTTATACTCTTAATGCAAGAAAAGTGAAACAAGCCAAACAAGGCTGGACCAAGTTCAAAATAATATTTTCTGTCTTAATGTATTTATTATTTGCAAGGATTTACACATGCAGGTCTACTCCATTGGTTTTTCAGTAAATGTATTTATTATCTGCAAGGATTTATACATGTAGGTCTATTCCATTGGTTTTTCAGTAAATATGTGATGTATTGTGTAAGTCTGATTTCTAAGTAATTCTCAGTTCCAAGTAGATGTTCTTCTTCCCTTTAATATACGTATAAGTCAGGTTCAACTGTATAACCAAAATATACCAAACATAATAATTGAAGGTTTTACACTAGTTAGGATGTCATACCTATGACAAGCTAGGCAGCTTACTATAATCCCTCCTGATCCACCTTCTTCACGAACATCCTACAGAGTGGGCAACTGCCAAAGCTATTCAAACAAACAAAGATCATAGCCATCTTGAAGAAAGGCAAAGCCAGCGATAAACCAGATAGCTTTTAAAGATAAAAATTTCATTGTTCCGTATTGAAATTATTGATGTTAAAAATTAAATAACTGGAAAGGAGGTTCAACCTATTCAATACTCAAAAAAGAAAGAAACGTAGCAATCACATTTCTATTTAAATGGGACCGGTTTCGACCTTAGTCTAGGTCATCATCAGCCATAAAAACATATAAAATGTTTATGAATGTTGGAGGTCAGTTCCACACTCTGTTAGGCACAAAGACACGACACCACATTCTGTCCTGCATAAAGTCACAACACTACTAATCAACATACGAAGATCAAAAAGGCTTGAATTCGCAGACGAACAGATCTGTAAGACTCCAAACATAGTTTCACCAATATTGACAATGACATAAACATACTTAAAATCATTAACAAAGGCCCCCTCTTAAACATTACTGAAAATTGCTTTATCCACCTTGACCAGTACTTCAACCCTAATTTCAATTTAAACGACATTTCTGAAAAACCCAATATCCTTTTTGACTTCCTAATTCTTCTTCTCAAAAATTCCAAATTCCAAAACCCCAATTCTATTTTCTATGTCTTACATAGTTCCCACCCACATTTTCTACCTCCAATAACCCACCCTCCTAACCCACCTTAAACTACCCCTCCTTCATTTCCCTATCTTATCTTTCCTCATTACCATCTAACTTCAATTTCTTTTATTCTTTCTCTTATTTCACTATCACTCTTCCTAGTTTAATTTATTCTCCTCTTTCAAATTTTTGTCTTGCGCCAACTTCGACTACTTCAATCATAACCTAAAAATGTTTTCTTCTTAAAAAATAGCGCACTGTGCATATAAGTTTTCATTTGTTTTCCGATATTGCGCTTTTTACTACATTTTTTTCTTCTCTCTACAATTGTTTTTTCAAGTCAACTGTTTACCAAGAACTTATCTGGAGTACGGGTGCTCATTCAGTTGTACTAATTGGCGTCGTATATTTTTATATACGTAATTGGCTTCCCGCAGCCGTGACAGGTTCTGGACCTTCGAAACGTTCTCCACTCTACTTTGGTGTTTGGCCGCAGCGCGTGACCTTGAGTGTGCCGCGCTGGTCACCGGGAGCTGGCAGCTTTCTACTACAGATCTGTTCGTCTGCGAATTCAAGCCTTTTTGATCTTCGTATGTTGATTAGTAGGGTTGTGACTTTATGCAGGACAGAATGTGGTGTCGTGTCTTTGTGCCTAACAGAGTGTGGAACTGACCTCCAACATTCATAAACATTTTATATGTTTTTATGGCTGATGATGACCTAGACTAAGGTCGAAACCGGTCCCATTTAAATAGAAATGTGATTGCTACGTTTCTTTCTTTTGAGTATTGAATACGTTGAACCTCCTTTCCAGTTATTTAATTTTTAAAACCAGATAGCTATCGACCTATTGCCCTGCTTAGTGTGACATATAAATTACTAGAAAGGCTCCTTCTCAATAGAATTGGCCCAGAGATCCTCGAGAAAATCCCAGTGGAGCAGGCAGGATTCAGACCGAACAGAAGCACCACAAACCAAATAATGTCTGTTACAACTTACATAGAAGCAGGCTATCAGAGAAAGCTTAAGACATCAGTGGCTTTTACTGATCTGACAGCAGCCTATGATACAGTCTGGAAGGATGGCCTACTCTTCAAGTTTCTGAAAGTGATACCATGTAAGACGATTGCCCGGCTCTTGAATAATATGCTAAGCCAAAGACTTTTCCAAGTACGTATGGGGAATACTGTGAGCACCAAAAGATCACTAAATAATGGACTTCCTCAGGGTTCTGTTCTTGCTCCAATCTTATTTAGCCTATATATCTCAGACATGCCTACAACATTTTCAAGAAAATTTGGATATGCCGATGATTGGGCTATGGCTACCAGAGATACAACATTCGAGAAATCTGAGATGACCTTAACGGACGAGATAAAAGTGTTGGTACAGTACTTTAAATTGTGAAGACTTAATGCCAATAAAACAGAAGTATGCTGCTTCCATCTAAACAGCAAGATGGCTAACAAACAATTGCAGGTGTACATTGGAAATCAGTTACTGAGGCATAATAGATTCCCTAAATACCTACGAGTTACCTTAGATAGAACACTCTTGTAACGGACTCTTCACCTCACCGGCAACTACTGTTATCAACCTCGCCACGCACATAACCTTTTTCTACAATTAATATGGACTTACCTTCATCTGGATACACACCGCATTTTCTCTTCAACTGGAATTTACATACTTATGTGGATTTGCACATATCATACCTTGCACGAACTCTGCTTTATCCACCTTTACGACCGACGATAAACTAACCTCCCTTTCGCTGCCTGACGTCATGTGACATCGTCCGCTTTGTCACGCATGCTCCACTAACTTCTGGAATATTCCAGACATATGTCTCATTATTCCACACTATAAATACCCGGCCTTCCTCTGAATGTGTTGAGATGGACTTTGGCCTGTGTGGAGGGAGGAACCTTCAACATCATCTCCGTCTTTAGCGACATGTGCCCTGGACTCTCCATTTTTGGGCAGAACTACTTGGTTCAAGATGAGGTGTCTGTCTGTCAGGTCATCAGCCCAGAGGCTGGTTGGATCCTCAAATAGCACCACCAAAGGTTATGCGGTTATAAGGAAACCGCAAAAACCAATGGCAGCACCAAAATGAGGCGTACTAGGCAAGACGAGGAGTGAGGTAGTTTGCCATTGCTTTCCTCACTGGGTCAGAAAGTGCTATTGCAGCACGACTGACCCTATGAGCAACACCTTTCATAACACTCAGATGCACTAGTCGTGCTCTGAATGCCATTACTAAGCACCACCCATACCCCAGCAGCTTCCATATTGTCACAGCCATCGATGAGACTGGGGCTTCGGTGAAAGCTACACTTTACTCTGGCCTGTGCCAAGAGATGGATACAAAAGTACTGTATACATCAAGAAATGGCAGCAGGCAACAAGATGAGGTATGACAAACTAAATATGTCCTTATTGTAAATAATGCTGTGTTGCATTTGGAGCTATTTTATTTGCAAATTTTAACTGGGAGCAGTGCATTTCCAGGCCGAGATTTTACTTGCATTTTCAATTTCAAAGCCTCTATAGACTATCCAGTGACTGTTTGCTTTCAAAATGTGCGTGTGGTATTTCCGCAATTCTGCGACTCCTATACACACTTGTGGTTAATTAGTGCTTCACCATGTATGTTTTGGTACACTTGGAGGCTGTTTCATTATAGTATACAGTGACTTACGCCAGTAGGACAACGCTTATTCGTGCCTATTCGGGTGTTAATTGAAGAGGTGGCAACTTTCATATGACATTAGATTTTGCTTAGTAGACTTCATGTTGGTATATTTCAATCTGGTAACTGCGAACATTCTTTTCTTATTCTCGTTGTTCAACATTTTTCTTAAAACTGCATTCATCCCCTTTTTGTCCATCCCTTTCCTCTCCTGGCCCCTTCTCTTATTTGCTTTCGTTTTCTTGAATATTTTACTCTTGATGTAACTATTTGTATTATTTGTGGTTGGGAAAATTCCGTATTTGTACTGACTTCTATTCTTCTAATATTGTAAGAGTTTGATTTGATTTTTCTAATATATATATATTTCCAAATTTTATCTTGGTTTCTCATCTTATTTCACCTGTCATGTCCCTTATTTCTCCTGCCATTTTCTCTTAATTTTTTTTGAATATTATCTAGCATAGTTTCCACTGCGCCATCTGCGCTTACTCTGGAATGTTTATTAGGAGAAGCCCTTTTACCACGGCCTCAATTCTCAATTTGGCATTTTTCTCATTGCGTAAATTTATTCCCTACTGTTTGAAAGCACTCGGTGTCACCGATACTTTGGATTTCCCTTGGCTGGATTTATGAATAAATATATTCATATATGCATATACCCCCATAAAGGGGTCTTACACATGGTAGCAGAGTATAAAGTCGCAGTTTACTACCACTCTAAATCTTCACCCTGTTACTGCCTTAGTTCTTTTGTTTCTTTCTTCTGAGGTTTAGTGTTTTTCCTCGCTAGACTTTGCTTTTCTTTTTGTCATCTCTTTCAACACGGCTTATTTTTCTGATAATTTTTCTCCTTATACTTCAGACACTTCAGACATTTCGTTTGATCCCCATTTCAATTTTTCGGATCCAAATCCTTTTACTAATATGTCTTATAATCCTTTTCTCCCTTGTAATTCTGATCTTACTTCCACGTCTAGTACTCTTACTACTACTGTTTCTTCTAGTTCATCCTCTGAACCTTTACCAACCCCGCCTCAACCTAACACCCCTCTCTATCCTGATCTTTCTCTTTTTACTGCCGAATCCAAACTTCCACTTAATCAAGCACCTCCGCCTTCTCCCCATAAAACTCAACCAGCACAGCATTATTCTCCCGATTTGCGCACTCCACCACCATCCCCTTCTCAGCAATATTTTTATGAATCTCCATATCATCACACCCCTTCTTCACATCAACCACTTAATTTCCATATTTTGACTAAATGTCTCGATCAGGTGCCCCTCATTCAGTCTACTGATCCTGATACTTTGACACAGTGGCTTTTTTTAGTTCGCAAATTTCTACAGACGGACTTGGCTCCATTTTCCCAATTGCTTTCGTTGCTTTATCCAAAAACCTCTGGTCATCTTAGTAATTTTTGGCTCCAGTATATGAAGTCTTCTCATGATTGGGCTCATTTTCGCTCGGTTTTACATACTTATTTTCTGCCTTATGAAATTAGACAACAGCTGAGTAACAAATATATCAGACGTCATCAACGTCCAGAGGAATCAGCTTACGATTATCTTGACTCCATTATCGGCTATTCTGATGTGTTAGCTATTGCTCAACATTCCCAGGAAATTATTTCTCTTATTCGATTTTATGCCTCTCCAGCTTTCCGCCAAATCATCAATCCCTTTACGCCACCCACTACTATTCCTCAGCTTTACCACATTGCTCAACTAGATATTCTAAATACCCGTAGCAATTTTTCTTATTATTCGTCTACCCCACCTCCCCAGTTTAACACATCAACAACTCGCATGCCTTCTACCACTCGTCCACCTTCTCAGAGTGATATTTCTCGCCTTCGCTGTTATCGGTGTCAGGCTATGGGGCACCTCGCACGAAATTGTACCAATTCTACCTTGGGAAACTTCAATTCCCGTCGTCAGTAGGCAGCTCACGACCTCTTGGGCAAAATCTGCCTTATGTTTCCTCAACTTTCTCGCCTGCTACTAAATCACAGTCGTATACTCTTGTACAGTTACATAACATTCCCTCCTTAGCCTTCTTAGACTCAGGTTCTGCAATTTCCCTTATCAGTTTCTCCTTTTTTCAGCAACTTTTACAAACGCATCCGCATCTTCAATTGCGCCCTTCTACCATCAGATGTCTTTCCATATCTCAGCACACTCTTGAAATCATGGGTCACCTAAAACTTAATGTTAAAATTTCCCAATTTTCTTGGCCGTTTGAATTTCAAGTGGTTAATAATTGTTCACTTCCTGTTATTCTGGGATATGATTTTTTTGCTCATACTGGCCTTATTTATAATACTGCTATGGCCTCTATCTCTTTCTTTTTCAATCCACACATTCAAATTCCTTTGGTAGACCCCCTCGATTTCCCTATGAACCATGTATTCAGTCATCAGCATATTTATGCCACTGCTCCCCAACTAGATGCAATTGAGGCCTTGAAATCTGAATTTGCCGATGTTATCACAGATACTTTAGGCTCCGTTGTTAATTATCAGGCTCACATTGATTTACTTGATGAAACACCTGTTCGTTCGTCTCCTTACCATCTTAGCCCTCCTCGGATGGCCAAAATGGATGACATTATTGACAAAATGCTTCTGGATGGTACCATTGTCCCATCTTCTTCCAATTATGCCTCTCCGGCCTTTCTTGTCGACAAGCCTGATGGTTCTTCGCGCCTGGTAGTTGACTACCGTAAATTAAACTCCAAAATCCTCTATGATTCCTATCCTATTCCTAAAATGCAAAACGCTTTCCACTTTTTTTCTAAAGCTAAATATTTTTCTCTTTTAGATCTCAATTCTGCTTACTACCAAATCCCCTTGGACTCTCGGAGCAGTCGGCTTACTGCTTTCATCACCCCAAATGGCCTCTTTCAGTTCACAAAAGTTCCTTTTGGATTGAACTTGGGGTCACAAATCATGCAGAGATTAGTGGATTCCTTATTCTCAGATTTCAAGTACAAATTTCTCTATCCTTATATTGATGACCTTTTAATCTTTAGCCCAGATTTTGAGTCCCACATGTCGCATCTACACCAAGTTCTTTCCAGACTACGTTCTATTGGTCTGACAGTTAACCCCTCTAAAATTTCTCTAGCTCAAACTTCTATAAAGTTCTTAGGTCACATTGTGTCATCTCAGGGAGTAGCTGTCGATCCCGAACGTACTTCTGCTATCTCTAATATTCCACCTCCCAAAAATCTCAAACAAACACGCACCTTTTTAGGCATGGTTTCTTTCTACCACCGGTTCATTCCTAACTTTTCTCACATTGCTGAGCCTCTCAATTAACTGAAACGTAAAAACGTCCCTTTCATTTGGACTCAATCTCAACAGGACGCCTTTCTTCAGCTTAAGTCTCTTTTGATGCATGCTCCCATTCTTCAATTTCCTGATTTCTCCCTACCTTTTGAAATACATACTGATGCTTCCAATCTTGCTGTTGCTGGTGTTCTAACACAGGTTGTTAATGATGTTCCTCTACCTATCGCCTATTTCAGTCGACTTCTTTCTCCTACTGAGCGAAAATATTCTATCTTCGAGCGTGAAGCCTTGGCTTTATTAAATTCTATTGAACACTTTGCGGAGTATTTGGAACATAAAGAATTTCTTGTTAAGACAGATAATCAGGCTCTCTCATGGTTGTTACATAACGCACCTAAGATTGGTAGAACTGGCCGTTGGCTCATGCGATTGTCCAGATTCAAGTTTTCCCTTAAATTTATCTCTAGCACTGAGAATTCTGTAGCTGACGCTCTTAGTCGCTTATTTGACACTTCCACTCCTCAGTCAAGTACTACTGACGATTTACCCCCGAATCTCTCTATGATGCCTTCATCTTCCTCCATTCATGCTGTTCTTTCGTTAACAGACTTTCCTCTTTCATTTCAATCCTGTCAGTCGCATCAGCTCACCGATCAGTTCTGCATCCAACTCAATCCATCTCTGATCCCTCTTATCAGGGTCCCTTTACTATTTTTAAAGATCTTTTGGTTTACAAACCCACTAAGAAAGCTTCTCCTAAAGTGGTGCTTCCACAGGCTCTTCAACCCATGATTTTACAATATTATCATTCCTCCCCTGTGGGCGGGCATCTAGGCATCACTAAAACGTACAACCGTATTGCCTCTCTTTTCTTTTGGCCTCAAATGCGCAAATCTATTCGCAATTTTGTTCAAACTTGTGAATTGTGTCAAACATCTAAACCTTTAAACATAAAGTCTGCTGGTCTTCATTCTGCCCTGCCACCCACTCATCCTGCCCAAACCTTTTTCATTGATCTAGTTGGACCCATAGTTCGTTCTTCTCGTGGCAACTTGTACATTTTTACCTTGTTGGATGCCTTCTCAAAATTTCTAATCCTTCGACCCCTACGGAAATTCTCTACTAAGATCATCATTAATTTACTCACTGAACAAATCTTTCCTATTACCGGTTTGCCTGCTAATATAGTTTCTGATAATGCTTCTATTTTTACTTCAAGTGTTTTTTTTAATATGTGCTTTCAGCTGGGTATCAAACGTATCTTGACTTCTCCCTACCACCCTCAGTCCAACACCGTGGAAAGGTATCACCGTAATCTCAAAGTTGCTTTATCTATATTTCATAGTTCTTTCCAGAAAGACTGGGATTCTCATCTTTCTTCTTTGGCGTTAGCCTTTAATTCTAGTATCAATAGTTCTACTGCTCAGACTCCGGCTAAGCTCTTTCTTGGTCGTGATCTTCAAACTCCTCTTTCTCTAACCTGGGATCTGCACAACCTCCTTGAATCTTCTGATCAGCCATCCTCTTCATTACTCTGGAAAGACGCCTTTGATCAATTGTTAAAAGCTCAACAGGTCCACAAAAAAGCTTATAATGCTCGTCATAAGCCATCCACTTTTAAAATTGGTGATTTAGTCCTCGTTGCTAATCATCCACACAGCTCGGCACTTAATGCCACTTCTGCCAAACTTGCTCCTCGATGGCTTGGACCATACCGTATTTTGTCTTTCCCTACTCCTGTCACTGTATATTTGCAATCTACTACTGATTTGTTTGATACTAAAAAACTTCATCTAAATCAGCTCAAGCGCTTTTATTCTTAATAACTTTCATATCTTGATCTTCTTTTCTTTTGCCCTGTGTTTTCCTTTTCTTGTTATTACCACCTCTTCTTTCTGCTTTTTTTTCTCTCTATTCTCCATCTGGTCTGGAAATGTCTATTGCTCCCAGTGTTATTTATTTTTTTTTGTTCCTTTCTTTTTCTTTGTTTGTCTGCCTCATCCCCCCATTCTTTTCTTTCCCTTTATGGAATTTCCTTTTTTTTCTCCCTCCACACAGGTTTCTCCAGTCTCCCTCCCAGCCAATTGGCACAGGTTGTAATGGGAGTGTACATACAACTTCCCAACCATTTTATTTTTCTCTTTTGTAATTGTTCTTAAATTTTTTAAATTTTCTTGTCGTTTGTGATATTTATATTTATATTTCTATGTTAATTCATCACTACCCTTTTCTCCTTACCCTTTCCCTTTGCTAACGCGTTAGCCCTTTTCTTGTTTCCTTTCCTCCTCTACCTTTTTCTATTTTCTATTTCTCTATTTAGGCATGTTTATTGTGTTTGGACATTTTTCTGCCGCCTCTTGTTTTGTTTTGCAGTATTTTTTCTCTTTGATATACCGTTGCGGCTGCTATCGACCCCCGCTCCAGCTCATGGAAGGGCCCTCCATTGCTGTTCCTGGGGCCGCCTCGCCGTCGCCATTCAACTGTATCTTCCGCTTCTCGTCTTCCACCAGCCGTCTTCATTTAACTCCAGCTGCTTCTACTACTACACAAAAAAAAAAAATCCTTTGGATTTTTTTTCTGGTGCCCGGCGGATGATGTAACGGACTCTTCACCTCACCGGCAACTACTGTTATCAACCTCGCCACGCACATAACCTTTTTCTACAATTAATATGGACTTACCTTCATCTGGATACACACCGCATTTTCTCTTCAACTGGAATTTACATACTTATGTGGATTTGCACATATCATACCTTGCACGAACTCTGCTTTATCCACCTTTACGACCGACGATAAACTAACCTCCCTTTCGCTGCCTGACGTCATGTGACATCGTCCGCTTTGTCACGCATGCTCCACTAACTTCTGGAATATTCCAGACATATGTCTCATTATTCCACACTATAAATACCCGGCCTTCCTCTGAATGTGTTGAGATGGACTTTGGCCTGTGTGGAGGGAGGAACCTTCAACATCATCTCCGTCTTTAGCGACATGTGCCCTGGACTCTCCATTTTTGGGCAGAACTACTTGGTTCAAGATGAGGTATGACAAACTAAATATGTCCTTATTGTAAATAATGCTGTGTTGCATTTGGAGCTATTTTATTTGCAAATTTTAACTGGGAGCAGTGCATTTCCAGGCCGAGATTTTACTTGCATTTTCAATTTCAAAGCCTCTATAGACTATCCAGTGACTGTTTGCTTTCAAAATGTGCGTGTGGTATTTCCGCAATTCTGCGACTCCTATACACACTTGTGGTTAATTAGTGCTTCACCATGTATGTTTTGGTACACTTGGAGGCTGTTTCATTATAGTATACAGTGACTTACGCCAGTAGGACAACGCTTATTCGTGCCTATTCGGGTGTTAATTGAAGAGGTGGCAACTTTCATATGACATTAGATTTTGCTTAGTAGACTTCATGTTGGTATATTTCAATCTGGTAACTGCGAACATTCTTTTCTTATTCTCGTTGTTCAACATTTTTCTTAAAACTGCATTCATCCCCTTTTTGTCCATCCCTTTCCTCTCCTGGCCCCTTCTCTTATTTGCTTTCGTTTTCTTGAATATTTTACTCTTGATGTAACTATTTGTATTATTTGTGGTTGGGAAAATTCCGTATTTGTACTGACTTCTATTCTTCTAATATTGTAAGAGTTTGATTTGATTTTTCTAATATATATATATTTCCAAATTTTATCTTGGTTTCTCATCTTATTTCACCTGTCATGTCCCTTATTTCTCCTGCCATTTTCTCTTAATTTTTTTTGAATATTATCTAGCATAGTTTCCACTGCGCCATCTGCGCTTACTCTGGAATGTTTATTAGGAGAAGCCCTTTTACCACGGCCTCAATTCTCAATTTGGCATTTTTCTCATTGCGTAAATTTATTCCCTACTGTTTGAAAGCACTCGGTGTCACCGATACTTTGGATTTCCCTTGGCTGGATTTATGAATAAATATATTCATATATGCATATACCCCCATAAAGGGGTCTTACACTCTCCTTTAGACAACACCTTCGTAACATCCAATCCAAAGTAAGAACTCACAACAACGTAATCCAAAAATTATGTCGTACAACTTGGGGTTCAACAGCAACTTTACTCTGATGCACCGCTTTGGGACTTGTGTTCTCGGCTGCTGAGTACTGCGCTCCTGTTTGGCTAAATAGTCCTCACACCAACCTCATAGATACGCAGCTCAACACCACGATGCGTCTCGTCACTGGCACAATACGGTCTACACCCACATATTGTCTACCTATTCTCAGCCATATCTCCCCACCAGATCTTCGACGTAAAAACGCTCTCCTCAGGGAATTTAAAAAATTAATAAATAATCCCCAATCACCAATACATGACAACATAGGCGATGTTCATCTGAATCGTCTAAGGTACTGAAATCCACCAATAAGAACTGCAATAGAACTGAAGAACACCAAGTTCAATATTACTAAGGAATGGCAGGGAAGACAAGATACTAGGGCTGAGTCAACTTTGCCACACATAGGATCGTCACTGCCACCTGGATGAGCTTCTTCGGAAAACCTGGTCTACTCTTAACAGGATGCGATCGGGCCATGGTAACTGCGCAGATTTCCACTACAAGTGGAAAAGAATTCCTACGCCTAACTGCGACTGTGGTGCCTCTAAGCAGACCATCCTGCACATTATCAGCGAATGTCCAAAAAGAAATTATCAGTGACTTTGCTCATGCACTTCCAGAGACAGTTAGCTATATAAATAACCTGGATATAAATATATAGTTTGTTCTTCAAAATCATCGTGTGTTGTATCTGTAAAGCCATACGCTAAATAAATAAATAAATTCAAAGGCAGATTGGGGTTATCCTTTGGCGTTCAAGTTCCAAGTTCCAAATTCTTACAATGTTTTTTAGGATGCAGTTGAATAGGGAGACTTAGAACAAGGTGGATGAATCCAATTAAGAGGAGAAACCTGAACTGGGACAAAATTGTGGAAGAAAGGGTGGAAGGAGAGAGGAAGGTGGAAAAGTGCCATAATTACCCCGACCTGGCAGGAGCTGGATAAGGGGAAAGAAGGAGGAGGAGAAGGAATCCAGTAATGCCTATTAAATAACCCCAAATTCATGACCAAAATTAAATGCTCATTAAACAACCAGTAAATGGTTTCCAAAACAATTAAAAATATGATTATGATGATGATAATAAAGTTACAAGTACAGTTCCACATACATCTATGACATCACTAAAGTTACCGACAAAGGAGCCAGCTAGCCAAAGCACTGAACCACCTCGCACTCTTCGCTGGACTAGTCAAGAGAGGGGAAGCACTTCATTAAGATAAGTTTTAACTTTCAACGATTAAAAGGATATAACTAGAATTTATACATAAATGTTTGTACATTCCTTAATAATTCATAATTTCAAAAAAATTAAAAATGTGATTTGGTAGAATCTGATGATGTCCTTTTAAGAATGAAACATGTAATTCTATTTTTAATTAATGGTGTCTTTTCCGGGTATTTTCTAAATTTATGTTCTACACAATTAGTTCCAACAGATTGAAGAACCTCATAGTTTTATTATACTGTGCACTTGAAGTGTCCACCCCTGCAGAGTAATGGTTAGCGCTATTACCTGTCGTCCTCGGAGGCCCAGGTTTAATTGCCTACATGACAAATTTGAGATTGGCAGGAGGGCTGGTATGTGGTCAAAATGATACAAGAAAAATTTGCCGGCAACACCTGTTCAACGTATCTTTACAATACGACAATCAATTATGAAAATATTTCTGCTGTCTACAAAACTTTATTTTACTAAGCATCGGGTACAGTGGACATCTTATAAATCTCCTACTGAGTAGCCATGGTCTTTTAAAGACTTCGAAGGCTTGCATGTTTTGATGCCATTCTGCAGATTTGAGGAACGTTTTTGTAGAGGCTAATAGAACGTCATTTTTTCTTCACTATTTCTCGAGATCCAGTAACGTTACACATAGGCACTGTACAACCGGTCGCTACGGCTAGTGATGTATAATGAAGAACACCAATATAAAGTGTCGGTTACTGGACATTATAAATTTTCCAGCTAACTCATTCCTGGTTGCCAGCGCTTCGCCCCAGTCTGCTAAGTTGGGCTCATCAGTTGGTAAATAGTACACCCACCAACGCATGGCTAGTGCATACCATCGAGGCCACTGTGTAGGCTATTTGGAGCCACCAGCAGTGCCAATGCACTACCAACTGATGAGCCCAACTTAGCACACTGGGGCAAAACGCTGGCAACCACGGATGAGTTAGCTGAAAAATTTATAATGTCCAATAACGGACCATTTATATTGGTATTATAAATATATTCATTCGGGACAAATATTTCAGATTCCCTATGGGATTAAGGGTTATAAATTTCATGTTGTTGGTCCGTATTGAACTGTGAATAACATATGAGTAACAACACAGTAAAGGTTTCCACCTATTCAATACAAAATATATTCAAAATATTTTAAAATTACATGGAACTAGTTTCGACCCATCTAGGGGTCACCATCAGCCACATCAAAGCAAAGATCACTCTTGACGAAATCCTAAGAACATGTTAATTTTAATAGTTTTTTTTTTTTTACTATTAAAATTAACGTGTTCTTAGGATTTCGTCAAGAGTGATCTTTGCTTTGATGTGGCTGATGATGACCCCTAGAAGGGTCGAAACTAGTTCCATGTAATTTTAAAATATTGTGAATATATTTTGTATTGAATAGGTGGAAACCTTTACTGTGTTGTTACTCATATGTAGACCTGGGATTTTAAGGCAAATGCCTATTTCGTTCCTTGCGAAATAACATGAATTTTTAAAAATATGTTGACGTTTCATGACAAATCCCTCACATTAATATAGTTTTATAGTGCCCTAAAATGCCTATTTGGACCTTTAGAGCCTATTTTACTATTTTAGTGCCTAAAATTGCCTATTTTCTACTTTTAAAATTCAACTTATGTAATTTTTACAATCACACAATGGACAGCCCTGGAACGAGCAGAACAACAGAGGGTGGGTTTTTCACAGAAATGTGCTCTTCCCAGACAACTGTCACCAAAGGAATACTGAGTGAAGTTTGGAGGTGGAGGATTAGCTCAGAAGAACAACGAGCAGGTAGTAAAGGACGCACTGTGTCGAGTGACGGGGTGAGGGGGAGGATTATCTAGGAAGAACAATGAGCACGTAGTAAGAAGGGACATACTGTGTCAAGTCGCCAGTGAAAGAACACCTTTTTAAGTAAATATAGTTCATCATGCCTAAAACGAAATCATCTAAGAGTGCGCTTATACAACAATGGCTTGTACAATTTCCATGGATGACTTTTGATGGGAAGATTATTTTCTGCCAGTACTGCAATAAACAGGTATGTGCATATATCCAAAATTTCATATTAATCTAAAACGAAGGTTTTGATATTGGCTCCTCTAATTAATTGTAGAGATCTAGTCCAGGCGACCTGGGTTCGATTTCCAGTATCGGCATTAATTTAGAAATCTATGAGGTCTGGAACGGTGTTGACCCACCATCGTGAGGACAATTGAGAAGCTACAGTGGGCAGGGGTCACGGAGGCAAGGCAATACGGCTGAGGGATGTATCGTGCTGACCACATGCCACCCAATACCTGCAGGCCATGAGCTGGGCAGCAACCGTTATTGAAAGCCAAGGCCCTTCGGGGACTGTAGTGTTCTTGTTCTTAATTAACTTTAGAGTAATAATGGCTTAATTTAAACAGTTCAAAATTACAATTTTTATTCAATACCTCACCGTTTCTATTCCTCATCTTAGTCTCTAATTGACATCACTTTATTGTGTTTTAGATTTCACATGAGAAAAAATGCCACCTTCAGCAGCATGCAGATACTGCCAGTCACAAAGCGAAAGCAGCCATGAAAAGTAACATTAGACAGACTCTGCTCACACAAATTATATCTCCTACAACCCATAATGGTTTCTATGCTGATATCTGTAGAGCCCTAGTTGCAGCAAATATCCCCTGGAATACTGTGCATAATCTGGTTTTTAGAGATTTTTTTTTAGCAGAAATACACCAAGCAGCACATCCCATCAGCATCTACATTAAAGAAAAACTACTTAGATATTTGTTACAATGAGGTCATTTTGTCAATCAGGGAGGATATTGTTGAGTCTTGGATATGGTTGTGTGTGGACGAAACCACCGACTCTGTGGGCAGGTACATTGCTAACCTTATAGTAGGAAAACTGGAACCCAATCAAGCATCTACCGCTCACCTTCTTTGCTCTAAACAGCTTGAGAAAGTCAATAGTCAAAGCATTGCATACTTCATCAACAAGGGGTTGCAACTGTTGTATCCTGGGAGTGTCGATGATTCTAAAGTACTTCTCCTTGTCCCCGATGCTGCTTCCTAAATGATTGCCACTGCACCTCTCCTCAAAACTTTCTATCCTTCTTTAATTCATGTTACTTGGATGGCGCATGACTTGCATAGACTCGCAGAAACAGTTAGGGCCGAGTTTCCTGCAGTAAATACTTTCATTTCAACAATGAAGAAAGTGTTCTGTAAGGCTCCATCAAGAATAGCCATCTTTCGAGAGAAACTTCCCTCTATACCCTTCCAACACAACCAATCATCACCCGTTGGGGTTCATGGATGGAAGCTGCCCTGTATTATGCAGAACATCTTGAGGAAATCATGACTGTGATAGACAATTTGCCTTTAACGGACAACTCTGTATGTGTGTCGTCTGTCAAAGAGCTGTTAAATGATTGTTCCAGTGTTCAGAGAGACATGCGTATATTCAGGCATTTTTTTTCATTTCTTCCAGTCACCATTACAAATATGGAGGAAAAAAAAAAGAAACAGTATCAAACTGTAATTTTCTGTAATCGAGGAAGCTGAGAATAACAGACAAAGTGCTAGGGTTAAGGTAGGGGATAAAATAAGAGGTCCGCCTCTGTGGTGTAGTGGTTAGTGTGATTAGCTGCCACCACGAAATTTGAAAAGTGGTACGAGGGCTGGAACGGGGTCCACTCAGCCTCGGGAGGTCAATTGAGTAGAGGTGGGTTCGATTCCCACCTCAACCATCCTGGAAGTGGTTTTCCGTCGTTTCCCACTTCTCCTCCAGGCGAATGCCGGGATGGTACCTAACTTAAGGCCACGGCCGCTTCCTTCCCTCTTCCTTGCCTATCCCTTCCAATCTTCCCATCCCTCCACAAGGCCCCTGTTCAGCATAGCAGGTGAGGCCGCCTGGGCAAGGTACTGGTCATACTCCCCAATTGTATCCCCCGACCAAGAGTCTGAAGCTCCAGGACACTGCCCTTGAGGCGATAGAGGTGGAATCCCTCGCTAAGTCCGAGGGAAAAACCGAACCTGGAGAGTAAACAGATGATGATGATGATGATGATGATGATGATGATAAAATAAGAGACAAGTGGTCTAATGTACTGCAGAAGAACCCAGGTTTTTCAGTGCTGAAAAGGGTACATCAGGTAATGGATGGGGAAAAGGGAGACTTACCAAGTGAAATTCCATTGAAAAATGTAGGTAAATTTTCCTATGCCACTCTAACATCTGTGAGTGTGGAGCGCTCTTCTCCTGCTTTCAAAATGATCTTAACAGACAAAAGACACCGCCTGACTGTGGAAAATTTGGAGAAGATTATTGTTATGTACTGCAAAGCAAACTACGAATGAAAGTACTGTAGGAATGTTCCTCACAAATACTAAACACATACTCCATTCGCGTTTACACTGTTATTGGATGCCTACAGTGCTGTAATTGTGTACAGTGATTTTAGTATTAAGGTTTTAGATCAGTACTGTTAATGATATATCATATAATCTATAACTCTTTTTGACACATGCCTTTTTTATATTGTTTTTGATAAATGTCTTTTTTATTCTGTCTTAATTTTGCACTTATTTCGGTTAAGAATAGGGATATCACGTTTGTTAATGTAAAAAATTATCACGTTACAGTTTAAGTGTATATTTTAATATTTTAAAGTCCATTTCCTGCCCATCCACACATTTTAAAAACATATTTTAAGTGCCTATTTTCTCTTTTAAAAGCCAATTTACTTGTTTTAAAAGCCTATTTTAGGCACCTAAATCAAAATTTTTTTGAGCCTAAAATCCCAGGTCTACTCATATGTTATTCCCTATGGGAATCAACATCTATATCAGTATAATAAAGAGGCAGTAGTTTATTGTCAGCGCGCGCGCGTGCGTGTGTGTGTGGAAAGAACCATCGTGGTTACTGTGGTAGTTGCCAGTGGTGTTCATTACTGTTAGGCCGCAAATGCAAGACGATCCTTCATTTTTCACATGAGATTGAGAAAAAAGACGTCGTCTTGGATTTGCAGAAATACAGTATCACTCCAGAGGCTGTGGCAAACATTTAAAATTTTTCTTCAAACAGTGTCACCTAACCCAACACTTATGTGTATCATGAAAACATATTTCAAAAGCATTTAGAGAAATGATAACCTCTTCTCAGAAATGTACATGGGAATAGCCTTTCCGAAATTTAAGTAGATGCGAAAAAATATAAACTAATCTCTGAAATCAGTAATGTACTCTGAGATATCTTGAGGTGTATCACATTCTTACTTAACTTGATCTGGAGTCACACGTGCTACCATTGCGCCATGGAGTTGTGAATTTCAGTAAGATTTATAACATTAAAATTAAATCATCGTTTACTTCAACCTTTATTTTTAACGAGTTAACAACTGCTGTCAGCCACGTTATTTACGCATTTATTACAAAAACGTGTTATTCTCTTTCGTTTTGAGTTTTCTTTAGAGAACAGCAGTCGAAGGGTATTACTAATCAAATCATCTGCTTGCTGCTGTGTAGCAACCTAAGTTGTTAAAGCAAGCCAAAGTAATTGCAGTCTTGAAACCAGGAAAGGAAGGAACTGATGCTTCACATTATCGACCAATTTCACTCCTTAGCGTAATCTACAAGATGTTACAAGTAACTGTTCTCAATTTTGGTTCCGTATTGAAGATGACGTATATCACAAATTAATATTATCATAATATTTGTGATATCTACAAGATGCTTGATAGAATGATACTTAACCATATCCAGGAAGCAATAGAAAGAGTCATCCCAGTTGAACAAGGGGGTTTCAGAAAGAATCGTAGTTGTTGTGATCAGGTGTTAACACTGACAACACAGATTGAAGCAGGTTCCAGAAAAGACTGAAGACTGCTGCAGTTTTTGTCGACCTTACATCAGCCTATGAAACGGTCTGGAGAGAGGGACTGTTGCTCAGGTTTATTCAAGTCATCCCCTTGTCAGAAGCTAGCATGCTTACTAAACAACATGTTATACAACCATTGACTTGCTGTATTTCTGAATGGTGAAAGAAGCAGGTGAAGATCTCTAAATAATGGTTTACCTCAAGGATCAGTATTATCTCCCATTCTATTCAATATTTACATCCATGACCTGCCAAGAACAACTACAAAGAAGATACAGTCTGCAGACGATCTAGCTTTAATTACTCAGAGTACGGATTTGGCACACCATGAGGATGTACTTACAGAGGACCTAGCTACGATGTGTGACTATTTTCACAAATGGAGACTCCAGCCAAATCCTAGTAAAATGGAAGTAACAGCATTCCACTTGCATAACATGGAAGCTAATCAGAAGCTACATGTGGTTTTTAACGAAACAGAAGTCCCCCACAACTTCTTCCCAAAATATCTGGGTGTCACACTGGATCGATCCTTGTTGTTCAAACAGCATTGCTTGAATCTGTTAAGGTAGCTGAGTACAAGAGTAAATCTACTGCATAAACTAGTGGGCAGCAACTGGAGTGCAGATACGAACACTCTTCGCACTGCTTTACTTTCTCTAGCTTACTCGACTGGTGAGTACTGCGCTCTTGTGTGGGAAAACAGCGTATATTCGAGCAAGATTGATGTACCGAGAGTTGTTACTGGTACAGTGAGATCCACTCCTATTCAGTGGCTGCCTGTTTTAGCATACATTGCTCCTCCAGATCTGAGGTGAAAAGCAGTGAAAGTACAGTTGATCTAGAAAATCTTTGCACACAGGAACTCTCTCTTGTTCAATGCCTTACGAGATCTACCTGTGATGAGATTAAAATCCCGGAATCCACTCTGGACTGATCTACACTCCTATGAAAAATTCAGTGTAACAGCAGAATGGAGACAGCGATAGGAACAATGTTCACCCACCAACACCTTTTTGATTAAAGACCCAACGGAGAATGGGCCAGGTTTTGATCTTCCTCAACATAAGTGGTCAAAACTCAACCGTGCCGAAATATGATGAAAAAGTGGGGATATTGTGAAGGTGCTGCATGTGAGTGTGGTGCTGAGAAGCAGATATTGCTTCATGTTGTTGAGAGCTGTCCACTGTCATCATTTAAGGACGGCTTACGGGCTCTGCATGAATGGACACCAAGTGCAGTGGACTGGTTGTCGAAGCTGGACATTCCAGTTTAATTACTTCTATATTTTAATTTATTCATTCATTGTATATTTTTACACATTATGCTTGTAAATGCCATATGATGATGATAATGATGATGATAATAATAATAATAATAATAATAATAATAATAGGTCCCAGGAATTAACCTGGGAGGAGTCCATGTGGCTTTTGTCATCACATGGCTCTGGGCAAATGGGAGTGAAACACGTCGTTGCTTGTCATCTGCAACTATAACATATTGGGTTCAGCAAGAGAACCTAACTTAGCCTCTTTCACTCCAACTCCAGCATGTAACCTACAAGAGGTGTCCCTGTTAAACCGAGCAACCCAGTGGAAGGTTGGGTAACCAATCCCAGCGGGAAACTGGGTCGGTGAGCCGATCAGTGCTGGTGGCTTCAAGGCTTACAACCTTGATAGTTAAAAACCCGTTACCTTTTAGGTAACCACCATTACGACTCTCGTAATACTCGAAACATGGAGACAAAGAATATTCAGAAATGTACCCCAGGTGGTAAACAATCCACCCCCACAAAGTCTGGGGCAAGCAGGTCATCGGATTCTGGGGAACCTGCACCTTCATGCTTCCCACTTCTATCTAATTCTGCTAAACGACAACCAAAGAGAAACATCGAGTACTTTGCTACAATAAATATTAATTCCCTACTGAAGGTAGGTAAGCTCAAACAAACGCTTGACGTGCTGGAAAAGTACAAGGTTATGATAGCAGCGCTACAAGAGACTCGGTTTACCGACGAGGATACAATAGAGTCCGGAGTGTACAGAATCTACAAGGGGAAACCTGGTGAAAGAGTTATCAAGACACTTCCACAATTTGGTACTGGGTTCGCAGTACACCACAAGATGGTTGACCATATTTTAGATTTCACTTCACCTAACGGAAGGACCTCCGCGTTATCCTTCAGGTCTCGTAATAGAGTATACACAATCGTAAATTTCCACTCACCCACGAATGACACAAACCGTTCAAACCTGGAAAATGTAGAACAATGCTGGGCCACCTTAGAAGAAACTCTAGATATGATCCCTTCCCACCATTCCATCATACTCATGGGAGACTTCAATGCACAAGTCGGTAAGGAGTGGAAGTACCGGAAGATAGTAGGCCATTATCCAGCCCATAAGAGAACAAACAGAAATGGAGAACGTCTCATTGAACTCTGTGACAAGTACAACTTAGTCCTGAAATCAACAGCCTTCAAACATCTACCTAGAAAGGCCAAAACATGGAGGAGTCCAAATCCTATGCTTGGTGAATTCCAGTTAGACCATGTTGCTATAGCACGGCAACATCATACAGACATACAGAACGTCAAGGTATTACGAGGAGCCAACATAGATTCTGATCACTACCTTTCACTTGTTAAGATTAATATGCAACCCTTTAGAAAAACACCAACTCTCCAAAGTAGTCGGAAGATACCCAGGTTCAATACTCTGCGGCTGCACGATGAGGATTGTGATTTTCAGGATACCCTCAGGAAGAATACAGAGAAAGAAGGATGGCCTGCCTTACAAAAGGCGTTGCTGGATGCCGCTCAAGAAACTATCCCTGCCTCATCAACCAAAGGCAAACACCCATGGTGGAGTTCAAAGTGTGATGAGGCTATAGAAGAAAGGCGTAAAGCCTGGACTAGGTGGAACCAACATAAAACTGAAGCCAATTATGAAGCCTTCCTCATGCAAAGAAAAGCTACAGCTAACACCATCCGCAGTGCCAAGAGAAATTACCTCAGGAGCCTAATGCAAGAGGCTGAAAATAATTTTCAGAGAAACAACTCAAGAGACCTGTACAAAGGACTTAAGAAGCAAACGACCCAGTACACAGCTCCTACCCTCATCCTCCACGGGCCAGATGGAAAACTTCAACTGAACAATAAAGACTGCACCAAAACTCTTGCAGATTATTTCCAGAAGCTACTAAACGCAGAGGAACCTAAAGAAAAGCTTATTTTCCATGAGCCTTCACACAGGAACCCTGATTCTCAACCACCTACGAGAGAAGAAATAAAGGACATCATCGCTGGTCTCAAGAACAACAAGGCTTCAGGTGAAGACGGCATAGTTGCCGAGATGTGGAAACATGCAGATGACCAGTCTTTGGAGAGCATCCATCAAATCATAAAGGGCATATGGAAAACAGAGTCCCTACCCGAAGGATGGACGTCTGCCGTGATTCACCCCCTCCACAAGAAGGGAAGTAAGACAGATCTCAACAATTATAGAGGTATTTCCTTGTTACAAATTACCTACAAGATCCTCTCTGTAGCCCTGCTTAATAGAGTCACCACACAGCTAGACTCACAGTTAGGTGAATACCAAGCTGGTTTCCGTAAGACTAGATCTTGTCCAGAACAGATACACAATCTTAAGACAGTTCTCAATTACAAAAGCCGAGGTGGACATCCCTGGGTGGTGGTCCTAGTAGATTTTCAGAAAGCTTATGACTCTGTGGACAGAGACACCCTTTTCTCCATACTATGGGAACTTGGTCTGGATGGGAAGACCCTACGATTGATTCAAGCCACTCTGAGGAACACGACGTCCAAGGTCAGGTTCAGAGGTGAACTATCTGAAAGCTTTCCAATCAGAACAGGAGTTAGACAGGGTGATGGCCTCTCCTGCATTCTCTTCAACTGTGTCCTGGAAAAGATCATTAGAGAATGGAGAACTATGCTACCACCGGGAGCTGGACTGAAGCTTGGGTACAAGAGAGACAACCTCATTGTCCCGTGCCTAGCCTTTGCCGATGACCTCATTCTACTGGCAAACAATATAGAGGAGGCTACCTACAACTTACAGAGTCTTTACTGTGTAGCAGTTAAGACTGGTCTGAAAATCAGCATCCAGAAGACTGAATTTATGACCAATATCAAGGAGGCCCCTTCTACAATTCCTCTCACAGACGCTACCATACGAAAAGTACCTGCGGTTAAGTACTTGGGAGAATGGATCTCTGCGAATCAGAGCGAGAACCCAGCCATAGATGCCAGATGTACCAAGTTTGAAAGGGCTTATCACTCGTGTCGTAGTATCTATTCATCTAAGTGCCTCTCCAAGAACCTCAAGCTCAGACACTACAACTCGGTAGTCAAACCATCTGTTCTGTATGCTTCCGAGTGCCTTGTAATGGCTAGGAAGGGCCCACTCAGAAAGCTGGAGTTAAAAGAGAGGAAGATCCTGAGGAGGATATTAGGACCAATCAGAGAGGAAGGAGGCACTTACAGAATCCGCCATAATAATGAACTGTATGAACACCAGGAGGACATCGTCACATCTATAAGGAAAAGGCGCCTGACCTTTTATGGACACTTGGCCCGTCTGGATTCCGAAAGACTCACCAAAAGGATATTCACAGTAACAGGGAGAGGCAAGGCTTCTAAGAACAAATGGATCACGTCAGTTAAGTCAGATATGGAACAACTAGATATCCCACCGGGACAAACTCATGACCGACTACTGTTCCGTCAAGCCATCCGACACGGAGTTTTCCCAACGTCCCTTACAAGTAAGAAGACTACAGGAACTAAGTGGACCGAGGAGAGAAAGCTGGCTCATAGTCAGCAAATGAAGGAGTATTGGAAGAAGAAGAAAGCAACAACTTTACCCAAGAGTAGATACGAGCCCCGTGGTCCTCAGTAGGCCTAAACGACAAAGAATAATAATAATAATAATAATAATAATAATAATAATAATAATAATAATAATAATAATAATAATCGAATCCAACATTGCCTTCGAATGTCAACGAGAGAGCTCGCAAATGCACATAGCGAAAAAACTATACCGTACCGAAGATGAACGACTGCAGTACTTCAAGGAGACTAAGTCCACCACTACCACGACTAAACGTAACAAGGCAACGTCAGCCCCATCCTGTCTCAGCGCAGGCACACCTGCACCAGTTTGTCTGACACGATCCTGGACGGACTTAAATGCTCCTGAAATGGCGGATGAGGAGCGACAGCAGCAACAAGAGGATCCTCCAAGGGATACAGATTGGCAATCCCTGGTGCAGACAGTCCAACGATTGGAACAATGTCTTCAAGAGCAAGTCCCACCACAACAACGTCGGAAACCCGACGTGGACCGCCAGTCACAGCCTCCGCCCTCGGACACTCCGAGGAGAACGATGACAACCAAGATCTCAATGCCACGATCGACCGAAGAGACAATGGCACCCATTGGCGCAACCTCGCGCCCCCGACGTACCCGAACTGCCTCCCTGTTCCAGACAACCATCGGGTCTATCGCCTTGCCGAGGCATTGAAACAGTTGGTGCCCCCTACTCCACAAGGCTGTGACCAGCACGAGGCCCAGGGACTGGTCTAGGTGCTGTCCATGTGTCCTCGGATGGATCTCGAGCAGCGCCAATACTTCTATACACGTGCTGGATTGCTGTACTATGCATAGAGGTGTACAAACTCCGCATTTAACTTGCCCATGCTTGCCTGGAGAGTAGGCAAGCAAGCTAGCTGCACGTAAACAACAGTACAGGCAGGCTGCTGCACTCCTGGCCAGGTCAAGCTCAGCCCAACTTGGGCAGGCTACAGGTTAGCTTGCTTGCTTTCTTCTTCCACTGCGTTAATCGATGTTTGCTCGTTCATTGAGCTGATATGAGACTCGCGTGAATGCAGGCAGGAAAGGGGTTGTTACATGCCAGAATTGATATAGGATTTGTCAACACAATAATATTATTATATATGGTTATTTAGTATTATGTTAATCATTACAAAGATATGTTTAAATTTATTTCGTAATTCAGACGTCTTATGTAACTAATTAACAAATAATATTTCTCTCTGTCAAAAATAGTTACTTAATAAAAAGTAGGTTCTCTGAACAAAATGTTTGAATATTTAAATAAACATAATGACAGTTGATGGAAATATGACAATAAATATAATATATTATTTATTATTCGAGAAAATTAGAAGCAAAGATATGCATAATGTAGGTAGGGCCTACAAGTCATAAATGTAAGTATTAATTTTAGAGGTAACTTTTTTGAAATACATTTAAGGAACCCCTTCCCTACAAAACCAAAAGAAATAATTATAAACCTAATCAGTTCAGAAGTGTAATTTTACCGCTTACTCTCTTAGTTTGTGGTCGCCTCATACTGTGCATACTGGATACCAATATTTAATGCATGGACACATTATCGTTTGTGTACATTACTATGAGGTCATTACGTCTTTGCGCATCAAGAATTGAACGATGTTCGCTGATTAAATTTCCCGAGAAGCTCAAGACCCACTCGATGGAGGCACTCGTAGCGGGTATGTCAAGCACTGTTTTCGCTGTGCGAATTATTTTTCCACCACCGCAGTATATTTTCGTCACTAATAAACCCTTCTTGCAAGTACCTACTGACCTCATCATGTATCATTGGCGAATTTTCTGACCAATCGTCAAATTTCGCTTCCTTACGTTACACTGAATTTTCTTCATTTGAAGAAGATGGGACTTCTTGTCTTGTCTATTTTGATTGGGTAGCTGCTCTGAAAATATATATGCCCAAGTTCTTGATATTTTATGCTTATGTTAGAATATTAAAATATCTAATTTTCATAGGTATAATAATAATAATAATAATAATAATAATAATAATAATAATAATAATAATAATAATAATAAATTATTAATAATAATTATAATTATTAAATAACCACAGAATCTTACCTTCAGCACACATTTGCTGAACTGCCTCAAAAACAAACGATTTGTTCTCCTGCATTTAGTTTCTTTAATGTGCGATATTTAGGCACCAAAAATGTTGCAATTTTGTGTAACATAGTGACTTCCATTTTCTGCTCCAGGAAGACACCACCGGTTTGTTTCAAACGCTTCAAGTACTGAAAATCCATTTAGTATGAAAGCATGTTTACATTTAAATACCGAGCTCGATAGCTGCAGCCGCTTAAGTGCGGCCAGTATCCAGTAATTGGGAGATAGTGGATTCGAGCCCCACTGTCGGCAGCCCTGAAGATGGTTTTCCGTGGTTTCCCATTTTCACACCAGGCAAATGCCGGGACTATGCCTTAATTAAGGCCACGGCTGCTTCCTTCCAATTCCCAGTCCTTTCCTATCCCAGCCCATATCTGTGTCGGTGCGACGTAAAGCAAATAGAAAAAAACACATTTAAATATCAGGAGACTCGCATTAAAATTTGAAAATGAAATATTACCTGTTCATCGTCATCCTGTAGAGTACAATGGGCTTTTCAGGCATAAAACACGGAAGTACCAGTTGCAAAGTCGGCTCCTCATCACCCTCAAGATCAATTGTGGCTTCCTTAATTGGCTTAAGAAATGTTATAAGCAGGCCAGTAATATCCTGATCATAACCGAGCATTTTATCAGAGGCACCCTCCTCTAAAACAGTTCTCACAGCATCTTTCTGGGAGTGAACTGATTGCATCATGTCAAAATAACTTTCCACTGAGTAGAAACATATGGTTTCGAAGATGATTGTAACATAGGCCTCCTCTCTTAAAGTACGAAACCAGATATTTCACTGAATGGATAACAGCTAACACATTAGGAACACTTTCCTTCAAAAAGGGTTCGCTCAGAACATGCTTCAAGACCGTATTAATAATATGAGCCATGCATGTAAGATGATTGTATATGCTGAGGGCCTTAACAATATTGCTTCCCTAGTCTGTTACAAACGTAATTTTGCAAATATCTTCATGAGAAAGGCCATGTCCTTTCAAACGATCTTCCAATTCACTGCGAATATTTTCACCAGTTTTTTGGACAGTCAGGGACGGGCGAACACATTAATACATTCTTACTGAGAGACCAATTTGCATTTATATAGTGCATTGTGACAGACAAATAGTGCACACCCTTGTAATTATCTGTCCACAGGTCAGCGGTACTCGCACAGATGCCAGATTTAATAGCATGTACTATATCGGGAAGCGTTTTACTGCGCACTTTGTCCGCGGAGGTTTATACCTTCCTAGCAAATGTGACTCGAGGGGGTATAACATTTTTAATATCGAGCGAGCCATACTTTTTTACCATTTCTATCAGCGTTCGCCCTAAATTTAAAAATCTTTCACCCTCAATAGTTTAAACGGTCTCAAGTCCTTGCCGCACATTTCCACGCACTTGTCAGTCACCAAGTCCTTGTCCTCTTTCAAAATATTTTTAAACTGTGGAAAACTTGGGTCAAATTTGTAGACATGTCGCAACATACTTGAGGTCCTTGAATGGGTATTGAGTAGCTTTTTGCAAAAATTGCATTGCGAGTAACCTACTGGCTTATTTGATACCTGTTCATAAACACATGATAATTTTTCCCATGCTAGATTTGAGCCCTGTTTTATTGCTAGAATAAATTCACCACTTTTTAATTTTTCTTCGACTTCCTTTACGGTTGATTTGTTCATTTTCCTGCTGGTTGCACCTCTAACTACAACAGAGCTGCACTCGACGCAATACATATAACGGCACATCCACGTCGCATCGGTAGCGAACTTCACGTTCACTCTTGTCAAGTCCGGCAGTCCGAACGGGTCCCAGGCAACCTGTCAGGCTTAGGGAAACCCAGGTTTTGGTTTGCTATGACTAGCGCGCTCAGTACGCGTGCACTCTTGTTTCGCTGACGTTCAAGCTAAGCTGCTTCGCTTGTTGCAGAGCTGCTTGGGGCAGGCAAGCCTGAAGTACAATTTGTACACCTTTAACTATGCACTCACCAGGGGGCTGGAACTTTGCCGTACAACTTGCGTCTGCAACCGGCGATGACCTCATCAACTTGCCTGCAGGGTTCCACCTCCAACAGCCCACTTGGGTGGCCACGTTCAGCCGCGGCAGGGGCCGTGGCACTCGCGGTGCCCGTGATGGAGCCTCAGGAGGAGCGACCTAGAGACACGGCTGGAGGAACAGCTGCTGACCAGCCAGCCGCCTCACCCGTCAAGGAGTTTTGTCTTATTGTTTCTTGTGTGATATTGTGCATTGCGGCTTAGGCCGTGTTGATTGTTTCCTTGTCCCAAATTTGTAAATCTATGTAAGCTTCTCTGCATATATATAAATTGAATAAAGTACTTGAGAGGTCCATCCTTGGGCGCACCGTGTGAATTCGGTTCTTCCCTTTCTGGGTTCCAGGGGTCAGTTGAGGGAGTACTGATGCCAGAAGCTGCGGGGGAGGGCGGGATCTTGCCCCCCCCCCCCCCCGGTGTCCAGAAAGGCCTGCTCGCCGATCTCTCTCGGCCACTCGCAGCTGCCGCCCGTGCTGCTCCACAGTACACGCGTTCCCCCAGAACATATATAAGCCCGGGGACCCGTGGCCGGGAGAGCAGTCTGCTGGTGGCAGACAGAGGGAGGTAACTGTCTTAAATGTATGATGGAAACATACGGTAGTTCAAGCGCCAGCAGAGAAATGAAAACCTTCTCGCTATAAATTTACATGATAATAGCCTTTGCGTAATTTAGCAGATGCAAGAAAATATAAATAACCTCTGAAATCAATGATGCACTCTGCCATAACTTGAAGTGTATCCCATTCTTACTTAATTGCAGAATTAGCATTAAAATTAAGTGATCGTTTATTCAGCCTTTATTTTTAACGAGTTAACTGTTATCGGACATGTTATTTACGCTTTTATTTTGAAGGAAGTTATCTTTCATTTCGAATTTTCTTTACGGAACAGCAGTCAACGAGTATTACTAATCGACCCTAACATCTCCTTTGAATGTCGACGAAAGAACTCGCTAGCGATCATAGTGAGAAAACGATAGCGAAGGTGATCGACTGCATGCGACATAATCGCTGGGGTGCATACACATCGGTAACATAAAAACATCGCGCGCGCTTAAACGCTCGTAATAATGGATGCATCAGTGATGGGGCTCTTGCTATAACTGAAGAATAATACACAGTTTAATATAGGAATTTTGAAGGGACAGACAAAAAATGTTGTTATACTCGGGTTCTCGTTATATGCCGTACTCGCTACAGCGGACTTCTACTGTATAAACTTATTCATACATGTAAAATGAAACAGCATATGGCTTCTAGTGGCGGGAGTGTCGAAGGACAAGTTTGGCTCGCCAGATGCAGGTCTTTCGATTTGACGCTCGTAAGCGACCTGCGCGTCGTGATGAGGATGAAATGATGATGAAGACGACAAATACACCCAGCCCCCAACCCAGTGGAATTAACCAACTATGCTTAAAATTCGCGACCCTGCCAGGAATCGAACCTGAAACCCCTGTGATCCTAAGGTCAGCACGCTAACCATTAAGCCATGGACGCGGACATTCATACAAATAACCCATATGTAACATTTTAAGCACGTGATATTACAAATTAATAGTGAGAAATTTTTCATGGTTTTGATCCGTATTGAATTGTGATAAAAAAATAATTATTAAATTAATGTCGTAATGGTCTACATTTTTCAATACTATAACATGCAATATTAATGAATTACATTACTAAACTAGGGACAAGTTTCGGTCTTGGCTGGCCATCTTCAGCCTTAATGTAATACATCTAATAACCAAACAAATGTACAAACACACAACTGACATAAAAACTAATGTACAAACACAAAATTAACATTAAAATCTGGGATGAAGTATGTGTAAAATCTGAAAAATAAATTAGGCTCTAAATTCTTAGCATCTGGAGTATGCTCATCATCCAGACTCTTTCTTGTATTGTACTCATAGAATTGTGAGTTCCGTCACTGCTAATCATTACAATTTCAATTGCAGAATGGGAACTGGTAAATGTTGATTCTGTAGTCAGATCATCAATCACCAAATCTACTTGAGTGGTGTTAGCAGTATGCAAGCCACTGTAAATAACCACCAGCTGACACAGAACAGCTAGATGGTGTTTCCACATCGACCAACGTAAATAAAATGAAATGTTCTCGTAGTGCTTGTTAAAAATCATGCTGAAATGCTGTTAGACAATGTCAGGATGGCACACGAAGATATGGTTAAAACTGACACATTCTTAATTTGTGGCTGGTATAAATTCGCAATTCATTCCGGTATCTATGAAGTTAACCTGAATAAATTATAGATAAAATGAATGAATAGAAGGAGGGAGAGAGGGTGTTAGTCAAATGGCATAGGTTATACGAGACTTAACTCTCGTTGCAGTATGTGGTGCATTGTGTATTGTTGTGTGCCTCATACTAACAGTTCCGAGATTCAAAGGAAAAGGAAGGGGCGGGGCAAGGGGTGAAGGGGGATGGGGCAAGGCGAGAGGTCAGGGAAAGGAGAGGGAGTGGCAGGGAAGGGAGGAATTAAGGCCGGGCCGAAGGATGTGGGAAAAGAAATGGCTGCTGAGGAAAGGTGTTGTGAATACAGTAGAAGTCTGCTATAGCGAGTACAGCATATAACAAGAACCCCACTATAGTGGCAATTTTTTGATGTCCCTTCAAAATTCCCATATTAAACTGAGTGTCATCCTTCGGTTACAGCGAGAACCCTATCAATGACGCATCTGTTATTACGAGTGATTAGCGCGCGATTTTTTCTGTTACGGGCGTTTATGCACCCCAGCGATTATGCTACATGCGATCGATTACCTTTGGTATCATTTCCTCGCTATTTCCACTAGCAAGTTCTCTCGTTGACATTCGAAGGCGATGTCGGAGTCGATTAGTAATACCCGTCGACTGCTGTTCCGAATCGTAATCGAATCGTATTTCGTAATAAATGCATAAATACCATGTACGATAACTGTTGTTAATTACATAAAATCAGCTTCATGGTCCGTATCACACTTCAATAGATTCACAAGTATTTATTTATTTTCCACCTAGTCGATACAATGATTGCTTAAGGCAATTTAATGGTTAAAAGTGGTACATGTTTCGTATGTTATCAACATCTTCAGCCACACAACACTGTTTAGATGAAAAATATATAAATTGACAAAGTAATGCTTTAGAGGAAGTGTCCTTAAAATTAACATAAGATTGACAACATTAAATGTTAACATTACTAAAGCATTCCTTTGTCAATTTATATATTTTTCATCTAAACAGTGTTATATGGCTGAAGATGTTGATAACATACGAAATATGTACCACTTTTATCCATTAAATTGCCTTAAGCAATCATTGTATCGACTAGGTGGAAAATAAATAAATACTTGTGAAACTATTGTTAACTCGTTAAAAGTAAAGGCTGACTAAACGATCTCGTAATTTTAATGCAAAATATTGCAATTAAGTAAGAATGGGAAACACCTCGAGATATGGCAGAGTGCATAATTGATTTCAGAGGTTAGTTTACATTTTCTCGTGTCTGGTCAAATTACGGAAAGGCTATTATCGTGTAAATTTATAGCGAGAAGGTTATAACTTCTCAACTGGCGCTTGAAGCGTGTTTTCATCATAGGCTACGTATAGTACGGTTAAGTTAGGATAGGTGACGCCGTTTGAAGAAGAAAACTGAAATGTTTGCCACAGAAGCCTCTGGAGTGATACCGTATTTCTCCGAATCCAAGACGACGTGTTTTCCTTTTCTCAGAACCTCATGCAAAAAATCAAGGGTTGTCTTGCATTCGTGGCATAATAGTAACGAATACCACTAGCAACTACCGCAGTAACCACGCTGCTTCTTTTCACCCCTGCACACGCACACAAAACTCGTTGACAATAAACGACCGCCTCTTTCTTATACATCGCTAGCCATGACAACCGGTTGTACAGTACCTGTGTGTAATGTAACTGGATCTCGTGAAATAGTGAAGAGAGAATGACGATCTATTAGCCTCTACAAAAATGTTTCTCAAATCTGCAGAATGGCATCAAAACATGCGAGCCTTCAGGCCACGGCTACTCAGTGGCAGAGTAATAACGCGTCTACTATACCTGACGCTTAGTAAAATTAAGTTTTATAGACAGCAGGAACATTTCCGTGATGGATAGTCGTATTGTAAAGAGAGCGTACGTGGAACAGGTATTGCCGGCAAATCATCAAGGGGTTCTTGTCGATATTATGATACCAATTTTAAGTTAATGGTTATTAAACACTCGGAAATGTAGATTAATTGTGCAGCTGTAAGAAAATACAGCATAGGCCGTAACGTGAAAACAAAGATAGCTAAAAAAAGCGTACTGTACAAAAAAATCATTCAGTGGTCCATAATAAGGATGCTTTAAAGAAGTTGAAGTTGAAATTGTGAGGTATGTGCACGAAAAGCTCAAGGGCAGAATGGCCATACGCAATAAACTCGTTCGTTGACCTTCAACATCCACGATTAGGCCTACACAACACCAGCCGCTAAAACTGGCCGAACCCGGCAAGCGAGACATGAGTGTAGCGGTAGCCGGTTATATCTGACGCTGAGTAAAAGTAACAGTTCTATAGACAGCAAGAATATTTTCCTGATGGATCGTCGTATTGAAGAGACGCATGGAATAGGTATTGCCGGCAAATTTTCTACGAGTTCTCTTCGGTATTATGATGCCAATTTTAAATCAGTGGTCATTAAACCCGCGGAAATAAAGAATAATTGTGCAGCTGCAATAAATTAAAAAAAGCCAGCATAACGAAAACCAATGCTCGGCGTCTAAAAATGCGTACTGTACAACAAAGGTATTCATATGATTTTACAAAGCACTTTTTGAGCCCGATTTACATTTTTTGAAGCAAAAAGTGGGGTCCGTCTCGGATTCGGAGAAATACGATACTATATATTTTTTTCAGAATGAAAATAAACACACAATTTCACGAAAAATAACAAGTGAGCCGTTGTGTGGATATCATCCGCGGAAACACAAGTTTCGAACAAACTGATTGCTGTTCCATACCGATTTTAATGTGTATGGGTTTTTTTTCCGACTTCCGTACAAAAATCTGATATAACGACAATCCGATATAGAGAGTAAATTTTTCGCTGTTGTGAATTTTCGCTACAACAGACTTTCACTGTATTATGAAGAACTGAATTATGACTTGTTGGTTTGACATTTCTAAAATTGGGAAATTAGAAGGTCAAATAGGATATTTGGCTTTTCTGAAATGTCATTATGATTATGATTTGGGTTAAAATAATGATCTATATATATGAAGCAGCTTTCAGTAATGTTAAGAAGGGGTCCTTAGTTGATGATTTCGAGAATTTCCATGTCTTGTTTTATGTCTGTGAACTTGTGATTATAGTCATGCATATGCTGTACTACAGCCGAAAATTTATTGTACTTCAGGGCATTGACATGTTCCGAGTACCTTATATTAAAATTCCTCCCGGTCTGTCCGATGTAAGAAGAATTACAACTGTTGCAAATAATCCTGTATACTCCTGATTTTGAAAACTATTGAACTTGTTTATGGATGTGACATTATGTAAGACTTGTGCATTCCTATTGTTGATTTTGGACAGTACTTTTACATCATGCTTTTTAAAGATGTTGGTGACTTTGTGAATTTGTTCGTTGAACCTAAAGATAGAAAGGGAGGAGTTGTTTTCTTTATCTTTTTTCAAAGTGGTAGAGGAGCGATATTTATATTTACTGATTATTTTTTCAATAAAGAAACTGTTCTATCCATTAGATTTAGCTATATTATGAATGGTGTTCAAGTCATATTTGAGGTCTCTTTTAGACATTGCAACAATGAAGACTCAGTACACCATGCTGTTGTATGCTGCTCGTTTGTGAATTTTGGGGTGCGAAGAATCTTGATGGATTGTAGTGACTGTTTGGGTGGGTTTTCTGAAAATCTTGCATCTTAAGTAGCTTGGGTGCCTGATAATAATTAAGTCTAAAAAATTGATTTTCCCTTCAATTTTGGATTGAATTGTGAATTTTATATGCAGGTTAATGTTATTTAGATTAATGAGGGTGGTAGAAGCGTCTGTGATACTCTCATCCATAATTACTATGGTGTCATCTACATATCTTGCCCAGAAAATGATGTTGTCAAAGTTATTATTATTATTATTATCAGTTTTGGTGTGTTCGAAAATAATCCAAGTAAATCTCAGCTATGATACCCGAGGCCGGCTATCCAATCCATCTTGTTGATAAATAACATTATTGATAGCGAAATAATTGTTGCCTATAACTAATTTAAGCATAGTCATGAAATCCTGTATTTCTAATATACTTAGGCCGCTGTATTTGCTTAAATTGTTTTGAATGATGGGGTATATCTTGGAGATTTGTGTGCTAGGACACATGTTTACAATATCGAAGGAGTGAAGGGAATGATTGGATTGAATGTTAAACTTTTAAAATTTATGAACACTTCTTTAGTGTTTTTTACAGATTTGTTCAACAAAAAATTATAGTTCCTTCTTAAAAATCTTTGAATGAATTGTGATGCTTTATACAGGATGTCCGAGAGGTCCCCATACCCCTAGTCTCATATTATTATTTTGTTATATTATGGCATGGACAACTGAGTTTGTATAATTGGGGAATTCAATAGTTGTTTTATTGGTAATGGTATCCCTGCTGCTAGCTTTGTTGTCAGTCTCATTTCAGTTGTTAAGTCATGGCAGACGTGAGCGGACACAGCTACAGTGTTGAGGAGCGATTAGTGGTGTGTGTGTGTATGGGTGCACAAACAAGCACATACGGGGCAAACAATGATGGTGATAATGAGTGCATTTAGAGATCGCTTTGGCAAACCCCCACCTCGTAAAGCTACTCTGCTTGATTGGGAGAAACGTGCGTTTGCTTCAGGCAGTGTCAAAGACAGGCCGCGTAGTAGACGTAAGAAGACGCGGGAAGAAACATGTGCCGCCGTCGCACAATCAATTGAGCAGTCTCCATTGAAATCCATTCGCAAAAGAGCAGCTGAACTTCAAGTACCGCGGTCAACAATGCATGACCACATTAAAAGAGATTTGAAAATGAAAGGATTTAGGCCGATGCATGTGAATGAATTACCTGACAATGGCATGGAGCAACGAGTTGCAGCATGCCGTGCTTTGAAGGCACAATTCCCAACTGCCGTGTTCGCTCGAGTGTTATTTTCTGATGAATGTGCGATATATCGCAGTTCACGTAGGAGAAATGTGGTTTTCTGGTCTAAGGAAAATCCTCATTATGTGCAAGAGTTGGAAAGGAAACCCCCTCATGTTATGGTATGGGCCGGGATATCATCACGTCACTTGTGTGGACCGTATTTTTTGGTGGGTATGTGAATGGAAAATGTGATTTGCATATGTTACAATCTTGGTTAATACCTCAGCTTCAAGACAAGGGAATCATGGGTCATGTGTGGTTACAGCAGGATGGGGCTCCAGTACATTTTGCTATTCAGGTGCGCGAGTTCCTTGATGAACAATTTCAAGGCCGCTGGATTGGCCGTGGCTCACCAACATCTCCAGCCCCGTTGAAATGGCCACCACGAAGCCCGGACCTTACCACGCCAGACAACTCATTATGAGGAATAATCAAGTCCCATGTGGCTCAACGTCGGTACACAACTAATGAAGAATTGGGCCAAAGTGTGGAGGAAGCCTTTCATTCCGTAACTCCCGAGATGCTCCGCAAGCTGTCAATGAGGACTTGGAGACGGATAGAACTCTGTGTAAGGTGCACATACAGATTCCCTGGATTCATAGTTTTTATATGTAAGTACTCCACTATAATATGAAACGTATGAAACTAGAAGTATGGGGACTTCTCGGACACCCTGTATAACAAACTCGGTCTATAGTTAATGATCGGGCGAATGGGGATGCCGGTTTTGTGTATCTTGGGGAGGGCTGTGGCGGTGGGTAAACCTGGGTTCATATTAATTAATTTAGTTTTTTCTTGATCTGTCAATAGATATTAAGTATTCTTGAGGGTCTGCTTAATTTGGTGTTGTATTCTCGGGGTAGGGTCTTTCTTTATTGTAGAGAATAAGCTATCTTTAAAAAAGTGATTTGTTTTGCTTACATATTCATTTTTGTCCATTATGATGATAGTGTTACCTTTATTTGTTTTTGTAATTATAAGATTATCATTGATTTTCTTTTTGAGAGCATGAAATTCTTTTGTATGAGAATCGAATCCTTGTAGCTATTGTCGTCATGAGTAGTAAACAGTGAATTACGGGGGTCAATATTGTTTTATGGCTTAAGAATGGAGTTTAATTTTCTTTTTACTTCAGTTATTCTTACTTCGTCTTGTTTATCTGCTGGCAATTTGCTAATGGCTAAATCTACTTCTACTGTTGTAGTGTACAATATTAACTCCCGTAATTCACACCTTACTTCACAAAACCGAAAATCAGGAGATTCTGATGTGAAAATCAGGAAAAATCAGGAGATACAATTGGTCAAAACTGCTTATTCTGCATGTCTTGTGCAATACAGGAGTACTATATATATATATATATATATATATATATATTATAACGCTTATTGTCTCAAAAGCCGACTGTTCCTATACGAGGCTACAAGGCTAAAAATTACACATTTCTATTTCCTCACAGGAAGTATGTGAGTGAAATGATCGGTCTCTGATAAGCCTTCCGAAAATAGTATGAACTCATGCTCCACATGTCTGAATCAGTCATGCACTTAGATGCCATTACTTAGCAAATGCATACATTAAGATATTGCATCACGCGCCTGAGCGATAATGCAATCACAATGCTATTTTTATCAAGTAATTACTTAAAATTTGCCAGAATTTTCTCCAAATGGCTCCTAAAATCTGTAGAAAAGTCACTAGTCGCTATCTTGGAAATTCTGTCACTAAATTACTAAAATATATTCCAAATTTAGCAGCTAGTCCCTAGAATCGACTACACTGATGTAAGTAATCACTTGTAATACACTGATGTGACCGAACACGAACAAAGAACGCGAGAACGAGAGATTTACTATCGATATACAGGTTTCAATAAACATCGCACATTTGCGCCCATTTGTCGTATTGATAAACATCGATATTTCATTTGAAAGCGGCCAATGTGCGAAGGACTTCCGGCCACTGTAGTACAATGCTGAAATGGCGGGATTTGAAAACAAATGTTTGAAGTTTAAAAAAAAAAAAAACAGTTAAAATCGGGAGAAATAATCGGAAGGCGAGAAGAACTGTCGAAAATTAGGAGTCTCCCGCCTAAATCAGGAAAGTTGGCAGGTATGAATTAATATGAACCCAGGTTTACCCACCGCCAAAGCCTAAACAAGATACACAAAACAGTTGTCCCCATTCATCCGATCATTAACTATAGACTGAGTCCGTAATAAAAAGCATCACAATTCATTCAAAGATTTTTAAGAAGGAACTATAATTTTTTGTCAAACAAATCTGTAAAAAACACAAAGGAATTGATCATAAATTTTAAAAGTTTAACATTCAATCCAATCATTCCCTTCACTCCTTCGATATTGTAAACATGTGTCGTAGCACACAAATCTCCAAGATATACCCCATCATTCAAAACAATTTAAGCAAATACAGCGGCCTAAGTATATTAGAAATACAGGATTTCATGACTATGCTTAAATTAGTTATAAGCAACAATTATTTCGCTATCAATAATGTTATTTATCAACAAGATGGATTGGATAGCCGGCCTCGGGTATCATAGCTGAGATTTACTTGGATTATTTTCGAACACACCAAAACTGATAATAATAATAATAATAATAACTTTGACAACATCATTTTCTGGGCAAGATATGTAGATGACACCATAGTAATTATGGATGAGAGTATCACAGACGCTTCTACCACCCTCATTAATCTAAATAACATTAACCTGCATATAAAATTCACAATTCAATCCAAAATTGAAGGGAAAATCAATTTTTTAGACTAAATTATTATCAGGCACCCAAGCTACTTAAGATGCAAGATTTTCAGAAAACCCACCCAAACAGTCACTACAATCCATCAAGATTCTTCGCACCCCAAAATTCACAAACGAGCAGCATACAACAGCATGGTGTACTGAGTCTTCATTGTTGCAATGTCTAAAAGAGACCTCAAATATGACTTGAACACCATTCATAATATAGCTAAATCTAATGGATACAACAGTTTCTTTATTGAAAAAATAATCAGTAAATATAAATATCGTTCCTCTACCACTTTGAAAAAAGATAAAGAAAACAACTCCTCCCTTTCTATCTTTAGGTTCAACGAACAAATTCACAAAGTCACCAACATCTTTAAAAAGCATGATGTAAAAGTACTGTCCAAAACCAACAATAGGAATGCCCAAGTCTTACATAATGTCACATCCATAAACAAGTTCAATAGTTTTCAAAATCAGGAGTATACAGGATTATTTGCAACAGTTGTAATTCTTCTTACATCGGACAGACCGGGAGGAATTTTAATATAAGGTACTTGGAACATGTCAATGCCCTGAAGTACAATAAATTTTTGGCTGTAGTACAGCATATGCATAACTGTAATCACAAGTTCACAGACATAAAACAAGACATGGAAATTCTCAAACCATCAACCAAGGACCCCTTCTTAACATTACTGAAAGCTGCTTCATACATATAGATCAATATTTTAACCCGAATCATAATCTTAACACATTGCTGACCGGATGCTTGAGCTTGTCACATACCCTGTGGACCGGACATTTGCCTACTAAGCATACTAGGGTGCACTTGATAATAAAATGTACATAAATATTAAACCAGTCAAGATTTTATCTTTAAAGTTGGTATAAGTATTCTCCAATGCCCCTAGTAGTAGTGGATCTGCCTTTACAAAACCATCTTCAGTGTCAATTCCTAACACATCATTAATGTTTACATCGTTGTTGTCGTCAGAGTCACTTGAATAAATAAGCACACTAGGTAAATTACAGCGTACAGAGGCTTGAATATCACATCCACTATCACCCTCACATTCAGTTTCCACTAATTCATTATCACTATATCCATTTGAACGATCATCGGCATATAATTCTTCTAAAATATCGTCGTCAGCTAACACCGTATTCCGCGTGCGCTCCATCTTGTCATTGACTGAAATGGCAGAAAGAAAGTCGACATTTCGAAACTAAATCAAAGAATAAAAGAGGCGTGAATAAAAGAAAAGTGGCAGATATACATCTACGAATTATTCTACTCAATGTGCAAGTCCGAAATAGTTCAATATATGAGTCGTATGCGCGAACAAACGTCTATGTTACATTCCCTATATATTGAGAAAAACGGCAATGAAGATGATTGTTGACCGTGGGACATGGCTACGCGAGAGAATGTAACATAGACTTTTGTTCCGTAAATCAACAACTTAGATATGCACGCGCTCACTCATTCGCACATAATGTATGCATACAGAGGAAAATAGTGTTATTTTAATTATAATGATTTGATGCCTACAACATCTTTTCACTCACTGGGGTCACTTTTCCTTTCCCTGCATCTGTTTTTCGTCAACTTGTGTATATTGTTTGGGGACAACAGTACATTACTATCGTCAGATCGCATGACTATGGTGTCGATGAGTAACTAAATAAACTCAGTAATATAAGACTGAACAAACCAGAACATTCTCCGGACTAGAATGTGTTCGTTACATTTCATTCAATTCGTGACATTGTCGAGCACTCGCGCGGGAAACGATGTAACATAGACTTTTGTTCCATTATTTTTCAAGTGCATTCCTCTTCACAATTTCCAGAATACTATAGCCATCTGTTGAGATATGCTCAAACTACCTACAAGTACAGACCCAGGACACATCATAGATGTTTGCTCCGTGAATATCTCAAATGCCACAAAAATGTAACATAGACGTTTGTTCGCGCATACGACTCATATGGTCAAGAGATGTCACAGGAAGACCGAAAACAATGTCGTGAATAAAACCGAGATTTCTCGGGGCCCATCACCTACCGCTGGCGCGCGTACGAGATTTCTCGGGGCCCGTCACCCATGTGTTAATGACATTTCAGAAAAACCAAATATCCTAACTGACCTTCTAATTCCCATTTTTTGAAACACCAAACCAACAAGTCTTAATTCAGTTTTTCATAACATTCGCAGCACCTTTCCTCAGCAGCCATCTCCTTTCCCACATCCTTCGGCCCCGCCTTAATTCCCCCCTACCCCTTAAGCCCCTCTCCTTTCCCTGACCTCTCGCCTTGCCCCATCCCCCCTCACCCCTTGCTCCACCCCGTCCTTTTCCCTTGAATCCCACAACCGTTAGTATGATGCAAATACAATACGCCACGCACCACCGACTGGTAAAATGTGCCTGTCGCTCTCGTTGTTGCTAAGTCTCACATAACCTATGCCATTTGACTAACACGCTCTCTCCCTCCTATTCATAAATTTGATCTAATTTTATCTCCCATTTATTCAGGTTAACTTCATGGACACTGCAATGAATTGCGAATTTTTACCAGCCACATATTAAAAATGTGTCAGTTTTAACCATATCTTCATGTGCCGTCCTGACAATGTCCAACAGCATTTCAGCATGACTTTAACAAGCACTATGGGAACATTTCATTTAATTTTATTTACGTTGGTCAATGTGAAAACACCATCTAGCAGTTCTGCGTCAGCTGGTGGTTATTTACAGTGGCATCCAGTGGCTTGCATACTGCTAACACCACTCAAGTAGATTTGGTGATTGATGATCTGACTACAGAATCAACATTTACCAGTTCCCATTCTGCAATTGAAATTGTAACGATTAGCAGTGATGGAACTAACAATGGATAATGAGCATACTCCAGATGCTAAGAATTTAGAGACCAATTTATTTTTCAGGTTTTACGCATAGTTCATCCCAGATTTTAATGTTAATTCTGTGTTTGTACATTAGTTTTCATGTCAATTTTGTGTTTGTACATTTGTTTAGTTATTAGATGTATTACATACATACATTATCATTATAGACTGTTATGCCTTTCAACGTTCAGTCTGCAAGTCTCTGAGAATTTACTAAACGTCGCCACAATCCTAGTGTTGTGGCCTCATTTAGTTCTATACCTCTTATCTTTAAATCGTTAGAAACCGAGTCTAACCATCGTTGTCTTGGTCTCCTTCTACTTCTCTTACCCTCCATAACAGAGTCCATTATTCTCCTAGGTAACCTATCCTCATCCATTCCCCTCACATGACCCCAACACCGAAGCCGGTTTATACGTACAGCTTCATCCATCGAGTTCATTCCTAAATTAGCCTTTATCTCCTCATTCCAAGTACCCTCCTGCCATTGTTCCCACCTGTTTGTACCAGCAGTCATTCTTGCTACTTTCATGTCTGTTACTTCTAACTTATGAATAAGATATCCTGATTCCACCCAGCTTTCGCTCCCGTAAAGCAAAGTTGGTCTGAAAACAGACCGATGCAAAGATAGTTTCGTCTGGGAGCTGACTGCATTAGCTTCACTACACCTTGATTCAATCTCACTTACTATATTACCATCCTGGGAGAACACACAACCTAAATACTTGAAATTATCGACCTGTTCTAGCTTTGTATCACCAATCCGACATTCAATTCTGTTGAATTTCTTACCTACTGACATCAATTTAGTCTTCCAGAGGCTAATTTTCATACCATACTCATTGCAGTTATTTTCAAGTTCCAAGATATTAGACTGCAGGCTTTCGGCACAGTCTGCCATTAAGACCAAGTCGTCAGCATAGGCCAAACTGCTTACTACATTTCCACCTAACTGAATCCCTCCCTGCCATTTTATACCTTTCAGCAGATGATCCATGTAAACTATGAACAGCAAAGGTGAAAGATTACAGCCTTGTCTAACTCCTGTAAGTACCCTGAACCAAGAACTCATTCTACCATCAAATCTCACTGAAGCCCAATTGTCAACACAAATGCCTTTGATTGATTTTAATAATCTACCTTTAATTCCATTGTCCCTCAGTATGGCGAACATCTTTTCCCTCGGTACCCTGTTATATGCTTTCTCTAGATCTACGAAACATAAACACAACTGCCTATTCCTCTCGTAGCATTTTTCAATTACCTGGCGCATACTGAAAACCTGATCCTGACAGCCTCTCTGCGGTCTGAAACCACACTGGTTTTCATCCAACTTCCTCTCAACGACTGATCGCACCCTCCCTTCCAAGATGCCAGTGAATACTTTGCCTGGTATACTAATCAATGCGATACCTCGATAGTTGTTGCAATCCTTCCTGTTTCCTTGCTTGTAGATAGGTGCAATTACTGCTTTTGTCCAATCTGAAGGTACCTTACCAACACTCCATGCTAATTTTACTACTCTATGAAGCCATTTCATCCCTGCCTTCCCACTATACTTCACCATTTCAGGTCTAATTTCATCTATTCCTGCTGCCTTATGACAATGGATTTTATTTACTAATACCAATATAAATGGTCCATTATTGGACATTATAAATTCTCCAGCTAACTCACTCCTGGTTGCCAGCGTTTCGCCCCCGTATACTAGGGTGGGCTCATCAGTTGGTACCTAGCACACCTACCAAGACGCATGGCTAGTAGTGCATATCGTGGAGGCCACTGCGTAGGCTAATTGTAGCCACCAGCAGTGCCAATGCACTATGAGATACTTTGTCTCATTACCAAAAATTGATGCCTGCTTGGTCATCAGATGATATAGATGTTGATTCCCATAGGGAATCTGAAATATTTGTTCCGAATGAGTAAATTTATAATACCAATATAAATGGTCCATTATTGGACATTATAAATTCTCCAGCTAACTCACTCCTGGTTGCCAGCGTTTCGCCCCCATGTACTAGGCTGGGCTCATCAGTTGGTACCTAGCACACCTACCAAGACGCATGGCTAGTAGTGCATATCGTGGAGGCCACTGCGTAGGCTAATTGTAGCCACCAGCAGTGCCAATGCACTATGAGATACTTCGTCTCATTACCAAAAATTGATGCCTGCTTGGCCATCGGATGATGTAGATGTTGATTCCCATAGGGAATCTGAAATATTTGTTCCGAATGAGTAAATTTATAATACCAATATAAATGGTCCATTATTGGACATTATGGTATTATAAATTTACTCATTCGGAACAAATATTTCAGATTCCCTACAGGAATCAACATCTATATCACCTGATGGCCAAGCAGGCATCAATTTTTGGTAATGAGACGAAGTATCTCATAGTGCATTGGCACTGCTGGTGGCTACAATTAGCCTACGCAGTGGCCTCCACGATATGCACTACTAGCCATGCGTCTTGGTAGGTGTGCTAGGTACCAACTGATGAGCCCAGCCTAGTACATGGGGGCGAAACGCTGGCAACCAGGAGTGAGTTAGCTGGAGAATTTATAATGTCCAATAATGGACCATTTATATTGGTATTATAAATTTACTCATTCGGAACAAATATTTCAGATTCCCTATGGGAATCAACATCTATATCATTTTATTTACTATCCTTTCCACTTCCTCAAGTATTACATTAAGGCTGAAAATGGCCAGTCAAGGCCGAAACTAGTCCCTAGTTTAGTGATGTAATTCATTAATATCGCATATTATAGTACTGAAAAAGGTGGACCATTACGACATTACAGTAGAAGTCCGCTATAGCGAGTACGGCATATAATGAGAACTCCGTTATAGCGACGACTTTTTTCTGTCCCTTCAAAATTCCTATATTAAACCGTGTATCATCCTTCGGTTACAGCGGGAACCCTATCACTGGCGCATCCGTTATTACGAGCAATTAAGCGTGCGCGCGTTTTCCGTTACCGATATTTATGCACCCCAGCGATGATATTGCATGCGATCGATTACCTTCGGCAGCGTTTCCTCGCTATGTGCACTAGCGATTTCTCTCGTCGACACTCGAAGGCGATGTCGGAGTCGATTAGTAATACCCGTTGACAGTTGTTCCGTAAAGAAAATTTGAAATGAAAGAGAACATATTTTCATAATAAATGCGTAAATAACGTGTCCGATAATGGTTGTTAATTCATTAAAAATTAAGGCTGACTAAACGACCGCTTAATTTTGAGGCTAAATACTGCACTTAAGTAAGAATAGGATACACCTTGAGATATGGCAGAGTGCTTTTGATTTCAGAGGTTAGTTTATATTTTGTCGCGTCTGGTTAAATTACGGAAAGGCTATTATGAAAATTTATAGCGAGAAAGTTATAATTTCTCTACTGGCGCTTGAAGTGTGTTTTCATCATATGTATAGTACGGTTAAGTTAGGATACGTGACGCTGTTTGAATAAGAAAACTGAAACTTTGCAACAAAATGCGATCGATCATCTTCTGTACGGTATAGTTTTTTCACTTTGTGCCTTTGCGAGCTCTCTCGATGACATTCAAAGGCGATGTTGGAGTTTATTAGTAATACCCATCGACTGCTGTTCTCTAAAGAAAACTCAAAATAAAATAGGATAAAGACTGAAGAAAACGATATCTTAATTTTAATGTTATATACGGAAATTAAGTAAGAATGTGATACACCTCAAGATATGGCAGAGTACATCAGTGATTTCAGAGGATATTTCATATCTTCTCGTGTCTAGTTACGGCTATTTACATGTACATTTTTATAATACCAATATAATGGTCCGTTATTGGACATTATAAATTTTCCAGCTAACTCATTCTTGGTTGCCTGCGTTTCGCCCTCGTGTGCTAAGTTAGGCTCGTCAGTTGGGACTTAGCACACCACCCAAGACGCAAGGCTAGTGCATACCGTGGAGGCCACTGCATAGGCTATTTGAAGCCACCAGCAGTGCCAATGCACTATGAGAGCTATGTCTCATTTCCAAAAATAGATGCCTGCCTGGCCATCAAATAATGTAGATGTTGATTCCCATAGGGAACCTAAAATATTTGTCCTGAATGAGTAAATTTATAATACCAATATAATGGTCCGTTATTGGAGATTATAAATTTTCCAGCTAACTCATTCTTGGTTGCCTGCGTTTCGCCCTCGTGTGCTAAGTTAGGCTCGTCATTTGGGACTTAGCACACCACCCAAGACGCAAGGCTAGTGCATACTGTGGAGGCCACTGCATAGGCTATTTGAAGCCACCAGCAGTGCCAATGCACTATGAGAGCTATGTCTCATTTCCAAAAATAGATGCCTGCCTGGCCATCAAATAATGTAGATGTTGATTCCCATAGGGAACCTAAAATATTTGTCCTGAATGAGTAAATTTATAATACCAATATAATGGTCCGTTATTGGAGATTATAAATTTTCCAGCTAACTCATTCTTGGTTGCCTGCGTTTCGCCCTCGTGTGCTAAGTTAGGCTCGTCAGTTGGGACTTAGCACACCACCCAAGACGCAAGGCTAGTGCATACCGTGGAGGCCACTGCATAGGCTATTTGAAGCCACCAGCAGTGCCAATGCACTATGAGAGTTATGTCTCATTTCCAAAAATAGGCTTCAAATAGCCTATGCAGTGGCCTCCTCGGTATGCACTAGCCTTGCGTCTTGGGTGGTGTGCTAAGTCCCAACTGACAAGCCTAACTTAGCACACGAGGGCGAAACGCAGGCAACCAAGAATGAGTTAGCTGAAAAATTTATAATGTCCAATAACGGACCATTATATTGGTATTATAAATTTACTCATTCAGGACAAATATTTTAGGCTCCCTATGGGAATCAACATCTACATTATGTACATTTTTGGCGAGGAGGTTATTTCTCTACATGCATTTCAAATATGTTTTTATGATAGGCTACATATCGACGGCTTTCTTTTAAAACCTTGTAAGTCCGAATGCTCTTCCTACCCATTATATTCCTTAAGACTGGTCACGCCTCCCAGCCACATATTCAAATGCAGTCCATCAGAATAATTATCGTTGTGGTCATTTTCCTATGTTGATGTGTAAAGGAAAATAAACCTTAAATACATTACACGGTAGGAGTGTGTAAATTTGCCATGCAAACAACATCCCTACGATACGGTACGGTAAGGTCCATTTTCCTTTAGACATCGGCATAGGAAAATGAACAAAGCGAAAGTTATTCTGATGGACTGCATATAAATATACGTCCGGGAGGCGTGACCAGTACTAAGGAATATGATGGGTAGGAAGAATATTTGGACATACGAGGTTTTAAAAGAAAGCCATCGATATAAATACGTGACTGGGAGGCGTGACCAGTCTTAAGGAATATAATGGATAGGAACAGTATTCGGACTTACGAGGTTTTTAAAGAAAGCCATCGATATACGGTTATGTTAAGTGACGCTGTTTGAAGAAGAAAGCTGAGGTGTTTGCCACATAAATCTCTGGAGTGATACCGTATTTTTCCCAATCCAAGACTTTTTTTCTCAGAATCTCATGCGAAAACTCAAGAGTTGTTGCATTCGCGGCCTAACAGTAAGATAATGGATACCACTAGCAACTACCGCGGTAACCACGCTGCTTCTTTTCACACGCGCAGAAATTGTTGACAATAAACGACCGCCTCTTTACTACACATCGCTAGCCGTGACAACCGGTTGTGCAGTGCCTGTGTGTTTCTCAAATCTGCAGAATGGCATCAAAACATGCGACCCTTCGAATTCTTAGAAAAGCCATGGCTACTCAGTGGCAGAGTCATAACGCGTCTATTGTACTTAATATATAAGTAATAATAATAACAACGTAAACGTTTCCACCTTTTCAATACTAAAATATATTCACAAAATTATAAATTACATGGTACTAGTTTCGACCCATTTAAGGGTCATCATCAGCCGTATTGGAGCAAAGATCACTTTTGGCGAAATCCTAAGAAAATGTTATTTTAAAGAATGATGTTTCTTTTTATTGCTTCTTAGAAAATTAGGTGTCAAGTTAAGTGATATACATTGCTTTAGGAAATCGATGTCTTTGCGTAATTTGGCTATCTTTAATTTTAGGCCTAGATATTGAAAGGCTTTCTGTTTTGCCTGGTAAGCTACATCATTAATGGTTATGAATTTCATGTTTTTGGTCCGTATTGAACTGAGAATAATATATAAGTAATAATAATAACAACGTAAACGTTTCCACCTTTTCAATACTAAAATATATTCACAAAATTATAAATTACACGGTACTAGTTTCGACCCATCTAGGGGTCATCATCAGCCGTATTGGAGCAAAGATCACTTTTGGCGAAATCCTAAGAAAATGTTATTTTAAAGAATGATGTTTCTTTTTATTGCTTCTTAGAAAATTAGGTGTCAAGTTAAGTGATATACATTGCTTTAGGAAATCGATGTCTTTGCGTAATTTGGCTATCTTTAATTTTAGGCCTAGATATTGAAAGGCTTTCTGTTTTGCCTGGCAAGCTACATCATTAATGGTTATGAATTCTCAATTCAATACGGACCAAAAACATGAAATTCATAACCATTAATGATGTAGCTTACCAGGCAAAACAGAAAGCCTTTCAATATCTAGGCCTAAAATTAAAGATAGCCAAATTACGCAAAGACATCGATTTCCTAAAGCAATGTATATCACTTAACTTGACACCTAATTTTCTAAGAAGCAATAAAAAGAAACATCATTCTTTAAAATAACATTTTCTTAGGATTTCGCCAAAAAGTGATCTTTGCTCCAATACAGCTGATGATGACCCCTAGATGGGTCGAAACTAGTACCGTGTAATTTATAATTTTGTGAATATATTTTAGTATTGAAAAGGTGGAAACGTTTACGTTGTTATTATTATTACTTATATATTATTCTCAGTTCAATACGGACCAAAAACATGAAATTCATAACCATCTATTGTACTTGACGCTTAGTAAAATTAAGGTTTATAGACAGCAGGAATATTTTCGTGATGGATAGTCGTATTGTAAAGATACGTGGAAAAGGTATGGCCGGCAAATTTTCAACGGGTTCTAGTCGATATTATGATGCCAATTTTAAATTAATGTTTATTAAACACTCGGAAATGTAGAATAATTGTGCAGCTGCAAGAAAATACGGCACAGGCCTAACTAAAGCCAATATTTGGCGTTACTGCACAAAAAATGCATTCAGTGGTCCGCAACAAGGGCGCTTTAAAGAAGTCGAAGGTGAAATTGTGAGGTATGTGCACGAAAAACGCAAGGGCGAAATGGCCATACCGTGGCGCAATAAACTCATTCGTTGACTTTCAACGTTCGCGATTAGGCCTATACATCGCTAGCCGCTGAATTTGGCCGCTGCGTAAAAGTAACAGTTTTATAGATAGCAGGAATGATTTCGTGATGGATCGTTGTATTGTAGAGACGCATGGAATAGGTATTGCCGGAAACTTTTCAATGAGTTCTCTTTGGTATTATGATGCCAATGTTAAGTCAATGGCCCTCAAACCTGTGGAAATAAAGAATAATTGTGAGCCAAAAAAAAAAAAAAAAAAAAAAAAAAAAAAAAAAAAAAAAAAAAAAAAAAAAAGAGAGAGAGAGAAAAATACGGCGTGACAAAAGTCAATGTTCGGCATTTAAAAATAGTCTAAAAATGCGTAGGCCTACTGTACAACAAGGCATTCATATGATTTTACACACTTCTTTTTGAGCCTGATTTAAATTTTTTGAAGTGAAAATAGGGGTTCATCTTGGATTTGGAGAAATACGCTACTATATTTTTTTCAGAAATAAATTAAACATACACTTTTACCTAGTATTGGATTACGAAAAATAACAAACACGTAAGCCGTAGTTTGGATATCATCTGCGGAAACACAAGTTTTGAACAAACTCATTGCCGTTTCATACCGATTTTAATGTGCATGAAGGGTTTGCCGACTTTTATACAAAATCGGATATAACGACAATCCGTTATAGCGAGTGAATTTTTCGCTGTTATGAATTCTCGCTATAACGGACTTCTACTGTAATTTAATAATTATTATTGTGAAATTTTTCACAGCCCATGTCATTTTAGATGCAGAAAAAAACCCACATATTACACGAAATAGGAAAAAACATTTCTTGTACTGCATATCTAATGTAATAATTACAACGCATAGATAACTATGACCGACTGTACTACAGAAATACAAATCTGAAATGGACACAACGGAATCTGCACACCAACAGATGCAACAAGCAAAGAGGAAACAGAATCGGAGGAGGTATTTCTGCCATCTGTTGTACAACATGAGAGTTATTACTCCAAGATGGGCAGGAAAGTAAGTACACTCATGTTCATAAAAAGCAGAACACCTTGAAAGACTAGATCGGAAGTTCATATTCACAGGACGTGTATTTGTATATTTTGAAGAAATGATTAGCATTTGAACCATGTCGGCCCTCAGGTTCAAGGTCCACATCGATATATCGGTGCACCACCACCGACTGGTAAAATGTGCCTGTCGCTCTCGTTGTTGCTAGAAACCGAAAGTAATGCATAAGTGTGACTTGAGGATGCATGCAGGATGCCTTGCAGATGTATGCGAGAACCATACCGTCAAATGAGCGAGTTTGAAAGAGGGTGTATTTCTGGCATGAGGGAAAGTGATGAATCCATCCCAGAAATTGCTGCTTGTGTGGGACGAAGTGTGTCGTCAGTTCACAGAAGGCCGTAGAACACGACGAGATGGGTCTGTTCACAATTAAGTATTTATTTATTTTCCACCCAGTCGATACAATGATTGCTTAAGGCAATTTTTAATGGTCAAAAGTGGTACATGTTTCGTATATTATCAACATCTTCAGCCACATAACACTGTTTAGATGAAAAATATATAAATTGACAAAGTAATGCTTAAGAGGAAGTGTCCCGAAAAGACAGACACCTCATCCAAATGGCACTGCAGGACAGATCTGCGTCCTCCTCAGCTCTGGCGTAACAGTGGAACAGTGTAACATATCGTACACTATTAGGAGTGACAGTCCGTCGCCGTTTATCATGGTCTGGGTTACCGGCGTGTCGTCCACTTCTCCGCCTACCTTTAACTAATGAGCGTAAATGTCACAGGTGTAGAATATACTGGAAGTGGAAAGTGTTTATTGAAGATTTTATTTCTAAACCTTGTTAAGTAGTACTTACTGTATGATCTGAAGTGTGGTGATAAAATATTTTATTTGTATTCCATGTAACTACCTAACCTGTACAGTGTAAATATTTTGGTAATATGTGGTATTTGTAACAACTAGATTTCATTTCTATATTTACTGGAACTCTCCAGAAAGTTGTAACTTGAATTTTTGAACAGGGTGTATTGGCCTTTGTTAGTTATGTATTCTAGAAAGTATGTTCTGGAAATGGAAGATTCACGATTGTGCGTATTCGAGAAGTTATTTAAACACCGCGACCGAAGTAAGTGTTGTGATTGGTCAATCCAGGAAAGCTCCTGTGTTCTGATTGGCTACTCCAAGGCCAGGGTTCCCTTTAAAAGGCGCTAGGCAGCATTTCATGAGAGGTCTGAAGTCTGAGGTCTTATGTCTCTGTGCCGTCTTGGTCTTGACGTGCCGAGCCTCCCGAAGTTCTTGACGTCGTGAACGTCTCCTCGGTACCAGCATGGCCTGCCTTGGGGTAAGCTCTGTTTCTTTCTGTCCGGTTATAAGTTCCATTTAGTTTTCATTTTGTGTATCACAGGAGTTTGCCCTAATCGCCACTATTTGTTCAGGTGTGAAAAGCAAGTTTTGATTTCACTCTAAAATATCTTGTGCTTCCTTTTACCTTCAATATTGTATTTGTCGAATTTGATTTGTACTGAGATGCACTTGGTTAACTCTTTGAACTTAAAGCAAAGCTCTTGTCTAAGAACACTTATACTGTAGTTCGTCAAAGAACATACATAATGTGTAGTGCTGAAATTGTTCTGGAAGTTAATTTGTACTGACGATTTTGTAAATAATATTTTGAAAACCAGAGATCACTGTTGGCTTTTCAGAATCCGCAACCTTTGCCCCTCCATGGCCCTTCGTAAGGTTTCCCAGTAACCTTTCCACGTTCCTGGTTTATTATGATCAAGTTGCCCCTACTGATTTTTACCAGTGTTGTTATCGGCGGAGTTCCGCATAGTTCATCAGATGTTTTATTGTGTGTGTAGTGTCTTAGGTACGGTGTAATTGCACTTACTTTCCTCCCTTTACTGTGTTTTGTGTAGCCGCTGAAGTAACGGTTACAGCAAACATGCTACACTGCAATGGTGTATGGAACGATGTCACTGGGGAGAGGAATGGCAGCAGATAGTGTTTTCAGACTAATCCAGGTTCTGTTTGTTTGAAAAAGATGGCCGCATTTTGGTTCGCTGCAGAGAGGGGACAGGCATCACATTGACTGCATTCGCACAAAACATACAGCACCAACTCAAGGCCTTAAGGTGTGGTGTGCTACTGGGTACATCCACATATCACAGTTGGTGCGTGTCCAGGGCACTGCGACTGGTTTGACCTTCGTGAATTTCATCCTGCGACCCGTAACCATACCCTTTCTGCATGACACCTCAGACGCCATATTTCAGCAGGTCAATGCGCGACCACATATTGCTGCACGAACGCGTGCCTTCTTGCTGTCACAGGATGTCAGACTGTTGCCCTGGCCCACCCGATCACTAGACTTGTAGCCAATCAAAGATGTGTGGGATATGGAGAAACGACGGGTGCGGCGTTGTGACCCAATGCCAACCACCAAAGATGAACTGTGAAACCAGGTGAATGCAGCACGGATGGCTATACCCCGGGATGCCATTTGCGCCTTATATGCTTCGATGCCATCACACATGGAACAAGTTATCATTGCCTATGGAAGAGCCAGTGCTACTAGGCAACAGGACACATGCTGAACTGAAATGCTAATTGTTTCTGCAGAACATACTAATGAACATGTCCTGTGAATATGAACTTCCTATCACCAGACTATCAAGGTGTTCTGTTTTTTTTATGAACATGAGTGTACTTGATGGCAGGAGTCATAATTTTGCAATACACACCTAATGGGAAAAATCCAGGACTTTTACTGAATCAGCCGGGCCAAATTTTTCCACCATTGAATCTAGAAAATCTTGGATTTCCTGACCATACTACAAACCTTTCCAAAACAAAACCTTGAAATTTTGTTTTATAAAGCAGGCAAAGCAAAGATTTTAGCAGTTGTGTTCTGGAAAGAGAAATCCAAGAGGCTAAAGAAATAAAGAATCTATGAATTTAGAAGGAGGCTACGAAATTGGCAATTCTTGGATGCCTATTACACGCATGCCAACACAGGACCACTGAGTGAGATATACATTCCAAACGTCCTCCCGGGTTGCAGAAGTTCAGGGAAGGAGAGACCAGTAGCTGCCTGGAGAGACCACAGATCGAATATAGACATCTTGAAAGATAAGAATTTCATTATGGTCCGTATTGAACTCGGATCACAATTAAAATTAATAAAATTATGTAATAGGTCCACCTTTTCAATACACGTAAACTTAGTAATGTAAGGTTGCATGACTAGTTGATCATAAACGGTACCAGTTTCGACCCCAAGTTCCGGGTCATCATCAGCCTATCACTTAAAAACAGAAAAAACAATGCACAGATGAATAAACAGTAATGTAGAAGGTATAGTTTTTCTCCAGACGTAAATTCGTGTGGAGCAGTATAACATATGTGACTGTAGCACTGTGTTTTAAAAGTTACTAAAATCTTGAAGAGAAGATGAATAGCTCAAGGATCAGTACTGTAATCGTGTGCTTGATGTATGAAGATGCAGAAACAGTGACATTAATTTTTTTTTTTTTTGCTATTTGCTTTACGTCGCACTGACCAGATATGTCTTATGGCGACGATGGGATAGGAAAGGCCTAGGAATGGGAAGGAAGCGGCCGTGGCCTTAATTAAGGTACAGCCCCAGCATTTGCCTGGTGTGAAAATGGGAAACCACGGAAAACCATCTTCAGGGCTGCTGACAGTGGGGTTCGAACCCACTATCTCCCGATTACTGGACACTGGCCGCACTTAAGCGACTGCAGCTATCGAGCTCGGTGCACTGTGACATTAAAAAACAAATGTGAAGAAATTATTTCTCTTCACATTTGTTTACAATACGATTACAATGCTGATCCTTGAGCTATTTATTCTTCTTCTCTTCAAGATTTTAATAACTTTTAAAACACAGTGCTACAGTCACATGTGTTATAGTGGTCCACACAAATTTATGCCTGGTGAAAGAACTATATCTTCGACATTACTGTTTATTCATCTGTGCATTGTTTTTTCTGTTTTCAAGTGATCGGCTGATGATGACCCGGAACTTGGGGTCGAAACCAGTACCCTTTATGATCAACTAGTGATGTGACCTTACATTACTAAGTTTACATGTATTGAAAAGGTGGAACCATTACATAATTTTATTAATTTTAATTGCTATAGACGCCTTGACAATGTATTTGCCGGGCTGAGTGGCTCAGGCGGTTAAGGCGCTGGCCTTCTGACCCCAACTTGGCAGGTTCGATCCTGGTTCAGTCCGGTGGTATTTGAAGGTGCTCAAATACGTCAGCCTCGTGTCGGTAGATTTACTGGCACGTAAAAGAACTCCTGCGGGACTAAATTCCGGCACCTCAGCATCTCCGAAAACCGTAAAAGAGTAGTTAGTGGGACGTAAATCAAATAAAATTATTATTATTACAATGTATTCAACCTGTGCATAAGATTCATAAGACCACAACACAGTTCAACCAGAAAATTAATTTAACAGTAAATCCATGGAAGTTTCGTATCATATGGCAGCGGTACTACCATAAAACTTAAATTTGAAATACAAGGATGCTAGTCTGCACTTACCTTCAGAAGATTCTTTAAATAGAATTTAATGATGCTTTTGACTTTAGGCCACCTTTTGCACTTGAATGGTTGAATATTTCCAGAAGCAGGTAATTTCAAAAATCTTTTCAAGGCAGGCTGGAGTTCTAACACACAGAGCTGAATTATAGCATTAAACACTGCAACAGAAAGAAACTATATTAGACAATCAGAAATTCCGACAGCCAATAAGCTACTTTCCTCTTTCATTACAACAATATTTACGCATTCACAATGCAAGTGCTCAGACTACTTCGTACTCACTCTTGACTTCGTTCTCAGTTCCCTCCTTGTAAATCTATACACACGCTAGCCCGCTTGGTTGTCAAGTCTCTATTGTCTAACACCAGCTGATTCATCATCAGATTATTGGCCGGCAGGGTACGAGAGGTGGTATACAATTTCTAGATTCCATATCAAAAAGCCTAGATTGAATACCATAGTGTTCACATGGAGTCACAGCATATAATGCTATTAGTAGTGATCTGTTTGTCGGATGGCGACGTTAAGCCTTATAAGACCCCTTGGCGTTATTCGACAGGAGTAGACTATATGCCGACACCGGGTTTCACCCTCTCCCCCACTTCATCATCCTCCTCCTAGACGCGCAGGTCGCCCACAGGTGCCAAATAGACCTGCAACTCGGACACTCCCGGCACTAAAAGCCATATGCTGAACCATGGCACAAGGAGGGGAGATGGAAAGAGGCCGGTGGTATGCTCTCCAAGGTATATTCTGTTCTCAAAATACCCTTTAGTTTGTCCTGAGCTTGCATTAACAACTGAAATTGAATATCACAGGAAATGTTAGTTTTGAAAGTATGTCCAGTCAGCACTTCACAACATGATGAGTCATTTCTTCCCTCCAAATATTACAGCATTACTTTTCCGGTGTAGAACTGCTAGCTCTGTACTAAACCCAAGAAGATGGGTTTCTCGTTTATAGAAGGCAGGTACTAAGAGTAAGTGAAGTGATTTGATGATTCGCGTATCTTACAATTTATTTTTTGCTTTTGTGGTTTTTGTGGTATAATTAGTGATTTGGAGGAATGTTCTAATGACATATATTTTTTCAATGATCTGCTTTACATCGCACTGACATAGATCTTATGGTGATGATGGATTAAGGTACAGCCGCAGCATTTGCCTGATGACATGTGCTTACAGCATTTGCTTAAGGTAAAATTTATATTTGTATGTGTTTTGAAAATTTGGTAGTACTGGGAGATTTTAATGCTCCAGAATGTGCAGGGGTAGCTTTTCTCACTTTTACTTCCTTCGGTGAGTCTACAGTGTGTCTCATAGTTGCTAAGTTTGAGTGAAATCGTAATTCATTAATTGTATTCAGCGTTTAAGGAACGCCACAACATCATGTAGCAGGCAGTATGTGGAGAAGCAGAATCCGCCAACAATGGCGATGCCGACAGTTGGCGAAAAAGCATGGGTCATAATTATAACCAATTCTCATGTACCGAGCAATATTGTCAATGCCGATGAAACTGCAATTTTTTAATGCTGAGATCAACGGACTTATGGTTTTAAAGGAGATGGGGTCACTGTACTGCGTTGCAATGCAGCAAAAGACTTCCTCCCCACATCGTAGGAAAGTTTAATAAGCTATGATGTTTCCGTACAAGTACAAGGCATCTAAAAAATGCAAACATTACAGTAATCCAAAAAATAAGGCACTTGCACAGGGGAGCCAGCATAATTGGCCTTCGTCTTTGTATATTGGTTTTTTCTTTCGTTGCATGAGGTTATGTTTGCCAGTGATTTAACCAAGTGCCTTATTTGAATAATGTAAATTCATCTTGTTGGATTGCCTTTCGGAAATAGGCCTAGTCTTTTTCCATGGCATTTGAAAGGTTTAAACTGTGAATCAAGATGATTGCATGCATTATTGGGTCTTAGAATACTTTGTGATGCGGCAAGGTTTGGGATTTCTGAATTACAAGAGAAATGCATTGCGGGAAATCGTACAAGGATAGAGTCACAGTCCTGTGTTGCAACGCAAACGGAAGCGAGAGACATCATACTTCCTTCCCTTGTCATAGAAATGTTCGATGACCCACGATGTTTGAAGGGCATCAAGTACTTTTAGTGCAAGTACAAAGCATCTAAAATGCATACAGTACAGTAATCCAATGAATAAAGTACTTGCACAGGGGAGCCAGCATATATTTCTTCTCGTCTTTGAATAATTTTTTTCTCTCGTTGCGTGAGGTTATGTTTGCTAGCGAGTTACCCAATTGCATTATTTGAATACTGTAAATACGCCTTTCAGTGTAGTTTTTCTTGAAGCAATAGTTATTTCATTGAAAGTATTATCAATAAATACAAACATCACTCTTTAACCACTCTGAAAAAAGAAAAACCAAAAGATATTTACAAGGTCACTAACGTTTTTAAGAAACATGATGGAAGGAGCTTTCAAATAAGATACTTGGAACATGTCAATGCCCTGAAATGCAATAGATTTTCAGCAATTGGGCAACACATGTACGATTACAATCATAAATATTCCGATATTAAGCATGATATGGAAATTCTCAAAATTATAAATAAGGGACCCCTCCTTAACATAGCAGAGAACTGCTTTATACATCTAGACCAATATCTTAATCCAATTTACAATCTTAATGACATTTCCGAAAAACCTAATATTCTTTCTGACCTGCTCATTCACCTTTTCAGAACCTCAAAATCAAATAATCAAGGTCCGATTTTTCATTCTATTTACAGTACTTAGGCAATCTTTCATATTCCCACATCCCTCAGCCACGCCTTAATAATGCACCCCCCCACCCCCCACCCCTTCCTCTCCTTCCGCTTCCTTTCCTTTCTCTTCTCTTTCTCCCCACACCTCCTTCACAAGCTTCCTTTGATCCTCACCTACTCCACCCCCAATTCTCACTTCATTTCTAGCTCTGCTCAGCTTATTACAGCACGAAATATTTTCCCATATGACAGATTTCATTTAAGTATTTTCTTCCTCCTAACTTATCTCCTTCTTTCTTAGCTGTCATTTATTCAATGTCAACTGTATGGTCTGCATTGAACTGCAAATTTCTCACCACCTTTATTTAATTCTATATATATTAAGCCTCCACGCGCAACAACCATCGTCCTTCAAGATTCTAGAAACAAAATAGCTTTTTTCTAGAATCATGCTTCATATCCATGTGTAATAAATTTAAGAACATCTTGAGAAGACAACTCAGTTGATCTTTGAATGGAAAGCAGCATCTCTTAGGAGCCAGCCTATATTGAATTCCTTGACCAGCAACTTAAGGATTTCTATCTTTAACTACTTTTTTTATGTTATATGGCACACTGGACTTTTTACATATCTCTATCATAGAGCTATTTTTTAACATAGTACAGCACATCTCTCAAATCTTATCTCAGTTTCTCACATGGTATGTACAGTTTTGAGACTTTATGTGTCTGCACATTGTTTAATTTCTTCGATACTTATATATTTAATTTGCTTTAGGCTGATGATGTCCTACTGTTAGGTCAAGACTAGTCCCTGAACATATATGTAATTTAAACTCTGTACAATTTGTATTAAAAAGGTGGACCTTATTAATACATTACAGTTGAACCTGCTTTATACGTAACTGTGTTCTGCGTAATTCGTATTTGTACGTAATTTCCTTTAGGTCCCGGCAAAATGTAATTAAAAGCGTGTTAATTAAACCTTATTTATACGTAATTCGCTGTTATACGTATTAAGTGTCAGTGAAATATAACTGAGTTGTGCGTAACTGTAATGAGCACGTGCTTTTTAAAAATAAACTACTGTATTTACGAAGTTTCCTCCTTGTTGGCATAGGCGGAAGTAGAGCGGTCGGGTTTCGATGCTGAAACAGAAGACAAAGAGTTTCGCCGAGTGACATTGTTGACCCTTACATATTGGCGGCGTAACAACCGAGGGAGTCCACTTCGCTCCTAATCTAGCTTCGTAGTTTTTTACCCACCGCCAAAGATTAAGATACATTACAAGCAAAGTGGGCGGTTTCGGTGTGGAAACAAAAGATAATACAGTAAATTTGTTTGAATATCAGAATTTCTTTCGTGGGAACAGTGGAGAAGTAAAATGTCCACGGTGCCGGTATCTGGTGTTTACTGTTGAACAGTAGTTTTGTCATTCAGTTGATTAACCATGGAGGACAGTAAAAAGGAAAAGTAATAACCTAGATGAAAAAGTAAAATTTATACGAGAAGTGGACGCTAATCCACACAAAACAAAAACAGATGTCCCTTCAGACTTAGGGATTGCTTATACCATGCTATGTACAGTCATCAGGAAAAGAAACGTTATTTTGGATGAGTTCTTAAAACTGGGTTGAAAATTAGCAAAGCGCAGTCGTCGGCAAAAAGGAAGGTACATAGATTTGGAGAAAGCACTTTTCACATTGTTTCACCAATTGGTGGTGGCATGCTGAAGGCAAAAACGATAGATTTAACTAAAATGATGAGTATCACCGCTGATTTCAAGGCTTCATGAGGATGGTTGCAAGGATTTAAAGACCGTCATGGAATCACAGGGAGAACAATTTGCGGTGACTCAAAAGCTGCGGACGACGTCATAGTGCAACACTGGAAAGAAGAGGTTCTGTCGGGTATCGTAAGCGATTATCAGCCTACAAACATCTACAATTGTGAGAGACCGGCCTATTCTGCAATCTACTTCCCAGTAAAACATTAGCTGAAAAAGATGACTCATGCCATGGAGGGAAGAAAAGTAAAATTCGTGTAACAGTACTTCTCGCTACCAAAGCAGATGGATCTGACAAATTTCCTCCACTTGTGATAGAAAAATCGAAGAATCCTAGGTGTTTTAAGGGTGCGAAAACAAAACGTACGGAATATGAATCCAACAAAAATGCTTGGATGACTATGCTTCTAATGAACCAGTGGTTAAAAAGCTGGGTATTAAAATGAAAAAGAAACAGAAGAAGATCCTTCTTCTTATGGATCGATGTGCAGCACATCCATCTTAAATCGTTCTGGAGAATGTTCGAGTGCAATTTTTCCCTGCTAACTGCACCAGTGTTCTACAACCACTTGATTTGGGCATCACTGCAAATTTCAATGTGCATTATAGAAAAATGATGGTTCAACATTTAATAACACTGAGTGATGCAGAAAATGAATCTCTCTCCATTAATTTGCTATAAGCCATGGACTTTATTTCGGATGCCTGGAAGCAGGTTTCATCCTTCACAATCAGCAACTGTTTCCGCAAAGCTGGTGTCTTACTAGAAGGGGCTGCCTCCAATGATGGTTATGGGGACAAATATTGTCTGGCAATGAGCTAACGCTACCGGAAGGTGTAAAATTCGATACTTTTGTGCATTTCGATTATAATCTGGCTGTATGTGGAGAACTACTGGATGAAGAGATTATTGCTGATGTATGTCAACAACGCGGTTGTGATCGACCAGCTACAAGCAATAGTAACAGTGATGGAGGTAACGACTTGAATCTTGAAACACCTGTGTTAAGTGCAATAGATGTATGTAGGTGTTACATCAGTGCGAAAAGTTGTAGTGAAAATGCTTTGAATTAATTACTAAGTTTGAAAAAGGAGGTTTATACTCTTAATGCAAGAAAAGTGAAACAAGCCAACCTATCTGATTTCTTTAAGGTGGACCAAGTGCAAAATAATATTTCCTCTCTTAATGTATTTATTATTTGCAAGGATTCCATTGGTTTTTCAGTAAATATGTGATGTATTGTGTAAATCTGATTTCTAAGTAATTCTGAGTTACACGTAGTTTTTTCTCTTCCCCTTGATATACGTATAAGTAAGGTTCAACTGTATTTTAACTCTATCGTAATCACAGTTCAATACGGATCTATTATAATGAAATTTATTTCTGAACCATACGCAATTCCAGTGCAGATGTGCTTAATGTAGGCCTCAATTCTTTCTATCAACTGTCAGGTACACTTAACACAGCAAATACAACATTACTGAAAGTTTATAGTGGAAAAGAACAGCGCCTGAGCTCCTTCATTCACAATGAATTAAACAAAGCTTCTGGGTAGCAAAAGAAAGTCACAATCGAATAAGTCTTGAAAGGACTGAACATTTCTCCTTCTTTTCTTTTTTTCCTGTAGAAAATGATTTTTTTCATGATAAAGGCAGCTTTCCTGTAATAATTTCCCCTTTGACCGTAATTCGGTAATCGCGAGGAGAAATCCATAATAATTACAGACAATCCGTAATATTTGGCACCTCTGTAATCTTCATGGCAAGTATATTTTATAGCAGTGATAATGCATTTTTTATCTCCTCAAATATGTTCAAGCAAAGTAGCTATATCTGTCATGTACATATTTGCGTAAATACCACGCAGAACTCGAGGAGTGATATGAAATGTTTGTTTATGCCTACGATACTCTCTTGATGAAAGGAATTTTAGTTCTTTTTTTTTCTTCTCAAAACGGTCCTTCCTAAAATTAGGGTGCAGAGATTATTTATGTAAATACGGTATTCCTCAATCCTTCTGATACAATATCCTATTTTTCAACATAATCTCTGTTCAATGCTATGGCCTTATTCAACTGTATGCCTGCATGACACCACTCGACTTGTCGATGTAGGAGCCAATGTCGTGCTGCATTCATTACTTCCTTTTTATCACCCAGGTAGTACTTCCCACGGAGTGCATCCTTCATTGAGCCGAACAGATGGAAGATCCGGGCTCTAAGAACAGTCCTGTCGGTGATGTGATATTGAAACACGCCTCGCCCAACGACTCACCGTGCTTTTGACCACTGCCAGGTCTCCGTAGACATTCTGCAAGCTTCTATGCATATCTGTGATGTGGTGGTTTCCCGCCAAAAAAACCTCAATAACTGTTCTCTGTTTGGTACGCACCTCCGTTACAGATGCCATTTTGAAGGCTAGCTGTAGCACTGCCACGTATCAAAAATTAATGAACCTCTAGAAGACAAAGCGGGACTATTCAAAGATGTCCCAAACAAAATTCCTAGTTTTTAAAACTGAAATTGGCCGAGAAATAAAATGCATTGCGTTATATATTGAATGCTCCTCGTAGGTTAGCTGTATTGTTACTGCTACACAGCTGAAAGCAACAGGAAACTACAGCTGTAACTAAATCCTGAGGACATGTCACCTCTCCCTGTATGAATGAACACCTTCGTCCTGGGTAAAATATCCTGGAGATAAAATAGTCCGGCATACAGATCTCTGGGAGGGGACTACATGAGAGGAGGCACTCTTCAAGAAGATGAATACTGACATTCTGCCAGTCGGAAAATCGAATGTTGTAAGTTGGAATCGAAGCTGCCAACTTGAGCTCTACTGTCTGAGCTGCTCTGTTAGCTGAGGGAGAAAATATTTATTTTCAATTTGCTTTACAAATAGATCTTATGGCGATGATGGGAAGGAAGCAGCCACAGCCTCAATTAAGGTACAGCCCCAGCATTTACCTCGTGTGAAAATGGGAAACCACCCAATCTCCTGAATGCCAGCTGACATGTACGTGACCCAAACTGCATAGCCACTTGCTTGGTGGAGGAAGTACTGTACGCAGTTTTGCTAGTGATTCCAACAGAGCAGAAAGTGACACAGATTAAGCTCTCCCCCCCTCCCCCCACACACAAAAAAAAAAAAAGAATTTTTGCTTCTTGAATAATAAGATTTATTTATTTATTTATTGTACGGCTTTTAGTGCCAGAAGTGTTCGAGGACATATACGGCTCGCCTGGTGCAGGTCTTTCTACTTGATGCACATGGGCGACCTGTGCATCTGGATGTGGGAAGAAGAAGATAATGAGTAGGTAGGGTGAAACCTTGTGTCGGCACATAGTCTACTCCTGTCGAATAACAACTCAACTGATCTCTGAATGAACAGCAGCATCGCTTGAAAACCAACCTTTTCCGATTTCCATGACCAACAACTTAAGGATTACGCTCAATGGTTCTTCAATTGGATACCAGTATCTTAAAGGAGTCAGCATATTCTAATTTCCTTATCCAGCAACTCAAGAATTCTTTTATATAACATCCTTTTAGTGCGCACTGGATTTTTTTAATGCTATATGGCGCACTGGACTTTATTCATAAATAAACGACGTAACTTCGGCTCAGTGGTTCTTCAATTGGATACCTGCATCTTAAAGGAGCCAGCATATTCTAATCTCCTTATCCAGCAACTCAAGGATTCCTATCTATAACATCTTTTTAATGTGCACTGGACTTTTTATGAATCTCTTTCAGAGAGTTATTTTTTAACATAGTGCTGCACAATATCTCACATGGTATGTACTTTTACGAGACCTTACGTGTCTAAGTGTCTTTACATTGTTTAATTTCTTCGGTATTTGTGTTTTAATTTTGCTTTAGGCTGACGATGTCCTAGGACTAGGTCGAAACTAGTCCCTAATCATTTATGTAATTTAAACTCTTTACATTTTGTATTGAAAAGGTGGACCCAAATAATACATTAATTTACTCTATAGTGCTTAACCCCACTTCAGTAGAGATGCATTTCCAGTGTCCCCACTGTTTACGCAAAGTATAAAATAGGGCTGGTTTTACTCATGTTAGGCCTAAAACTATACATCCCTCTTATAGCTACAAAGTTCGGAATAAAAATGCGCAAACTACGCATATCATCTGCAGGTATCCACTATTCACATGCAGGGACATACAAGACACCATTGGTAATTCACCTGAACATTTTGTGTTATTCACTTCCACAGTTTGTGAAAAACAGAACATTTTGTAATGTGCTACAAAATCTCACCCAGCTAACCAATTTAAATACCATCTAGTGCAAAAGACCACTTAAATGTCTGAACGAGAGGTTAAGTTTAGGATAAGAGCAAGTAGGTTCTTAGCTATACGTTGATCAAATTAACACATTAATGGTGGGCTATGTTAATTAACGTAGTTTTGTATTGGTGCACGGGCGACCGGCTACGTAAATTAATGTTTTCTCACATTGCTTCATTCTTGAGTAATTTTATCCTCTCCGCCGTTTTTTAATCGAAATATTTTGTGTTGTTTACAAACTAAAGTCTTTGGTGATCGGAATTTAGATACATAAATTCTTTCCTTGACAATGTTTTCGACACAAGAAGTGTGGTTTCATAACACTCAGTACCGCGTGACCGTGTATTGTCAGGTGTCAGCATGGTGCGCTGTAGCAAAGACAGCTTGAACGATGATGAAATATTTGGAGAATTGCATGCTGATAGTTTATCTGATGCTCCTAGTATTTTATTTATCTATTTGTGTCAGTAGCACAATATAAATTACAGATTGCAAATTAGATAAAATATATATAATTAAATATTACATAAAATTATACAGTTATTTACAAAATATCAGCCCAGAATTTGGCCACGTTAACAGCACTGATACTAGCCTGTGCCAGATCAAGTTCTGTGCATTTAACAGGGCATAGAGGGCAATTAATAAGGTGCCTTGTCGTTTGTACCATGCCACATTCACATAGGGTCTGACCCCCCTTCAGGAGGCCCCATTTCTTCATATTGTCCTTTGATCTTCCAACGCCTGCTCTTAGTCTGTTCAGTGCCTTCCATGTAGTCCAGATTTCTTCATGACCAGGGAGAAGCTTTTCCTCCAATTTCAAGCGTTCTGGATGAAAAGGGATCTTCTGATTCCAGAGTAGAAGTCTGGTCTTCCTTGCATCTGCACTAGCAGGGGGTGAGGAGTACACAAAACTGTTCCACCTGGACTTCAATCGAGTAGGTGGTAGTTTGTGTCCATGTAGGGAGTGGGCTGAGCTGGTAGAAGCCCTTAACCTCTCCACATTTGCAGCTACTTCGCGTCTAATTTCAGGAGGGGCTATTCCTGCAAGGGAGTACAGTTTACCTGTTGGTGTTGGCTTCAGACATCCTGTAATATGTCTGCATGTTTCATTCACCCTGGACAGGTCCTTGACCTACAAGAATCACCTCTATAATGTGTCAGCCAAGATCAAGATTGAGAAATAACATCCTCCAAAAGCTGGAGGGTACATCCTGGGGTGCTAATGCTCAAGTCCTGAGATCCACTGCTCTTGCACTCTCTTATTCCGTCGCTGAATATTGCTGCTCTACCTGGCTTAACAGTGCTCACACTGGATTAGTAGACACCCAGCTCAACCAAGCAATGTGTATCATTACAGGATGCATCCGACCAACTAACACACACTGGCTTCCCACCCTAAGCCACATACCACCTCCATCCCTAAGAAGATCACAATCACTGCTTAACTTGTGGAAGAAAATTGAAAACAATCCTCACCTCCCTATTCATTCTGACATAGCAGCTTCCCCAGCTAAACGACTGAAATCCAGACACCCTTCTTGGCGTACTGCAATGAATTTACAGGACACCTCCTTTAATGTATCGGACGCCTGGAAAGAACAATGGCAACAGCAATCCTCATTACCACATCACCACATCATTGAGAATCCATGCAAGTGCCCAGATGGTTTTTCTCTTCCCAGACGGCAGTGGAGGATGCTAAATCGAATTAGGACCGGCCAAGGTAGATGTGGAGCCACTCTCTTCAAATGGGGATGGAAAACATCACCACAATGTGACTGTGGACAAGGGGAAGAGACAGTGGAACACCTTGCATTTGAGTGTCCTTTGCATAGTTACAGAGGCTCTATGGAGGACTTAAACTGTGTCTCAAACGAAGCTCTTCTCTGGCTATTAAATTTTGACATGGAACTTTAGTTATGAACTTGAGATGGTAGTTGTATATATTGTAAATAATATTGTATTCATCATACGCTAAATAAATAAATAAATAAATCAGGGCAACATCGACCTTTCTGGCATCTGCAGATTTATACCAAATGGGATTAGCATACTCCCCTGCTGAGTAACAAAGTGCTAAGGCTGTTGTCATTACCATATGAGGGTGAGCGCCCCACTCTGAACCTGTCACTTTACGGAGCAGGGAGTTCCGAGAGGAGACCTTTGCGTTGATGTTTGAACAGTGCTCCCTGTAAGTTAGAGAACGATCCAAAGTAACACCCAAGTATTTTGATGTGTAATTATGTTCTAGGACTTTGTCCTTCCAGTTCACCTGCAGCTTCCTTGATGCTTGTTTGTTCTTCAGATGGAAAGCACATACTTGAGTTTTTGATGGATTTGGTTTGAGATTATTGGTCTCATAGTAGTGAAACAAAATATCCAATGCTGAAGTGAGATTGTTTTCTACTCTTTCAAAGCATTCACTCTGAGTAGCCAAGGCCAGATCATCAGCGTATAGGAAGCTTTTAGTATGAGGTAGATGTGGCCGGTCATTGGTATATACAGTAAAACCTCGTTAATTCGAAGTCGTTGGGACTCAAAACTCGGACTTCGAATTACGTGATTTCGAATTAACCGCCAATTCGCAATTCAGAAGTACCAACCATCGCCGTGTTACAAAATATTCTAAGGCCCGTTACTGCATGCAGTTAACCTTGATTGATTCACAGTTTATAACTTTCAAATGCCATAAAAAAAGAGCTATTTCCAAAATGTATCCAAGAAGGTGCATTTACAGTATTCAAATAATGCACTCGGATATCTCGCTGGTAAACATAACCTCAAGCAACGAAAGAAAAAAAAAAAAAAAAAAGCACGATTTAAAGGCGAGGAGAAATCTATGCTGGCTCCCATGTGCAAGTGCTTTATTAATTGGATTACTATGCTGTATGCATTTTAGATGCCTTGTATTTACACAGAAAGTACCCGATGCCCTTAAAATCGAACTTTTCTTATGACTCTATCCTTGTACGATTTCCCGCCATGGCACTTCTCTCGTACTTCAGAAATGTAAACACTTGCCGCATCACAAAGTATTCTAAGACCCAGTAATACATGCAATCACCTCGATTCACAGTTTAAACCTTTCAAATGTCATGGAAAAAACTATTTCCGAAATGTATCCAACAAGGTGCATTACAATGATCAAATAACGCACTTCGATAAATCACTGACAAACATAACCTCACGCAACGAAAGGAAAAAATAGCACAATTCAAGACGAGGATAAATGATGCCGGTTCCCCTGTGCAAATGCATTATTTTTTGGATTTCTGTACTATTTGCATTTTCAGATGCTTTGTACTGGTATGGAAAGTGCCCGACGCCCTTAAAACATTGTGCTTATCGAACTTTCCTATGACGAGGGGATAAAGTACGGTATCTCGCTTCCATGTGCATTGCAACGCACTACTATGACCCCCATCCTTCACCATTGTATGATTTTTCGGCTGGCAATTTCTCCTTTAAAACCATAAGACCGTTTGGGCTCGCATTAAAATAAAGCAATGCAGTTTCACCGGTAATGACAATATTGTTCGGTGCCTACGAATCTATTATATAAGCCAAGTTTTTTTTTTTCAACTGTCGGCATCGCCAGTGTTCGCGGATTCTGTTTTTCCGCGTGATATTACGGCGTTCCTTAAAAGGTTGAATACAAGGGAATTCCGATTTCATTCAACTTAGCAATCATGAAGCGCACTGTAGACCCACCAAAGTGAGTGTAAGTGCGGAAAGCTACCCCTCCACGTTCCGGAACGTGCGTTCTATTATGACGCGGAGCGGATAAATTTCGAGTTGAAATTACTCTGTAACATATTATTGTTTTAAAATGTAAAGGCAGTTTCGAATTAAAAGTCTGAATTTCGGTAATGGGGCCGACATTGTACTTCGAATTACGAATTATCCGTATTTCGAATTAAACAATTGAAATAACATGCAAAACTGTATCTCATGTTTCCGGGAATGAGATCTTCTTCGAATTAGGCGGGATTTTGAATTAACCGATTTCGAATTATCGAGGATCTACTGTATATTGAAAAGTAAGGGAGCTAGCGAGGAAGACCATTCTTTTGTGTTCTCCATCGACTTCGCTGACCCTGAAATTCAACAAAGAATCGTCAGTGCTGTAAAAGGCAGCAATAATTCTGGTAAGCTTGAAATCCTTTGCAAGGCTGTACAGTTTTTGTAACATGATTTGATGTTGTACAGTGTCATAGGCACAAGAAAAGTCTACAAACGCTACTCCTGTGATTTTTCGGGATTGAAAACCATCTTCTATATACTGTGTTAGGTTTACTACTTGTGCAGTACAGTTCATGCCTGGCCTAAAACCAGCTTGTTCTTGGATTAACAAAGGCTCCACAGATGGTGCAAGATGATTAAGAAGCATTCTTTCAAAGATCTTGTAGAGGTGACACAAAAGGGAGATTGGTCGAAAGTTCTTAGGGTCATTAGGGTCCTTGCCGGGTTGAAGGACAGCAACTACTCTGGCCTTCCTCCAGTTTTTTTGAATGTGACAGTGCTCCAGGCAGTTATTGAAGAGTTGGAGTAACCATTCTTTGGCAGCATTTCCAAAATGTTTGATTTGCTCTGTAAGAAGGTCATCCAGACCAGGTGCTTTTCTGTTCTTACACATCTTGATGGCGTTTTCCAGCTCTCCAAAAACAAAAGGTTTGGATATTTCACAGGTTTCATCTTCAATGTTCCTTAGAAACTTTGGTGTCTAGCCCTGCGTTTAACTTTGCCATTCAACAAGAGCTGATGGGCGATTTCATTTGGAGATACATTGGAGATGCCTTGGTGGGGTCATTATTCAAACATTTTAGTAGTCTCCAGACTTTCATGCTGCTCTGCGACATATCCAATTCTTCCATCAAATTAATCCAACGTCCCCTTTTCAATTTACCAACAGTCTCTATCAGTTTATTGCCAGCCTGTATTGTTTCTTCACTAAAAGGATCCGCTTCAAAAAGCAAAATGTACTTTTCCAGATCTTTTACTGCACAAGGATCTAAACTTTGTATGTACTGTGTTCTGCAACCATGTGGGATTGATTTGCATGAACATTTCTTGATACAGTAGCATCAGTGAACTTATCATATGATTCTGGACTTGGATCGAAGTTCAAGATCGTTTCATCTAGACTCTTGGTGAAGTTATCCCAGTCAGCTTTCTGAAAATTGTACCTTCTTCGAAAAGGTATTATCTGAGGTCGAACCACTGAGAACACCTGACACTTAATTGGTCTGTGCCGAGTATGAGGAATAGGTTCACAGACTTCCTTTACGCATTGATGGGATATGGTATCACTAACAAATATGAGATCAGGATTGTATCTGTGTCTCCATCTGCCACAATTAAAGGACGGTGGAAGCATGCTGTCATGAATTAAAGACAAGTGATTCATTTCAGATCAATTTATAACAGCTAGTCCATCTTCGTTGTCATCTCTATATCCTCAAATGGAGCTGTGGCTATTGAAGTCACCCATAACAAAATGGATCATACTTCCTAAAAGATTAACGGATTGGGAGAAGTGAAATGGAACATTTGGTGGTTTATAAACTGACGTTATCATACAGTTTGATAATTCTATTGATATCAGTTCTATATCATCATCTTCAGAAACGGAGGTTGATAGTATATTCAGTTCAGGTCTTGCAAAAATGGCACTGCCGTATTTTCCGTAAGGTCTCTCGGCAACAAGTCGCATTCCTGATACTTTTGGTCGGTTTTGTGTACTACTTCTGTGAGTTTCCTGAACACAAAGAACGTCACGTGTGTGTGTGTGTGTGTGTGTGTGTGTGTGTGTGGCACATTTGCTGTAATATGGACCAAAGCTAACAATCCTGTCAGTAAACATAGAGGGCATGACATCGAATAAAGAGGCCATGCCCCTAGTGATTGCGATAGTGTAAGCATTAGTAATTGTGAAGATGTGTGTCCGTCAACATCAAAATATACGTGTGGAAGTGAAAGTGCAACATTCAGTTCAGACGAGTCTGTTGACGGCAACGATAATACGAGTGAAGTTGCCAGTGATAGTAAGGACAGTGAGGTGGATGGATGGACAAATAAGGATGAAAACAGAGTCCTAGAACCATTTACAGGTCATTTTGATGTCATTTAAAAGTTACATGTATTTATATTTCATCCTACTTCTCATGCTAGGTGTGCTTCTGGTGCCGGTCCACAGGAAAGAATGGAGTAGATCGCGCCCGGACAACAATGTGTTAATTCAGCAGGAGGAGACTTAAAAAAAATAAAAAAAAGAACTTTATATGGCTTTCTTTTGGTTGGTTTTACAGGAAAACCGCTCAAGAAAAAAATTATTTTGGAATTTTATTTATAAGCTTTTTTTGTTCTATATATATTTTTTGAGACAGTCACAAATATGGGAAATATCAGAATGGAACCTTTAGGCAAGGCTGAAAACACAGAACTCAATGCATCCCTCCTTTACAGGTGGTTTTAAAGGAAAATGACTCATGACAAAATGTATCAAGAATCTCATTCACCAAATTCTATTTGACTTTACCTTTTTCTGATACAGTACGGGAGATATCAGCTCTTGTTGCGTGAAAGTTTAAGTCTCCGAGACGACAATTAACTCTATGGAGAGTTGCTTCGGAGATAATCCCAGCAACATTTAAAGGCTTTGTATCTCTGTCTGTACTTTTCTTTTTAAGATTGACCTTATACTTGGTTTTTATACTAGAAGGAAAAGATCAAACCAAGATCAGCAATAATGAAAGAAGAAAAAAAAAATGAAACTGCTCAGAGAGAGCAATCTATGTGCCTCAGAATATCAGTAACAATGTGAGGGATTGATAAAACATGCTAAATAATGTCCTGTCAACAATGGTTACAACATCTAGTTTATCTATAATAGGGGGAAGAAAGGCTGTTTGGGTCATCAGTCCATACACAAGCTTGATGCAGCTTCCATTCTACCATATCCTATTTTCAATTTAAATCTACCGTAATATGTCGGTCATATTCATGTTCTGGTCTAATTCTACCGTTCTTACAAACTACACTTCCCTAAAAAACTAACTGAATAAGTCCTGGGTCTCTTCAGAAGAGTCCTATCATCCTATCTCTTCTTCCAGTCATCATCATCAATGTCCCACCCTATTCGCCCGGGTGTGGTTAACAAGCCTCCTCCACTCCTTTCTGTCTTTCCACTTTTCCTGCTCCATTACTTCTGCCACCTCCAATCCAGCTTCTCTAATGTCCTTCCAAATCTGATCTATCCACCTTCTTCTCGGTCTTCCAACTGGTATCTTTCCCTTAACTTCCCTTTCCAATTCCGTTCTTGCCACCCGTTCCTCTCCCATTTTTTACATTTCCGTACCATCTCAGTCTCGCTTTCTGTATCTTCTGTACTATGCTCGTGATTCTTCAGTAATTTCGGCCCCAACACTACTCACCAAATCATCCGCTAAACGTTCACAAAATTTCGAAAGGGGAAGCATCAACTGCGGGAAGGCTAGTAGGTAGAGATCATTTTCCACACAGAATACCTGTAGTAGGCGCGAAGAAGGAAGGACACGCGCAGCATATGTGCAAAGTTTGCGACGACAAGTCCAAACATAACACCGGTCGTGCTGTGAAGAAAATGACAACCATATATTGTCATCAATGTGACGTAGGTCTTTGCATAGGAGAATGTTTTGAGTGTTAACATACCAAAGCTAAGTATTGGGAATAACAATGTGTAATTCTGTTACTCAGTGACCAAAAACCATCGAACTTTTCTAGTGAATTAGACATTCAAGTGCGTGAACAAGGATATCAGAATGGACCAATATTGTAGCCTAAGTTTCTTTCCAATGCTGAAGGTAAGCATTTTTTATTTGATAGCGTGGGATAGCCCACTCTTTGTACAATATGTATATAAATTTGTTAATTTATAATGCGAAAACTGACAGAACTGTGATTTTTTTTTCTGAGAGTCTAAATTACGCCGGCACAGGGTAGGGACACCATCTTGAAACGTCTGGGCTCATAGTGTTAATCATATCAGCATTGAATTTGTCTTTTCCACTTGCTTTACCTTTGGTCATTGCTCTCACTGCCCTTTCAAGTTCTAACCATCTATTACAGTGAAACCTCGATTCTCCGTTTTTCGAGGGACCATGAAAATAAAACGTACAACACGGGAAAACGGAAAATTCGGGAATGAATGAAAACCATCAACAATTTGGCTAAACATCACAAAAATTGAATATGTATAATTATAATCTTACAAAAACTCCTAAACCAAACCAAACTACAGCCCCAGTGGGACTTTGCCTGCCAAGCGACAGCTGCTCAGCCCGAAGGCCTGCAGATTACGAGGTGCGCATGGTCAGTGCGACGAATCCTCTCGGCAAATATTCCTGGCTCTGTAGATCGGGGTCGCCATCTCACCATTAGATAGCTCCACAATTAAAGGTATTCACGTAGGCTGAGTGGACCTGGAACCAGACTTATATCCAAGTAAAATTGCCTGACCTGGTCGCAATCGAACCCGGGCCCTCTGGATGAGAGGCGGGCATGTTAGACCGCGAAACCGCATTAATTACCGGTACGCGAGTTCAAAATCTCAGTACTTTATATTCAATTTTACAGGAGAATCTTCGTCAGTTTCCCGTGAAAACTTCTTTCAGTTCAGCAACTTTGATTAGGCTAGCCAAACTTCGAAAAATCTAATAACGCCAAGCCAAACGACAATCGACCACAAGTAGTTTTTAATTCTCTCATCTAATAAAATAAAGCACATTAGATACAAAAGCACCCAAAATGATGGCGAAATCCGTTCATTTCTTAATCTTTCATTGTAATTTGGTCTCCGGTATACTGTTCGTAGTCAGTTTCTGGAAATCTCGTACCGCGCAAATTAGGCCTACATCGACTTTTGAAGGTTATGTTGTACTCGAAAACATGGTTTCGAATGTAAGTATCGATTCTTAAAAGTTCTCGAATGCATTATATTCAATTCTGCGCGTCACAAATCCAATCAAATTGGAAAGATAAAAGAAATGTAAAAACTTCAGAAATTACGGTTATTCGTGACCTTGAGGTCATCTGGAAAGCGCGCTCGCTGCACGTCAGTACGAGTTTGAAATGATACCAACCATTTAAAATGTAACGTGCGCAAATAAAACGACTGCGGTTTTTGGTATTTTAACACGTAAACGTAAAATTCCCAGTCTTTCATTAGGACCTAAACAGTAATAGGCAATCCCAATACCTCCCATGGCTTTCTTTTTTTTTTAATGTAAGGTGCAACATCTATTTTGGTCTCGCTAACATAATCATGTACGATAATATGAAAAATACTGAATTTGTATTAAGAAGGAGCAGTTTCGATTCCTGCCTGAAAGCCCAGTTACTCTGCAGTGCCCTGAGCAAAGTGCCGAAAACCTCTTCGGCAGTATGATCGAAAAAATGTAAAAATATAAACATCTAACCCTGGACATAACATGGACGTTTTATAAGTGTGAACATATGACGAAACTCGTTCCGTCTTCAAGCAGAGCTGTCGAAATGCGCCGTGTCTCCTTGCAATTGTTGTGGGCACCCTCTGCTTTATGATTTTCCGAGATTCTCTAAACAATACCACCCGAATGCGATGCTAAAATGGTCTCTTATGCAAGTTCACCGCCGATCGCTTTTCTAGTACCGGTACCGGTACAGTACTTGCTTTAATTATCGCAGTGACAGGGCGTTAACGCCAAGATCCATAAATATGCCATAGCCGTCCTTTCGTGAGATACAGTTTATTAAAAAACGATTGATCGAGGATTTAGCATTGATGGGACTGGAATTTCTGGACGGTTGATCCGGGAAAGCGTTTCTTCGAGGAACGGATAATGCGGGACTTTTACAACGTGATTTAATTACGATGCTCGCGGGACCACGTAATTTGAACGCATATTCCGGGAAAACGTATTTTCGGGGAACGGATAATCAAGGTTCCACTGTATTTCCATTTTCTGATCTCCTCCTTCCTCCGAGCAGTCACCCTCATTATAAAGTTTTTCAAAATACTTTGCCGTCACCTTCTGAAAAACCTTTTTGCCATGTACTATGGATCCATCTTCTCTCTCTAATGCCTTGATTTTTTCTTGATTTATTCTTTTCTATTTTATTATTACTCTGTGTAATAGTTTCTGATTTCCTCGACCATCTTGCTCAAATTTGTTGGTAAACTCCCCCTGACATTTTTCCTTTTCTTACTTGATACTCCTCTTTACTTATAGTTTCAATCTTTTGTATTCTACATGTAACCTTTCTATTTTATTCTCATCCCTCTGATATGTTTTTTGCTTTTCCTTATCCATTTCTTTCTTCACCTTGTTCATCAGCATCATCATCATTTCCCAACTCCAGTTTCCCAGGAGCGGTGTATAAGCGCTCGCCATCTCCTTCTGTCTTCATACATCTTCTGTTCCAGTACATCCTCGCATCTGTGTCCTCTCTCCTCCACATCTGATCTTAGTCTCTATCCAACGTTTTCTTGGTTTTCCCTGTAGTCTTCTTCCTATGAGATTAAGGTCAAAATATTCTCTGGCAGGTCTTTCCCTGTCCATTCTCAATGTGTGCCCATACCACTGAAGTCTGCGTTTCTTTATGACACTGGTAATAGGAACCTCGATACCAGCTACTTTCTTATTCACTTCATTTCTGATCTTGTCTTTTCTGGTAGTTTGGTTCATGGTTCTAATCAATCTTATTTCAGTTGCTTGGATTCTACCGAGGTCTTTGTTTAGTAGGGTACATGTCTCTAAACCGTACGCGAGGATTGGTACGAAGTAAGTGTGGTACATGATTGTTTTAACTTTTTGTGGTATTTTGCAGTCCGAGAGAAGATTTCTGACTTGACTGTAGAAGTCTGATGCTTTCTGTGTCCTGCTGAGTATTTACTGCCTAACAGTATTGTCTATAGAGATTGTGCTTCCGAGGTACTTGAAGTGGGAAGCTGATTTGAATTTTGCTCCTTCCAGAAACATATTTGAGCTTGTTCCTTCCCTGTTGATGGTCATTTCCACTATCTTTGTTTTGCTCATCTTCAGTCCAACATTTCTTAATGTATTGTTCCATTCGTTAAGTTTCTTCTGAACTTCAGCTTCTGTCTCTCCCCATAAAAGCACATCATCAGCAAATACCAGGGCGTTTGGTTCACTGTCCATTTTCTTGATAGATTTTATGACCTTGTCCATTACTATTACGAACAGGAGTGGTGACAGAGCACTTCCTTGTTGGACACCTCTCTTTGTTTCAAACCATTTTGATCATCCGTTGCCTACCCGGACACAGCTGTAGCACTTCTGGTATAGTATCTTGACTTTGTCAATTAAGTACTTTGGCACCTTTAGGTCTTCTAGACATTCCCATATCTTGTTTCGAGGAACACCATCATATGCTTTTTTCAATGTCCACAAATGCAATCACAAGATTTCTTCCGTATTCCCAGTACTTTTCTGTCAGCATTTTTACTGCAAACTTAACATCCACAGTACTTCAACCTTTCCTGAACCCGTGTTGTTCTTCCTCAAGCAAAGGTTCCACTATCTTCCTAAGTCTCATTTCTATGATCTTTTCCAGCAGCTTCAGTGTGTGACAACAGTGTGATGCCTCTGTAATGTCCACATTTCCGTCGGTTGCCCTTTTTGAACAGTGGGGTGATGACTCCTTTACTCCAATCTTCTGGGATTTTGTTTCTTTCCCAAATCACTGATAACACTCTATATAGCCAATTCAAGCCTGGTATTCCAGCTGCCTTTATTATGTCTGAGCTGAGGTCATTAAAGCCTGGGGACTTCCCATTTCGCATGCTATTTAGTGATGTTTCTACCTCAAGCCATGTTAATGGGCATTTGCTGTTTTCGGCTTCATCTACCCTACAGTCATTGGTGGTGGTGTTGCCCCCATCTCCATTTAACAGCATGTTGAAGTACTTCTTCATTTCACTCCCTGATCCCTTCCTCTATTTGTATTAAGCTACCATCATCTGTTTCCAGTACAAGGATGTTTATATATTCATTTCTTTTACTGTTTACTATTTTGTATAGTAGTTTCCTACTTCCTTGACAGTCTTCCTCTATCCTTGTAGTAAAGTCATCCCAGCACTTTTCCTTTTCTTCCTGGATCAGTCTTTTTACAGCCAGTTTCTTTTCCCGGTATTCCTGTGCTAGATGTTCAATTTCTAATTAACTTTGTCTATCTTCTGTTTTCTGTTTTTCAAGGTCTAATTTTCTTTTCAGTATATTTCTATCTTTTACCGCTGTCTTCACTCAGTCATTCCACCAAGGTGTTTCCTTCTCTTTTGGTGTGGCACTTGTTTTTCCGCAAATTTCCATGGCTTCTTTTACAAGGGTCTTTTTTGAATGAGGACCATTCTTCTTCTACTCCCCCTTTCTCAGTTTTGGGTAATTTGGCTGTTACCCTCACTTCATACTTTCCTTTCTTCTCCATGTCCTTCAACAGCCATGTCTTAATCTTTGGCATTTTCTTTTGTTTAATTTTGGGCACATGAACATCTTTTAGGTCAGTGATTAATAGCCGATGGTCGCTATCTAGGCATTCGCTGGGTAAAACTCTAACATCTGTAACATACTAACCCGCTTTTCTATCAGTGATGATGAAGTCTATCATACTCTTGAGCTTTCCATCCCAGCTGTATCTCGTTATTTTATGGCCGTCCCTCTTCTGATACCATGTGTTCTGTATGGTTAAGCTGTTTCGCACACAGAAATCAATCAGGTTCTCTCCTTCACAGTTTCTGTTACCACAGCCATGGGGGCCAACGATGTTTTCACAGCCTAGTCTTTCTTTACCAACTTGGGCATTCAGATCACCCATAATGATTGTGCTCTCCTCTGTTATTTGTTCAAGTTCGATAAGGAATTGCTCTTTCTCTTCTGTGGTACATCCTGTCTGCGGTGCATATACTTGCAGGAGAGTATGATGTGCATTACCAACATTTAGTCTCACCTGGTTGATCCTATCACTCACGTATTTGACATCTGTTTGTGTGTCTATATCTTTATGAAGAAGGAAGCCAACTCCATCTTTGTCCCACTCCAGTACAGCACATATCCATTTCTCAAGGGCTTCTTCCCATATCCTCCAATACCTTGAGCTTCTGCCTCTCCATAAGATCGACGAGTTCTTCATATTTGTTGGTGAGAGTGAGGATACTGGGTGTAACAATTTTCAGTCGCTCCTTCTCGGGAGGGTTTTGTGTCTTTTCACATCTCCGATGAGCATCAGGCTTTTGGCCATCATAAATTCGGACGGTACTAGAAAAACTGTCATGTCTGGTAATTAATTTATTCTTCCATCTGAGGCTTGTTTTAGGTTTGAAAGCAGTATATTCATACTCAACTGTTGACTTGCTAGGCCTAACACAGGTGAGGATTTTCTTTCGGGGTTTACTCCCTTAGCCTTTGACGATCGCTCTTCTCCACAGGGCAGTGGTGTCCTCTTCTAATTATCCCTAGGGAGGATGGGTTGCTTCATCCGCCATCTCTGACATTCCGAAGGTCTCCTTCTCTGCCAAGATGCCGTTAAGATCTTCGCCCGTAACCCTGGGCATGGGTTCCACGTTATACCCCGTGGGGCTGGGTCCTTGTCTGAACTTAGCCATCCTTTCACACCGGCCTACTGATGTGGAGGATGCCACCCACACAGCATGGATGCACCAGGCAAGAATTACTCAAGTGGAGAACAGGGAAGGTGATCATCTCTCCCATGAGCCAGGTTAATGGTTGCGTATGATGCCACAACCGAAGGCCTTCACCTTGTTCCTTTCTTTTATTAAATTTTTTTATTTTGTCTGTCCACCAATGTGTCTCCTTTCCCTTAACCTTTGCTTTTGATTTCCCGCATACCTCAATTACTGCTTCCACAAATGTCTGTGTTAAATTGCCCGCTATTCTTCTCCACTTCGTATTTCCATGTTCAGCAACTTCCTTTTTATACAATGTTGAAATGCCATTCTTTTATCCTCCTCCTCCAATTCCCAAATCCTGATCTTTGGTTTCTTCTTCAATAAAATTTTAGTGATTTTTAGTTGTTTTAATTCCACAATTAATAATCTATGATCGCCTTCCATACTTTCACTGGGGTTATCTTCATATTCATGACGTATCTTTCCCGTTCTCGGTCTGTTATTATAAAATCGATGAGTGTTCCATACTGTCCATCCCAACTACATAGGCTGATCTTATGGCTATTCCTCTTCATAAACCATGTGTTCTTTATTATCAAGTTATTCTGATACAAAAGTCCATCAGTCTCTCTCCATTTCTATCGCTATATCCATGTGGGCCTAGAACATTCCCATACCCCATTCTGTCAGTTCCCACATGAGCATTCAGATCTCCCATTATCATGATCCCATCTCCAACAATATGTATTTCCAGTTCATTGAGGAACTCTTCTTTTTCTTCCATGCTACATCCTGTCTGTGGAGCATACACCTGTACTATCTTCAGTAGTTCCTTGTTTACATGTATGTGCATTACTATAATTCTTTCATTTACATACTCAACTTCATCTGTTGGTTCAACATTCTGATTCACTACAAATTCCACTCCATTTCTTTTCTCTTTACTGTTACCCATCCATGTACCCCTTTCTTAGTTTCTTCATTCCTTTCCCTTTGTATTTTACTTCACTTAATCCCAGGATGTCGAGTTTTCGTGTCTCCATTAGGTCAATTAATTCATTTTTCTTCCCATTCAATGTTAAAATATTTATTGTTCCAAAATGGGGTTTTGTTCTCTGATCTACACTTGCACGAACATCAGCATTACTATCATGCCGTGCAACTGTAGTCAGAGACTTGTCAATTCCATTTCCATTTTTAAACTTGCGTCACCTTCAGGATAAAACCATAACCCTACAAATGGTCAGCATTAACCTTACAGACCCGTAGGAAACCCACAAGACTGGAAGGTTCATAGCGTACTAGCCCCAGAAGGGAGTTAAAGCTAGCACAAGAGAAATACACGAGTGAACATGATAAAACACAAATAACCGAACACAACACCAAATAACTGAGGTGAAAATAAACCTCTTACCTTGGGAAAAGCGTGCAAAAGGCTCAAAGGCCGTAGAGAAGAACAAAAGAAAGAAAAACTTTAATTCTTCAATTGATCTTCATTAAGATAACTCAAAAAGAAAGAAATTAAAATAAGTTGCCCTCAAATTAAAATTAAAAATAAGCACTTACTAACACGTGGCTTAGTTAACTAATTACCCACCAAGGGGTCAAAGCAAGGACGCAAAATTAATCAGCAGACAATAAGAAATCGGAAACGCCCAAAATTACCAACACAAAAGATTAATAGACAGTGGAAAAAAAATATTTTAGAACACATAAGGTCAGATCAAACTGAAACTCAATAAAAAATTCACCGTCACAAAGGCATACATCAAATACCCGCACCAGGCACAACAACTGAACCAGCTCAATATAAATGGACATAAATAAAACAGAAAAGAATTACAGAGGAAACAAAATTTAAAACTCTACGTGAATAAAAAAGTTAAATAAAAATCAAATGAGATTAGGAAACCTTGCATGAGCCTCCTTGGTTCATAAGTTAAGCTTTCACCTTGAGTTTACATATCAGGAGTGGTCATAATAATAAAAATTAAGAATAAATTTTTTGAATAATCATTGAAACGGTCCATTTTCGTCAGTTCATGGAATCAAATTAGAATTTTATCAATGAAACGGTCATAAGCCAGTAGGAGACCAGTTATATATACTAAAACGGATATCGAAGAGACATGGCGTCATTACAAATTTCACTTCCGGCATTTTCAACGTGAAGTATCCTTTTTTATTATAAGCTATTAATTAAATAAATTAAAAAGACTTAAAGACAAAATTAAGCGCAATAACCTATTAATAACAAAACCAGATAAAGGCAACACTACTGTCATTATTGACAAAAACAAAACAATACTTTTCAAATCAAACGCAAAGATCCCACCACCAACATCCTTTGCTATTTGCTTTACGTCGCACCGACACAGATAGGTCTTATGGTGATGATGGGATAGGAACGGCCTAGGGAAGGAAGCGGCCGTGGCCTTAATTAAGGTACAGCCCCAGCATTTGCCTGGTGTAAAAATGGGAAACCACGGAAAACCATCTTCAGGGCTGCCGACAGTGGGGTTCGAACCCACTATCTCCCGATTACTGGATACTGGCCACACTTAAGCAATTGCAGTTATCGAGCTGTAGAGCAAAAACATCTTAAAGCATTACTAAAAAACACTCATTTTCTCTTAAATGAACAAGAATCACAAAGCTGACCATAAATGAACCCCAAACTACCGACTGCGAAATCTTACCCTAAAATCCATAAGGAAAATGTACTCATGAGGCCTATTATAAATTAGAGATCAAGTCCAACTTACAAATTATCACGTTTTATTCAAGCATTTCTTTTTTTTTTAAAGTGCACGACGTGCTACCGAACAACGCCGACAAGCTAAGAACGGCACATCAATTGACATGTCCAATGGAACACAACTATGAAGAGGGGAGCACTTGCACTTATTAAATCAGACAATGAGGCTAACACCACAAAATTGAAATAAGATAATATAATGATGTTTTAATGTAAATTAAGTAGCATAATAACAAATACTGAACGTGTGTACTCATCAAGATGAACAGCACATACCAGTGAACATACTAGAATATTCTGCAAACTACAGCTTACCAGCATAATTAATTAAATGTTTTATCGACACAGATCAAAATTAAACGTAAGGAACTTCATCTTATTTGTCCGTATTGAACTGAGATCACAATTAATTAAAGTCTATCAGGTTCCACCTTTTCAATACTAATACAATGTTGTTGGATGATATTTACAACATTATTTATTAATTACAGTACATGTTTCGGTGCTCTATTATGTCACCATCATCAGATCAAAATGTTTAAATGTGTGCTATAAGAATGCTATAAACAATTTTAAGTCATAAGAACATTACACATCATTATTTTAATGAATCATGTAGCATTTAGGAATAGATTAAAAGGAGTTTTAGAGATGCACATAGCAAGTCATATGAACATTGACGAACATTTTAGACTAAGAGAAAAACACCAAAACACATTTTAACACTACAATATTATTACTTGCATTAAGTGATAATCCTTACTGAATTCAGTGATGCTTTGAAATGAACATTATGTTAATATTAGGTTCTATGATCAAATGAAGATGGCCTGAACAGGGGTCGAAACCAGTCCTGTATACTAATGTGATATAGATATGTTTCAGAAGCTATATATCAATAAAATATTGATTAGGTGGAGGATTCACATCTTTATAATTGTGTATCTTTTTTTCCATCTTCTAAAAACACACCACTAGAAGTTGGATAGGGTTGGAAATAAATTTTCAACAAATTAAAAGAGGAATGAATACACTTACAGTAACTTTGGTACCAGTGAAGCCACATGGTTACGAGGTACTCTACCTTCCACTCGATGAAATAACGCGAGAATTAAAATACTTCACCAAAAAATAATATTTCAGATACATGAGGACAACTTCACAAGCAGGATAGGCTAACATGTCCATGTGAAACCGTAGATCGAGCCAGGGTCTATGTCTCGGGCCCAAGCCAACACACTGCGAGGCCACGCACTACGTCTACACTCCATGGTAGTTCAACTCGGAATCAGCTGCTTACCCACGCCAGCTAGAGAGCGTACCCCAAGTAGGATACAAGCCGCGCGTTGATTGGCTGAGACAGTAGGGAGGAACAGCCACCAGAAATTACAGTGCTAGGTCCTAAGGCGCAGCACCGACCAGACACGGCACTTCAATACACATGAAGACGATGTGAATATGGAAGATAGACCACATTAAATAGAATAAAGAAGGAGTTCATTGGCAAGAAGCCGAAAGATACAGATTTCAAAGTTTACACATCAGTCCAAAAGAATTAGGCAGGGGATTTGGCAAACATTATTACCGTCATAAACTTCCATCCAAGGCTTGTATTATAGTTCAAAGCAAGTGCAAATTTACTCATCTGCTGACCTGCTAAGCCTAACCCATCTGAGGATTTTCTTTCAGGGTTTACTCCCTTAGTCTTTGAAGATCCCTCTTCTCCACAAGGCAGTGGTTTCCTCGTCTAATTTTCCCCGGAGAGTGTGACCTTTACTACAGTGGTTACACAAAAACAAAGCACTAAACACAATAAGGGGGCGAAGTAAGAGCAACTACACAATGTCAGAAAACACTACACACTCAGCGAAACATCAGCTGGCCTACGCGGATCTCCGCCAACAACATAATACGTAAATATCAGTAGGGCCAACTAGTGGACAATAAACCAGGAAGGTGGAAGGAACTACGACCTACTGAGGGCATGGACATGGCTTAGGTTGCGGTTTCCGAAATAATTCACAGTGATCCTTAAATTTGAAAAATATTATTTACAAGTGAAATTTTACAAATACATTCCGAAACAAAATCCACCAACTTACAACCTACGAACTATAAGCTCCGTGATCATGGCTTCACTACAAGTTTCAAACTTCAAACCAACTATACATCTAATTACAAATCCAGTTGTACAATGCAATTTAGTAGGTTGTACAATGCAGGTTAAAAGCAACGTAAAAAGCAATTACAATTTACAGTGAAGTGAACGTACTCTCCCAAACTCTAGCGTGCATCAAGTGACACTGAACTACCAGGGGCAAACCCCAAGGTAAATATATGAAATTACAATCTACATATTTAGTGAAATAAGAAATGGGAATGCCTCGAAAACAAACAGGCAAGCCCAGCTGAAAAGCTAAGGCGTCATAAATAATTAATTTGGTGAATCTAGGTTAGGCTAGGGCAGACTCCTATACGAAAAAGCAACCGAATATTACGGAAATTTTAGCCGGAACGGAATTCAAGAGTGCTTACCCGAAGGTGGCCCGTCCCGGTAGCGAAGCGTCGCACACGACGTAAAACTTCCGACAGACCAAGACAGACTAAGGCAGACCAGGCCAAGACAAGACCAAGACAAGTCCGAATTATTACGAACGCAGCTTCGCTCTCTATATATAGGTAAACCCTGGCCTTGGAGTAGCCAATCAGAAAGCATGAGTCCACCCATCCCCACCTAGTTTCACCAATCACAATTCCTACTTTCAGCCGCAAACTTTAACTAAACTTCTCGAATACGCACGTTTGCGAATCTTCCATTTCCAGAATAGTTAAAAATGCCTTCTAGAACACATAACCAACAAAAGGCAACACACCCTGTTCAAAAATTCATGTAACTTTCTGGATACTTCCATTAAGTACAGAACTGAAATCTACTATTTACACATACCATATGTTACAAATATTACACACTACAGGTTAGGTCATTACCACACTTTACAAATAAAGTCTTCAATAAACATTTTCCACTTCCACTACATTGTTCACCTGTGACAGAGAGGATGGGTTGCCTCATCCGCCATCTTCGCCATTCCGAAGGTCTCCTTCTCTGCCTAAGAGGCTGTTAAGGTCTTCACCCATAACCCTGGGCATGGGTTCCACGTTATACCCTGTGAGACTGGGTCCCTGCCTGAACTTAGCTCTCCTTCACACCGGCCTACTGATGTGGAGGATACCCACCCCCGCAACGTGGATGCGCCAGACAAGAATTACTTAAGTGAAGGATAGGGAAGATGATCCTATCTCCCTTAAACCGGGTTGATGGTTGTATATGATGCCACAACCAAATCAAATTTCGTTAAATTGTTCTGCTCTCCCGAATTTGATTCAGTATCTCGTCATTCGTGATTCAGTCTACCCACCTCACCTTCAACATTCCTCTGTAACACCACATTTCAAAAGCTTCTGTCCTCTTTCTTTCTGAGCTTGTAATTATCCATGCTTTACTTCCACACAGTGCAGATGAAAGTCTTAAAAATCATCTGTCTACTTTGTATATCACTGTTTAAAGTTTGCAGATGAGGTTGCCATTTGGGGAGAAACAGAGCAAGAAGTCCAAAGGAAATTAGATTGCTGGGTCAACAATTTAAGGAATATAAGTTAACTGTCAGTAAGAAGAAAACACTAGCAATGAAACTGAGAAGAACACCCAGTGAATGTGACCTCAAACATCATGGAGAGAGAATTGAATGTGTAGGAAGCTTCAGCTGACTTGGAAGTATTGTATCGAACCAGGGGAGTGCTAAATTGGAAATTGCTAGTTGCTTTACGTCGCATTGACACAGATAGGAAGCGGCCATGGCCTTAATTGCCTGGTGTGAAAATGGGAAACCTCTGAAAACCATCTTCAGGGCTGCCGTCAGTGGGGTTCGAACCCACTATCTCGCGAATACTGGATACTGGCCGCACTTAGGCGACTGCAGCTGGAAATCCAGAACAGAGTGACAAAAGGTTCCATGTTCTTCTTCTTCTTCTATCAGGTGCGAAATCTAGTGTGGGACAAAGCAGTTCCCGTAAAAGCCAAACAAACAATGTTCAAGATCTTACCTCCTGCTAATCATGACATATGGGTTGGAGACCTGTGTGATATTGAAAAGAGACATCAGCAAACTGCACACAACCTCATTTTTTTCCATTACAGATTAGAACGTAATTGACGGTTTCCACTAGATTACTTACAGTTTACTATGCATCTGTCTCCTACCTAACACAGCTTCTCAATTTTATACCGCGGCCTTTCCGACCCTTTATAATAAGGCAAGACACCAGCCAACATTATGAAACAATAATGAAGAAAGGGACCGCTAGATTGAGAAGATTTTGAGAATGCTGCTGTTTCTAAAGCTTTAAATTTCATTGGTGATTTTTCCTTGTCACAGGCTTTTCGCCTGCACGTTATATCAGGCTTGGTTTCTCAAAAATGTTTGCTCCCGCTCTCCTCCTGACCAATTTGATGTGATGGGTTTCTACAAGGATGATTTTCAACAGTAATTTCAACCTGTTTTGTTATTGTTACTAAACCAATATTTTGTAAACTATGAGGTCCACAACCTCACCATGTGCTACTATTATTCATTTCCGTCTGCATCATTTGTTTTTTTATTCTTTTGTTTCTTAGGTTAACACAGTTTTTAGTTTCAATTATTATTTTAAATTAACACCTGTTTCAATGAATTTTGTCGCGGTGAGATTTTTTTGCTCCGCATATTGATGTAAATATTGTATATTTGTGCTGATTTTGTTTCCGTCTAGGCTCTCTTTTGTTTGCTTTTTCATTTGCTCCTTCATTATGTTTTTTAGCATTTTTTCAACTTATATTATGTAAATTATTTCAACCCCCTCATTTTTCACTGAAGATGGCTCAAACGAGCCGAAACATGTTCGAATTTGTTTACTCCGTCTAATGACGGAATATATAATGTATTGAATTAGGAGGATACTCTCATTTTTCACCTTTGTAAAGTGAAAACCGTCAATACGGAATGATTCTAAATATCTTGTAATAAACTGCAAGCATGTGAAATGAAATTTTTACCATCTGCTAAGCAAAAAAAAAGAGAGAGAGACAGAATTAGAAAAGGCATGCAAGTGACCTATATGAAAGAAAAAAGACTACACATTGCACGGTTGAAATGGTTTTGGCATGTGCAAAGGATGGAGGAGACTAGAAGCACCAGACAATACTTGGAAATGGGAGTACCTGGAAGGAGACCTGCTGGACCAAATAAATGCAGAGCTTATCGAGAAAGGGACAGGAGAGGAACTGACGGAGGCCCGCTGGAAGGATACCAAGATGATGATGATGATGATGATGATGATGATGATGATGATGATGTTTAAAGTGGGCAAATTTATTTTCTTAATAAAGGCCTTCCTTGCTTGTGCTAATTGATATGGTTAGGATTTGAACCATAAAACTCTGTTGTAAGCAACTTAATAAGAAAAGCTGGCAGAACACAACCTCTTAATGATCTCCACCACAAAATAAATTTAAATTAATTTCAACTCTTAACACAAAATGGGAATTATGAAACAATCAAACAATCTTAATTATAAACAGAACATTTTGGAGGAAACTGATCTACTAACCTGAACTTCCATCAACTTTATAAACTGCAGCGTCCCTTTCATCTTCGTCACCAGACACCCTTAGGAGAGCTGCATGAAAGGCTTTCACCACACACTTAATTGTCTGGACAGACCTAGGAAAGGTAGTATTGTATTATCCATCTTTTACACTTTACATGGGACCCAAGGAATACTGGTGTAAATGGGAGGGGGAGTGTAAATCATGGAAAACATATTACAGATGTAAAAATGCTCTGGAAAAGGAGGTAAATATTACACAAATGTATTTTATTTATTTATAGAGTACAGTATTTCAGTCTTAATCCTCTTACTTACCTCAAATACAGCTCCAATGTCATGATGATACACTGTTTTTATAATTCTGCTCATCCACTGACCAGGAGAACAATACCAGTAGTTAGTTAAAATATTGTGTAATTTTTGTTGTTTCTAATATGGTCATCTTTCTTGGAATGAATACAGAATTATCTAAGGTGGTGCAATAAATTTAATTTTTCTGGATGGAATATTTTAATTACTATTATTGTAGGTGTAAGGGACTCATCACATCACCGGCATCTACTACAAGGAAATTCGCCATGCACATAACCCTCATCATTCTACTACTGCTATGAACTCGCCTTCATTACGATAACACGCTGTATTTCTCTCTGAAACTGGGACTCAATAACCTCATCGCAAATATTTATTGAAAATCATGTACTCTCTACAGACTTCAGCTCTTATTCATCTTCACCATCTGCTGTCAACTGACCACCTTCTTGCCTGCTCGCACTCCTGATGACGTCACACGATACTGTTTTGTTTGCTGCGCACGCTCCCGTAACATCTGGAATGTGCTCGATTTGTTTCTCCTCAATGGTTTCCTCTCTACTCAAGCATACATAAACCAGGTTTTTCTCCATGTTAATTGAGATGGACCTTAGCCTGTGTGCAGGGTGGAACGTTAAACATCGTCTCTGTCATTACGGAGCTGTGCACATGAGTGCCTTTCCTGTGTTAGTGCAACAAACTTCAAGATGAGGTATGACAAACATTTCTATTCTTTCTTTTAAATTTGAAACTTCAGAAAGAACAACCTTCCCTTTGGAAATTTAATTTTGGAGCGTGGCATTTCCTAACCAAGATTTTACCTTCCTTCAATCTACGAATAATATCAAGTTATGAACTCAGGTGGAAGTCTCTCTTGAGCTGTGCGTGTTCTATGTCTAGTGCTTTGCGAATCCCCATGCATGCTTAAGCATTAACTGTGTTTCTGATTCATGTTTATAATTATGTGAGTTTGAAATGAGACTGTCGTGGAACAGCTTCCTTGGATAACTGTGATTTCGGCCTGGTAAACACAACCGTATATGGTGATTAACTAGTAATAGATGCAGTTCCTATCTAATGTTAATGTATGATCATTCCATGGACTTCACTTCGGAAGACTTGTGTTGTGACGTGTGCTTTTTTCTTTTTTGACATTGTAATTTGGTAACATTTTTTTGTATTTCCTCCTAATCTTATTAACTTGTCATTAGGTAGCCATGTTTCCTGTTTTCTTCCCTCCCCCCTTTCGTCCCTGCTTCTTTCTCTCTTACTTTCTCTCTTGTAGGTTTCATCTTGAAACAAATTGCAAACTTTGAGCTTAATGGTTGGGAAAGTACCATCTTTGTACAGTTTAGTGGTTTTTCGAGGAAATTGGTAAAGATTTTACTTTGATTTGTTTTAATACATTTGTCATCAATATTGTGTTTTTTTCTTGTTTTCTGATCTCAACCTACCATGTTCCTTACTTGACTTGACACCATCTGTTATTCAATGCTCATATGCATGGTTTCCACTGCGCTATTTCGTTAGTTGGGCAAGAATACAATCTGTCTTGCTATTCAAAACTACCATTATTACCACGGCCTCTATTTACCCATCTGATGTAACTGGATAGTGCGAACTATATGAACATATCCATCTTGAAACTTCACAGTGAGGGTACCTTGCCCTATTAATATTATATTTATTTTTGTATCACCATTACATAGGTATTGACAACATTAACACACATTTATTCCAGATGAAAACACAATCACTGGTTCCTATTGAAATAGTCTAGAATCAATCTCTGTTTTCACTTCTTTTCTTTGTTTTTCAAGTTCATAAAGGCTATGAAAATTATTTGCACTCCATTCTACAGATGAGAGATATCTACATAAAGTGTCCTGCTCATTATGTTCATCTTGTCACTGGCGGGAGACTCGCTGCTATTGGTCCTGCAACCAACTCCTCCACACTTCTTTCCTTTGCAGTCACCACAGAATCATCCACAAGAAGGAAGTCTTCAGTAGAGTAGTTTATTGCCACATTCCCCCTACATCAAGGAGCAGGCCTTCCTCTTTTCTTCTTCTTCTTCCACTGGCAGCTGAGAGTAGGGATGTTTCTCAAAGAATCCTGTTTTCAAGAAAAATATTTATATGGTAATCTGTTTCACAGGTTAGCAAGACTTCTGCTATAAAATGAAGCAGATCCAAGGTTGAAACTTTAAATCATGATGGATCATGTTTAGCATCCATAAGGAATAAAATTTGCTGCACTAGGTTTTTCCTATAAAATGATTTAAAGGAGTGTCATCATCACCATAATTTCTTCACTCCAACTCCAGCAAGCTGGGTGCGGTTGTGTATGAGCCTCCTCCGGTTTGTCCTACCAATCCACAGATGCTGCTCATATATGCGACACCAGTTCACATCTCTAATGTCAAGGTCTTTCTTTATCTGTTTTTCCCAAACATCACGAGGTCTTCCTCTTGGTCTCTTCCCAGGAACATTGTGGTCAAAGTATGTTCAAGGAGTCCTGTGAGGGTTCATTCTTTTCATGTCGCCATACCATTGAAATCTCTTCACTTCTAGTCTCTAGCAAGCTTCTTTCCAATCCAAGATGTTGTCAGATATCCACATTCCTTATTTTATCCATTTTTGTTTTTTGTAGACAAGAACGGAGGAACTTTATTTCTGTTGCCTGAAGATGACTCTTTGTTGGTCCAATAAGTGTTGCTGCTTTCAGACCATACGTCAATATAGGTACTAGATATATTTTGTACAAGCTGATCTTTGAAACTAACGGAAATGTTTCATCCCAAAGTATTTGACATACAGCGTGATAGAATTTGGAAGCTTTCTGTATTCTGTTACTAAGCTCTTGATGTATGGTATTGTCTGATGACAGAACACTACCTAAATACTGGAAGTTGTCTACAATATCCATCTCCTCATCTCCAATTCTTAGATGAACATGTGGAGAGTTTCTACTCATCACCAAGCCAACTGTCTTCATTTTGCTGATTTTGAGACCAAGGGCGTAAAAGCTTCATGCCAGAGATCTAGTCTAGTTTGTACTTGCGCTTCTGTCTCACCCCATACCATTACATCATCAGTAAAGACCAGGGCATCAGGTGTTGGCTCCTTTCTCTTAACCGCTTTTACAGTTCATCCATTATGATTATGAAGAGAAGTGGTAAAGGAGTGTATAAAACCTAAATCCACAGAGTGCAGCTTGCTTCTGCAGTTACCAGGCAGAAATTCTAACTGCACATTCCTCAAATAAACATCCATAGGATATGCAGGACAATTGTCAATGAAACGATGGATCTTCCTATTTTGCGCACCCCTATTTGCATCCAGAGAAGCAAACTGCTGTTGAAATAGATCTGAGGTGATCCAAACTTGGTTGGCATCATAGGCAGTTGGTAACAATAGCATATACCTGAAGCAACAAGGCTTTATAGAATTCTCTATCAAAAAGGGGTGAAGATTCTGAGAGCCATCAGCACCGGCTCCCAACATCATTGTGGGCCTCATTTTGCTGTTTCCCAACATGGCATGTCACATTGAAAAACAGTCCAATTCTGTCTATTGCTGGTCAGCTCCTGCATTATTTATTTTTCAGTTTTGTCATTAAGGCCCAGTTTCTTCAACGAATGTTAAGTGTTGCCACTCTTGTTGAGTAGACTTAACACACAATTCAACAAAATGACCATCTCATCAAGAATTGTTAACACTAACAAATTGTTAATACAGTACTTGCATTAAATGAACATGGCACCAGTCCTGTGTGAAAATGGCAGCATGTAGACAATGTAAGGTTGAAGCTTTACTGGTGTATGCTTTTTTTTTTTTTTTTTTTTGCTATTTGCTTTACGTCGCACCGACACAGATAGGTCTTATGGCGACGATGGGACAGGGAAGGGCTAGGAGTGGGAAGGAAGCGGCCGAGGCCTTAATTAATGTACAGCCCCAGCATTTGCTTGGAGTGAAAATGGGAAACCACGGAAAACCATCTTCAGGGCTGCTGACAGTGGGGTTCGAACCTACTACAGTAAAATCTCGTTAATTCGAAGTCGTTGGGACTCAAAAATCGGACTTCGAATTACGTGATTTCGAATTAACCGCCAATTCGCACTTCAGAAGTATCAACCCTTGCCGCGTTACAAAATATTCTAAGGTCCGTTACTGCATGCATTTAACCTTGATTCACAGTTAATACCTTTCAAATGCCATGAAAAAAGAACTGTTTCGAAAATGTATCCAAGAAGGTGCATTTACAGTATTCAAAAAATGCACTCGGATATCTAACTGGTAAACATAACCTCACCCAACGAAAGAAAGAAAAAAAAGCACGATTCAAAGACGAGGAGAACTCTATGCTCGCTCCCATGTGCTAGTGCTTTATTAATTGGATTACTATACTGTATGCATTTTAGATGCCTTGTATTTGCATAGAAAGTACCCGATGCCCTTAAAATCGAACTTTCCCATGACCCTATCCTTGTACGATTTCCCGTCATGGCACTTGTCTCGTACTTCAGAAATGTAAACACTTGCCGCGTCACGAAGTACAGTATTCTAAGACCCATTAATACATGCAATCACCTCGATTCACAGTTTAAACATTTCAAATGCCATGGAAAAAACTATTTCCGAAATGTATCCAACAAGGTGCATTTACAATGTTCAAATAATTCACTTGGATAAATCACTGACAAACATAACCTCACGCAACAAAAGAGAAAAAATCGCACAATTCAAAGATGAGGATAAATTATGGCGGTTCCCCTGTGCAAATGCATTATTTTTTTGGATTTCTTTACTGTTTGCATTTTTATTATAGATGATTTGTACTGGCATGGAAAGTGCCCGACGCTCTTAAAACATTGTGGCTTATCGAAGTTTCCTATGACGAGGGGATAAAGTATCTATCTTCCATGTGCATTGCAACGCACTACTATGACCCCCATCCCTCACACTGTACGATTTCCCGGCTGGCTATTTCTCCTTTAAAACCATAAGACCGTTTGGGCTCGCATTAAAATAAAGCAATGCAGTTTCACCGGCAATGTCAATATTGTTCGGTGCCTATGAATTTATTATATTTGCCACGTTTTTTCGTCAACTGTCGACATCGCCAGTGTTCGCAGATTCTGTTTTCCCGCACACTGCATGTTGCATGATATTACGGCGTTCCTTAAAAGGTTGAATTCCGATTTCATTCAACTTAGCAATCATGAAGCGCACTGTAGACCCACCGAAGTGAGTGTAAATGCGGAAAGCTACCCCTCCACGTTCCGGAACGCGCGTTCTATGACGCGGAGTGGATACATTTCTAGTTGAAATTACTCTGTAACATACTATTGTTTTAAAATGTAAAGGCAGTTTCGATTTAAGTCTGAATTTCGGTAATGGGGCCGACATTGTACTTCGAATTACGAATTATCCGTATTTCGAATTAAACAATTGAAATAACATGCAAAACTGTATCTCATGTTTCCGGGACCGAGAGCTTCTTCAAATTAGGCGGGATTTTGAAATAACCGATTTCGAATTATCGAGGTTCTACTGTATCTCCTGAATACTGGATACTGGCCGCATTTAAGCGACTGCAGCTATCGAGCTCGGTAATGGTGTATGAAGACTATCTATAAACTGAAGAAGGCAAAGGATGGCCCATACTAAGAAAAAATGTCTTTCTAAAGTTGTCAGAAGAAAGTTCTTTTCTACAAAGATACCTAGTTACTGAAGCCATAATGAACAAGATACTAGGAAAAAAACTGAAAATAGGTTAGGGTTTTCCATAGACTGAAACTTATTAGTGTCTCCAGTTGCTTATAGTTCTTACGCTTCAGACTCTTTTCATCTAATTGCAGGCAACTACTTTCGTAAGTGCAAGACAAGAGTGTTTAGAATTGTGCAGCATTGGCAAGGCATTCATTGTTTTTTCCCTGCAGTAGAAGAATGCCCGAAAATCATTCAAGACACACATAAATTATCACATTTTCCTGTTGTTGTAGGAGCCTTACATTGCTCTCGTACAAGAATATATTGAATAACTCTCCATTCTTTTATTTTTCAAGCACACCTGCATACTTTCAAATTAAGTCTATAATAAAATTTGTCTTGTATTCATTAGCTTTTGTTGCCCATTACTACACATCTTTACATCATCGCGATCTTCACTAACCATAACCTATACCAACCTCAGCCAAGTGCACAAAATACAATTCCAATATACTGCTCTGAGCGCTTTTAGATGCTCACTGCCGAGTGCGATCCAGGCAGCTGGATTCTAAAATATCAAATGAATTTGGTTGCTGGTGAATGGCAAGGTGCGCGATGAGGTGTGTGGCTCCAACGTGCTTTGACTCATTTGTTAAATCTGGCTTGTTCCCTCATCGCCACACGGTGAGATGAACAACTCCAACATGATTTTGGCCTTACCATTTGAGTAAACATTGTAAAAAAATCACACACAATATTGTAGTTCTAGAAATCAGTTATAAACAAGAAAATACTCTACACTTACTTGTCCGTCTGAAGATTTTCTTGCCAGGCATTAACCATCTTCAGAGTAATGACCCGGGAACGTTCTGTGGCACCTTCACCTTCGTAGTCACTTTCATCACTTCCCACCTAGATAACATACAAACTTAGAAGTTCAGTGATTTTTGCAAATGCTCTTTTACAGTTCCTGGACATATCATCAGACACACCTCAAATGCTTAACATATTATTAGTAAGGAGGCTTAAATGAAACTAAGTTTATTTTGATCTGCTTAAATGTAGGGATTTCATTTCTAGTGATTAATAATAGATGACAATACACACAGCAATAGCATTCATAATCTTGCACCGAGTAGTGTTTTCAAATATGTTCAACAGATTGAACTAAACTAAACTTCTTAATATTCTGTCAAGACACCATTAGCAGCTATTAATGCTTCAATTCACCCGTTTGTACGATCTCCTGCATTCATGGGTCATGATACCACAGCAAAATTATCTTCTCAATAAGTTGAATTTTTGCACCAATTGCTTCCTTTGCCTCCCCCCTCTATACCAGCTCCCATATATTTTCAACTGGATTCATGTCTGGTGAATTCCCTGGCCAGGGTAACAGAGGGACATTTTGTTCTTGCAGCAGTATGACATGAAGCTCCCATCGCTCATAAGAAGAAACAGTTCTCCAATAGCAAACCATTAGTTGTGGTAGGAGCAAAGCACAGCATTAAAAATTGAACACCACCATGCCCTCTCAAGAGGAGGAACCTCTTCCATAGCACACCCTGCGCCTTTCCCACTGATGAGAGAACAAATTACTTAGATGGGATGTTTCACAGCCTGCACAACATAGTCAGAATGGTACTTTTCAGTAATACACTTAAGAAAATAGAAATTGCAACACCATGAAGGCATTGGCCGTTTGTGTTGATTTTCAAGACATGGAACAATGCCATACAGGTATGTAAACGATCAAAGTTTCAGACCCATTGGATTGCTGCTACAGGCAAATACAGTAGAGATAATACACGACACTGAGCAAGATATCGAGGGACAGCTACTGGAGCTCACTCTAGAGGATAGACCTGAACAGTACTGATTCTCTCATAAGAGCACGTGTATTTTTGTGTGAAGTTTTTGGTGTTATTTATGCGTTTTCAGTGAGTTGACATACATAAATAGTAGTGTGTGTCATTCCTTGATATCTCCTCTCAACATGAGGGGAAAGGTATGTGCTGTGTTTGGCTGCAGTAATTACGAAGTAGAGAAAAATGCGCGGTCGTTCTTCAGGTTCCCTCATGAAAAGAACATGTAAGTAATATTGTGTTTGCATATATATTCTTCCAGTGACAGAGATTTTATACTACTTCATGATCTTCTGACCTGCTCGACCCATATTTTAACTGGCATAAAATATAATACGCATATTTTATTCTATAGTGCAGCAGTTAACCTTCAGTACCGATGTGTTGTTGTAGGTGTGATCTGTGGGTTTTGAAATGTCACAGAAGCGATTTGGATAAGGTGTACAAGAAAGAAGGGAGGTTACGCTTATATAAGAATTATAAGATCTGTTCAGATCATTTCCAGGCCAGCGACTTTAGAAATCCTCGACAACACAGCCAAGGGTATGTTACATTTTTGCTCTAATTGTACGTAAATATTCCTTAAAGCATCACTCTCGACAACATTTTCATACTTTTCTTTCTTTATCCCTCTTCTAAGATTAAAGCCGGGATTTTATAGATTATCTTTCTGTTAGTAGGCTTCATGTTAGGAGGAAATTTGTCCAGCTATTAAATGTCAATTCGCCGGGCTGAGTGGCTCAGACGGTTAAGGCACTGGCCTTCTGACCCCAACTTGGCAGGTTTGATCCTGGCTCAGTCCGGTGGTATTTGAAGGTGGTCAAATACTTTAGCCTTGTGTCGGTAGATTTATTGGCACGTAAAAGAACTCCTGCGGGACTAAATTCCGGCACCTCGGCGTCTCCGAAAACCGTAAAAGAGTAGTTAGTGGGACGTAAAACAAAAAAACATTGTTATTATTATTATTATTTTGGCGTAGGGATGTGGCGAACCCATCGCCCAGTGGGAAACCACTGCAATCAGCCACCCGAGTATTGGCGGGAAAACCATAACGATTCGGGTAAGGAGGAAATGCCTGCCCACAGCCGGAGAACATCTTGGGGCCCTCCAGGGCTAACAACCTTGGTTGTATGTAGAATGAGCAATTTGCTCCAAGCTAAGCTAAAGCTTCTCAAGCATGATGGTAAAACAAAGACATGAAGTTAATACCCCAGGTGGCAACTTTTCAAAGAAATCCACCGTCGCCGACAAGCGACACATGCATCCCGTTCGGATTCTGGGGGGGATGCAACATCATGCTAAAGACGAGTCGGAGCGTCTTGGAAATCCTGAACAGTCACGAAAGCTGAAACCCATATCTAAGACTTTTTTGGCAACGTTCAACATAAACAGTTTAATACAAACTGGTAAGATGAAACAGCTGACCAATGCCCTCCACGAAAATAAAATATCAGTAATGGCTCTGCAAGAAACTCGCTTCACTGACGAAGATACGTTTGAGTCTGAAGGGTATCGGTTCTTCAAGAGCAGATCCCATAAGAGAGTAATGAAAAACACCCCTATCTTCGGTACAGCTTTTGCTGTCAACACCAGAATTCTTAGGTCAGTCTCAAATTTTGAAGCTGTTAATGATAGGTTATGCCTACTATCCCTGCGTTGTGCAAATAAAACATATACGCTAGTCAATGCACATGCTCCAACTAATGAACAAAACAAAAAAGACCTGGAAGACACAGATAGATTCTGGAACATCCTGGATGCCAGATTAGCGAAAATCCCAAAGCACCACGTCAAGATTCTATTGGGTGATTTTAATGCACAGGTAGGACGTGAACGGAAACACAGGAAAGTTGTTGGGCTCTACCCAGCACACAAAAGAACCAACAAGAATGGAGAACGCCTCGTTGAACTATGTGATAACCACAACCTCCAACTGATGTCGACACACTTTCGTCACTTACCAAGAAAACAGATGACATGGAGATGCCCAAACAAAACAATAGGAGAATTCCAAATAGACCATGTTGCTATATCTCGAAGATACAGTCCGGAAATCATGAACGTTACCGTAAAAAAGGGCATAAACATAGACTCAGATCACTATGTATCAGTAATCAAGTTTCGGCCAATCCCTCTCAACAAAAATAAGAACGAACCTACCATAATTCGCTTTGACACAAAAAAGCTCAGAGAAAGAGAGAAGGAATTCAAAGAACTTGCCCAACCAGTGGAAAAAGACTTCAACAGCACAAGAAAGCAGATGATACAAGCTGCAAAAGGAGTGGCGGAAATCAAGAAGAGGAAGAAGCACACGTGGTGGAACGATAACTGCGAGAAGACCTTAGGGGATCGTCTGAAGGCCTGGAAAAAGTATTACACCTCGAAAAAAGAAGAAGATTGGAAGATGTACAAAACACAACAAGCACAAACAGCAAAAATAATACGCAGTGAGAAACGCAAGTATGAAAAGGAACTACTGGACAAGATTGAGCAAGACTTTCATAGAGGCGAGACCCGTGAATACTTCAGAAATTTTAAAAAGAAGGTACAAGGATACAAGGCACCTTCCCTTTGCTTTCTAAGGAAAGATAGAACTCTTGCAACATCAAATGAAGAAAACTGCAAAATCTTAGCTAAGTATTTTAACGACCTTCTAAACTGTGAAAAACCAGCCAACCCCATCAAAACAAACAAACCAGTGAGCCAAAACCTGCCATCTTCTCCACCAAATCGCGATGAAATCAAACGCCACATAAAGAGACTGAAAAACAACAAGGCTCCTGGTGAAGACTCCATGATTGCAGAACTGTGGAAACATGCCCCGGAAGAAGCAATTGACATCCTACACCAAACCATTGTAGATATATGGGAAAAAGAACAACTACCAGAGGACTGGAAGCTAGCCTTGATCCATCCTTTACACAAGAAAGGAAATATAAGAGATGTGAACAATTACCGTGGAATTTCTCTTCTGCCAGTAGCCTACAAGATCCTGTCACTATCCATCCTTGAAAGACTAGAACAGCAAATTGAGCACAAACTCGGGGAATACCAAGCAGGTTTTCGGAAAGGCCGATCAAGTGCAGAACAAATACTTAACCTAAAAACCATAATAAGATACCATATGTTGAGAGGTCGAACCTATGTATCTACATTTGTAGACTTCAGGAAAGCATACGACTCCATCGACCGTGATGTGTTGTTTAACATCCTTGCAGAAATGGGAGTTGATAAGAAACTGCTGGCGATAATAAGGGCAACACTAACCAATACCAAATCCAAAGTAAAATTCCAAGGATGTCTCTCTGAACCCTTTGAGATCAAGACAGGCGTTCGACAGGGAGATGGGCTGTCACCTCTTTTGTTCAACTGCGTACTTGAGAAGGTAATACAGGAGTGGCGAAAGACGTTAAAAGAAAGAAACCTTTACAAACCCGTAAGGATTGGGACAAAGAAAAATGGAGTGGAAATAGATTGCTTAGCGTTCGCTGATGATATAGCCCTTATGGCAGAAAAGTTTGAAAGTGCAACAGAACAGATCAATGTGTTGAAGGAAGTAGCAGAACAAACAGGTTTACAAATTTCCTTTCAAAAGACAGAAGTAATGTCAAATATCAAAGATGATACGGCACAACTAAACACCAAATATGGAACGATAAACCGTGTTAGTAAATTTAAATACCTTGGGGAATGGATTCAGCAAAATGGACTTGACAAAGAGGCCATAGCAGCAAGAATCAAGAAAATGGAAGTCACTTTCCAAACCACCCGCAACATTTACAATAAAAAGTGCTTTTCCCTGAACACAAAAATTCGTCACTACAACACTGTCATCAAACCAGTATCACTGTATGCATCTTGAATGCCTTATCCTGTCCGAGAAATGTTTGCTTGCGGATTTAGAGAGGAAAGAAAGAAAGATCTTACACACCATACTTGGTCCAAACTACAAAAATGGCATCTACATTAGAAAATCCAGGCAAGAAGTATACTCTAAGATAGAGAAGATCACGGACACAATGCGTAAAGGCAGAGTTCGCTTCTAAAGGTCATATACGACGGATGATCGACTCTCGATGGACGAAACGTATCTTCAGTATATTTGACGCAAAACCAAAAACGGCAATGCCATGGTACGTTAATGTCAAGAAAGATCTTAAAGAACTGGGCCTACAAGCAGAAGATGCACAAGACCGAAATCTTTTCAGAGCAGCCATCAAGACTTTTGGGACTTTCCGGGACGAAAAACGGGCAACTGGTGCTAAATGGACAGAAGAACGTCGTGCTAAACACAGTGAGCTAATGAAGACGATGTGGATCAAGCGAAAGACGAACAAATGCCAGAATGTAAAGTGAGGCTTATCGTGGTCCCTAGTTGGCCGATTAGCGAAGTTGAATGAATGAATTATTATTATTATTATTATTATTATTATTATTATTATTATTAAATGTTAATTCATTGCATCATATGTGTAAGGAATATCTTTCTGTTACTAGGCTTCATGTTAAGAGGAAAATTGTCCAGCTATTAAATGTTAATTCATTGCATCATATGTGTAAGGAATGTGCCGATATTTTTATTGACAAGTGTCTTAATGTGATGATACAATGTTTTTAAATGAGAAAAAAAGACAAATCCAACCGTAAGAGTTCAGGCAGGAATGCTAAAGCTAAAAAAGTAATGCATAAATGAAAGATCAAGCCATTTCACACCAGTCCATTTCACTTCTTGTTTATATGTCTAATTTCAGTCTTTGAATAATAACCTTTTAAACAATTCTTCATTCATTTATCCAGAATTGCTTTGGCAACTTCGAAGTTAATATCTCAATAACACTTTCTTTCTAGACTAATTTATTTATCCATTTCCGTATATACATTTCCATTGATATTTGAATTTAGCGCGATTTGTTCAGGTCAAGTCCCTAGGAACGCCACCGTCGAATTGTCTCCCATTTTAGCAAGGCGAAATCCATAAGTGTCGCGTATTATCTCTACTGTATTTGCTACAGGTCTCCCCACGTGATTGGTCGCGGAGGAACCAACTCCAGTATACGGACTCTGGTGTAGCGTAGTTCACTTGCAGCCTGTGCAGTGAAGTGTTCCCCGTCAAACATGCCTCGATGACAGAGAAGAGTACAATATAACTATTTATAATAGTTTATTTAAATCCGCCTTGATCAATGGTTTAATAAATAATGTTTCTTTCATTTAATGAGTGTATTGATCAAGGCGGATTTAAATAAACTATTATAAATAGTTATATTGTACATTCAGACCAGTCAATACGGACCAAACACAATATTAACCTATCATGGTTAAGTTTATTAACAGACAGAGAAGAGCACGCTATCAACAACTGTCGCGTTTGAGAGGGCTCGGATAATTGGGCTGTGTGAGGCTGGATTATCGCTAAGGACTGTCGCTGCACGTGTTGGCCGACAGGCATCTACGGTACAACGTGTATGGCAGCAGTGGTCAAATGAAGGTACCCACACCCGTAGACCTGGCACAGGCCCAGCGCGACAGACAACTGTGAGAGAGGATTGCCGCATCATTCGGATGACCCGGATGGAACCCCATGCAACAGAAGCACAAATTCGAGCAGCTGTGGCACAACAAACAGTTGGTAATCACCTGCGTGCAGCTGGCTTACGAGCCCGTGTCCCTGCAGAAGGTGTTCCATTGACCCCACAACAGAGACGTGTAAGGCTGGCTTGGTGTCGAGAACGATCAACGTGGGTCGACGAATGGCATAGGGTCGTCTTTAGTGATGACTCGCGCTTCTGTCTTGCCCGCCGTGATCGCCGGAATCGTGTGCGCCGACGTACCGGGGAGAGGGGCCACCCAGATCTTATTGTCGAGAGGGACACAGGGCCAACACCAAACATTATGGTCTGGGGAGCTATTGGCTTTAATGTGAAATCACAGTTAGTGCTTGTTGAGGGCACTATGACTGCTCGACTGTACGTTGATAGGGTACTCAATCCAGTGGTTGTCCCTATGATGCCGATTATTGCTAATGGGATGTTTCAGCAGGACAAAGCCCGGATTCACACTACACGTATCTCCAGAGAAGCTCTCCACGACATCACAACCTGAGAACGGCCTGCCAGATCCCCGGACCTCAGTCCTATTGAGCATGTGTGGGACATGATGGGTCGACAACTAGCCACTCACAACTCTGCAACAACTGACCCATGCAGTGCAGCAAGCATGGGCCACAATTCCTCAGGAAGCGATCCAGAGCCTTATTGACTCCATGCCTCGACAAAATCATCAATGTATTGCAGCTCGTGGTGGGCACTTCCTGTATTGATTGTTGTCCAAACTTGTGGTCAGAGGGACCTGAAAGTGTAATCATCGAATCACAACCGAACACTCGTCCTGCATGTTCAATTGCAGCAATGTAGTACCACTCCTTCTGGGTGTTGCAATTTCCATTTTCTTCAGTGTAATTATTAAATTAATGTTGTTAATGTTTCAATACTATAATATCCAAAGTCTGTTTAAACATAGGAATTTCATTTCGTCCGTATTGAACTGAGAAAGGATGTTAGGAAAAACTTAAAACGGTCCACCTTTTCAATACAAAAATGTTATATTTATTTATAACATGTATTTGCACTTGGAACTAGTTTCGACGCTGTGTTTGCGTCATCATCAGCCAAAATGTGGGAAATAGGCAAGATGTAGGCATTTATATTACACAAGGCGTTACATTAAACAATACACATCTTATAAGGAGATAAAAACATGGACGAATATAGAAACAAATGAATCGTTGAGAAAACAAAAGTTATACATATTAAAAATAACCTTAACCACATATCTTGCAGTGCGAAAGTGTTCTTCTTGAATGATTCCTGAATATAAAAAAAACACACGCGCACACATTTCTGGAGAGCCAGCAGGCAGGACTTTTTCCTACCTGGTGGCTCTTTAGAAATATGTGCGCGTGCGTCTTGTATTCAGGAATCATTCAAGGCAAATATTTTCGCACTGCAAGTTGTGTGGTTAAACTTATTTTAATATGTATAATTTTGGCTTTCTCAACGATGCATTTGTTTCTACATTCGTCCCTGCTTTTATCTCCTCGTAAGATGTGTATTGTTTAATGTAACACCTTGTGTAAAAAATTGGGTTAAATGAAGGAGTTATATTATATTCAAGATCATGCTTTCACGTCTCTGCACAATATTTAAAAATGAAATTTACCGTGGTCTTTATAGCTATTGTTGAAAGTGAAGGAGGATTTCCTGTTGTGCATGTTTATCAAGAACTCAAGGGAGACTTCATTAGTTAGTCGGAACATAAAAAATGATGAACTCTTCTCAGAAGAACTCTTAAGGTTTTCCCTGCCTGCTGGCTCTTCAGAAATGTATGCGCGTGTGTTTTGTATTCATGAATCATTCAAGACGAATATTTTCGCACTACAAGATGTGTGGTTAAGGTTATTTTTAATATGTATAACTTTCCCTGTTTTCATCTCCTTGTAAGATGTGTATTGTTTAATTTCCTGTTGTGTATGTTTATCAGGAACTCAAGGGAGACTTCATTAGTTAGTCAGATCATAGAAAGAATGATGATCTCTTCTCAGAAGAACTCTTAAGGTTTCACCTTACTTTTTCCTGCCTGCTGGCTCTTTAGAAGTGTGTGCGCACGCGCGTTTTGTATTCAGGAATCATTCAAGGCAAATATTTTCGCACTGCAAGTTATGTGGTTAAGCTTATTTTTAATATGTATAACTTGCCTTCTCAACGATGCATGTGTTTCTACATTCGTCTCCTCGTAAGATGTGTATTATTTAATGCAACACCTTGTATTAAAAAACTGGGTTATATGAAGGAGTTATATCATGTTCAAAATCATGCTTTCACGTCTCTGCACAATATTTAAAATAAAAATTTTACCGTTGGTCTTTAGAGCTATTGTTGAGAGTGAATGAGAATTTCCTGTTGTATATGTTTATCAGGAACTCAAGGGAGACTTCATTAGTTAGTCGGAACATAGAAAAAATGAGGAACTCTTCTCAGAAGAACTCTTAAGGTTTCACTTTACTTTGTCCTGCCTGCTGGCTCTCCAGAAATGTGTGCGCGTGTGTTTTTTTATATTCAGGAATCATTCAAGAAGAACACTTTCGCACTGCAAGATATGTGGTTAAGGTTATTTTTAATATGTATAACTTTTGTTTTCTCAACGATTCATTTGTTTCTATATTCGTCCATGTTTTTATCTCCTTATAAGATGTGTACTGTTTAATGTAACGCCTTGTGTAATATAAATGCCTACATCTTGCCTATTTCCCACATTTTGGCTGATGATGACGCAAACACAGCGTCGAAACTAGTTCCAAGGGCAAATACATGTTATAAATAAATATAACATTTTTGTATTGAAAAGGTGGACCGTTTTAAGTTTTTCCTAACATCCTATCCAAAGTCTGGCCCCGTGATGTAGGGGGCAACGTGTCCGCCTGTCACCTGGCAGCCTCGGGTTCGATTCACGGCCGGATCAGGGGTTTTTAATTGTAAATTATTAATATCCCTGACCTAGGGACTGGGTGTTTGTGTCGTCCTTAACATTCCTTTCCTCACATTCAACACTTTACACTTGCACAATTTCCAAATACACGCAGGTTCCTAACATACGGTGCCAGTAGGGGCAGGAGATCTTTTAGGTCGACGCCTCAAACAAGAATGTATGCCACTGCATTCAAGTTCGAGTTTAATTTCTTTTTTCGAAGCAATCCAGTTCTGTTAACAATTAACAATGGCACTTCAGGCAGCATTCAGACCTTGGTGTAAATATTGGTTTCCGACCATACTTGTTCTTCCCTTGGAGGATAATTCCTCACCAAAATCGATTTTCTTTTCTATTGACCTCACTGACGATTCAGATGTGCATAGTCTTTGAGAAAGCTTCAGTTTTGAACAAATGTTTGCGCCAGTCAGTGCTTTTACCTGTGCAAACTTTCAAGACATCAAAAGGGAGCAGGTCCTTTTGTCCTCTTGTCTTTTTCACTGTGTTAGTCCTGTTATTCTTATTCATCTCTCTGACTTGTTTTTTACTAATCAGAAAAATATATCATACTAAGTTTAAGTTCAGTTTAAGATGAGAAATAAACCAATAACAAGAGATTTTAATAACAGTCATCAAACACAGCTGCTCTTGTTATTCCCAGTACTGTAACTGATAATTCGGTCATCAAAATATGATCTCATAAGAACGATACGTAAGTTCATTTCACTCAATAATACCTCTGTAACACTATTCAGCCCACTGTAACAATGATACGAGAGCCATATTACAAAGTAAGCCTTCCAAAGTCGATGAACTGTAAAGAAATCAGCTGCATCTGACAATATGGCCAGGAATTGTCTTACAATATGACCAATACTTTGTATAGACTGGGAACATACAACCAAATAAAAGCTCAAACAATAATTCAAATATAAAAGTAAATAGAAAACAATAACATATTATAAAATGAAGTCCACAGTAGGTGTCTGCCTATGTCTATGCAGGCTAATCTTAAGAACGACCAAACAGATTTTTATGTGTCTTTCACCGTTGTATAGAGCAATTATTGAAAAAGGTCTAACTGTTTAAGACATCAATCAATAGCCAAGAAGGAGCCAAGTAGTGGCTATTTTAGTGAAGTCAAAGAAAAACTTGCCATGCAGACATTTTATTGGCTTACATTTCCTATATCAACGATAGCACCCAAATATGTGTGGAAGAATTGCTGAGCATAAAAAGCTCTATTAGAGAGTGTGTAAAAGTATACACCTAAGATAGTGTTCAACAAGTTGTTGTTGTTAGTCTCTCCATGACCTCATAGACCAAAGTCTACAATATTTCCTGAGGATTTTCCAGACTGAGATCCATGACTTCCATGATGCTATCAATCCATCTCTTCTCCTTTTACCAACAGTATTTTCCAGTGAATCACGTTTTCTCATAATATGATCAAAGTACTTCAGTTTTTGTTTCATTATGGTATTTGTCCTAACAAGCAGCCTGGGTTGATTTCCTGTAATATGGAACTTATCAGATCCCTTCACTCTAAGGAGTTTTCCGGAACACTGTAGTTCGAATGTGATTATTCTTCAATGTTTAAGCATTCTTATTGTCTAGGTCTCGCTTTCATACATTAATAGTTAAACGTCTCTACTACTGTCAAGATTGGCCACTGCCTTTCTCCTGAGAAGCAAGCATCTTTTAATTTCATGGCTGCGGTCACAATCAGTCTGGAACTACCTTCATCTGTATGCCAGGAAGTGATAGGTTTACTTGCCATGAATTTTGTTTCCTTTTGTAATATCTGAAGGCATCTCTTTTCGACTCAGTTAGGCTCTTTTTCAAGTGTAATACGTTTCCTTTCTCAGGTAGTTCCGGCAGAGTGAAGAGTCTAAATTTTGTTTTCTTGACACTCTAAGTTAGTACAGCCTTGTACTTTCTTCTTTCACCTTCTTTAGCCCTTCTTCATGGCAGTGTCACTTGCAAATCTAAGGTTATTTATATTTCTCTAAGTAATTTTAATTCCAATTTCTGTTCCATATGATTTGAATAAATAGGACGACAGTATGCAGCCTTCCTCAATCTTGACTCATTTAGTAGTTCCAGATATGGTCCTGACCGCAGCTTCCCAATTGACGTAGAGATTTCTCTCCTAGGATTTTGAGCAGTTCTGCTGGGATTCCAATCATAACTGCTTGCCTTGTTGTTTGCAATATATTCTAGGGCCCACTTGACTTCACTTCTTAGGATATCTGGTTGTGGATCAGAAATCACATTAACGTTATCGTCAGGAGTACTGAGTTCTTTTCTATACGAAACTTCTGTATATTCCATCCACCTTTTCTTATTATCCTCTGCTTCTGTAACATCTTTACCACTTTTGGCTGGAATGTTCCTCTGATGTCTCTACTCATCTGTTATTTTACTCTCTGTAAGAAGGCATTGTTGTCTCTTTTAGCTAGTTTCTGAAACTCTGCACTTAATTTAGACACCTTTGATCATTCCACCTTGATTTTCTCCTATTTGCAGATAACCATGTAGTCGTCTTCTTGTTCTTTTTCTTGGTATGCATTTTTTCTGTCTCTTTAACAACACAGCACACTTTTCTCTCTTAAATACAGACCATTATGTCTGTTTCTAACAGCGAGGTTTCAATGGAAAAATGGAAGAGGTTCGATACTTCGAAGAATGAAGGTATCGCCAAAAGAAAGCAAACAGCCATGAAGGGCGTGAAAGTGGACTCCCCACGCCTCACAAACCCTAATACCGTTCGGGGTAAAAAGAAAAAGAAAAAAAAAAAAAAAACCAAGAGCCAAGGGAAGTGGGATATGGACACAAGTAATCGGAAGGAATGCCAGACTCAGCTAGGGAATCTGTGGTCGCCAACCCATGCTATCTTTAGGCAGCAGCCTGCCACACAGGACTGGACTGTATTATTAAACATAAAGTGATACAGAGTACTCTGTAATTCATTACTGTAGACCAAGTTCTTCCAGAAATCATTCTCATGGATTCATTTTCTAGTCAATGTAATTTCTGAAAGTCCATCATTAAGTTTGTTTTCCCAGAGAAAGAGAAACTACCACAAACGAGCATTACTGCAGGGATCACAGCCCGCATTTAGATTGCATGCCTTAGGATTCATTACCGACTGCACAGATCAATTTCTGTGTGAGCATATCGACTCATGGTTTTGACACACTTTCATTTGATTACATAGTCAGTATGGCGCGCTTCAAGTAAGTTTGATATTTCACAATTGTCCATGTTTAGATTACACAACTCATGTGCTTAATAAGTTCATGTTACGATGCAGTGAATTTACATATAATTGCAAACATTATTTCCATAGGCACTTTAAACAGGTGCTTGTGTTAGCTATTCGCTCTGTACACATGTTCATATTTGCTTTATGTTACAGGTTATGCTACTGGTCACAATTACTATCATACAGCAATTTTTACTGAAGAAATGAACTTTGGTTGATTTAAGGTCATCTATTCTACATTTACACATATTGTGATGTGTTATCTTGAGAACATTTACATAGTCCTATATTTCTTTTAACAGGGACAGGATCTAGATTTTGAAGAATGCGTGGTGGAATATTACAGCAGGAACAGTGCAAGCAATTTATTCATGGAAAGTCCAACCACCTTGGGTACAATTTTTACCAAGGAAAGAATCCTCATGGTAATAGATTGTGAACAACGATTTGGAACGTGTGCTGCTCCAAAGGTACTGATGCTTGATCAGCACCTGATGATATGTCACACATGCCCTTTTGATTATGTTTTGACATTATTTTTACTGCAATGGCACTTGTGACTCATTTAAAATTTTGCAGATGTGGCACCACAGGGAGAGTTCGAGAGAATGGAATTTACAAACCATTATTCTCGTCATTATTCTGTATTGAAAAATAGCTGATCACAAAGTTTATACAAGGAGTAATTTTAATACCACCTATTCAATACAAATTTATTCCACTATAGTGTGGTTAAATACACGTGGAAATTATCAGAAATTTGAAGTACATGTTTCGCCCACTATTTACTGGGCATCATCAGCTTCAATCAATCTTAAAACATATATGGTCTAAGGAGTCATAAAAACTTACATAAAAAATATTGGTGAATATTTGCAAGTGTTAATACTGTGGATGCAAAATGTTTACAGCAAAAAAAAAAAAAACAAAGGTATTAAACCGCTTAATTCACAAAATCAAAAATAAGTTATCCACGAATCTCATACCCGACAAACCAAAAAGAAATAAGCACGCCACTTTCACTTATAGTAGCCCAGTAGTCCACCAAATTGCGAATACTTTCAGTAAGCATAATATGAAGGTAGCCTTTCGAACAAACAACACAACTCAAAACATTTTTAAAATCATAATAAGATTAACTACGACAGAAATAGATATTCAGGTTCAGGAGTTTATAGATTAACATGTTCTCAGTGCGGAAAATCCTATGTTGGACAGACTGGGCGCAGCTTTTATATAAGATACATGGAACATTTCAATGCCGAAAAACACAATAAATACTCGGCAATGAACACCCACATGAAGGAAACTGAACCCCGGTTCACTACAATAGAAAAAGATCTCACAATAATTAGGAATACAGACAAAGATAAACTTTTGAATGAATTAGAGAGTATTTACATTTTCTTGGACAGGACATATAATAAAGATCGTAATCTTAATGACGACACGGAAGTCAGAAGTCCGCTACATATTTTAATGGCTAAGTTATTGAATACGGTCAACCCAAAACATAATAAAGTCCCTCAGATATTTAAATCCTTAGAATTAAAAACTCCCTCTAATTCGTTAAATACCGACGCCATACTTGCTCCTTCAAGTAACGCCCCTCCTATACTGTGCTTAAAGTAAATACAAATTTTTTTTTTAATATTCTACCTTCTCAATACTAAAAAATCATTTGATGTTTTTACAAAAACATTACAATGATATTAATAGGTACTAGTTTCGGTCCACTGCGGACCATCATCAGCCTAGCCAAATTACAACAGTAAAAGACATAGCGATAAAAATAGTGTGGAGAAATGAGAGAGGATCTAGAAGGATGGGATGGTGGTGGAATGACAGACAAAAGTGAAAAACCGTATTTGCGAATAATGATAAAAGTAACAAAAGTGTTCACATTGACAAGTAAAATCTTGTGAAGTCACGTAAAAACTCTTGATGAGATAGTCTTTGGTTGGCAGTTACTCCTGTGTTGCACGATTAAAATATATAACTAAGTATATGCTTCTAGAAAGTTGTAGATGTAAGTTCCACTTTAGCGTAGAGGGAAGAATTGTCCAATGAGACCAGCAAAAAAATTAAAAGTTGACAAAGTTGAATGAAAAGCTTGCTGTGTTAAACAGAAGTAGTCTCAGTTCAATCGGGACCCCAATGAACCTGGGGAAAGAAGGTAGTATTAACGCGAGTAATCGAATAGAGAACAAGCGAGGCACCGGAAAATATACACGATGACTCACCTTGCGCTGCGTGGAACAAACTTGCTGTATTGAATGCAACTTACAGAGTGAGTGTAGCGCGGAGTAGATCAGCAGGAGAGGGAGTAGGTGAATACGGAGGGGAGGAATGACGTAAGTGGTGGAGGGTGGGAGGGATGGGAAAGGTTCAAGGCGGGGTGGACGGGAGAGGAAGTGATGGTGTTTATATTGTCGGGGGGACCCTTAATTGACTTAAAGAAAGAATTTTGAACGACCGATTTGTTTTTTCTGTAGTAAGTAATGAAAAGGTCAAATAAAATATTGGGTTTCTCAGTTATTTCGTTAAGGTTATAGTTGGCATTAAAGTATTGATCTAAATGAATGTAAAAGTTCTCTATTATATTGAGTAGAGGTCCTTTCTTAGCTATTTTGAGAATGTCCATGTCTGTTTCAATATTCGTGAATTTGTGGTTGTAGTCGACCATATGTTGGCCGATAGCTGAGAATTTGTTGTATCTGACTGCATTGAAATGTTCTAAATATCTAATGTTGAAGCTCCGGCCGGTTTGCCCCACATAAGAAATATTAGAGCATGTATTACATTTAATCCTGTAGAAGCCTGATTTTGTGTACCTATTTATTTTATTAATATTGATGTGTTATGTAAGATTTGTGTTGTTGTTGTTGGTTTTAAAGGCTATTTTCATACCTTTTTTCTTTAAAACATTGGTGATCTTGTGAATTCCATTGACGTAAGTGAAGATGGAAAGAGAGTCATGTTTAGGTGGTTCTTTTTTAAGTGCGGTCTTGGGGTGAAATTTATGTTTGTTAATGATGTTTTCTATGAAATGGCTATTGAAGCCATTGAATCTGGCAATGTAGCGGATAGTATTCAATTCGGTATGAAGATCTTTTTTATTCATAGGAACGTTGAATGCTCTATGTACAAGACTGTTATATGTTGCTTTTTTGTGGGGGAGGGGGTGAGCTGAATCTTGTCGGATTGTGACGGCCGATTGGGTGGGCTTTCTGTAGATCTTGTAGGTTAAAGATTCCTGTTGTCTAGTGATCGTAATATCCAGAAAATTGATTTTTTGATCTACTTCCGACTCCAATGTGAATTTAATATGAGGATCGATGTTATTAAGTGTTTGAAGTGTGGTGTGAGCATCTTCCAAATTCTCGTTGATAACTACTAGGACATCGTCGACGTACCTAGCCCAAAGGAGGATATTGTCGAATTTATTGTTGATTTTAGTATTCTCGAGAAAGTCCAGATAGCTTTCTGCGAGAATGCCTGATGCAGGTGAACCCATTGCCAGACCGTTTTGTTGATAGATGGTACCATTAAACGTAAAAAAGTAGTTATTTAAGACTAATTTTAACAATGTAATGAAATCTTGAATTTCCAATTTACTCAAATGACTGTAATAACGCGAGTAATCGAATAGATAAGAAGCGAGGCACCGGAAAATATAAACGATGACTCACCTTGCGCTGCGTGGAACAAACTTGCTGTATTGAATGCAACTTACGGAGTGAGCGTAGCGCGGAGTAGATCAGCAGGAGAGTTACACTTACACAAAAACAGTCATTTGAGTAAATTAGAAATTCAAGATTTCATTACACTGTTAAAATTAGTCATAAATAACAACTTTTTTACGTTTAATGGTACCATCTATCAACAAAACGGTCTGGCAATGGGTTCACCTGCATCAGGCATTCTCGCAGAAATCTATCTGGACTTTCTCGAGAATACTAAAATCAACAATAAATTCGATAATATCCTCCTTTGGGCTAGGTACGTCGACGATGTCCTAGTAGTTATCAACGAGAATTTGGAAGATGCTCACACCACACTCCAAACACTTAATAACATCGATCCGCATATTAAATTCACATTGGAGTCGGAAGTAGATCAAAAAATCAATTTTCTGGATATTACGATCACTACACAACAGGAATCTTTAACCTACAAGATCTACAGAAAGCCCACCCAATCGGCCGTCACAATCCGACAAGATTCAGCTCACCCCCTCCCCCACAAAAAAGCAACATATAACAGTCTTGTACATAGAGCATTCAACGTTCCTATGAATAAAAAAGATCTTCATACCGAATTGAATACTATCCGCTACATTGCCAGATTCAATGGCTTCAATAGCCATTTCATAGAAAACATCATTAACAAACATAAATTTCACCCCAAGACCACACTTAAAAAAGAACCACCTAAACATGACTCTTTTTCCATCTTCAGTTACGTCAATGGAATTCACAAGATCACCAATGTTTTAAAGAAAAAAGGTATGAAAATAGCCTTTTAAACCAACAACAACAACACACAAATCTTACATAACACATCACATATTAATAAAATAAATAGGTACACAAAATCAGGCATCTACAGGATTAAATGTAATACATGCTCTAATATTTCTTATGTGGGGCAAACCGGCCGGAGCTTCAACATTAGATATTTAGAACATTTCAATGCAGTCAGATACAACAAATTCTCAGCTATCGGCCAACATATGGTCGACTACAACCACAAATTCACGAATATTGAAACAGACATGGACATTCTCAAAATAGCTAAGAAAGGACCTCTACTCAATATAATAGAGAACTTTTACATTCATTTAGATCAATACTTTAATGCCAACTATAACCTTAACGAAATAACTGAGAAACCCAATATTTTATTTGACCTTTTCATTACTTACTACAGAAAAAACAAATCGGTCGTTCAAAATTCTTTCTTTAAGTCAATTAAGGGTCCCCCCGACAATATAAACACCATCACTTCCTCTCCCGTCCACCCCGCCTTGAACCTTTCCCATCCCTCCCACCCTCCACCACTTACGTCATTCCTCCCCTCCGTATTCACCTACCCCTCTCCTGCTGATCTACTCCGCGCTACGCTCACTCCGTAAGTTGCATTCAATACAGCAAGTTTGTTCCACGCAGCACAAGGTGAGTCATCGTGTATATTTTCCAGTGCCTCGCTTGTTCTCTATTCGATTACTCGCGTTAATACTACCTTCTTTCCCCAGGTTCATTGGGGTCCCGATTGAACTGAGACTACTTCTGTTTAACACAGCAAGCTTTTCATTCAACTTTGTCAACTTTTAATTTTATGCTGGTCTCATCGGACAATTCTTCCCTCTACGCTTAAGTGGAACTTACATCTACAACTTTCTAGAAGCATATACTTAGTTATATATTTCAATCGTGCAACACAGGAGTAACTGCCAACCAAAGACTATCTCATCAAGAGTTTTTACGTGACTTCACAAGATTTTACTTGTCAATGTGAACACTTCTGTTACTTTTATCATTATTCGCAAATACGGTTTTTCACTTTTGTCTGTCATTTCACCACCATCCCATCCTTCTAGATCCTCTCTCATTTCTCCACACTATTTTTATCACTATGTCTTTTACTGTTGTAATTTGGCTAGGCTGATGATGGTCCGCAGTGGACCGAAACTAGTACCTATTAATATCATTGTAATGTTTTTGTAAAAACATCAAATGATTTTTTAGTATTGAGAAGGTGGAATATTAAAAAAAAAAATTGTATTTACTTTAAGTATAGTCTCAACTCAATACGGAACCTAACAACGAAATTTATTACCTCCTATACTGGCTATAACACGTGGTGCTCCGCCTAACGATACCCCCTCTTCCTCTCAGCTTTCCCCTACACCTCCACTGCGTCGATACTACACTAGAAGTAGGAACTTCAAACAGACTAAAGCTGCAGATACATTCGGACATACATTACATCTTGAGAATAAGTAAGTACACATTATTCAACATATCGTTTTCAGTGATATATTCTCGGCCTAATTTCCCGTCATCAAGTTAGCCTTCCGTTTCATTCCAGATTGATAACATTGTTTACTACGGACATCCACGTCTACAAGAGGCATTTTCTGTTACACGAATTTGTCGTCCAGCCTACCTTCTTTTATTCCATATTTTAGCAGCGTTTTACGGCAAATCCTTCGATGTTTTTCAGCACTTCACGACATACCACTATTTTAATCCAACTTTCCAAGACGTCATAAATTACACTGCATTCAATTTAACTACTTCTTTCCATCCTTATTTTAAATATTGGCCTCAAATTTTAACTTTTACTGCATCTTTTAACCGTCTTGTTCTTATCCTGTTGACGCCTTATTTTTGATATTCTGTTTTCCTAGTGTAATATATATTGCTTAAGCTTCTCATCAAGAAGATCCATTTCAGTGTGAGACATGAACTACTTTTTTAAAAACAATATATGACTATTACTTTTAGATGTACACATCATTTTTTCAAAGTGATTTTAGTATAAGTTCTGTTTTAATAATTTTTTTTTTTTTTGCTGTAAACATTTTGCATCCACAGTATTAACACTTGTAAATATTCATGAATATTTTTTACGTAAGTTACTATGACTCCTTAGACCATATATGTTTTAAGATTGATTGAAGCTGATGATGCCCAATAAACAGTGGGCGAAACATGTACTTCAAATTTCTTATAATTTCCATGTGTATTTAACCACACTATAGTGGAATAAATTTGTATTGAATAGGTGGTATTAAAATTACTCCTTATATAAACTTTGTGATCAGAATGGAATTTCCAAAGAAGTCTTTAAATGAGATGAAGGAACAAGCTCGAGGGATACACAACATGGTAAAGAACTTGGTCGGCAGAGATATTGTTCGTTGGGCTAATAACTCTGTAGTTACCACAGCATCAACTTGTCATGGCAGTGAACCAGTTTCTATGGTGACACGACACTCCCAGGAAGAGAAAAGGAAAGTATGTGTCAAGCAACTGGCTGTGTTTGGATCTTATGATGGTGAAATGGGCAGAAACAGACGGGATGGACCAGAATGTGTCATACTACAGAGTAGGTACATGTGGAAAGAAATAATGGTGGTCGCTGGTCACGTGGCTCCTGGACAATTCTGTTTACAATTCTTGGTTCCTTCTAAAGTGGTATGGATGTGATTTATCACATATAGAATTTAATCACCATATTGTGTAGACATATCTCAAGAAATTGAAAATGATGCCAATAGGAAGAGGTCACCTCAAGTTATGGCAGCCAGCAGAACACTGTCAGTGATGACGTACACCTCAACGGAATTGATCATCTCATAGCGCCCTACAATCAACAATGCTGAGCTGTAAAGAAATGCTCCGTTTTATCACATTCACATATTATAAAATATATCTCTACCTGATGTTGAGGACTTACTCTAGGTACTCACAAGCTATTAGCGATTTTGGAACATTACCTCTAATTTATCTGGAAGTTTGTGGACATCTCCGTCTTCTTCCTCTTCACTTTCTTCCTTGTCCCCAGACTCATCTTCAGATCCACTGAATTCTAACAATGACTTGTCATTCTGAGATAAATATTCATAAAATTCAGGATCTAAGTCACGAAGATTTTGAAGAGATTTCTTGTGACTGTGAGCATCCAGAACAAAACTCCCTGTGTCATCATCACCATCATCTACATCACCATTTTCATCATCTTCACTCACATGATGGTCATTGTTAGTATCTTGTTCTGAAAACAAACAGAGATTTTAATTCTTTATGATATGAAAACTCAACATCGATCACTCAGGTTGGGTCGTCCTCTGATGAAGTTGTAAACACGGCAGTTCAAAACACATTTTTCAAGATGACATACATTACATACATACATACATACATACATACATACATACATACATACATATACAGACAGACTTTCTTAAATCACAACTCTACAGCAGCATAGGACTTCCTCCATAATGTGCCAGAACAGCCTTCTCATCCATGGAGAGTAATGAGAATTCTTTGAGGCTCTCAACAAAATGAGACCAAGAAAGACACCTGGACCAGACAACATTCTAATGGAGTTAATTCAATGTGGAAGTTTATCCATACAGACAAGGCTTTTCATATTCATCCTTTAAATCTGGGAAACTCAGCAAGTAACTATCTTAATAATGCTACTGTTCATAACTCACAAACTTCTTGCAAGGATTCCATTAGCCATCTCCAGGTTGTCTCTGAAAATATTCTTCCCGAGTTTCAGTGTAGTTTCCACGTCTCAAGAGGCGCAACTGACTTAATGTTCTGCACAAATAGCAACCTTTATAACCAGGTAAAAACCTTTGATTCTGTACCGAGGCCTGCTATGTGGGCAGTGTTGAGAGTGTTTGGTTCCCCAAACACATTCTTGGTCTGGTTTGAGCACTCTGCGGTGGTATGTCTGGTTAGGTTCTTCTTCAGAAAAAAAAAAAAAAAAAATCTGATGATTTTCCCATCACACCTGGATTGCCCCAAACACTCTTTGCTCTGTACATGGCTGCTATGCTTTGTGATTAATCATCTCTGGCATTTATTTAAGTTATCACCTTGATGGAAGTCTCTTCACTTTGACATGACTTCTTTCAAGTTACTTAACTCATGTCATCAGGGTAACTCGACTGCAGTACGCTGATGACACTGTATCACTTGCTCCTAACATCGGAGGAGCTGCAGTAGTCAGTTAACAGTTTTGAGAGTGCACACAAACCTACAAACAGCACTGTATAGGCCTAGACACCAAACAGAAGGTATGCAACAGGAACAATCTCATCTGCAAACTCACAAACACCAAATGGGGAGCACAGCCTAGTGTCCCATTAACTTCTGCCTTTGCCGTATGTTTCTCTGCTGCACAGTATGCCGCTCCAGTCTGGAGGAATGAAGTTGATGTGGCTCTTTATGAGACAGGCCACATAGTCACAGGGTGCTTAAGACCTACTCCACTCATGGCAGTAGCATGTCCAGATGTAAGAAGACAGGTAGCAGTAGAGAATGAAAAGAAGAATCAAGAAACAGACCCAAGGTCACCTGTCCAGGTTGAAGTCAAACAAAAGCTTCCTCCTTATAATGGCACCAGTTCCCTCATCGAATTGAACTGTGGAGAACTACAGTAAGTCCACTGGAGGGTTGTGCACAGCAAAGGAGAAATTATCAGCAGGCTATCATCTTCAATATGGGACTTGGAGACTCTCAATAGACTGAGAACTAGAGTGAAGAAGAGTGGGAATATGGAGAACACCTGTTAGTTTGCAGTAAGTGCAGGATCTTCTTTTCCATGTGCTGATCTCTACTTCCACACACTGAAGGCATTACTAGAGGAAACATGGTATTGAACAAGTTTTTGAAATATTCCAGTGACCTTACTTGAAGAGGAAGAAACTTAAAAAATATAACTTAATTACTCTAGAATCATATGAACATTCACTGTACAGCTAATTTTAAGTCTGAATCACAGAATTTATGTAATAAATACAAACCAGCGTTTTCATTTCCATTACTTTCATCATCACTATCAACAGCAGACCAATCCTGATCCAGAAACTCATCTACACTCTGAGTGCTAAGATCCACAGCTGTCTTCGATGTCTTTTTCTTTTTCTTGAGATTTTGCCGGTTAAGCGGTTTCTTTTTAATTTGTGGTTTCATTCTGAAATAAAGTAAAAACAGTCACAATTTCTCATCAGTCAAGTTTCTATATTGAGGACAAGGAGGAAAGTCTTTATGAAATGGAAAGATTCCCTGCAGAGGGCAAAAAGTTACGAGAAAAGTTTGTTTATAGGAAGGGGAGTTAGGCCGCTATTAGCCGTGGGTGACTAGTGGCACAGCTAGTTGCTCTGGCGAGTCACGGACCATTGGATCAAATGGAGCCTACTAGCGCGGGCGACTAGTGGCGCAACTGAGCAACTATGTTAAAAATTAAATAACTGGAAAGGAGGTTCAACCTATTCAATACTCAAAAGAAAGAAACGTAGCAATCACATTTCTATTTAAATGGGACCGGTTTCGACCTTAGTCTAGGTCATCATCAGCCATAAAAAACATGTAAAATGTTTATGAATGTTGGAGGTCAGTTTTTCACTCTGTTCTGCACAAAGTCACAACATTAACAATCAACTTGCGAAGATCAAAAAGGCTTGAATTCGCAGACGAACAGATCTGTAGAAGAAAGCCGCCAGCTCCCGGTGACTACGCGGCACACTCAAGGTCACGCGCTGCGGCCAAACACAGTTTACCAAGATCTTAAATAGAAATGTGATTGCTACGTTTCTTTCTTTTGAGTATTGAATAGGTTGAACCTCCTTTCCAGTTATTTAATTTTTAACATCAATAATTTCAATACGGAACAATGAAATTTTTATCTTTAAATAACTGAGCAACTACTCTGGCGACTTTTAGTTGCTCAACTGCGTGACGGGGCATTGCAGTAAATGTAGCCTATTAGCCGTGGGCGACTAGTGGCGCAACTAGTCGCCCGATGTAACTCCCCGTGCATACGGAAACGCCTCTCAAGTCCGTGTTTTCACACCAGCTTGACGTAATGCGGACGATGGAACGCAACTGAGCCAGCGATCCACCTAACAATTATCTTTCTTCATTACCTTGTTTGGTCTCGTGTTGTGGTAAAGTGAATATTTTACTTATTGTGCTTTTTTTTTTTTTTTTTTTTTTTTTTTGCTAGTCGCTTTACGTCGCACCGACACAGATAGGTCTTATGGCGATGAGGGGACAGGAAAGGCCTAGGAATGGGAAGGAAGCGCCGTGGCCTTAATTAAGGTACAGCCCCAGCATTTGCCTGGTGTGAAAATGGGAAACCACGGAAAACCATCTTCAGGGCTGCCGACAGTGGTGTTTGAACCCATTATCTCCCGGATGCGAGCTCACAGCCGTGCACTCCAAACCGCACAACCAACTCGCCTGGTTTACTTATTGTGATAGTTTATGTATTGAACATGGAGACATCAAATAAACAAATAAACTACAATAGCAAATGAAGGAGATGGCAATATTATAGGCTGGTTTACACGGGTAGAGTAGCGAGGCGAGTAGAGTAGATAGTAGAGTAGCCACGTTACTCTACTATACCACTGTCTGGTAGAGATGACACTCGTATCGTTCATACGGGAGTAGAGTCATACAGTAGAGTAGAGTAGTAGCACCGTGTCAAGACGCAAGCACATCATAACGAAGAGTTTAAAGACATTTGCAAACATATTAATGCAAGAGGTTAGTGAAGCGTTAGAAGAAGCAAATGAGGAAAGAAGGGAGTGGGTAAGAGGCTGGCTTAGGAGAGATACACTCGGGGCATCAACATTAATTCTGAGAGAACTTGCGACAGAGGATAAAGAATACAGAAAGTGTATGAGATTGACGACTGATAACTTTCAGACACTGTTAGATGCTATAACACCTCAAATTCAAAGACACGACAAAATGATAAGAGATGCAATAACACCGAGATGTAAGCTTGAGGTGACTGAAGTTCTTGGCCACTGATAATAGCCATCAATACATAGTAAATCATGCTGACGTAGGCCTAATTTGTAGTAGCTTCTTTGCCATAAATACCCCGATTACTGATCTATTTATATAATTTGTTGGATCGTTGCTTGTACAGCCTAAGGCCCGGTTTCACAGTATACGCTTAAGCCTTGGATCGGGCTTAAGCGGGAGCTTAAACTCTGGACGAGTTTCACAGTGGGGAGTGCAAGTGGTAAGCCGAGCTTATCTGTGACTGGCTTAAGCTGTATGAAACTGAGGTTTAAGCTAAGGATTCAGTTCAGATGGTAGAGCGCTGGCCTTCTTATAGCCCAACTTGGCAGGTTCGATCCTGTCTCAGTCCTGTGGTGAAGGTGCTCAAATTCATAATTAGTGGGACGTAAAACCAATAACATTAAATAACTTATATTTCTGAATATATTTCGAGGCTTGTGAAATAATACAGTTTTCATGTTCCGATATACAGTAAAAGAGACAAAAATGTTGGTCGGTCACTTGCTTTCTTGGCTGATGCTGCGTGAACCATCAACGATAGACCCCAAGTGTAAGTGTACGAATTGTAGAGCATAGAAACCTCTACAAAAAAGTCTGGGATGGTATCTACCTATTTCCAACTGTTTGCCCTCTAGAAGCGATTTTATGCTATACTCAGCGGTAAAAAAAATATAACTCCTTAACATTAAATAAATATTTTGATATTATCCTCGAATTCCTCATCGAAATAAATTGTTTGACCTCCTCCAGTATTTTATAAGGATTTCAATAACCTTGTCAGGACATTATTTGCATGAATGGTTCAGAAGTTATGGCCATTTTAGACTGTAGTGGTAATATGTGTCAGCAGGACGGGCGAGTGACCATTTTTAAACTTTATTTTTGTTACTATTATTGGAATCACATTTTCCGTTCATTTTTCTAAATTATCTTGGCTGATAAACGATGTATAACCTACAAGTCAATCAATCATAGGCTACGGATGTAAACAAAGATGAGAATTGAATCATTGCGCATGCTCAAGCATTACCAACTGCGGAGATGTTCAGCTTAGTAAAGCTGCACATGGTCCCCCTACTGTGAAACTCGTAGTGTTTAAGCCAAAGAGTAAGCCTTGCTTAAGCGGAGTGCGTGGCTTACTAAAGCTTCGACTTAAACTCAAACTGTGAAACCGGGCCTAAGTGTAGAGCTTAAGCTTCGTGAAATGACATTGTACTGTAAACAATAATTATTTTGGATATTCCAAACAAAACATGAAAATTATTCTATTTGTTGTGGACATTACTGTTATTGCTTAAAATTAATGGCATTGGCAAGTGATATGTAGAAGACCCTATGTATGTTATTAATATGATTAAAGTACACAGTCCTGCATCACAATCTAACTTAAACACGTCGAGACACATGATGAACACGCTGTGTAACACTGAAACTTTTTTGTTTTTTTTTGCTAGGGGCTTTACGTCGAACCGACACAGATAGGTCTTATGGCGACGAAACACTGAAACTTGAGAAACCTTCATTTAAAGGGACAATCCAGCTGACACTTGTTTATATTTGTTGTTGCATCTTCGAAACTATTATAGGTTTAGGTATTTTTTAAATCCTTCTTCCATCGAAAAGAGGGAGGTCCGTTCTTCATTATAGGACAATACACCTGCATGTGTTTGACCTCCATAGGTGTACTTCCCCTTAATATCAGTCAGCTATGATGTTACATTGTGGATGGGTAGGCTTTTAGTATTCTTTTTTCTTTCTTAATCTGTTTTCCCTCCAGGGTTGGTTTTTCCCTCGGACTCAGTGAGGGATCCCACCTCTACCACCTCAAGGGCAGTGTCCTGGAGCGTGAGATATTGGGTCGGGGGATACAACTGGTGAGGATGACCAGTACCTCTCCCAGGCGGCCTCATCTGCTATGCTGAACAGGGGCCTTGGTGGGGATGGGAAGATTGGAAGGGATAGACAAGGAAGAGGGAAGGAAGCGGCCGTGGCCTTAAGTTAGGTACCATCGTGGCATTTGCCTGGAGGAGAAGCGGGAAACCACGGAAAACCGCTTTAAGGATGGCTGAGGTGGGAATCGAACCCACCTCTACTGAGCTGAACTCCCGAGGCTGAGTGGACCCCGTTCCAGCCCTCGTACCACTTTTCAAATTTCGTGGCAGTTCGGGAATCGAATCCGGGCCTCCGGGGGTGGCAGCTAATCACACTAACCACACCACAGAGGCGGATGACTTTTAGTATTACCTTCCAAATTATACTTTACTAAACCATTTAAGAGAGGGGGTGTAGATGTCTGCGGCACCATCTCCAGACTTATTGGATTTACGAATTTTCATCAGTTCTTGGTTGTAGGTACATTGTATTTGTATTGTATTTTCTGTTTAAGTTCCATAAAACCAAAACCCTCTTTACCCATTTTCATAATAAAGTCCTTTTCGCCGCCCGTCTCATATTTACGTTTCTGTAAATAATGCTGTTTATGTTTATGTTTATTTTTCACGCTACAATTCTACAAATTTGTATGTTTCTTCTTCCGTGCACTTAATTTTTCCACCAAATAAAAGCACAAAAATGCTCAGTTTACTCAACGGAATACCGTCAGTACACACATGGAAATAGTTGAATGACGCGCCAACTGAAAAATCGAGAGGCCTTCTCCGCCAGCTCTCGGAGCTCGGTTCCGGTGGAGGGGGAAGGATAGTGGTAGAGTTACTTTACCACAGCGGAAACCCACTCTGCTCTACTACGTACTAGCTACTCTACTCTACTTGCTACTATTCGAGTTGTTTACACGATGCTAGTAGCTCTACTATCTACTCTACTCGCCTCGTTACTCTACCCGTGTAAACCAGCCTTATTAGAAAGTCAAATAAATACTGAAGACCATTTTTGAGGTAGAATGAAAAGCGGTCACTTGGGATTCCAGAACTGAAGCTTACACGGACAAAATAGAAACACTGAATTCTTGGAACAGCATTTTAAAGGACTTTATTCCAGAATTCGAAGTAAAACCCGTAGTTGAGAAGAAACCTCTAGGTGAGTATTATATTCTATTTTGCTAGTTGCTTTACGTCACACCGACACAGATAGGTCATATGGCGACGATGGGATAGGAAAGGGACAGGAGTTGGAAGGAAGCAGCCGTAGCCTTAAGGTACAGCCCCAGAATTTGCCTGGTGTGAAAATGGGAAACCACGGAAAACCATCTTCAGGGCTGCCGACAGTGGGATTCGAACCCACTATCTCCCAGATGCAAGCTCACAGCTGCGCGCTCCTAATCGCGCGGCCAACTCACCCAGTATGTGAGTATTATAAAACGTTTACTACTCTTATATGGAAATATGTAATACCCATAAAAATTCTATAATCGTTTACAAGTACCACTGATCCATTATATGGCTATATTAGTAAATTACAGCTCAACTGGGAAACACTTGTTTAGTCCTGTGTCGTTTCCCATTATTTCTTCTTTTATGTGGCCAAGCAATCCGTAAAATGACGACTTTGACATGCGCAGGTAATTGAAAAATTTACTGTCATCCTCATTTAGATCGTCAAACAATGTATAATATAATCCTCTAGTCAGCCGAGAAACAAATATAGGATGTTTCCGCACTTTCCTAACTCTTCGGTTCTTCCTTTTTTAATAGAAGAGCAAGAAAAAGTTCTTCGTAGGACGCCATTCTCTCAACTGACTATTCCCCGGTATGAACCGAGCAATTATTCACAAGTTGCGCCACTGATCGCCCGGTACTTAAATCCTCTGGCAACTTAGTTGCGTCACTAGTCGCCCACGGCTAATAGCGGCCTTAGGGATTGGAATAACTTACCAAGGGAAATGTTCAATAATTTTCCAATTTCTTTGCGATCATTTAAGAAAAGGCTAGGAAACCAACTGATAGGGAATCTACCACCTGGGCGACTGCCCTAAATGCAGATCAGTAGTGACTGACATTAAATAAAACATACATCAACGTCAGGCAGAACTATGTATAGTATACGAACCTATTCTTGATACCTGAGCTCCCTAGTGCTGAATCGGAACTGGGTATCAAGAAAAGGTTTGTGTACTATATGTAATCTTGGGTACATCAAGTAAGCAACCATTCAACCACTAGTACCAGATATCAACTGATAAGAACTGTCATTCAAAGGATTAAAGGACCTAGATAATAACCCACATCTTCAACAATATTCTACATACCTAATGGAATGTTGTTGTTTCAGTGATCAGTCCAAAGACTGGTTTGATGTAGTTGCCCATGCCATCTTAACCTGTGCTAAACTTTCCATTTCAATATAACTACTAGATCCTACATCTGCTCTAATCTGCTTGTCATATTCATACCTTGGTCTACCCCGCTAGTAATTCTGTTTATAGAACATTTTAATTTAATAATAATGGTGCATGGCATCTCTGTAGGCTTGGTGATGACCTAATGAGGATGAAATGAATGGCGAAGAAATGATAAACACCTAGTCCTCAAGCCAAGGGGATTGATTCTGAGAATTGAACCAGGACCATCGGACCAAAGGCAAGCATTCTATCCATTTAGCCACAAAGCTTGACTTAAATTTGCTAAACCTTAGGCGGCAGTGGGAAAGAAGTAGGGGACTGGAAATAATAATATCGTTTTGAAAGTTACTGACACGTGTTCATCAGTCCATTTTGAATATTTTCAGGTCCTAAAATGTAGGATTTTTAGTGATTTTAAGGGTAATAATGGTAACAATTACTCATAATGAAGCAGGAGGCTGCATTTATCATAACCATCTTTGTTTCCAGAGATGTTATGGGATAGAGCAAAAACTGGAACTTACAGTAGATGAGGAAAGTATGGAAATTACAACGCAAATCATAGAAGTTACAAGTGATATTTACATTACTGATATATGACAATTATATTTTCATGGGTTATGGTATGGTGTTGAGAAGAGCAATGATTTGGAGACAAGCAAAGGGGGTCTGGGGGCATAAGCCCCCAGGTTAGAGCTGCAAAGCGGCCTTAGGCCTCTAGTTTCAAATGCTTGCCCCCATATGATATGTCTATCCAGACCAATGCACTTGACCAGCCCCTATCCTAATCAGTCCAGACCAATGGTCTAGTCCAGGGCCTCTCAGGGTGCATGCACTTGGTGCACCAGTGTGCAGACCCCCACTCCTGGATTTGGAGCAACAGTGCTGTCTCTCTCTATCCCCACGCCTGTCTTGCTCGCTCCGCCCCTCTTCCTCATTCGCTCCGTAGCGCTCCAAATCCGAGCCAAAGTGAGCCAAGCTTAGCCGAGTAGCCCAGCGGCGAAGCGTTGGTCCAAGCCGAGTGGGACCGATGCACTGTGCACAGGAACTCTGCACTTCAGTTTGAATGCGTCAGATTTTCGGCATTTGAGAGGTCCAGGTCTAGTCCAACCCCTATCCTAACCAGCCCAGACCAATGGTCTAGTCCAGGCCCAACCCTAACCAGTCAATACCAATGGTCTACTCCAGGTTCTACCCTAAACAGTCCAGACTAATGGTGTTTGCTTGTCCCTATATAACTGGTCTATCAAGGCCAATGCTCTTGTATAGAGATCCTATCCTAACCAGTTCAGACCAATGCTCTTCTCCACATCCTATCCTATCCAGTCCAGACCAATGGTGCTTAAAGTGAAAACTAGAGGCCTAATGCCGCTTCACGGGTCTAAAGTGGGTGCTTACGCCCAGAGAACCCCTTTGCTTGTCCCCATATAACTGGTCTATCCAGATCAATGCTCTTGTCCAGATCCTATCCTAACCAGTCTAGACAAATGCTCTTGTCCAGATCCTACCCTAACCAGTCCAGACAAATGGTCTAATCAGGCCGTACTCTAACCAGTCTAGACCAATGGTGTTTGCAGTGCAAACTACAAGCCTAAAGCCACTTCGCGGCTCTAACCTGGGGGCTTACGCTCCCAGACCCCCCTTTGCTTGTCATCATATGACTGCTCTATTCAGACCAATGCTCTTGTCCAGATCCTACCCTAACCAGTCCAGACCAATGGTGCTTGCAGTGCAAACTACAAGCCTAAAGCCACTTCGCAGCTCTAACCTGGAGGCTTACGCTCCCAGACCCCCCTTTGCTTGTCCTCATATGACTGCTCTATTCAGACCAATGCTCTTGTCCAGATCCTACCCTAACCAATCCAGACCAATGGTGCTTGCAGTGCAAACTACAAGCCTAAAGCCACTTCGCAGCTCTAACCTGGGGGCTTACGCTCCCAGACCCCCTTTGCTTCTCCCCATATGAGTGGTGTATCCAGACCAACTGTCTAGTCCAGCCCCTACCCTAACCAGTCCAGACCAATGGTGTTTGCACAGCAAACTGGAGGCCTAAAGCCGCTTCGCAGCTCAAACCTGGGCCCCCCTCGCTTGTCCCAAGATCATTGTTCTTCTCAACACCATACCATAACCTATGAAAATACAGTATATTGCCCTATATCAATAACATAAACAAAACTTGTAACAATCATGCTTTGCATTGTAACTTCCATGCTTTCCTCACCCACCATAAGTTCCATGCTTTGTTCTAAAGTCAAAGTGACCAGTCTATCCCATGCTATCATAAATACATCCCCTTACTTCATATGAGTAATTATTACCAATATTACCCACAAAATCGCTAAGAAAATGCTACATTTTGGGAACTAAAGATATTCAAAATGGAGTGCTGAACACATGTGAATAATTTTCAATGCAATATTATTATTATTTTCAGTCCCCTACTTTTTTACCGGAGCCCCTACCATCTTCACTGATCAGCTGTTAAGTATGGACAGTAGCAGAGGCCAGAGCAGTAGCTTGTGAAGCAGCTTTGACAACACAGCAGTCTTCTTCATTGGCTACTGGTAGTCGCAAGTTTATGAGGGATTTTCTCTTGCGACAACTACTGACACACTGATGTTTGTTCCTTCCTTCCATTAATTGCGGGCAGGAGCCAGTTAGGCTTAGGTCACATTTACGGCTTTATGGTTTCAAGCACCGCCATCTCGATCCTCCTATACTGCCTGCTCTATGCAAGGTTTCTTGCGACTAGGCTGTGACAAAATTTCTCCGCTAGATGACGCACCATGTTCCAAACTTATTCTAATGATGACAGCCTACAAAACACTATGCAGTATGGTCATATGTTCACTGAAGCTCGTAAATTACATCAGTAATATTAAATATCAGCAACATTACCTGTATGAAGTCACAGTTGACCTCTTCATGCACAATTTAAAGATTTTCCTAGACGAAGGCTTGGTTGGAGTGGTAGATACCGTACTTTCTGTTCTTTCCAACGCAATATCGGTTAACAGAGGTCTTTTTTTTTGTTTTTTTTTGTTTTTTGCTAGGGGCTTTACGTCGCACCGACACAGATAGGTCTTATGGCGACGATGGGATAGGAAAGGCCTAGGAGTTGGAAGGAAGCGGCCGTGGCCTTAATTAAGGTACAGCCCCAGCATTTGCCTGGTGTGAAAATGGGAAACCACGGAAAACCATTTTCAGGGCTGCCGATAGTGGGATTCGAACCTACTATCTCCCGGATGCAAGCTCACAGCCGCGCGCCTCTACACGCACGGCCAACTCGCCCGGTAAACAGAGGTCTTACAATCTTGGTTAGGATAATATCACTAACAGTTTGCTGATGTTCTTTGACCTCACACTGTAACAAAACCCATTCTGAAAGGGAAGACGTCGCAAGTCCTTGTATTACGCTCATATGTTTGAAGGACTTCGACAATAGGGAGAGCAGCTTAAACAAACTTCTGCAGATACTTCACCAGAGCAACAAAACAAGGTTTTGGTTATCGAACTCCTCCTCTGTCCTGATGCATAATCAGTTCCATTTAGCGGTGTCAAAGCTCTAGGCGGTGAGATGTGGCTGACACAGATGTCACACTCCATCCTCTCCTCAAGAACATGAACCAAGTACCCGCAAATTAGGATTTAATTTCCTGTTTCTAGTTTGACTGGAATATATCTGGATATCTGAGGTCATCCAAAATGTCTAAACATGGAGATGTTTGTTTTGTGATTGTCCGTCACAATTCTTATCACAAGGAATCTACTATCCAATATAATTATTAAATGAATGTAGTAATGGTCCACCTTTCAATACTATAATACATAATATTCTAAATTACATTAATTAATTAGGAACTAGTTTTGGCCGGGTCTGGCCATCTTCAGCCTTAATGTAAAACATCTAATAACTAAACAAAATGTACATGCACGCAATTGACATAAAACAAATGAAACATATACTGTATATACAAATTGACATTAAAAAACTGTGATGAAATTATGATTAAATTCGAAAATAAACTAGGTTCTAACTTCTTGAGTATGCTCACCATTGAGAATATTTCAAGTATTAATTTATATACACAGAGCATCTAATCATTAATAATTCAATAGTAAACGGGAACTGGTGCAAGTTGATCCCGTAGTTCATCACCAAACCTATCTGAGTGGTGTTAGTCATATGCAAGCCATTGGACACCGCTGTAAATAACCATTAGCTGACGGAGAACTGTTAGCTGTTGTTTCATCATCAATCAAGGTAATAAATGAGATGCTCTCGTGGTGCTTGTTAAATCATGCTGAAATGTTGTTGTACATTGTCGGGACGGCACAAGAAGATGTGGTTAATACAGATACATTGTGTCTGGTATAAAATTTGCAATTCATTGCGGTGCCCATGAAGTTAACCTGAATAAATTAGATAAAATTAAATTAATGAATTGAATGAGAGAATGTGTTAGTTAGATGGCATAGGTTATGAGACTTACCTCTTGCAGCTTGAGGGGTGTGGCCTAGTGTTGTGTGTGCTTCAGACTAACTGTTGTGAGATTCAAATGAAAAGGAAGGAGAGGGGGAAGGGGGTGGGGTGGAGGAAGGGAGAATTAAGGCGGGTATGAAGGACGTGGGAAAAAGGATGGCTGTTGAGGAAAGGTGCTGTGAATATTATGAAAAACTGAATTATGACTTGTTGGTTTGACGTTACTGAAAATGGGATTTTTTTTTTTTTGCTATTGGCTTAACGTCGCACCGACACAGATAGGTCTTATGGCGACGATGGGACAGGAAAGGGCTAGGACTGGGAAGGAAGCGTGTGAAAATGGGAAAACCATATTCAGGGTTGCCGACAGTGGGGTTCGAACCTACTACCTCCCGAATACTGGATACCGGCCGCACTTAAGCGACTGCAGCTATCGAGCTCGGTAAAATGGAAATTAGAAGGTCAAAAAAGGATATTTGGCTTTTCTGAAATTTCATTATGATTTGGGTTGAAATATTGATCTAAATGTATGAAGCAGCTTTCGGTAATGTTAAGGAGGGGTCCTTTGTTGATGATTTTGAGAATTTCCATATCTTGTTTCATGTCTGTGAATTTGTGATTATAGTCATGCATATGCTGTCCTACAGCTGAAAATTTATTGTATTTTAGGGCATTGACGTGTTCCGAGTACCTTATATTAAAATTTCTCCCAGTCTGACCGAGGTAAGAAGAATTACAACTGTTGCAAATGATCCTGTATACTCCTGATTTTCAATAACTATTGAACTTGTTTATGGATGTGGCATTATGTAAGACTTGTGCGTTTCTATTGTTTGTTTTGAAAGCTACTTTTACATCGTGCTTTTTAAAGATGTTGGTGACTTGGTAGATTTGTTTTCTGTTTTTATGAACATGAACTGGAATTGCTTCGGCATGAAATAGTGTTAATTTTTTGCCTGTGATCATTGTGTTAGTTGTTTTTAGATCTTTATGACTTAATTTTTGCACTGTTTTGCTAATTGGCCGATGATGACACTTCAAATGTGTTGAAACCGGTCCCAAATGAACAGGTCGTAACTTCTATTTGGTTCAACTTAACAACGGAGTACTGAAAGGTGGATCCTTCCTTCTATTTAATATTGGTAGATTTGTTTGTTGATGGTAAAGACAGAAAGAGAGGAGTTGTTTTTCTTATTTTTTTTTCAAGGTGGTAGAAGGGCGGTATTTATATTTATTGATTATTTTTTCTATAATCTTCTATAATCTACTATCCTTCACGGCTTTAATCACCTTCTGAAAAAAATCTGCAGCCTGTTTCCAGTCATTCGACCGGGTCAAGAATGGAATGAATGAAGGCCCCATCTAGTGGTGAAGATAGGAACTGTGCCGGCTGCCGAAGCCTGTCGCCCTCCTCTGGGGCAATGATTAATGAATGACAGATGAAATGAAATGATATTCAAGAGTGTTGCTGGAATGAAATATGACAGGGAAAACTGGAGTACCCGGAGAAAAACCTGTCCCACCTACGTTTTGTCCAGCACAAATCTCACATGGAGTGACCGGGATTTGAACCACGGAACCCAGCGGTGAGAGGCCGGCGCGCTGACGCTTGAGCCACGGAGGCTCCATTACCTTCTGAAATAAGGTGTAAAGGCACAGATGCGAGAGTAATCTGAGGATAGGTCCTTGCCTCGATAAAGCCGATAGCCGCTTTTCTCTTAATTCCCTTCTAGACAGTATTTCATGGAGTTGTATCTTTTCTGTCTGCAAACCACTTGCCGAGATTGGCAAAATGGTACACAACAGTTGAATATTTCAGGGAAATAATCTGAAGTTTCAGTTCTACAAAAAAATATATATATATATCTTACACAAACGGAAAGAAACAAGTACACCTTAAAATCACTTTTGAAGTATCCATAAACATAACATGATTAATTAATTTCACAGTTCTATACAAAATATCTCTTGTACGAATGGAAGGGACCAGACACGTTTACTCATTGTACGAAAAAACTCAGCTTTCCACACACATTCATGCACGAATAACACAGTGCTTACACCCACATTGACAGCGAAGATTGCGCGTCTACTACTGAACTGTTACGGCGACTTGAAGAAATATTGGTAGTCGCGCCTTCCTCTGTAAAGCCCCATTCACAATGCAAAGGGTAACGTACCGTAAACTTAAAATTACCGTTATCTTAGAATTTTGCGGCCATGTTATCTGATGGAACCATTTACAATGCTCCGATGTAAACTTAACTGCGAGTCCATAAAATTAAGAGATTGCAAACTCCAAGCTCTTGCGGTTAATTTTACGTTAAGTTTAAGAACCAACCAATCAGAGCAGATGTAAACATTGTATTTTGTGTGCGATATAATGACTTCTTACGATGAAACAGTTGTAATTCTCTTTCAAAATAATCTTTGTGTGTATGTATGATGGTGGGACAAGCTCGCAGCGCTGGCGACCGGGCGAGTGACAATCCCTGTCATAAATAAAACCAGATAAAACAGTGTCTCTGTATATTTCTTAACATTATGACAGACTACTAATTAACGAAAACGATATCATCCAAACAAATAGACCCAAACATCTCATCGAGGTGTGATAGATAGGGGCATAGATGTCGGTAAACGAGACCTTATATTTCTTTTTATTAGAAAAGGGGAAGCAAATTATAAGAAAGGCAAACAGTTCAGGTTTCATCCGCATGTACAAAACGAACTGATAAGGGCCATTTCTTACAGTAGATTACCAAAATCACCCTGAGATAACCTTCTTTGATTCAAGGGATGAACCCATTTTCTGCACCGTTGTTTAGATCGCCTTTTCAGGTGCACTGCTCCCAGCAGCAAAGCAATAGATGTTTGCAGTAATATGAATTCCGCTACCACCATGTTTGATTCCATCGAGGTATTGAAATATAAAACTGCGAGATAGCCCAAAACCTGGCAGTGTTTTGATTGGTTGCTGTGTACTCTTTACATTAATGTTACATTCCTCCATTGTGAATACCACTACGGTTATGTTTGCATTGTAAATGGGGCCTTAAACTAGTGGGATAGAACAGGCAGCAGTGTTCTCCCCAGAAATTTTTGTCAGCCGGGTGGCACGAATGGGTGGCCGGGCGGGGAATACTACGTAAAACTTCAATATAAAAAGAATTTCACTTCGTTTCACTCAGGGCGTTAACAAAAATATCAGGCAGGTAAACATTAACTGCAAAATTGAACTATTTTAGTGTTATTATCATGAACAAGACATAACAGAGTATTTTGAACTTCTAGTGTTCTATTGCTCCTTCCAAATAATGTAACAGCGGACTTAGGCCTACCACTCGGTTGCTGTGGACATGTGGACTGCCATACGTGTTTGTGACGTAATGCGGAATAGAGGGCTCGCATGCGAATCCACACTAATCCAGACGCCCATTTGCGACTACGTAGTGGTCAAGCTAAACATTTGATCTCCGATGCAATTCATGCAATTATGCTAATAATAATTATTTATAATTTAAATTATCAGTTTTACAGTATTTACATGTTAATTTCGAGCACACAATGACTCAAATATGTACCTATTAATATTATGAAATTAGCACATATCTAGGTTATATTAGCCGGGCGGTTTCTAAAAATGGCAGGGCGGTGCGCCCATTAGAAAGGTCCTAGGGAGAACACTGGGCAGTATGAGAGGATTGAGACAGCGGCGGTTTCAAGGCTCTTTATATATCACCATTCTCCCATACCAATGTCAAGGATCACCTAACCACAAGCAAAAACAAGAGTATACCTGAGTGAAAATCAATAAACGTCATTACTAATAAATTATCAGAAAAATTATCCGCACTGCCATACAGTTTGTATCCACCAAGACACAAACTTTGTGGCCACATCCGTGCAGGGCTCTAGCTATTGGTTGCAGCTCAAAACGCTTAAGACTTGCCGTTCACTATAGTGGTGGGGACTGAGCAGAGCAGTGCTTGTGACGTCATCACCCGGTTGTACCGAGTGAACTACCGAGTGAATGTACTGTGGCTGCACGTTTAAATACATTATTGGTATGGCAATGTAAATTCAATGCCCTTTTCTCACAACATAACTATTTTGCTGAATACAGCGATGTTGTTTTCTGCTGGAGAAGCCGACCTGCTCATTTCATCCCCGTGATGCCTCTTGATATGATCCCACAAATTTGATACGCCACCACCCGTCGCGTAAATGCGGCCGCAAAATTTGCATTTTGCTGATTTTTATCATCAGTAATTTCAACGAGCTGCCATGCATCAGATGGTTTTCCTGGCGTTTGTGGTACAAATTTCTGTAAAAATTTATGCAATTCCTTAAATATTCTAAAACATGATTACCATCTCAAAATGGGATTAAATATCAAACTAATGCCACAATTATTATCTACTATGCTTTGCATTATCTACAAAACACAACAAGCGGAGGAAATATAGATGCAACAGGTACAATACCCTTACAAGGGGAGGCCACGACGTTCGGATCACGGAGTATCCTCAAACTTTGTACACATTTAGTAGTCCATTAGGACGAGATAATGTACAAGTAGTAAGGTGTAGTACTAAGGCGTTCTCGAAAAAATCACAAGAGAAGTTTTCGCGTCGAATATGTATAAGTGCATTACGGTCATAAGCACGAAACGGTGGTGGTCGAGTGGTTAGAGTTCAAGCTCTGTAATCGCTGGCTCGGGTACTGCTTGCCGTTTTGTTTTTCAACACTGGTCATATTCTTTCATATATATTACAATTCAAAGGAAATATAATGAAGGAAAGGTATATTTGCATGAATTTTTATTGGATTTCCAATGTTATTTGGCTCTTTACTAATGTTTATCATTACAAAAAATTTCTTTCTTTCTTTCTTTCTTTCTTAATCTGTTTACCCTCCAGGGTTGGCTTTTCCCTCGGACTCAGCGAGGAATCCCACCTCTACCGCCTCAAGAGCAATGTCCTGGAGCGTGAGAATTTGGGTCGGGAATACAACTGGGAAGGATGGCCAGTACCTCGCCCAGGCGACCTCACCTGCTATGCTGTACAGGGGCCTTGTGGATAGATAAGAAGATTGGAAGGGATAGGCAAGGAAGAGGGAAGGAAGCAGCCTTGGCCTTACATTAGGTAGGGGCCTACATCCCGGCATTTACCCGGAGGCAAAATGAATGTCAAACTACGAAAAACCACTTCGAGGATGGCTGAGGAGGGAATCAAACCCCCATCTACTCAGTTGACCTCCCGAGGCTGAGTGGACCCCGTTCCAGCCCTCGTACCACTTTTCAAATTTCGTGGCAGAGCCGGGAATCAAGTCCGGGCATCCGGGGGTGACAACCAATCACACTAACCACTCCACGACAGAGGTGGACTACAATATATATATCATTTATAATTATCAACAAGTAAACGCCCCAATGCATGAAGTATTCCTGAAAATGTATGCCAGCCGTGATTTGTGAAATCCCTCATACCTGACAGTGAAATCGAGTAAGGTACTCGGAACTGCTTTGCACCTGGACGCTCTACCTGCAATATACCTGTATATGAAAGAATATGACCGGTGTTGCAAAACAAAAAAGCGACCAGTACGACTCGATCCAGTGATTGCGGAGCTTGAACGCTAATCACTCGACCGTCGCCATCTCGTGTTCTTGACCGCAACGCACCGGTACATATTCGACGAGGAACTTCTCTTGCGATTTTCTCGAAAATGCCTTACTATTTGCACATTATCTTGTCCTAACGGACTACTAAAAGTGTACAAAGTTTGAACATACTCCGTGATCCGAACGTCGTGGTCTCCCCTTGTTAAGCATGTGTCGTGCGCTACACTGTGCCAAATACTTTAATACACCAATACCGGACAGCTCTATCTCAACAGCATTGAGCGGAGTGCGAACAGCGACGGTGGTGACATCTAGCGTGCAGGTGTGACAAGCCCAGGAACTGCATACTTATCTATGCTACAGTTGAGAGGAATGCATCTACATACATTGGAAATATTTTTGTTAAAATAACTGAACAATCATAATAATTAAGAATTAAAATTTAAAATATGAAATGCCTCCTTCATAAAACTCCAAACGAGCACTGTGTTAGCCGTGCGTTTCGCTATGTCTTAAAAATTAAAATCAGAGTTTCTTTGAGTATCCGCCTAGCCCAGATGAATAATCACCTACTACTCTCTTCTCTTCTTTCTAGACTTTTCTCAGTTACCTCGGGCAGCACTTTGTGTAGACTTAGCCTGATTTTCCGGCCGGATGCCTTTCCTAACACCAACCCTATGTGGAAGGATATATGTATTTATTATTGCGTGTTTCTGTGGTTGTTTCTCGTCTGATATGTTGCATATATTTGAAGAGGCGTATGAATACGAATACAAACCCGTAGGCCCCGATCTACACGAATTAACAGAAGAGATTTAAATCTCCGACTCAGCCGGGAATCGTACCAGGACCCTCTGAACCGAAGGCCAGTGCGCTGACCATTCCGTGGTGGTCATTATTATTTTAAGAGAAAGTATAACTGGCCAAACATCCTCTCAGAAGGGAAATGGAAGAGGACCAAAACTCCGAAGAATGAAGGTATCATGAATAGAAAGAGAAGGGCCACGAAGTGCTAACCATTCAACCAAAGCGCCAGAGGAGACAGATTCCTTAACAATATCCATGGTTTATGAAGATTTCAGGAAAGAGAAGGTGTAATTAAGGAACAGGAGTTTTGGTACATCGTTTCTTCTTCTTCTTCCCCTTTTCACTTTCCTTCTTCTTCTTCCTCCTCTTCTTCGGTACCCAGCCAATCTTCCCGAACTCTACAGAAGAACTCACCACAAGCTGCTGTCTCACCTTTGCCGGACTTTGAATGTTCTCTATCTCCTCTGAAGACAGAAATACTAATCTGTATATATATAATACATATTGGGGTTACGTGAGTGACCTACGATATGCCTGACATTTAAGAAGTGTTCATAATTTCCTAAAGTCTCTTTCACATATTTATGCATGAAGAATTACCCTACACGCGTAGTAAATTAGTTGGACTGGTGCTCAAGCCTATGAAAATAATACACTGAAATATTTTTCTTACGCCGGGGTGAGTGGCTCATACGGTTGAGGCGCTGGCCTTCTGATCCGAATTTGGCAGGTTCGATCCTGGCTCAGACCGCTGGTATTTGTAGGTGCTCAAATACTCCAGTCTCGTGCAGACAGATTAACTGCCACGTAAAAAGATTCTTGTGGGATGGAATTCCGGTACGTCGGCGTATCCCAAAAAGTAGTTAGTGGGGCGTTAAGAAAAATTATTATTATTATTATTATTATTATTATTATTATTATTATTATTACAGTAAAAAGAGCCGACTGGATTCGAAACTCATAGCCTTCAATTTTCAATTTCAAGACTACCACGATAACCACTACGCTACAGGCCTACAAGTTTTCAACTGTGAAATTTATGGTAGCTTACTATTTAACAATGTGGACCCTCAAGTTTGAGTGTACTAGAGTTCCATATTTGTAAATGTTATTGGTTTTACGTTCCACCAATATTTCAGTAGAGTATCTGATTGATTTCTTAATGTAAGGGGCATAGAATGTAACCTCAATATAGATGCGAGGTCATTACTTTTTCTAATACTTGCGGTCCTGATCAGTTCCCATACCATTATCTTGTTCGTTAATTTGTTCAGCGCATAACGCTTTTCTTGGAATATAACTGCAATGTAAGATTATTTAGTGACAAACACTGATACATTATAAACAACACGCCAGAGCGCCAAGAATCATACAGATGGCAATATGTTACTGAAGAGTTAGTCACACCAAGCCATGTAGGTAGTAGCACTATCGACTTTCTCGCTGAAAACCGCAAGCTGTCCGGTATTATCATAATAAAGTATTTGACTGTGCTCTGATCCTCCGCGAGTACTTGCAGGTGTAAGCGGTGGGGATCGGTTGTGCGCTCTACCGCTACAATCGGATTACTCATCGGCATTACTCACTCCGTTCCCAGCTCTAGTTCACTAAACGAAATGGGATAACCTATATCTAGTGGTAGCCCACGTCTTGATCCCAGCATACGCCGCTGGATTCAGTGTAACCAATAATTTCAACATTCACACTTCTATTAACTTCGCAGCTCATATAATGTACACAAAATCTTTTTTGGAAAGCGCTCGTCTTCTGCTCATTCAGAATTATTATTGTAAAAGCTAACCTCGACAGAGCCGAGTTCACACCTTAAAAGTTAACCTCTCATAACAAAATGCCTCATGACTTACTCTGTATAGAAATGAATGAAAATGTATAACTATTAGTAACCAGAACTAAATTAAAACTTATTTCGTGGGAGCTATCAAATAAGAAACCACAAAAGTCTTTTAAAGAAAATCAACATCAACAGCTCCACTTTCCACTAACACATACTGCAATACACGAATACACGTGCTTGTCGCAAAACACGAAACATCAATGTTACCAACACATTACAGATACAATCCCTACTAATAGTTGATTAACCTTATAGTTTCATAATTATCGGCGAAAGAGCGTTCTTTTATTATCATTTTTAGAAATTTAGGTATCTCTGAATCCCCAACTTATTATCTAAGAGTCATAAATATTTTAGTGGGAGATGTTCGCACTACGGTAGATTGGCAATACCAATACCAGTTGCTCTTGCCGGTTGGCGGCGCCAGGGAGGCCTAAGATTCACCGCCATCTAGCACCACACGTGACGTCACGCAAAGCCGAACATAGCCGACTCCGCACCGACCAGTCTCTTACCATGACGAATATAAGAACGAAGTGGGATGACTCAACTGTTATAGCATCGCCCTCTACTATGCGCTAATACGCCTTCTCATTCGCCCGGCCACACATGTAAACGAGAGAACACGTCATAGTTACCAGTTCCGGCGCTTGGAGCGCTGGGAAGCTGGTTTTAGTCTGCTGGAAGAGATACGCTCAGTGATCACTGCTAAGACTGCTGCCGTAATTTGAGCCTCTGTTTGCCTTATTTGGCTTGTTTCCGTGGTCGTGAATCGTTGTAATGTTTATGTACATAATATTGTTTACTGCTGTGTGCCTTGATGTAAGATGAAAAGCAGATCGAGAAGTGGGATTCGTTTCATGAATTTCCTTTCAACGAGTTACAACGTCATAAATGGCTGAATGGTACCGGTACCTCAAGAAAGAATTTCTCTCTTAATTTCAATTCGAAGTCATATGTTTGCCACACTGAATAAATCCACACTTTCACGGTACGTAGGAGATATAAACTGCGAGACTGGAATAACCCTCTTAGTAAAGGAGCGCCTTTTAGCAGAAAGTCAGCGCCTAACTGAAGCAGAGAGATTGTGTTAGTTGGTAGTCCATCGAACAGCAGATGTTATATGACAAGAAACTGGACACCTTCTTTGAATAGAAAGACGCTTCGTTCCATGTTGAGCAAATAAAAACTACTCAAAGATGACTGTCATGCAAGCGAAAGTAGAAATCGAATTACCCTGGTCAATAACCTTCTCCATTTTATAATTTCCGCTGTGGCTACAAAATAAAGGTTACCAGCAGCATTTTTAAGAGGCTTTTAGGGACAGAGCTACATACTTTAACACAACAATAAAGGAAATCGAAGCTTGCGGTTTCTTCGTGTTGCTCATTGTGAGTGACAATCGTAAGACTAATGTTAGCATGATAAGAAGAATGTCTTCTTCAAAACACATTAAACCGAAGATCTGTCATCCTGTTGATAGTGAAATGCCTCTTCTTGCTTTCGACCAATCGTACATTCTGAAGAAGTAAGAAATTATGTACTAAAAAAATCTATGTTTGATGGTTTCCAGGATATAAATGGTGATTTTATCAAGAAACTGTATCAGATGCAATCAAATGAAACTGTGAAACCGGTTCATTTTTCTTACACGCAAAAATATCGAACCGTCTAAGTGTAAGAAAATGAACGTGCGGTGCGCGAAATATATTTTCGCGACTGAAGTAATAACAGGTGGTGGTGATTATTGTTTTAAGAGGAAGTACAACTAGGCAACCATCCTCTATATAACACTAATCAGATGAAAAAATGGAAGGGATCCGACACTTCGAAAAATGAAGGTATAGGTCAAAGAAAGACAAGGGCCACGAAGGGCGTGAAAATGAAAGACTCCCTAGCCCTCGCAAACCTAATAGCGTCGGGGTCAGAAAAGAACAAGAGTTGACCAAGCGCGGTCGGATAGGACAGATGAAAGTGAGGAGCCTGGCACAAGTAAGTGGAAGCAATGCCAGGACTCAGCTAAGGGCCCCGTGGTCGCCAACCCACGCTCCAAAGTTCAGAGCCCCTGGGGCCCCTTTTAGTCGCCTCTTACGACAGGCAGGGAATACCGTGGGTGTTATTCTACGGCCCCCACCCACAGGGGGATGAAGTAATAACAGGCCTAGAATATTTAAAAGACCATTCGTATACAGATATACACGACTTTTTAATGGAGGTACCACTGTCAAATACATGTTATCATAAGAAAATGATTCGACATACATGTCAGTAGCACACATGTAGCAACATTGCATCCGGACAAAATGCTTGATTCTTTTGACA